>NC_090448.1:981045441-981690524 GCF_031143425.1 Pleurodeles waltl
CTGATTATATTCCTGGGCTATAACTCAGTCTACACCCACTAAATGTTTGCCCAAATATAACCCGGTTATCTCCAGTTGACTGTGGGCTGGATAAGCAACATTTGTATTGGAATAATTATAACTAGGGACAGTCAAAATCTGCTTTGCAGATTCTATGGAGATTGACAGAAACGCCAAGAGGGAGGGGTGAATGACTGGGGCCAAGGAAGCAGCATACTGCAGACGCTGACTGAGGGGCTCATTTATTTTTAATAAAAGCTCATCTAATTTGCAGTCTTGGTTGAGCAGGGGACACCTGAATAGTGGGTCTTTGCAGGGAGGCAGCCCAGCGCATCTCACACTGTTGCCCAGTGACTCCTATTCCCTGTAATTAAATATGGCAAGCATACTGATGCTTTTAGGTGTGCAAATGTTTTAAAGAGCCTGAGAAAAAATGTGTGAATATGTGGATACCCTGGAATTAGGCACGCAATGGTATGAGATTTGTGCAGGGTACAGACGATTTAAGGTATAGTTGAAGTGGGTGACTGTTCAGGGTCTCCACCTTCCAAGGCCACCTCCAGAAAGTGTTTGGGACAGTCTCTCTCCTGCTTCTCTTTATCCCAAGCTTTCTCCCTATCCCTCTCTTTAACTCTACCTCTGTCTTTTTATACCTATCCATAAACCACTCTCTGATTTTCTATTTCTCTATCTCACCTACTCTTATTGTTTCATCTCTCTTTCTCTCCCTTCCTTATCACTCTTTAACTCTCTCTGTACTTCCGCCTCCCTCTGACTTAGGGCCTGATTCAGACATTGGCAGAGAGAACGCTCTGTCACAAACATGAAGGATATCCCATCCACCGTATTATGATCCCCATAGGACATAATAGGATAATTGGACATAAATCAGGCCCTTGCTCTTATCTCGCTCTATTTTGCCTCTTTCCATCCTTCCTCTGCTCAACCCAGAGAATGAGTCACTCCCCTTGAATTGTCTCACTTCAAGGGGACCAGGGCGCCCTACTGGGTACAGGCACATTGATGCTGATTGATCTGCACAGTGAATGTACTTCCTATTCGGTGCTAGGTGATGCAGAGAGGGGTATACATGACACAGTGAGTAACCTACACTGAAAGTATAGGTGCAGCTACCAATCTATCTAGTTATCTTTTGGGTGTTCAGTTCCTGAAAGTTTTAATGATATAATTAAATATAATTTTGGATCATGAGGGCTTGAGTTAGCTGAAAATTGTTTATAAATTTAATGCTGCTCCGAAAAGGAGGGCGGTCCCAAAATGTCTTACCGTAAGCCTTAAGATGGCCCTCATGCAGGGAGACAGGAACCTTGTCACCAGGGCACACGAATTGTACATGAAGGGAAATTTGCAGATGGGGAAGAGAGACGCTGCGCATTTCAGATAGCTCATTTTCTAAACACTAAGGAATGTTGAAGACAAAGTAGGTGCAGTTTAAAATACTTTAATCATTAATTTTGCCTTTAGCATAAGAAATATAATTAGGATTTTCACAGTTTTTTTCGACAGCTATTCACATATTTGTATGCAGATGTGGGATGCTTCTAGTTATAAGCATCTGTTAGCTGTGACCATGGGATGACTGGTGGCCAAATATAAGGAGGTAATGACTTGTGACTTTTCCCATCCAACCTAGAATGCTTGACCAGCCCCAAGTTATAAACTGCACCATGGTTCATTAAGCACATGGTCGTTATTCCTCACAGTTTTCTGTTTTCTCCCAGTCTGGCTACTTTGAGGCTCTCAGGACAGACTCCCAGTGCTTTCATGAGACTCTAAAAAACGGGGCCCTTGTCAGGCCTCACCTGATACACTACTCTAAAGAACATCTATTTAAAGCTTAGTTCAGAAGAAAACAATATGAAACTAAAATGCACCCTACCAGACTAGAGAGAACATATACCATTCGATGAGAGTGTGCAACAATGTAGCCCTGGCATAAGTGTCCACAGGGCCACGTGTTTCCTGTTTCTGGAATGACGTTTCTGATCCCACTATCCATTGAGAGACACAGACGAGAGGCCCTCACTACACTGTCTCAAATGGTGGATGGCAAGAGAGAGGGACCAATAACAGGAACTTGCAAAACAGATGAAGCATTAGTAGGTGTTCAGTGTAAGGATTGCTGCCCTGACCACTCTTTTCTCGGTCTTTTCAACTTGTTTTGTGGGTTTATGTACGGTGTGAGTCTGAGAGGATTAATGTTTTGGAGGGGGTTGTTTACATTTGTGCATGGGTGGATACTGTGCATCGGTAGGAAAATGGTGGTTCCATATCTTTGACCACGGACGCTCTGGGTCTTTTATCAGTGACGTCTTAGGTCTGTGTATGGATGTGCGCATTCTGCCCTTCCCTCAATGGTGGAGCAAGCACAGTCTTAGATGACGACTCCGGCCAAATCAGACAGAGACAGTTCAGAAGAAAGAGGGAACAATCACTGCTCGAAGTCACCGGGGCTCCCTTCAAAGGACTGAACCAAAGCGTATCTTCGTGCAGACGGGGCAGTTAAAAGCGTTGCAATTTAAAACGGAAGACGGGGAACCAGACAATTTGCAGGTCTGTTTCCTAGCACACTAGTCCCCAGGACAACACCGGTGTTCCTATTAAGTGTCTCTACATGTTCTAGGCCATTGTTATCTGCATTACCTAGGAGTGTGTTAAGGAATCCTCTCGACAGTTATCTTTCGAGGTGCTCGGTGGATGTCTGCGGGGTTCTACGACTGTGTGCACACATGTTCTTATCTGAGGGCATAAGCTGAGCTGCCACGATATCTCAAATCAGGATATTTACAGACTGAGGTGAGCCAAATGCTTCTTGAAGTTTTGTTAGCTGTTCCCCTGGGGGAATGTTACTACACTTACGGGCATCTTTGAAAGGTACATTGTAGCCTGGCAGAAGGTGACTAGATGTTCTGCCTTATTTTAATAATAAGGAAACTGGTACATGTATTGCTTTAGCGGTCACTTATGTTCCCCTTTGCTACCTAGCAGTAGGCTGAGGGGATAATGTACTTAAAACCCAATAGATAGTTTGAAGAAAATGTACAGTGCATTGCAGACAGCAGGGGAAGGGAATTACCACTGTCCAGATAGCTAGATTATTTTAAAAGAATGTAAAAGAGCCAAAGAATAAATGTGAAAACGACTTTAGAAGCCCACAAAACCTAGTCATCCCTAAATGTAAAGTATTTCCTCTATATGAAATACAATGTGACGTTCTAAGAATGGAGCATAGGACCAATCAGCAGTACTGCACAAGAAGTGATTTCAAATGTAAGGGAAGAGAATGGGTTTAGATTAGCCATATGGCTTCCCCCAAGAACGTTTTTGCACTTATCAGCAGGACATGCACTGTAATCAAGATATTGTTTCACCGTCTTTTTTTGTGTGCATTTTATTTCTTTTTTGAAATTCATTACCTCACAGAAAGAGCATCTACAAGTATGTTTTTTGCGTGTGTAATGTCTTGCAAGCTTTCATTTAATGGACATTATTTAATGCCCAGACTTAGCATGCAGTGACTCCAGCATGCATATCATACACAGTGTTGTTCCCATGCGCGGCTCTTCCGCTAGGGTGGAAGAGAGTTCCTGCCCCCCTCCCCCCAGCAGCAGCAGCTGCAAACCTATTACTATAAAACGATAATAAACAATGTTTATTATCGTTTTATAGTAAAGGTGGGTGGGGCCACGTGCTATGACTGGGACAGAGGGGAAGTGCACAGCACTCCCCCTCGGTGTGCATGTATGTTTGGCAGGCCGTCTCGGGCCAGCCAAACACACTTTTGCACTGGGCTCTTTCCAACCCGGCACTGTGTTGTGTATTGGAGAGAGCAGACAGAGACTTTCACTCTACCTCGGAGCGCCCTGGCTGGGCGCTCCGGCCGATCCAAACGCTGCTGTCATGCTGCCAGCAACATGACAGCAGCATTCGGATTGGCCGCAGGGCAGGCTGGGAGCCTGTGCCTGCAGCAGCAGACGAGCGGCGCGGTGGTGGCTGCAGTGGCATTAAAGGTAAGTTTTTTTCTTTATTTTTTATTAATCCCCCCCGCACACCCCACCCTTTCAAAGCGCCACAAGCCGCTCCTGGTTGTTCCTCATTCCCCTTACAGGCAGAAGGTCCTCTCTCCCAGCACACTGACCCATAGTACAAGAACCAATGGTTTGCCCAGCAGTGTCCACACTTTAGTACTATGGGTACTCTGAAACTACATAGGCAGGACATGACACGACTGTCGTACGCACAGGGTCTCACTCTTGTTGCCAGTGTGGCTATAAAGTAGGGATGAAATTGTCCTTCGACTTGAAGTGCATGATTGTTGGGAAAGAAACACAGGTCTAAACCTAAAACTGAGATCCAAAAAATGGAGCATACAGACCAAAACATGCCTGGTAATGTAGAGGTCAGGTGAATATCCCACAGCAAGGATGCTGTAGTTTGAATGAGGATGTTATAGGTGTGTCATTGTGGGTGCTAGTGGGTCTGAGTAAATGTTCTAGACTGAAATCATTAGTGTTCGATTCTGTGCACAAATGTACTATTCTGTGCACATGCTTTAGAAATGTGTAAATGTGTTCAGTGCCCTAGGTTGTGTCTATGTATTCTACACGTGTCCGAGAGTTTTCTAGATCCCCCAGGTAGAAGTGCTCTAGGAGCGCATCAACGGATGTCTAGACTTCTCTATAGGAGATTCGTGTTCAGGATTACTCATTTTAATTTTTTTTCTTTGTTAGTGTCTATATGCCACATCTACGTGTAGAGAGAGGTGTTAGTTTTTGTTTATGGATGTCTTAGACGGTGTGCAGTGTATAGATGTTCTGCTATCTATAAACAGTATGTTCCAATCTGTGTACATGGCCGATATACTACAGCTGCCCATGTAGAAGTTTTCAATTTCTATATGGGTAATTAAGTGTGTGAATGGAGGGGATGGGGATCAGAACTGTGTCCGGGAGAGTACTTTCCTACTCTTGCTTGTATGGATGCTCCAGTCTGTGTGAGTGGTTGTTGCAGATCTACATTTAGACATGTTGCATTTTCGCTTAGTACTTTATTGGGATTTATGTAACATTCAAGTGCGTGCTAATGTTCTAATCTATATGGAAATGTTCTTGCTTGTGAGTGGATGTTCTTATTGGCATATCGATGTTCTGTTTTATATTTACTTCTACGTAGTGCTGGAAATTGGGAAAAATGTATCAGGATCCCATAAATTAGGAGATAAGACGTCGCAGGAGTAAGGACAAAGTATGACAGTCACCCTATAAATTTACTTTTTTTTAAAAACCCTGCCCCAATTAAATTGGCAACAAGGGCAAATGAAATAGTAAAGCTGTCTAGCTTATTTAATCAGTGGTAAACAGGTCACATTTTGTAGGCACGTGCTTCAGAGAGCTTAGTGTACCTAACAATTTCAATGTTATGCGTTATTAATGGCCTTGTTGGAGAGACCTGTGTGCAAGCTGACTTCTAGTTTGAATTTTAAAATAACAAAGAGGAACAATATGCCTGCTGCAAAGGCAGGGTGTAACACATCGATCACAATTTTGTATTTTATGTAATTGGCTCTATGTGGTAATGCTTTTGTTGCAGAGATTTTTATTTTACTTCCGGGTTACAAGTTATAATTTCTTGTAATACAGCTCAGTGAGTTGTAAACCTGTATCAAGGACATGCATTGCTAAAATGATTCTTTTGGTTAATATTAAACATGTATGTGTGTGTATATATATATATATATATATATATTAGTCTAATTACCCATGTAGACAGATATATATATTACATAATTACTGTATTACAGTGCATACGTATCTCCTACATAGAGGAATTGAAGAACTCAAACCCTGCCACTAAATCATAGTTTATCTAAGTACTTTTGTCTTTGTTTCCTCGGCATCAACGTGTTAGGCTACGGCTAGAGCCCAGATAGGATAAGGGTCAAACAAAAGGAGTGCTGATGGTCCTTTAAGTGAGGCTTTAGTTTCAGGCACAGCTGGAACTGAGGGCAAGAGGCCTCCATAACCTCTGCATGTTGTTGCTTTGAAGGCAAAACACAAAGTACATGCACTGCTGAAAATGCCCGGTTCAGTAGACTGCAAATGCACTGCATTTTCACAGATCTAGGCTGGAACTCAAAACGACTAAACATTAGGGGCCAGATATATCAAAATGCTCTTTTGCATTTCCTAAGTAGCAACTACAAAGAAATCTCTTTTTAGGAAATGCAAAAAGCAAATGTATGTGCTTACCGATTTTCTAATAGCAATTCCTACAAAGTAGGAATCACTATTAGGAAATCGCAATTAGGAAATCCTATTGCATTTGTTCCAGTGGGCCGGTTTTTGTAAAACCAAGGATGGCTATGGGCAATGATGCACCCCAAATCTAGCGGTGCACACGTAGAGCACACACATATGCCTTAGGGACATGTGTGTGATCTATTGCACTTTTAAAAAAGCATCTTTGTTTTTTGTTTTTTTAATTGCACATGGTTAGCATTGACTTGGAGTCAGTGATAATTGCATTTCCTAAATGCCCATTTTGCATTTAGGAATTGTATTGTACATGTGCTGTAGAAATCGCAAATAGGAAATCACTATTTGCAATTTCCTGTTTGGGAATTGCAGAAGCCCGAAATAGCGATTCGGACCAATAATAAATACTAAATGGCTTTGTACATTTGGCCCTAGCTGTGGTATTCCCTTGTTTTACAGCACTTCCTGCATGAGTGTTTTAGTCAGTGAGTAGGGATTTTGTGTGGGATTTTTTTAATTAATGTACTGTATTTTTCTATGTAGGTGCTGTAGAGATTGCCAATTGATGTCTTAAATATCTGTACAGATCACTGGTTGGTATCTGAAGAATTCTAAGATTCTGTATTGATTTTCCGGTCTGTATTGAACTTTTTATTTAGTGAAGGGTGTGTGTGTGACAGTGAATATACCTTTCTCTGGTTCCGCCTAGCTGGTTATTCTAGTGTCTGTGTTTGCGCGTTTTTCGATTTAATGTTACGCATATGAATGCTCCGGACTGTCGGCACGGGTGTTACGGTCTTGGAATATGTCTAGTCTGGCTTTTGTTCATGCATAAACTTCATGGATAATCTGTGTTGTGTTATCAGACGGATTTCCGAAATAAGCAACGTTCCGTTAATGCAATAAAGAGCAAGGGGCAGGCTTTCCTTGGCTGCCCAGCAGATGGCACAATAATCCCATTCGAAGATTCCAAGCTTTAGTTCAGTGCAGTTTCCTCGCTTATTTCTTTAAATAGAGTTCTTTAATACACGGGAGCATACAAACGGCAATAAACACCATTCTCTACTTTTCTTATTACAGATGATGTAGCTGCTGAACTGTAATACATGATTGCAGTGATGTTGTGAGGTCATATCAAGTAGCCAGGGGAAAAAGCCGGTCCCAGAGCACAATAGCATCTGCCCTTTAAACAAAAGAACTGGCTTTTCCTTCTAATGTGTTTTTCTCAAAAGAAAAAAGTGTTCGGTAGAAAGGAGATATTTATCGCAACATTTTTTTTTTTCCGTGCTATATATTAGTATCTCTACTCCACACAATCTGAATCACAGCCTTTTTTGAATCTGATTTACATCAAACAGCTTCTTTTTGCAAAAAACTTCTAACTGCTGTTTGGTGTGTTAAATTTCACAGTACAACTGATTTTATTCTTAATGTCTGCAATGAACATGAAAGTGCTAGACACAAAGAATTATTATTATTTCTTTTTTAGGAAAGGTGATAGTGTGACCATGTATTATAAGGAATACAGTATTCTCAGCTCTGCAATAAAAGGATATTGCAAGTCACATTGGAGTTCTATAATCTTATAAAAAATATTTGGCCTTTGGTCTCGTTCCTCTTCATGGTCATGGAACACCTCTGTGAACGACAATATCCTTATAACATACAGCAAGAGGTAGTTTATCATGTACATACATCAAGCAAGGCCCTTAATAAATACGTCACCCATGACCGGCTTTAGGAAGTGCCCAGGTCTGACACTCAATTGTCAGACCTTTCCTAAGGTTTTTTTTCAGTCTTGAGGGTCAACGCCTCTCAGTCGTCCTTACAAACTTAGGGCCTGATTTAGATCTTGGCCCGCTGTCGATTTTACGATGGGTAACCCGTCAGCCACCTTGGCAGTCTGCCCGCCCTATATAGATGTTGGCGGTCCCAAAGGTGAAAGAGCAACCAAGTCCGGCCGACTCCACCAGGAATCTCCTCAATGGCAGCATTGGGATTAGGGGCTGACACCAGAACCATTACCGCCAAGCAGATTTGGATGTGCCTTGCCGCCAAGTCAACTGTGGCGGTCCAACCTCCACACCTGAGTTGGCGGATTGAAGGGGGAATGGGGTCAAACCTACCTTTTTTCCCCATTCCACTTCCGTTTTTGACTGGACATGACCTTCCGTCACTTCTGCCACTGGACCACTGAGAAAACAACCCCTCATCGCTGGACTTAAAGGTAGGGAACCTGCATTCACTGTGTATGTTGTGAGGTCACAGATTACGAACTCAGGACCACTGCAGTCACATACATGTCACAATAATTTTTTGAATTACTGTGCCACGCATATGTCGGGAGCACATTTGTGTGGGACATGAATGGGGACACACTGGTACATGACACATCATACATATACACAACTGTCATTTTGGTGTCAGTATTAATTGCCAAATGAATGCTGGCACCACAGTGACGTTACATTCACACTCATCGAGTATGTCAAAGAGTGCTCATTGCAAAGGGACTTATACCTATGATGTTGTGCTTCCAGTGGTTTATATGTCAGTCAATACGTCTGTGTGTGTGTGCAATTTGAGAGTGTTGTCCAGGGGGACATATATGGCTAAGGTACAGTGTGTTTATGTGTGTGACGTACCTCTATTCCATTGTCACTGCCATTGTATGATGTTCATTGGGTCCAGCAAGAGGCTCCCTCCACCAGCAAACTGCCACAAGTACATCGCCTCCAGGACAGTAACATCTAAATATGGTCGGCGGGAGCCCGCCAGCCTGACGGCTTGGAAGAGCGCTCCGACATGGCGGTCTGTGGTTCAGCATACATCTAAATACGGCAGGTGGAACAGCATAGACTTGATGGTTATTTTGGGTCCACCACCGAAGCAGATTGGCATTATTACCACCAAGATCTAAATTAGGCCCTTAATTCTTTGTCTTTCTGACGATGCCCCTTACAAAACAATTGTAGCCTGCTCTTTGATGTTTCGATGAAACACATGTTGAGCAGAGTATTTGAGACAATCCATGGGCTTGACCTGTCTGCCAAGGAGAGAGGCTGCATGCTGGTCAATCGTGGGGTGCTGGCTCAGTAATTTATATGCTTTGGTGGGCAAATTTCGCCAGTTTGGGTTAGAACCTCATCTTTTATTATAACCAATACATTTTCATCATGTTATCCATATAGACAGCACAGTGTTTGGAATCTTAGTAGTACAATCGACCAGGTGAATTATGTGGCTCCTCATCTTGCATACATTCTGAAAACCAGATGGTCTTTTACAAATCACTGCTCCTAAAATGACTACGCCTTTTACCAAACATCAATGCTTTATTTTAAGGATAAGCCTTCTTTTTGCAGCACCCAGTATAAAGAGGCGTTCCATGGTGCATGCCTGTTATGAGCCCTGCTGTTTGTGCTATTCCTTCCTAAACATCTTTCTCTTTCTAAAATGTCTTTTATTATGATAAGCCTTTCTCGTTATAACAGGTTTTCCTCTGTCATGCCATGCCTTGCTATACACCCTTTTCTTTGTTGCATGCCTTATTATAAAGCACACCTCTTTGAGGAATGCATTGTTAAAGACTGTCCCTTTATAACATACGTTGTTGTACTTATGGATTAAAGTACCTCCTACTGTACATTATAAGGACATTACAAGCCACAGAGAAGTTTTGTGACCATGGATGGTTGAGTGCCTCTGTAAGACCACTGAACTCTGAGGTGATTTGCAATATCCTTTTAACATATGGCAGAAGGTATTTTATTCCTTATAATAAATAATAACACATCACCATTTCCAGAAAGTGGTTATATCCTTGCTGCCTTGCTATTTCAAATTCATTGCAGACAAGAAAAATAAAAGCATAATCTGTACAGGGAAATACAGTCCACCAAAAAGCAGTTAATATTTTCTGCCAAAAGATAACAGAATCAGTTTAAGGTAAGTCATGTTAAAAATGGTGTGACTCAGAATATGTAGAAATATGCAGAGATTCTATCTGTCATGCACCAACCTATAGCTGTTGAAAAATAATCACGTTGTTGTGAATATCTTCTTTCTGTAGATCACTTTTTATTTTTAAAGAAATATATCAGAAAAATGAAGAAGGAAAGACAGTTCCTGTTCTCCTTGTTTAAAATGTGGCTGTAATTATGCTCTGTCACCTGCCTTTCACTTTGGGTGCTGGATTTGACATTGCATCTCGCTGTTAATGATGAATTCAGAGGCTGGCTTTTATAAAGGGATTCCAGGTTCCCATGCATGATAGGTTTTTCTCTTTCAGCAATGCTGTGCTATACGCCCCTCTGTTTCTTCCATGAGTTGGTATAATCCTTTCCCTGTGTAACATGCTTTGTTATACACTGTTCTCTATGCTTTTCCACTCCTTTGGCTTTCTTGTGTCCATGCGCTCAAGGGGCAAAAATAACACTTATACATGATGGAGGGCAGATTAGGTCACTCAGACCCATTCGGTTTTACCGTTTTCCTGTCTGCTGTAACAACACAGACTGTACCTGATCTAGAGCTACTCACACCCTACTGCCCCCCTCCTCACGTGCTGAAGGTCCAGCTTGAATGTGAGTAAATCTGTCTGCTCTGAAATACATGGACTGTGAGGTGCTCCCAACTCGCATTTAACTAGCTTCTGGGCCAGTTCAGCCGTGCAGAAAAATAGGGTAAACGTCTCAATTTCCAAACCCCCTTCTTTCTGTGGTGGTTGGGCAGAGCACAAGGCTTTACTTAAAATGTGTGAGGGCATATTTACAAGAAAGTGGCGCATCAGCTATGATGCACCACGTTTCTTGCACCCCGCTAACATCACCATGTAGCTCCGTATTTACAATGCGGCACACCATGGCACACGTTAGCACAATAGAGTCTACATTTTTTATGCTATTGTGGCGCATTGGTCGACTAGCACTACAAATGACAGTGGTAATCCTGCAATGCATGGGGAGTCCCAATGGAAACAACGGGAGCGTCACTTTATGACAAGAAAAATAGCACAGGGAAATCTCGTAAATTTCACTGCACCATTTTTCTGGGCCTCCTAATGTGGAAACGCCACCCCTTGCATACTTTATGCCTGGCGCAGACATAATGTGGCGCAAGGGGTTTCACAGTGGCGCAATGCTTGCTTGCGCCACTTTGTAAATCTGGCACAAGGAAAATGCTTCCTTGTCACCGCCGTAGTGTAAAAGAAAATGACACTAGGGTGGTGCAAGGAGGCGCTAGGGCAGGGGTCTTCAAACTGGTGGGCGGGCCACCCTTGGGGGGGGCCTCAGGTGATCCCAGGGGGGCGCCAGGCTCTGGCCAAAAGAAGGATTGTGCAGATAACAGTGCTTTGTTTTAAGCAGAAACATGTTTATTGCGTTTGCAAAAAAAGTAACATAACTTAACTGCAATGTTTGAATAAGTCTAGACTTATTTAAACATTGCCAACTTAATAGAATAGTAATGAAAAATTCTGAGGGGGTCCCAATGATTTTTTTTCCCATTGGGGGGGTGCAACATTAACAAGTTTGAAAACCACTGCGCTAGGGGCTTGTAAATATGCCCCATTGTGAGCGGTGAGAAACATTTATATTTGAAATATAATTAAAATGAAAGTGATAAAATGCCCAGTAGTATGCATTAAATGTAGGAATGCATTATGTAATAAGCATTGGCTAAGCCAATAGGTCCAACATGCATTTTAAGTCCTGACTAAAAATTTTAAAAGCTGGCTATAGTAAAAACAAAAAAAAAAGATTTCTGTATCAGTGCCTCTATAAGGTAAACCATTTAATGTCTGATGACTCAGTGTACTTTGGTCTGTAAAATAGTCCCTTGTACATTGCAGTGAAAGCACACTTGGTAGGAGGTGGAAGTATACACAGCCAGTAGCATGAGGAGAGGGAGAGCTGCTGTTATAAGCTTAACCTAATCCCATTATGTGTATATTTTGAATGATTGGTGACTTAATATTTCATGCAGACAGCTGTGATGTCAAGTAAGACCTAACAATGTACTCCAAGCAAGAAAACGTGGGTGGCTCACGTATTATGGTGAGTGTGGAAGAGAAAATACAGTTGGTGAAAATCGGTGAAAGGGCAGTAAAAAATACGTTCTTTAAGGCAAATGCAGATCTCTATAGAAAATTAAAGTTCTAGATCAATAGGTAATGAAGCTTTGGTGTCCTTATTAGGTGCTGTCCTTGTGAAGAGTGAACCAGAACAGTAGCAAGAAATGTTGAGGTTTAAAATCAAAGCACATCAAGACTGGCCAAAACCAGCAATAATTCACATTGAATTTCAAAGTAACACAAAAGTTGTTTTTCATCTGGAGACCTGAAAACAGCATTCATTTTGGGCCCACGCAGAAGTTATAGAGTCAACAGAGGGCTGAGAGGTGTGTGTAGGCTGTAGGGAAGACAGAGATCTTCTCTGGCCAAGCACTGGCTTACTGGTGGCCAAGATTAAATCCTATGGTTTGTCCTCACTGCCCTGCTTAAAAACATAATATTCTTGCCTGAAGTGTTTTTTTGTCACAGGAACAAAGGGTCTTCGGTTTTCTCGAAGTGGAGCTTTGGATGATTCCAGTGGTGCTGAAGGAGGCTGCATTTTATGTGTTGGAGTCCTTATCAGCTCCAGCCACCTGCCATTGGACCTGCGTTGCTGACTGAGGTGAACGTCTAGGGCTGGACAGAAGGTGAGGAACCCGGACCATTGTCCGTCATGACCTCCTGTGCTTATGGTCCTTCTGTGGTTAACTGCAGCCAGTATAATAAAGACCTCCTGACCCAATGAGGAGTTCCTTCCAATCTTCATATAGGGCTGTGGCTCACTTATTCTGCAGAGCTGGAGGAAGCTGTATTCCGCTCTTGTATCTGCTGTGGCTTGTCAGTCCTATATTTCTCTTGAGATCTACTGTGGTTCTTCTATTTCACAGAGCCACAGGAAGTGGCATTCTTCTTCGATGGCTACTGTAGCTCTTCAGCATTGCAGAGCGAAAGGAAGTTACATATTTCATGGCGATCCGATCTGGTTTTTCGACACTGTAGAGCCAAAGTAAAGCACAAGCCTCCTTGGTGATCTGCTGTGCCTTTCCTACCTTGCAGAGTGACAGAACATTGCATGCTCCTTTAATGATCTGCTTTGACTCGCCTGTCTCTTGGAGCCAAAGGAAGCCCTAAGCTTCTCTGATCTGTTCTTGCTCGCCTGTCATGCAAAGTCAGAGTAAGGCCCTTGCTTTATTGGTGAGCTGCTCTGGCTCACCTGTCCTGTGAATCCATAAGAAGTTACATGCTTCTCTGGTAATCTGTCCTGGTGTGGCACCAGAAGATACATGGCCCTCTGGTGATCTGACTCCATTGTGGAAGCAGAAGGTACATGTTCCTCTGGTGATCTGACTCCATTGTGGAAGCAGAAGGTACATGTTCCTCTGGTGATCTGCCTCCATTGTGGAACCAGAAGAAGGTACACACTTCTATAAATTCTGAGTGATTCAGTTGACATTAATTTTCTTTGTTCAGTCAGTTATACGAGTTTATAAAGTCTTGTTAAGCGTAACATATCTAAGGGATTTTGGAACTTTAACCCCACTTCTAGAAATGGAGAATCTACAAGGGTCTGTCGAATTATCCATTTTGAAGCATTCACGTGAATCTTCTATGAGTGGCAGGCCATGCCGCACCGTTTCCAGGCTACAGATAAATCAGCTTTCTGTATCTGGATGTGGAAGAAAGCCATACCTTCCAGACACTCACTGTCGCAATGCTATCTAGTACCACTCTCATATACCCTGTGGCACAATTTCTTGCTGCTGTGAGAAAAGTAAAACAGTCAATTACACAAACCCTGCCACGATTTGGGCACTTCTTTCTCTCAAAACCCCTTTTATACCCGCTGCCCTCCACTCCAGGGGAAGGATACTGGCTGAATGACATCATAAACGTCACATGTTGGTGCACGATCCCTGTGCAAACAGAAGTGAGGCTGGATGCAGGAGAGATGCTCTCACCGGTACCAAAAATGTGTGGGAAATCATTCAGGCCGAGGGGCCCATAAACGTCCCAGTTATTTCCCTCCCCAGGATTTAGCATTACCGGGGTCCCAGTAATTTCAGAGAGGAGAAATAATTGGGAGTTTTTGGGAAATAACGTACAGAAATGTGACTTACTGTGCCAATTTCCGCACTTTTTTAACCCGGCATTAAAACCAGAGATTTCAGCTTCTTGTAGCAGGTGAGTTGTCTGGGTGGAATATCACTGAACCCATAATTCCGGTTACTGGGCCATCGGTTTAACAGGTAGGCAGGGGTTCAAACAGAGACGAGGCTGGAATCGGTGGCAGGCTAGATGGCGGCGAGAATTGCTTGCCACCGGAAGTCTGACCATATTGAATGAAGTTGCATTGACGTATGTGGTCCACCAGATTTTAGCTCTTTAGTTTGTACTTAGGGCCTTATTTACATTTTGTCAGACAGGGTAGTTTGCCACCAGAAGAATGATAAGCAGCAGAAATTGCCGCCAGATAACTTGCTTCAGGCCTTCGATAAAGGCACTGAAAACAAAGGGTCTTTTTCACACGTAATAGATGTAATATATCAAATGTTTTACAGCTGTTTGCATCGAAGTATGTAAGTACTGACCAAATACATAGCACATTTTATAAACAGAATTGCTTGCCACATAATAATAGGTGTAAATTACTACGCAACTCATTAATTTGATTTTTCTCTGACGACTAGAAGTTTGAGTTAGGGCCTACAAATGTTCAAACACGCCTTACAGTTTATGTGCAGGTATTTGACGCACTGAACTATGTACCAGGATCAGAACATGTGACATGCAGGTTATACATGGATTTCTGCAACAAACACATACATCGACTGTGTTATCTAGATGTGTTTCAGCCCATATGGCCTGCAGGTTAAAAGTGTTCTGTGCAATGGACATTAAGAGATATTAACCCGTTAGGCTGTATTATAATGTCTCAAATTCCTGACGAGCAGATTACAAACAGATCTCTCCATTAGGTACATTAACTACAGGAATAATCGTGCAAATACCAGACCCTGAGGCTTGCTGGAGACACAAATTTCTGCAACAGCTGCCTTAAACTTACAAGCTAATACACCTGACCATCAGATACTGCTGATAGATAGTTTGCCAAATGTATGGTCCTACTGTAATTAACTGAGGCCAGTCTAATAAGTGAGTTATCTGTGGTTAACAGATTTGAAATTTAGAGTGACCAACTCACCCTCTCCTTCCACCAGTGCGAATAAACTAGTTGGGCAACATTATTTGGCGTCAGAAAGAATCTCTGCTGGGTTGAAATACACATGTTGGGCTTCATATGGGACTACTGGGGCCTGACACTGAATTAAAGGATTAAAGGGAGACTGTGGAATCAAGGAGAGATAATGGGATTGGAGGGAGACTGGGTATTGAAGGAAGATTGTGGAGCTCAGGTAAGGACTATAGGATTAGATAGACTATGAGTCCAGAGAAAGAGTATGAGATCACATGTAGACTATGGGGATTAGTGAGGCACTTTAGAGTTTAGAGGGAGACTAATGGAATTTGATAAAGGTTCTGGGATAGCTCCTAACAGAAAGAGAAAGGGATCCGAGGAGATTCATCTCACTTTGAAGGAGACTTAGGGTCAAAAGGATTCTGGAGGCTATAAGGGGAGTTCAGAAGGTAGATGGGGAGATCTGTGGTTCGGCAGAGCCTAGGATCAAAGGGAGATGATAGGGGTCATAAGGAGACTGGTGTTCACAGGGCGACTATGGGGGTTTTGGGGGCTTTTAATTAATTAAAAAAGGAATTACATGGTGGTTATCAAGAGATGGGATAAGAGAGGCCACAGGGATCACATGCAGACTATGCGTACCGGAGTGGGACTATGGGGAATAGATGGGCCATACAGAGAGACTGTGAGGATTGGCTGTAGACTACAGGAATCAGATGGAGACTGTGAGGATCAGGTGCAGACAATAGGGCTCAGAGGGAGACTATAGGGATCCAGTGGAGATTATGGGAGGTAGATGCAGACATTGGGGATCCGACAGAGACTGTGGAGATCAGATGGATACTCTGGGGATCAGAAGGAGGGAGATTATAGGGATCCATTGAAGATTATGGGAATTAGATGCAGACTTTGGGGATCTGACAGAGACTGGGATCAGATGGATAGTCTGGGGATCAGAATGAGAGTACAGAGATTAGATTGACTCTTCAGGGATAGAATGCAGACTGTGGGGATCAGAGGGAGTGTATACCAATCAGATGAGGACTGTGGGGAGTAGAGGGCGGCTGTGGGGATCTCAGGAAGACTACAGAGATCAGATGGTCCCTACAGAGATTGGATGCACACTTTAGGGATTAGGGGGAGAGTGAGGATCAGCGGGCGAACACAGGGATCAGATGAAGACTATGGGAATCAGGTGTAATCTGAAGGAGATCGTGGGAATAAGAGTGATACTCTGGATCAGAGGAGGACCACAGAGATTAGATGGGCACTACAGGGATAAAATGCAGGCTGCTGGGATCAGAGGGAGACTGAGGATCAGCAGGAGACTACAGAAATCAGGTGTGGACTATGAGAATCAGAGGGAGACGGTGGGTATCAGAGGGATACTCTGGGAATCAGAGGAAGAGTACTGAGATTAGATGGGCCCCACAGAGATAAAATACACACTGTGGGGTTTAGAAGCATCCAAATGGAGACTATGGGAATCAGGTACAGACATTGGAGACACAAAGGAGGCTGGGGATCAGAGGTATACTTTGGGGATCCGAAGAAGACTACAGTCATTAGATTGGCCCCACATTGATACAGTGCACACTGTGGGGAGACTGGGGATCAGATGCACACAATCGGGATCTGAGGGAGATTGTGGGAATCAGAGGGAGACTACAGAGATTGGATGGACTCTTCAGAGATACGATGCAGACTACGGGAATCAGAAGGAGAGTATATCAATCAGATGCAGACTGTGGGGATCGGAGGGAGACTGAGAAGATCGAAGGAGGAGTGCAGAGGTTAGATGGGCCCTACAGTGATAGGATGCACACTGGGGGAACAGAGGGGTCCTGTGAGGATCAGTGGGAGACTATGGGGACCAGATACAGACAGTGGGGATCTGAGGGAGACTGTGGAGATCAGGTGGAGACTAGGGGCCAGAGGGAGACTACAGAGATTGGATGTAGACTGTGGGAATCGGAAGGATACCCTGGGAATTAGAGGGAGACTTCAGAGATCATTTGGGCCCTATAGGGATAAAATGCAGCCTGTGGGGATCTGCGGGAGACTATTGAAATCAGATGGAGACTATGAGGTCCAGAGGGAGACTGTGGAGGATCAGGGAGAGGCTATTGAGATCACCAGAGGGAGACTGTGGAGATCAGAGAGCGAGAATGTGGGGATCGAAGGAAGACCCTGGAGATGAAAGGGACACTGGGGGTCGCCGTGGGCCTTTGGGGTTCAGAGGGAGACTGAGCAAGGGCTCAAACTGAAGCTTTAGGAATCAGAGAGAATCGTTTGTGTTCGCTTAGACCTTCGGGTTTAGAGAGAGATTAGTGTGTCCAGAAGCCAGAAGGGTTTGTTCAAAAGCCAAAAATACAAAGGTATTCGCGAGTAAAGCGGAAAAACACTCAGATTTGTGAGCTAAGGGCTTTTTTTCCGCTGCCTGCTTAAGACATTAAAATTTGGTGAAATAATGCAGAAAAGGCTGGTCTCGGGCTAGCCTACCTCCCTCCCCCCTCCCCTGGGCAACGTCATGGCAGAGGGTATAAAGTTTCACAGAGCAGGAACAGAGGAGCCAGTCAAGCTAGAAGTGAGTGAGCGAGGCAGAGTCGAAGGAAGAAAGACCGGGAGGAAGGGGGAGAGCGCGAACGAGAGAGCAACGAAGAAAGAGCGGGCGAGACAAAGCGGGAGACAGAGTGAGAGCAGCGGGTGGCGGGAGAGGTGAGGCCAGCGAGGAGAGAGCGAGAAAGACAGCCAAGGAGACAGCGTCGAGGTGAGGGGAGAAAGAAAGAGTGGGGAAGCGGGGAGACAGACAAAGAGCGGGGGAGACAGGAGCACAGAGAAAGGAGAGTGAGAGAGCGAGAAACGGAGTGAGAGGCTGGGAGGGCTGCACGACAGACACGAGAGAGCGCCGACGGAGATCTGGAGACCAGCCTCACGGAGGGATTCTGTGTTAAATGACTTTTTTTCTGCCGGATTTCACCTCAAAGAACCGTGAGACGCACCATCACTCCTTGGAATCCACCAACATTTCGGGAGTGAGATCGAGGGAAGGAAGGCAACACTCGGCATCTCTCCTTGCGACTGCAGGAAACCTCCTCATCCCAGAGGATCTGTCCAAGGTCCCCCCGCAACTCACTGGATCACTCTAAAGTCCAATCACTATCACAGAACAACCTTGGAGAACACTGGGAACCCACGACTAGGGAGGAACCCCAAGACCAGTGAGTAAACATAAAGACCACAAAAAAAACAAAGTAATAGAGACTTCAAGGAGCCAACGGGACTCACTGAGCAACCCTAAGTCCACACAGACGACCCAGGACCACCAGAAACCTTGCACTCCCTCAATCATGTCCAGCCATCAAGCAACCACGATCTGAGTACACATCCCAGGGCAACTGAGCAACCCCAGCGAGCCATCCCAAAACTACCAGAAACATCACAACCAGATAGCAACCCTAAGACCACTTTAAAACGCAAGGCAACTCGGCCATTGCAACAACGAACCACTCAACCACCAAATAACCACAGTACACCAATAGTCCTACCCTGTGTTTCGAAAGAATCCCAAACACACTTGATCAGTCCTACAAGCAATTCTCCGAGAAACACATTGACACAAACCAAGACCACCAGGCAACCCCAAGACCGCCAGGGAATTCAAAATCCAGCATTAAAAAGTAAGACACCCAAAATCTCCCAATATCCTCAAAACCACTTTTAATCCTCGGGGGTCGGAGGAACCTCTGATCACAAAAAAAATCAAGGTCCAAGGGAGACCACACAGGTCACCCAGACTAAGGAGGGTACCTTCAGGCTCTCTCCGGTAATCCAGGAACTTCACACCACTGAGGAGTATCCCAGGGGACAGAGAAAGCCTAATGGGTGGTTAGAATAACTTCCAGGCCAGCACTGTGTCATCCATGCCTCTGAGGGATCACAATAGTCACTAAAAACCCCTGGGTCAATGGGGAACTTCCCTTCGTCAAGCACACCCCACTGAAAGGAAGGCCCTGCGAGATCTGCAGTTACTACTAGCTGGAGGCTCTGTGGGTGCACTTCCAACCACCATATGGAGCTGGAGACCAACAACACTGATTATAAGAGGTAGTAGTGACTAAAGTAACTCTCACCATGGCTAGCTCTGGGTGGACCCAACCTAGCTCTATGTCCGAGAGGTGCAGGCACAGTCCCACGAGACATTGCTGGTGAAACAGAGGGTCTGTGTGGCGTCCTTACGTCCTCGCTACTCTCTACATCTTTGCTGCAGGTCTAGTCAAGGGTACCAGAGCCCATGCAGCAGGTCACACAAGACGGGTCTGGATGCTGTTGTCCCACTGAATGTAAGCCGAAGGAGGATCTCACAGAAAGTCTTTGCCTCAGACAGCATCTGTACCCATTGGCCTTCCCATCAGCCATGCACACTCTGTTGTGGATGTGGTGACAACAGTACTGAGCCAGCACCATTTTCTTTGCTGAGGACCCCTTTGCGTCCAGCGATGGTCAGTCCTCCCAGGAAGGGTCTGCTTTGCTAGCAGCCCCCCATGCACCTCCTGGCAGGACACCCTTCCAGACCACACAGAGTCACCACAGAGCCTGCAGCAGCTCCTCCTGGCTGCTGGGCACCACTCATCCTCCTAGGACCACAACATTCTTGGAGGCCTCCGACTCTGCACCTCCAGTGCCTGGCCACTAGGCACCCACTAACCTATTAGAAACTCAACACACCTGAGGTTATCAACCCTACTCCTGCTCTGATTGGCTGCTGCTGCACCCGTCCTTCTCTGTCCGTAACACTCCTGTGGGACTATAACTCTCCACCTGCTTCCTGCTTCACCAATGAGAATGCCCTGGCACTGCGTGTCATTCGCATTCTTTCGACACTGGCACGCCTCGCCCATGAAGATGCCCTGGCACCAAGCCCTGTTTGCCCTGGTGCTTTTCGACGTGCTAGCCCGTTGCTGCGCCCTCTCCACCTGCACCACCATGGACTTGGAGCAGATCAAGCGGAAGCGGGTGGAAGCCATCCGAGGGCAGATCCTGAGCAAACTGCGGCTGACCAGCCCCCCGGAGGCCCTCGCGGACACGCAGGTGCCCCACCATGTGCTGGCGCTCTACAACAGCACTCGGGATCTCCTCGACGAGGTGGAGGCTGACGAGGAGCGCCACTGTGCGGCCCAGCACAGCTCGGAGAGCGACTACTATGCCAAGGAGGTCTACAAGTTCGACGTGATCCAGGGGCATTCCGAGCACAGTAAGATTCTCTCACATTTCCTACCATACTTCACTTCTGTCTTCTCGCCTTACTCCTTTCTTTTTTTCCCTATCGCCTCCTGCTACTTTGGACCCTATTTTCCTTTCTTTTCCATGCCCTTCTTTTTTCTCTTCCTTCCATTTGTCTCTTGCTTTTTGTCTGCCCTCTCTTGCCCTTCTTTATTTCATAATTTTCACCATGTTGCGTCCTTTTTTAGTCTCCTCCCTCTTCGTTCTATTTCCTCTTTTTTGTTTTCACCCGCCTTCTTTCTTCCTTCTTTTCGCATCTTCCATCTTTTTCTTCGTTTTCTTACCTTCTTTCTTACCGTTCTAAATTCATGTTCATAATTTATTATTTTCTTCTCTGTGCTCTTTAATTCCTGCTCTTCTGTTCCTTCTTTCGCATCTTCTGTTCTTCCTATCTTTTTCTTCTTTCATCTTTCTCTCATTTTCTTTCCATTTTTCTTCTGATTTGGTGTTACTTTTTGTGTCTTGACTCCTTTCTCCTTGCTTTCCTTATTTAATTTTCTTTAATTGTTCTTCACGACTTCTCATTCTCCCATCCTTCTTTCTTTCTTTCCTTTGGTAAAGTAAGGAACATGGGAACAATGTACCTTTGTCTTTCTTTTCTTACTCCTTCCTGACAGGTTCACTTTACTCATTCTTTCTGCAGTTCTCTCCTTCCTTAGCTTTCCTTTACATTACTTCCTTTTCGCTGCTCAATACATTGGTTGATTATCTCTTCCTCGATAGGCTTTTGAAAAATCCCAGACATGAATACACATTAGAGAGGTTGGATAAAGCGAAGCTAGATAAATATGTAACATAACTTTTTATTTTCGTAAAAGTATACTAGCCATAATCAATAGCACCAATTTAGCTCCAAGGAGTAGCAGGGAGCTTTACAGAGAGGGTTTTTTGAGGTCTCTCCTAGGAATGCATGTGTGCTGTCTCTTGTGAGAACTTTTGTTACCTTACAGAGGGCTTAAAGGCCACCTATTGCTTACCGCTGGTTGGCTCCATTGTCCCTCTCATTTGCTTGCTCTTGTTCGTCAGCTTTCATAGGTTTCCTTCCTCTTTGTGTTTTTGTCCCTTTCCTGGAGCATGGATGCATTACTTGTGTCCTTCCACTACTCACTTTTTCAGGCTACTATTTTCGTTTTGTTTAAGTACTCTACGAGAGAGTGTGTGTTTTGCTGTCTTCCTGATGTACTTCTACCCCCTGTGTTCCTCCATCAGCCCCATCCATTGTCCATGAGCTTGTCGCTCTTCTCAGCCCCACCATGAGCTTGTCTCTCTGCTCAGCCCCATCCATTATCCATGATCTTGTCTATGATCTGTCTGTCTGCTCAGCCCCATCCATTGTCCATGAACTTGCTTCTCTGCTCAACCTACCGTTGTCCATGTGCTTACCCCCTGCACCTCCCTCTGTTGTCTGTGTGGTTGCACCTCGCCCTCCCACCATCATTTTGTTGTCCATGTGGTTGCCCCCGCTCCTTCCATCCACTCTCCGTTGTCTGTGTGCTTGCCCCTGCCCATCCCATCCACTCTCCATTGTCCACGTGCTTACCCCGGCTCGTCCCACTGACCCTCCGTTGCCTGTCTGCTTGCCCCAGTACCTGCCACTCATCCTCCGTTGTCCTTATGCTTGTGCCCACCCTCTCCTTTCTGTCTGCTTAACCCCCGCTCACTCTCTGTTGTCTGCCTGCTTGCCCCAACCCCTCCATTCCGCCCCTGTAGTCTATGTGCGTGTCTAGCCCCTCTTGCCTATCCTTCTCTCCCTCCCTCCCTCCATGCTGACTCTAGGGAACACTCAGCTAAAATACATAAGGCGCCATGACGCAACCAGCACTGATTTATGGCGACAAAACATTGGCAAAGCAATAACTCTCATGGCCTTGGAAAGAACTGTTTGCTTTGCCAGTGCTTGTTTATGATCCTGAGTGCATCTGAAGCACCCTGGGCTGTACATAAACAATTACATTTTCTACTATGTAATGTGTGGGGTGGTGACAGGACCCCGGAGTTTCAGCACCCCAGTACTTTGTGAGTTTTTGCACTAGGCCCTCCGTGGAATGCCTGGATCTAGTGTCACTGTCACATTGGCGCCTACATTAAAAACACTTTCCATAGAACAGTATTCTGTGGGAGCCCTCAGAATCTACGTTACATCCGGCTGTATGGGGTACCAGAGCTCTGTCTACTCTGTTCTGGTGCATGTTTGTGTTAGTTCTTTCTTAGTGGTTAGATTTGTTAGAATCTCTGTTAGCCGACTGTAATCATATCTTTGAAACGTTGGATGTTTCTGAAAGCGTTTATTTTTGTTCAGTAGCAGTTGAATAGAGCAGAGTTTGATAGGTTCTCATTAATGTATTCTGGGTCACTTTGGGCTGTGGGAACAGTGCAGTCAATGCAAACTTTAGTGATCTTTAAGATATGACAAGCCTTTGAATAACAGTGGGTGCCCCAGTATTGTGTATACCTAAAAGGAAGGGGCAGGATCTGTATGCCCTATTGTCTGCTTAATTTAAAACCTCTCCAGATATTAAACAGGATGTTTAATAAAACATTCATATGGCTGAATTTAATAAAACATGTATATGTCTGCAATTGATAACTATCTCTAACCGTTATCCAAGTATTAGCACACATTAATTGTCTCTGTGCGCGAAAAAGGTTCTTGTGATTTACCACATGTGATCTTGTTTTAGTGTTGTTTACACATTTGCTTGTGTGATAATATCTAGTTTGTGTATTTCTTTGTATAGCGCTTTCACAGAGAGAAGACCCATTCAGAACCCTGATAAAACTAGCATGAACCGAAGCTCTTAGATGCCCAATAGAAAATGCACTGATGTACAGTGCCACATATTTTTTTGATCAAATACGGTGCATTTAACATGACTGATGAATTCCAAAAATAAGATATTAGCACAATAGTGCATAGCTTTCGATATCAGTATTTGCGTTTCTTAAATCATGCTTCATTGCATGACAGGTATGATTACATGTTTATATATGCACGCATCATATTTGATATGTTTTCATTGAGGTAGATGTGTGCTTGCTTAGAACCAGAACTGCTTTGCTGTGGCAGATAAGGTGGACACGACTGTGTGGTTATGAATGTGCACGTACATTGTAAACATATATATACATGTTCATATAGTACGTATATAGTAAAGCTTTACTTCTTCCTTGGCTGGACGTAGGACCATTGGGGGTGAGGGGGATGATAGAGTTGAGGCAAGATGAAGCATCATCGACCACCAGTTGTCCTCTGTACCCTCCCCCAACATCTGCTTAGTTTTAAGGACATTGTGCCATCCTTCCGGCATCAAAAGAGGGCATCACATCTGTAAGTGGGCACAGAGAACGGGCACCAACTCCATCCATGTGGCGAATGGGCCAGGGAACCCCAGGGTAGGTGATACACCCCAAACTCCAACCAACAAACGCAAGGGTGGCAGGAGCAGTGCCGAGCAGGGAGGCTCCAGAATGCAGGGGAAAGGTTAGTGTAGAGTAACTTTTGATTTAATTATTTAGAGTTTTATAGAGCGCTGTGTTTCTCCTCCTGGTTACTTCAGAGCGTTAGTTCTGTCCACATGTGCCTCATGTCACCTTTGTCTCTTCAGTGCTTAGTAGCTGTGCCATCTCTGCATTTTTGTGCTCACGTTTAAATAGGTAGTTGGGGCTAGATGTCATTAACATAATTCCAAAGAACATACAACGCCCAGGCCCTCGAACAGATCAAAAAGGTGTACAGCGAACAAAATAAAGTTCGTCGGTTACTCTAGGGCACGTGGTTTTTGACAAGGCTATGTAAACAGTGGGCATTTGTGGTTTCTAAGTCCTTGTTGTAGAGCTTTCTGTGAAACTGGAAAGCTGAATCTTTGAATATCCTTCCAAGGTTGACAAAATAAACAGCATCGAATTGAATTGCAGAAAACCTTTAATTTATAATCCATGCTTTCACTGGTGTGGTGTGGTGTGGTGTGGTGTGGTGTGTGTGTGTGTGTGTGTGTGTGTGTGTGTGTGTGTGTGTGTGTGTGTGTGTGTGTGTGTGTGTGTGTGTGTGTGTGTGTGTGTGTGTGTGTGTGTGTGTGTGTGTGTGTGTGTGTGTGTGTGTGGGGAGGGGGGTGGGGGGTGGGGGGTGGAGGGGTTGTTTTCATCCCTAGTACACAGACCTCTTGGCCAGCAAACCAGCTGGGCATCTTTTTTCTTACAGCCAATAACATTCCAAGGTGGTGCAATCTTAAAGTCGCAATGTAATTGTAATTGGATGTATATGGTGCTTACTACCCCTAACGAGGCATTGACGTTTTTTATGGGCAGTAGCATGTTACTGCAGAACCTAAGGTTAGTAGTAAATTTGGTGGTTATTGTTGGCTATTTCGATTAGTCATGTGCTTTCAAAACTAACTTAATGTGTTTATTCCATCTCCTTTGTGATATATTATATAAAACTAGTTAGGTGTGATCATTAGTGGGGGCTGTGTGGCTTCAGGTGAATGGTTGGTGAGATAGATATTCTGGGGGGGATTAGTTAATGTTAGATTACAAGAATAGGGTTTTAAAGAGGAGAGGTTCGATCTATAAATTGAGGTATCAGCCAATTGCAGATTTACAATAAGAAGGATTGAGGCAGAAGGCATGCTGTTGACAGGGGGCTGTACTCAGAAATAGAAGGCTTTCAGAGGAAGGAAGGTAAGGACAGGGTCACTTTGAAGAAAAATAGGAGAGGAATCAAGCAGGAGTAAATCAATGGAAATTTTCCACGCAGGATTTTAGGAATATAGTGGGAGAAGGCTTTCTTAGTTAGCAAGCAATCGGAGCTTTAGAAGTAAAAAATATTATTCATAGTTCTCCATATACAGAGCAGACAGCTTAAACGTGATTCCAAGTGTACACATCATGTAAACATTAAGAGCCCTAGCCTGTTGTGTCCCAAGTTTAGGAAACCCTTTAAACATAGTCGGGAGTATCCCGACCTTGGTACAGAGTCTGTATGCTGCACAAGAGAAGTTGGTGCAGAAAAAAGAAAAGGTCTCTTTTAAAGAGCTTCTGTAAAAAAAATATTTTTTTACCAATTCACTAAAAAATGAGATATTTTGCACTGGCTGAGAGTGTCTCGTCAATGCACAGTCAGATTTATACATTATTTGACATCTAATCCCATCCAAATGTATGTTGTGTTTGTGTATTCAGCTAACGTAGTATATGCATTGTATGTACAAGTGAAGCAGAGTGACAAAAGTATGTGGGTTCCATTTTGGAGGCCTCAGGCCTTTTACTGTGCACAAGTTGGGTATTATGTTGTTTTCCCAGACAGTGGAAATGTATTAGGATGCATGAGGGAGGAGACCCAGACAGTGAAGAGAGGACAAAGGAGGCAAGCCTTCTATAGGAATTACATCAGGTAATTCCTGTAGCACTGCCACTAGGTAGATGGTGTGGGTGAAGGGGTTGCAGACTGTTCAGAGCGAGATGAATGTTTTAGGTAAAACCACCCTTTTATCTCATTCCTCATCTCTGTCTTTGTGGCTGTTCATAGTTAACACATCTTTGTGCCTCTGTTGTGGGTGCTCCAGGCTGGAGACAACCCTGCTACGTATGTAGTTAGTGGTAAATGGCCAGACCCTGCTTTTACATCGTGGCACCACTCTTCACTTAAAGTAGTGGCATTACTCTAAACTTAAGTAGTGGTAAGGACAGGTTGACTACAGGCATCCTGCCCTTCACTAAAGCCCTCATTACAAGTAGTGCGGACTCTTGTTACCACATGGTTTTCAGTTGTAAAACAACTCTGCATGAATACACGTGTTGCAGGGTATGGTATTACTAGGTCGTATTTCCTCACCTGTTATTAAAACACCTGGCATGCTTATCTGTTCACAATTTCTATCTGAAAATTGATGAGTGGCAGAGAGCCCCATATTTGGGGGAAACGTGCAACAAAGGGCCCGGTGACACTGGATCCATTATGTATTCTTCAATCCAGGCCTTGGAGTTGAAGTGGTCAATAAATACGACCCTTTAATGGAACTACCGGGTCCGTATTACTGCCACTCCAGATACCTACCAGCTCGTAAAGGGGGTCTAAGTTGGTTGTTGTGATCCTTTCCAGGCCAGGTTCTTCCTCTGGCGGAGAGGGGGGATTAAATAGCCTATTGTCCGAGATGGAATCACTAGAAGCCTGTGACTGAACCTGACCTGGCTTGTCTGGCAAAATGGTAAAGACAGTTAAACATCTGCACCTGACGTCCGTGGAAAGGACAAAAGGACAAAAAAAAAACGCTGTCGGTGCAGGCTCAATTTTTTGCTTTCTCCCCCGACATTGCTCTTGCAATTTCTTCATTTTAGGCTGTATTCGAGTGATCCCTAGACTAAGGAGCCACCTGGCCACTAACGCCAGTAATTCCCAGAGGCATACTTGGTGTCTCCTGGGGCAGGAGGGAACACAAAAGTGCTGCTCCACAATTTGACTTTGAAAAGCCACCTGCCCTCCCCCGACTGTTGAGTCCTGGCTTTTAACTTGCCAATTAAAGTCAAATGACCCCCCCCCCCAATCGCTGTACTGAGGATGTGTGTGCGCTCGTTATTCTATTTATTAATGTGTATTATACAATGGAAGGTGGCTTCTGCCACAAAACAATACGGAGAGCTCAACCCCATTCCTTCCTCAGGGAGGCTGTATGGCAAGAACATAAAACATTCCCACCAGATGAGCTTCTTGATATGTGTCTGTTGAGTTCAACATAGCATCATAACATGTTGGAATCCTGATCTGCCCAGCAACAGCCTGATTTTTCCACCGCTGTCTGGGAGGGAGCCCTGGAATCCTGCCACACCCTGAGTGGCTGGTGCCAAGACTTTGAACAGTGCATTTATTATGACTGGCAATGGGCAACTGCACAGGTTAGAAATTACCAGGAATGGCAAGTCTGCCTGGGAAGCTTGTTTCCTATGCATCAACGTTGGCTGTCTGTGTGCACTCCAGTACTGACTAGCCTACATCTTGACTTGTATAAACATGGGCCATGAACCGGCCTTTGGCTTGAGTCTCGGAAGAAGTGTTCTGGATCCATACTAGGAGTTATTCCTGTCAGTCAGTGCAGTGAGGTAGCACTTGATTGCTATCTCAGGTCACTGTATCCTGAGCTCATGACTAGAGTTTGAAGTTCCTTTCTGTGCCCTGTCCTCTTGAGTTCAACCAGTTCTTTTGGTTTAGGATATGAGCCAAGCCTTTTTGTTTCCATTTTCAAGAGTGACTTCACTGGTGCCCAGAAACATTGACCCCTGTTGCTAGAGTGAACGTAGACTGAGATATTCAAGGTCCTCGCCCAGGAAAACTCCCCTGGAGCTGGGCTCCTGCTTTGGGAGTTTGTTCTTGAAAAAAGCACAGTTTGTAAAAGTTTGATGGCTGTCCGTTATGTTTGGTGGAGATGTCCTTCAGGCTTTTTACAACATTGACATA
This sequence comes from Pleurodeles waltl, assembly GCF_031143425.1. Classification (NCBI taxonomy): domain Eukaryota; kingdom Metazoa; phylum Chordata; class Amphibia; order Caudata; family Salamandridae; genus Pleurodeles; species Pleurodeles waltl. The sequence goes on from NC_090448.1 coordinate 981,073,695, forward strand.
AGCCACCCTGATAACGTTTTCTGCCATTGTTAAGAGAGATCTGCATGTCTGGCAGACATCTTTGAATTTGGGGGTCGGAACACCCGTCAGGGTGACAGAGTAATTTATTCCAATGCCTTGATGGACATTACTGTGTCCTCCAAACTCTAAATCGGGCCCTAAATTTGTTTCAGTGTGTTTAATTTCACACTACGGATTCTGCTTTTTTTCATCATGTCTGCAACCATACATGTCTATTTCATGAGAAAGAGCAAGACACCAAGGATTTAAGAAGTTTGTGTGAAGGGTGATGGTGTGACCACCTATTATAAGGAATTTAAATAATCCCTGTTGTACATTTGTAGGAAAGTACCCTCTTTCTTGGCATGGTCACCCCCATTTTCTGCCTGTTGTCTGTGTGTTTGACTGTGTTCACCTGGATCCTGCTAACCAGGACCCCAGTGATTATGCTCTCTCCCTTCTAACTTGGTAATTTGTACCATTTTCACCCCACATTTGACATACTGGTACCCCCATGTGAGTCCCTAGTATATGGTGCATAGGCACCAGGACATCGGGCTACCAGGGGATCCCTATGGGCTGCAGCATGTATTATGCCACCCATAGGGAGCCAATGCAAAGTGTTCTGCAGGCCTGCCATTGCAGCCTGCGTGAATGGGTCCAAGCACCCTTTCACTACCAGGTCACTGCACCAGCTCACTTGTAAGTCACCCCTATGGCAGGCTTGTCTAGCCCACAGGACAGGGTGCATGTACCTATGTGTGTGGGCACCCCTGCATTTGCAGAGGTGCCCCCACGAACTCCAGCTCCAGTTTCCTGGACTTCGTGAGTGCGGGGACGCCATTTTATGCGTACACTGGACATAGGTCACTACCTATGTCCAGCTACATAGTGGTAACTCCGAACCTAGGCATGTTTAGTATCAAACATGTTGGAATCATACCCCAATACTATTGCCAGTATTGGACGTATGATTCCATGCACTCTGGGGGCCCCTTAGAGGACCCCCAGCATTGCTACCATCCATCTTACAGGGTTTTCTGGGCAGACCGAGCTGCTGCCACCCCTCAGACAGGTTTCTGCCCTCCTGCCGCTTGATCTGACCAAGCCCAGCAAGGCAGAACAAAGGATTTCCTTTGGGAGAGGGGGTTATCGCCCTCTCCCTTTGGAAATAGGTGTGACTGACTTGGGAGGGGTAGCCTCTCCAAGCCACTGGCATGCTTTGAAGGGCGCATTTAGTGCCCTTCATGCATAAACCAGTCCACACCGGTTCAGGGACCCCCAGTCCCTGCTCTAGCGTGAAACTGGACAATGGAAAGGGGAGTGGCCACTCCCCCGTCTATCACCACCACAGGGGTGGTGCCCAGAGCTCCTCAGAGGATCCCTGGGTTCTGCCATTTTGAATCCAAGCTTGGCAAGGACCTCTGGGAGCATCTGAGTGGCCAGGCCAGGCAGGTGACATCAGAGCCCCCTCCTGATAGGTGGTCACCTGACTAGGTGACCAATCCCCCTTTCAAGGCTATTTAGGGTCTCTCTCTTGGGTGGGTCCTCAGATTCGGCTTGAAAGATTCTAGCAGGACTCCTCTGCAACCTCCAGTTCGACTTCTAGCCACTGGAACCGCGACTGGACCCTCCAGGAACCGACAATCTGCATCCAAGAAGAAGACTCTTCTTGCAACATTGTTTCCACGTCTCCTTCCAGCTTCTGCAACATTTCCCCGGCTGTGCATACTCTGAGGGCAGCAAGACTTTTAGTCTGCACGAGAAGGAAGAAGGAATGCCCCTTGGAGTGAATAGTCACTCCCCTGCATCCGCAGGCACCTACTTCAACGACGACCGGCTGTGTGGATCTTGCATCATGGGTGGTGGTCCGGAGTAGTCCTCTTGGTCCTCTCTGCCGGCTGTCCACTTTGGTGGAGGTAAGCCCTTGCCTTACCACGCAGGACACTACCCCCATGCACTGTGTCTCTTGCAGCTGCCAAGGCTTGCTTGCATCTCCTCCAAGGGATCTTCAGGCATCGTATAGCTCCAGTCCCCAGCACTCCTTCTTGTGACACACAGCCCTCTGCGTGGTTCTCCTGTGGTGTGGGATCCATTTCTGTAGTGCTGCGTGGGTTCCTTCAGCGACTTCTGTGTCCCCGTCCTGTGGGACTCCTGTGGGTGCCGCCCCAATTCCTGTGGGCTCTCTATTTTGCTGAGGGCCCCCTCTGACTCCTCCTCCTGGGTTGAGTTCTCCTGGGCCTTGTTGGCCTCCGGCAGCTCCACTTTTCTACTAACTGCGAATTTGCATTTGCCAAGGCTTGTTGGTGGAATTCCTGCACCAACACCTGTCTGCAATCTTCATTCCAGTGTGGGACATCTTCTGCATCCCTCTGGAACTCTTCTCCGGCTCCAGGGCTGCAGTGCTGACCTGATCTTCATCACCGTCGACCAACTCCTGCAAGCACAGCTGGGTGGGTAGTAGCTCCTACTCCTCCTGGACTCCACTGTGACTCTTGGACTTGGTTCATTCTCTCCACAGGTCGTCCTCTCCAGGAATCCACCACTGGTTTCTTGCAGGATTGTCTGGGTGTCTTCTTTTCTTCTTTTCCTTCCTTCTGGGTGGTTTGGGGAAATTCCAATGATTTACTCCAGCTTTCCTGGTCACTGGGGGTACTGTGTTACTTACCTCAGTGGTTTTCTAGTACCTCCAGCTCCCCTCTACACATTTCACTTACCTAGGTGGGGGTCCTGTGTCCGCATTCCATTTTTTTAGTATATTGTTTGGGATCCCCCTAGGGTCACTATTGGTTAATTACATTTGTGCTCTTTTCTAACCTTTTCAATGCCTGTTACTGTTTACTAGTGTATATAATAAGTGTATTACTTACCTCTTATTGGAGGGTTGCCCTTCTAGTATTTTGTGGTATTGTGTAACCAAAAATAAAGTACCTTTATTTTTGTACAACTGAGTGTTTTCTTTCATTTGTGTAAGTGCTGTGTGACTACAGTGGTTTTGCACGAGCTTTGCATGTCTCCTAGATAAACCTTGGCTGGTCATCCACAGCTACCTCTAGAGAGCCTGACTTCTAGACATTGCCTACACTTCACTAAAAGGTGATACATGGACCTGGTATAAGGTGTAGGTACCTTAGGTACCCACCACACACCAGGCCAGCTTCCTACATTACATTTAAAGGACATTGCAAGTCACTCTGGAGTTCCATGATCTTATAATAGAACTTGGCCTTATTCCTTGCTCCTCTATGTAGTCTCTGAACTGTTTGATGATTTTCAATATGTTTATAGTTTATCCTGTATATAACCATTAGCACTAAAAACATCTGACTCTCCCCATTGTTCATGACTTCCTAGGTAGAGCTCTGACACTCATGGAGAGTGTGGACTTGGTGGGCAGGGCACACCAAGGATGGCTTTTAAGTTTGGTTAGTACCGATGGGCTAGCTGACAAATAAACATGGTGAGCTAAGGGTCTGGTTTGGATTTAACAGCCCATGCACAAGTCAAGCAATGACAGGCTGGTGTGTAAAACACACAACAAACAAAATTTGCTGAAGCATTTCACCCTAGTACATCAGATTATATCACTGCTTTGAAAAGTGTGTATTAAGTGATAGTTTTTAGAAATGAACTTGGAAACCTACCTCTCCAACTCCAAACTAAGAGGAAAGGTGTTGTTATGTGTAGCCTATATGTTGCCTCGTCTCTTATTACAGAGCAAGCAACATTACAGTTTATGAAATCAAACACATGTTTTTTTGAACAGCACACTTTCTTAACTCACATATTTGAAGATGCACTCATGCAACAATGAAGACAAGCATTGGCAAAGCCAACAGGTATTGACTATACAAGAGCTATTGGCTTTGCCAGTGCTTTTTAGCCATGTAGCATGGCTGCTGTTCAGCATGGCTAATCGTTAGTGGCATGGTGAAGAGTGGGATAGATTGTTGTAGAGTGGAGAGGAAGAGAGTGTCGTGTATTGGAGTGACATAGTGTGGAGTTCACTTGGGGTGGCATAGACTGGAGTGGCATAGAGTAGAGTGAACTGGTGTAGAGTGCATTGACATAGAATGTTGCAGAGTATAGTGGTATTGAGTGCAGTGGAATTGAATTCAGCGGTGTACAATGCAGCATCTTAGAATGCAGTGCTGTACGTAAGAGTGGTGCAGAGTGTAGTGACACGGAGTAGGGTGGCACAGAGTAAGGTGGTGCAGAGTAGAGTGGCATGGGGTAGGGTGGCGTGGTGTAGAGTTGCACAGAGAGTAGAGTGGTATAGAGTAGAGTGGTGCAGAGTGAAGTGGCATAGAGGACAGTAATGTAGAGTACAGCTGAGTGGCATAGAGTGCAGTTGTGTAGAGTGTAGAGTAGAGTGGCATAGAGTGGGGTGGCATAGAGTGGTGCAGGGTGGAGTAGCATAGAGTGGTGCAGAGTAGAGTATAGTGGCATAGAGTGCAGTGGCATAGAGTCAAGTGGCATTGAGTGGAGTAATGCAGATTGCAGCAATGTAGAGTTCATTGGCGGAGAGTGCAGTATTGCAGAATAGAGTGTCAGAGTTCAGTGGTTTAAAGTGGCATAGACAGCAGTGGCATAGAGTACAATGAAGCAGAGTAGAGTGCAATTCAATAGAGTGAAGTGACAGAGTGCAGTTGTATGGAGTGCAGTAGTTAAAAGTAGAGTGGGGTGCAGTGACATAGAGTGGAGTAGAGTGGCGTAGAGTGGATTGTTTCAGAGTAGGGTGAAATAGCGTAGGGTGCAGTCTAGAGTACAGTTGAGTAGAGTGGCATAAAGTGTAATGGCGTAGAGTAAAGTGTTGTAGAGTGCAGTGGTGCAGAGTAGATTGGAGTGATGTACAGTAGAATGGCGTAGAGTGCAGGGGCATGGAGTTGAGTGTTACAGAGTAAAGTGCATTGGCGTAGATTGTATCGGTGTATAGTGTATTGGCAAGGACTGCAGTGGTGTAGAGTGGCGTAGAGTAAGGTAGCATAGAAGGAAGTTGTGTAGAGTAGATTGTGGCCTAGACTGGAGGGGTGTAAAGTGAAGTAGCAAAGAGTGCAGTGGTGTAGAGTAGAGTAGAGTGGGGAAGGGTGCATTGGCATAGAGTAAAGTGGTACAGGGTAGAGAAGAGATGCGTAGCGTGAAGTGTGTAGAGTGCAGTTGCATATAGTGGAGTGGAGTATTTGTGGTGTGGTAGCACAGTGCCATTACAGACAAACACATTTTCAATTGAAATAACTATTACATTTACACAGACATACAGCTTTATTAATAAAACTCTACAGTGCACAGACGAAAATGTGTAGAAATTGCATCACCTAGTTTAGTGGTTTCCAACCTATGGTCCGGGGACCCCTGAGGGTCCGCGAAGCCTCCGCAGGGGGTCCGCGACTGCTTAAAAAATTTAATAGTATAAACATATTTAAAAAGTGTATATAAATAAAGCGGCTAAATGTACAATTGAAAATATGGAAATGCATTGTGAATGTCAAGGAATTTGAAATTGGAGGCTAAAAATGAAATTAGTATCCTCAGATTGATTTGTGTGAGCATCAGACAGAATATAGTATGGTATGGAGGATGTGTGGCTTCAATTAAACTTAGAAAAGCTCCAACCTTCCTATTAAAATAATGTTTTAAATTTTTGTTTGTTTATATTTGTTTGCAAAGTAAATAAAATGTATTATCATTTGTCTATGAGTTTGATGAATGCTTGTTTCTATATTTTTTGTGTACTGTTATGCGGTTTGTATCATCGACAATGTTTAGACTGAGGTCCCAGGCTTCTGTTAATGACTTAGAGGGGGGGTCCCCAGATTCCAATAATGATTCAGTGGGGGGTCTCTGGGCTTCGGTAATGATAAAGTGGGGATCCACAGAAGTCAAAAGGTTGGGAAACACTGACCTAGTTTAATGATTAAATTATTTGTTTCCAACACATTTCAGAAATAAAACAAAAAAAATTGCTTTATTTGTGCGTTCCTAATTCTGATATATTCTGAAATACTTACACAATTCATTTAAACGTTGTGTGCTAGAAAAAAATAATCTTTCCTATTGCCAGTATTCAGCAAGATTGTCATATAAATCCTCTCACTTTAAAGTCAGAGAAGGAAAAGTAAGCAAGGGCCCTTGGAAGACAGCACCTGACATTTGACCTCGGTCTTTGAATGCGCAGCAAATGTGTTGAGATAAGAACGAGATTTAAAGGCCTGTTAACAGTAAGCGAGTTTGGGGAAGAATACAGACAACTTGGTTTAGGCAACAGGAGGGATGAACGAAACATGGAGAGCCTAAGGCAAATAAAGCCAGCAAATGGAAATCCAGAATGTTTGTTGCAAACCACAAAGCCTGTGGTAATCAACGAGCAGAATACATTCCTAGGTCAACTTTCTGAAAGTCCCCAAGATGTCTTTAGCAAGTCAGACAGCTGCACTCTCTGGTAGGCTACAACCTAAAAAAGGAGGTTATATGAAATGAAATATTTGCCTAAACTCACACAATTTGGTGAATCAGGAAAGCCTAGACAGATCCCAGTTTCTCTCCTTTCAAAGGTTAATGCTCTGTCTTTTATTTAATCTTGGCACATGACGTTATAGACTGGATAGCAGACATTAAAGATCAGCTCGCTTTGGCCTTGAGGGTCCAGGAGGACTTTGAACTGAGCCAAAGCAAGGTACCTGGCTCAAGCCTTTAGTGGCTCTCCTACCTTGATTGGATAGCAGCTTTACCAGTCTCAAGCAAAACAAGAAACTTCCAATATCAAACATGCCAACTGAGATGGTGCCACGATGTGCCACATGATATCGGCTCCATTTCACAGACACCCAGTGAAGAGCCAATATCACTTGCAGAAGTAAAGGTGAGCTGAAAATTGCAGCACGGAGTGGGGTTTCAGCTTGACTTTGGAGGCTTTGAGCAGCAGATATCAATTCTAGGTTTTGAAAACACCGGCGGACGTTGGCAGCAGCTTAAGCTAGCTTTAGTGTTTTTTAGGATGGGGGAAGTTGGAGGAAACCGGGGGGGAGGGGGGAGCACTAATGCCTCTCAAGCAGTTCTGGGCACAAAGCCCACCTCTCCTCTCACATGGGGACCATTTTTTTCTTAAGTTTGCATTTCTGCAGTATCCCGTGGCTGTGATAACCATTGATTTTATAAAGACCACAGACAAATACCTAAAGTACATCACGGTTCACCGAAATCACAGAAAGAAATCTGAGCTCTACAGCCATGATGTAGTGTCCACAGCACGTGAAGGAAACAGTCAGCAGTCTAGTATCCTTGCTTGCTGGAGCCAATAAGCGAACAAATGGAGCTGGAGGGAGAGGTTAATCGTTTTTTTCCATATTTTGAATACAATGCAAAAATGTATTGCTGATTGCTGCAGCGGCATTGCGTTGACATACACAGTTATGTTACAAGGAGTGAGTTTGGCTTCTGCCGGGCTAGTGAATGTTCTAACTGTTAAAGTTATGCTACATAAGTAATATTTTGGTTATACAGTTATATGAGTTGTATAGTGGCTGCACGGTTCATGGCTTGTAATGTCATGGCTGAGTGATTGTGGTTTCCTTAACATACCCAAGAGTCATGTGCGAGGCAGTTTGCACTACACAGTCTACAGTTGAGGCATAATTGTCTGTAGGAAATGTGAATGTGAGAGAGTCCTTGAATATAGGAACGGATCTGCACAAAATATGATAGTCACTTGGCATAGTCAGCTTCGGTCCAGCATGCCAGTTTGTGTACAGAACCGTACAAGGGAAAAATGTTAAGGGGGAAAAAAGATATGTTTTCTCTTTTAGCTCCCATTGTTGGAAATCCAAAGTCGTAATTGCAGACTCGAGTTCTTTGATTTGCTGGCCACAAAACAAGCATTTCTCCCGTGCCCACCATTTCATAATGCGGAGCCAAGTCCCCACGTCCTAGAAAAAAAAATGAAAATGTCAGATAAGGGAGCAGGGTGAGTGCATCCTGACGCCAGGCCATAGTGGAGGGATTCTAAAATAGTTGACCAAGGTTTAATTAAAAAATATTAAGTCATAGGGTCCGCAGATCCCTTTCGCGATTCACTGTACAGCAAAACCTAAAATGGTGCCCAGTGTCTGCAGCACCTATCTCAGTACCCTGCACCTCAGGCACCATTATAGGTGTCAAGACATTCTAAAGCCCAAAAGGATCCACGTACACGACAAGCTTCATGCACGAGAATCCTGAACCCTGGTCAAGCCTTATCAACCTGTGCCTCACCGTTTGGGAGTTTGCAATCATTGTTTTGGTACTGTGAACTCTCGAAAGGAGAGACTTTGGCCAGAAAAGCTTGTCCTGGCATCCTGATGCATGCTCTGGGTTTGCATACCAACCCAAGGTCGCCAAATTAAAAAGAAATAGCGGCTGGCCACAGGCCAAGCTCTATGTACCAAACCCTTGTACCATGTACCTCCACGAGGGATCTAAGCAGGGTTGGCCACAGGCCAGACACTGTTGCCGACAGTGTAGTATCCAGCCATGGCCTGTGCTTAGCAGGGTTGGATGTCAGCAGCCTGGTAGGCACAGGGTCTAACAGAAGGCTTCACAGAGCCAAAGGTTGTGTGCTGCAGGAGTTGTAAATTAATTACATCATAAAAAGATCCCATGAAGTTCGCTGAAAAACTAAATTATGGTTCTGGCTCAACTGTGCAAAACCAGTGAAATTCACCAGTTATAGTATACAGTGAACACAAAGCATTCCATAACACATACCACAAGCCGCACAGCATACACTAAACACTCATTCTAAAACGGCACAGAAACAAAATATCCTGACTTCCAACAGTAAACATGTTGGGTGACTTAGGCGCACTTTGTGTTCGTTGCATACAGTAACTGGCACATTTTAGTAGTTTTGCACGTTTAAGCCCAAACTCGATTTTTACCTTTTTTCAGTGAATTTACATATGTATATCTTATCACATGGGAGCAAAAATTACTTTTAGGGTTCTTGGTTCATGCACGATTTAGTTAAACTAGAGCAAATCTTCAGTCATCAGCAAAACACATACGGGTGCATAGCAATATGATTTTAGACCAATGTGCTCTCAAACCAACATCTGTTTATTTTTATAGTTTAAATCGTTTTTTAGTATGCCCCAGCATGAAATAATAAAACAAGACGTTCTCACATTAGCTGCAACTGTAATCTTGCCAATCTAAACCTAGCTAAAACCGCCTGCAGCTTGGATTTCTAAATTAACATTTCTCAGCTTGCACTACTGTATTCTCATGAAATACGACAGCTCCAAAAGTAGCCTGGGGGAAGGAAAAAGAAAGCAGAGAGAGAACAAAGAATACGTATCTGCCAGTATCCTACAAGCCTAGCTCTCAATATTGCATGCCACACCTCTCCCCAGATGCTAAATACTACCTCCCAGAAAGACCCCCTGGACTAGTCTACATACACAAATCTACATCTCCTCCCCTCATATAGCTCGTGGGACCAAACTGAAAAGCCCACTGACGTGGTGAACCCATATGCATTCAGTCATTGTTCACAGCCAGAGGGCCCACCTTCTGTGCTAGTTTAGTTTTATGGTTTTATAGAGCGCATAGCTACCCTAGGGCATCCCAGCGCTAAGGTATGTGAAGAACTCCTGAGAAAAGAAAATTAGGACAGAGGGTTTGCTACAATAAGGACCGTTTTTAGATTCTTCCTAAACTGACTGCTAGGGTGCTGGTACTCAAGTCTGGAAAGAACAATAGCTTATTCTCGCCTGTCTTTACTTGCTTTGGTAAAAATAGGAATTTGATCCCTCTAGTCCCGTTACTGCACCACCATCATGACAGTCCTGGCTGCAATTTCAATTCCACCCCCTTCCTTGGGGGGGGGGGGGGGGGGGGGGGGGCATTGGACGGACTATGGACCTTCCTGAGCAGAGCTTAAACACTGATATTTTGTACATTCAGTACCTTGCATGACACTTCTTCCATCCAAGTTACACGAGAATGAGGCGCGATCTCAGCAGGACCTTCCGACGCCTGAGGTTTTGCATTTCCAGATCATGCAGCATTTCAGTCCTCGCATCAAGCTTTAGCATCATAAGACTGACACATTTCTGAAAGGAAACTCCCTCATTTCCAATGCAGTTACTACAGACTGTCTCCAGGGCCTGGGTTCTCTTCTCAGTTTTTTTTGCCACTCCTAAGACTCCGCTCCTGACGCCCTCCAATGTTTTATTTACCTTCTTCACCACTGCCTCGATGGTGCCAGTCCTGCCTGCCAAATCACCATGCAGCTCTGTAATCTAGCACTCTCCCCTTTTGTAAACTGCTCTTCAGCGGCGGACATGACTCTGGCTCACTCAGGTCTTCTATGCACTCTAGGCGTGGACGGGTATTGTAGTGGTTGCTGCCTTATGTCTGGACAGCTGTACCTCTCTGATGAGCTCTCATGAGTGAAACGTGTCAGGAGCTGATTTTACATATTCTAGGTTGGCCTGGATGGTATTTTGCCAATACAAAGCCTAGTACTATGCCTGAGCGGTAAATCCCTAAGTCATTTTTTAGTTCAGTGTGGATAGCACTTGCTAATCCGATGCTTAAAGACGTTTCTAAAAATGACAGATGGCTTTGTCACTTTTCTAGCTCGTTGTGACTGGTGTTGCGCGTATTCTATGCTTAATAACTCTGCTAGAAAAGCAACACTTGGGTGAGCAGAATAAGAGCGTTAGTGGTGTTGTAAATGCGCTCCATATAAAGCCCCCCTCCTAAATACTGGGAACTACCCAGCGGAAAACAGTCCTTGTGTTTTGCATCACTGTCAGGGATATTGGGGATGTGGTACTCTGAGAAGCACTGGCGTAGTTTTTACCGTGAGAAGTTTTGGGCAGTGTTACATTAAGAGATTCTTTACAGCTCTGCCAAGTGTCACTCATTAGGGATTAGATTAACACAAATCATTCTTTGTCTCCACATTACCGCAATAACATTTCTTGCCGCACAATTCACAGCTTCATAAGCTGGCGGCACAGTCTCTTAAGATCTGCCAGCAGTGTAAGAACCGAGCAATCACTGAGGGCCAGCATTTAGCTGCTGCCAGCCTGCTCTGCCTGGAACGGAGGAGACGTGGTTGCCATGGGTTATGGCGTCACCGCGGCGCCGGCTGTGTCATCAGTCCTCGAGTAGCTGTTCACTCTCCTCCTGACTGGGCCGGTGATAGTACCTAAACCGTTTCAGTTAGACAACTGGGTCCAGTAGTCGTGGTTTCTGGTACTGACTCTCCCAAAGTGGCTAAGAGCTGTCTAGGAACTAGATAGGATCCCCAGCGCTGCGCTTCCCACCACAGCAACCACCCATGACAGCCATGAGCTCTGGAGGTGCGGTGTAAGGGGGTGCAGGAGAGGCTGCGGGCGAGCTTAGCATGAAACAGGGTTGACGGGACAAGGCATTATAGCACTCTCCTTTAATGAATGAAACTTCTATCATTATAAAGCTTCCAGCAAAATTAAAGGACGCCTTGTACAAGTTGTTTTCCTGTAGCTCGCCCGCCCTGTGTAGCATGCCCGGTTCTAGTGGGTGGGTCAGGTGAGCTAGGCCACCCAAACAGTGGTATAACAAACTTGAGGCCCCTCCCCCTCCAAGGTACATAGAGGTTGTAGGAAGTTGGCTCTGTATGCACTATTTCAAAGTAAGGAATAGTATGCACAGAGTCCAAGGGTTCCCCTTAGAGGTAAGATAGTGGCAAAAAGAGATAATACTAATGCTCTATTTTGTGGTAGTGTGGTCGAGCAGTAGGCTTATCAAAGGAGTAGTGTTAAGCATTTGTTGTACATACACAAGCGATAAATGAGGAACACACACTCAAAGACAATTCCAGGCCAATAGGTTTTTGTATAGAAAAATATATTTTCTTAGTTTATTTTAAGAACCACAGGTTCAAGATTTACATGTACTACTTTAAATGAAAGGTATTGCAGGTAGGTACTTTAGGAACTTTGAATTAGCAAAATAGCATATACACTTTTCACATAAACCACATGTAGCTATTTTAAAACTAGACAGTGCAATTTTTAACAGTTCCTGGGGGGAGTAAGAGTTTGTTAGTTTTTGCAGGTAAGTAAACCACCTACGGGGTTCAAGTTTGGGTCCAAGGTAGCCCACCGTTGGGGGTTCAGAGCAACCCCAAAGTTACCACACCAGCAGCTCAGGGCCAGTCAGGTGCAGAGGTCAAAGTGGTGCCCAAAACGCATAGGCTTCAATGGAGAAGGGGGTGCCCCGGTTCCAGTCTGCCAGCAGGTAAGTACCCGCATCTTCGGAGGGCAGACCAGGGGGGTTTTGTAGGGCACCGGGGGGGACACAAGTCCACACAGAAAGTACACCCTCAGCAGCACGGGAGCGGCCGGGTGCAGTGTGCAAACACGCGTCGGGTTTGTAATTGAAATCAATGGGAGACCAAGGGGTCTCTTCAGCGATGCAGGCAGGCAAGGGGGGGGCTCCTCGGGGTAGCCACCACCTGGGCAAGGGAGAGGGCCTCCTGGGGGTCACTCCTGCACTGGAGTCCGGATCCTTCAGGTCCTGGGGGCTGCGGGTGCAGAGTCTTTACTAGGCGTCGGGCTCTGGGAAGCAGGCAGTCGCGGTCAGGGGGAGCCTCGGGATTCCCTCTGCAGGCGTCGCTGTGGGGGCTCAGGGGGGGCAACTCTGGCTACTCACGGTCTTGGAGTCGCCGGGGAGTCCTCCCTGAAGTGATTGTTCTCCACAAGTCGAGCCGGGGGCGTCGGGTGCAGAGTAACAAGTCTCATGCTTCCGGCGGGAAACGCAAGTTGTTTCAAAGTTGCTGCTTTGTTTCAAAGTTGCAGTCTTTGGTGAACAGAGCCGCTGTCCTCTGGAGTTCTTGGTCCTTCTAGAGCAGGGCAGTCCTCTGAGGATTCAGAGGTCGCTGGTCCCTGGGGAAAGCGTCGCTGGAGAAGTGTCTTTAGAAGTGGGGAGACAGGCCGGTAGAGCTGGGGCCAAAGCAGTTGGTGTCTCCGTCTTCTCTGCAGGGTTTTTCAGCTTAGCAGTCCTCTTCTTCTTAGGTTGCAGGAATCTGAGTTCCTAGGTTCTGAGGAGCCCTTAAATACTAAATTTAAGGGCGTGTTTAGGTCTGGGGGGTTAGTAGCCAATGGCTACTAGCCCTGAGGGTGGGTACACCCTCTTTGTGCCTCCTCCCGAGGGGAGGGGGGCACATTCCTATCCCTATTGGGGGAATCCTCCATCTGCAAGATGGAGGATTTCTAAAAGTCAGAGTCACCTCAGCTCAGGACACCTTAGGGGCTGTCCTGACTGGCCAGTGACTCCTCCTTGTTTTTCTCATTATCTCCTCCGGCCTTGCCGCCAAAAGTGGGGCCGTGGCCGGAGGGGACGGGCAACTCCACTAGCTGGAGTGCCCTGTGGTGCTGTAACAAAGGGGGTGAGCCTTTGAGGCTCACCGCCAGGTGTTACAGTTCCTGCAGGGGGAGGTGTGAAGCACCTCCACCCAGTACAGGCTTTGTTACTAGCCACAGAGTGACAAAGGCACTCTCCCCATGTGGCCAGCAACATGTCTGGTGTGTGGCAGGCTGCTAGAACTAGTCAGCCTACACGGATAGTCGGTTAGGGTTTCAGGGGGCACCTCTAAGGTGCCCTCTGGGGTGTATGTTACAATAAAATGTACACTGGCACCAGTGTGCATTTATTGTGCTGAGAAGTTTGATACCAAACTTCACAGTTTTCAGTGTAGCCATTATGGTGCTGTGGAGTTCATGCATGACAGACTCCCAGACCATATACTCTTATGGCTACCCTGCACTTACAATGTCTAAGGTTTTGCTTATACACTGTAGGGGCATAGTGCTCATGCACTGATGCCCTCACCTATGGTATAGTGCACCCTGCCTTAGGGCTGTAAGGCCTGCTAGAGGGGTGACTTATCTATACTGCATAGGCAGTGTGAGGTTGGCATGGCACCCTGAGGGGAGTTCCATGTCGACTTACTCGTTTTGTCCTCACTAGCACACACAAGCAGGCAAGCAGTGTGTCTGTGCTGAGTGAGGGGTCCCTAGGGTGGCATAAGACATGCTGCATCCCTTAGAGACCTTCCCTGGCATCAGGGCCCTTGGTACCAGGGGTACCAGTTACAAGGGACTTACCTGGATGCCAGGGTGTGCCTATTGTGGAAACAAAAGTACAGGTTAGGAAAGAACACTGGTGCTGGGGCCTGGTTAGCAGGCCTCAGCACACTTTCAAATCAAAACTTAGCATCAGCAAAGGCAAAAAGTCAGAGGGTAACCATGCCAAGGAGGCATTTCCTTACAGAGGTGACCCCCTCTCCCCGCCCACCACCTAACAGTGCACTGTGCTGAGGGGGTCCCCTGGAGCTCGCCCCTCCTCCCCCTACACCGCAGAGGATGCAGGGGCTAATGTTACGCCACTGCACCCAAACATGACCTTTGGCCCACCCAGTCGGAGGAAGAAGCCTTGGAGAACGCACTTGAGAATTACTTCCTCCATGCAGATGGCCAAACCTTGTGATGTATTTTCACATTCTTTATATTAATTACCAGTCATGGGTAGTGTTGCCACCTTTCCAAAAGAAAGATACTGACCACCTGTAGTTTTAAGAGTGTGCAAAGGCCTGGACATGAAACTAAATAGGACTATGAATACAAATGAATGTATTAATTTATAACATGACTTCTGTCTGTATTTACTTTATTTGTTAGTCAGGAATCTTAGCAGCTCTAGAACACATTTAAATGTGTTTTCTATTTATATTTGCAATTTTGAAGTATGTACAGATAAGAGTGAGAAAATACCTGCTTTATGTGGTTTTGCTTATTTTTTAACTGGACTGGACATTAAAATACTGATAGTGCCAGTAGAGAACTGGCCAGATGGCAACTCTTGTGAGGGGAACATTAAGGAACCTCTAGAATACAATTTAAAGTGCATTGTGTTTATAAATATTGTTGTAAGTATGCACTGTGTTGTTTTCTCTATTTTCGTACTGACCAAGACATTAAAATATTAATATTTGGAGAAAATGACCTGTGGCAACTTTAACTCGTGTCTGAGGCAACCTGCAGTTGGGTGGTGTGTATTGGGGGAGTGGGGACAAGGTGTTACCTGACAATGATGCAGCAGGTGCCGTGGCCCCATGGCCCAGGGATGTGAGCTTCTTTCTGAACCTCTATTATGTCTGTTTCTGTGGGGGGATTCTAAGAGTGTTTATGTATTTTAGGCTATGTATGGTGTGTGCACTAATATACCATAGGATCGGGCATACATCATACTATGCTAAGATAAACTTAACAACCGGTTTATCTCATTTTAGATATTGTGCTGGGCTGAATTTATTCTCACCGGTACAGCAGGGTTACAAATGTGAGCATTTAATATTCTGAGATTTCCTTGCAGCACATTGCACATTCCCAGATTATAGTCAGACACATTCGAATTATGTACCTTTGCTGCTGTGTTTTATTTCACATAATTATGGATTTGCCACATTATCCATTGGAAATTCCCAGATTATAGACAGGTCCATTGGAATTATGTAATATAGCTGCTGTGATTTTTTTTTCCCACACAATTATGGATTTGCCACATTATCCATCATCTGCTGCATAATCTTCAGAAGTAAAAAAAAAATGATTGTAGCTCAAACTGATTAAAAATGCTGCAACCCCCGTTGCCACACATTTGAAGGTCCTTTGCAAAGGATGACTTGTCACCTTTCTGCTACTTATTTCTATTCATGGGTGTTAAACGTGTACTAATGAAGTGCGCCCTATGCTCAGACAGTGTTAAGTGTAAAAATATGTCAAACTAATTAAGTAATATTATCACAAAATTTGGTACATTGAACCACATAATTTGCCTTTTCTTGCTGTACAATTTATTCAACCTGCTGCATAATTTGCCACATAATCAGGTCAGACACCAATGAAATGGCTAGCAAGTAGTAGCACATACGACCTTGACTCCTGCCTTTTTTCATGTTGAGAGGTTTCTGAAGCTGGCCAGGATTAACAGAGTGGCAGTGCTTTTCACTCAGCTAACATTGGCTAGGTTGTGTGAAACTGATTTTTTTGTAAAAATGGAGCAGTGCGCACAATGTACTTGAACGGTGTCTCACATGGGATGAGAAGCCAGCATATGACTGGTTTGAGGAGAAAATGTCTCTTGATTGTGGTTTTATCGTTCCCAAAAGGCATTTTATGTTAGAAAGTTTCACATGGGTGAAAATCATAAAACATTGTGCAACTGCTTAATGGCAAAAAAGTTAAAAAAGTGATGTAACAATAAATGTACAAGATTTCACCTAGGTCTAAACGCACAAGAACAAAAATTGCTCTAAAGATGGCTTTAGGTATTCCTTAACAAAACTTTTGCTTCCAAGAAAATCTAAAGGGATCACGGTGTCTTGGTGCAAGAGATCTTTTGTGGGCTTGTCAGGAACTTACAGCAGGATTTGAACATTGTTTACCTTTGGTAGACTTTATTGTCACTCATTTGCTTGCTTCTTAGATGTTGGCTGGCATTGGCTTGTCTTGCACTTCTTGTGTTTGTCCCTCTTCTCGAGCATACCCGCTTTACTCCCTTTTAGTTGTATTCTTCCACTGCTCACTTTTAGTGAACAACTTTTTTTTATACGCTAAGTACGTCATGAGAGTGCACGTGGTTTCCAGCTCTCTCTCTCTCTCATGTGCTTCTCCCAGTGCGGTGTGTTGCTCGCTTCCTCATTTGCTGCTCACTGTCCTGTGCTTCTCCCCAGCATCCCCCATGCTCCTTGTTGCTCTTTCCCCTGTGTGCTTCTCCCTTTGCCTTCCATGTTGCTCGCTCATTCATGTGTGCTGCTTTTACCTTCCTTGCTCCACTTGGCTTTATTTTTGTTTTATTCCACCGACTCTTGCTTCCCGTTCCTTCATTACCTCACACCTCCGGGGTCCTTTTTTAAACAAAAAATGAATTTTGTTGGCGGGCCAGGCATCAGTTTGCTGCTGGCCCCATCTCTTTAAAAAAACGCTTTTGAGCTACATCAATTTAATTTTGTTAACGTACCAATCCATCTCAGAATGGTAAACAAAAAAAAATGGAACCCCATGCGCCTGCTTGATGACGCCTGCAGGAACATACATCATTATGCATATGTATGCCTACAAAATGACGTGGCCACGTATAGAAGCCGTGTCAGATCACATTTTTTCATGCTGCACAGCATCGCCAAAAGACATTGGCAAAACCAGTAGGCCACAAAGGCGAAGCCTATTGGCTTTGCTAGTACTTATTTGAAGTGTTGTTAGCATAAAAGAGGTCAATGCTTTTACTTTTTAAGGTAGAGCAGAATCAGCATGCACTACAAATGATTTATGCAATAATTTAATTGACGGATTTACTATTTTTACTTCCCAGAATTCCACTCTTCTGAATATTAGGAGTTATTTTGTTTCTGAAAAAATTATATCACCAGATAAGAGAAGACGCGTTTAGAATGGTATATAGTATCCTCCAAAGAAGCATATTGCCTTTATTCATTAATACGCATAATTTGTCCCAAGTGTAACAAACATTGACAAAGTGAGTAGGTCTGGTATTAATGTGCTCACACATGTAAACACAGACATACACAAATGTTGTTTATATGTGTTGAATGCACAAGTGTAATTAATTGTGTTAAAGCCTCACCTGTCTTTTGCCAATGCTGGGAAAAAAGAGGAATTGAATATGACAAACAATGTGATAAGTCACTGTAATTATTTTTTTATTTTTTTGTCCTCATTCACCCTAGGCCTTATATAAACCTCCTTTTCTTTTCAACCAAGACAAGAGGAGTTTTTCCTTGGCCAGGGGTTGCCCTTTCCTCTCAGACAATCCTCAGACTGTCCCAGTTCCAAGAGGATTTCACAGCAAGGTATAAAATCATTGGACCATTAACACAAATACACTTTCATTCAGTAATACTTAAACAAAAATTCTATACCTCAATGTCCTGATTTCCAGTTCAATAATGGTGCCCAAAAGTTCCCCCGCGTCCTACCCCACCCCCGTCATTTGATCCAATTCTGCAGTACAAAAAAGGTCCCTAAGCCATTCTGAATGGCCTGGAGGGGTCTTTGAAACCCATTTTCTACAAATTTCCCGCCTCCCCAAAAGTATTGCGTAAAATACAAGCTTCTTATCTGCAATTATGTCCCGATCAGACCGTTCCTGCTGATCTTGATACTGACCAAAAATTATTAACCTTTTTGGTGCGGGCGTCGGCCACTGGCTGACGCCCACACACCCTCCCTGGTGCGGGTCACGACCAGTGGCCGACACCAGGAAGGGTAGTAATAAATCCTCGGGTGCATCGCACCCGAGGATTTTTTTATTTTTTTTCCTTTCCCCGGGAGACACGGAAGCTTCCGTGTCTCCCCCCTGCCCCCCACCTGCCCCTTTGTGACGTCAGCGCGCCGCGAGGCGCGCTGACGTTACAAAGGTGTTTTCCCCATCAAAGCAGGAAGCAGCCTTGCGGCCGCTTCCTGCTTCAATGGGGAAAACGGCCTTCCCCACGTTCGGGAACGCCTCGTAAGAAACGGGAGAGTCTCCCCTTTCTTACGAGGCCTTCCTGAAAGTGATGTGCTGCGATCGGGGGCCAGGAAACACCACTAGACGCCAAGGATTTCACTTGGGGGGGTCGGCCCCCTCAGAAAACGGGACGCCCCCCCTCCGGGGGCATATTTTCTAAAAAAAAAAAAAAAGTAGGTGCCCCCTGGGGGATTTTTTTTTTTTTTTTAAATAAAAATGAATAAAATAAAAAGACGGGGTCGCCCGTGGGCAGGGTGACCCCCTGTGGGGGCAATATTTTTTTTTTAGATGTTGTAGGGTTTCCCTGGGGACCATTACTATATGTAGATCTATATATATATATATATATATAGAGAGAGATATATCTATGTAGATATATCTATGTACATGGATATATCTATAGATATATTTATGTAGATATATATATAGATAGATCTATATATATCAATCAAAGAGATTTATAAAGCGCGCTACTCACCCGTGAGGGTCTCAAGGCGCTTGGGGGGGGGGGGAGAGAAAGGGGCTGGTAGGTTCACTGTTCAAAAAGCCAGGTTTTGAGGCCCTTGCTGAAAAGAAGTAGGTTTTGGGTCTTGCGAAGGTGGGTTGGGAGGGCGTTCCAGGTTTTGGGTGCAAGGTAGGAGAAGGATCTGCCCCCGGTGGTGGTGTGTTTGATGCGGGGGACAGAGGCGAGAGAGAGGTCAGCTGAGCGGATGTTTCGTGTAGGGGTGTGGAAGGTGACTCTCGTTGAGGTAGGCAGGGCCTGTGTTGTGGAGTGATTTGTGTGCGAGAATGAGGATCTTAAAGGTGATGCTTTTGTCAATGGGGAGCCAGTGGAGGGATTTGAGGTGTGGAGAGATGTGTCCGGGGAGGTCGAGGATGAGTCGTGCTGCTGAGTTCTGGATGCGTGTAGTTTGCGCTTGAGTTTTAGAGTGGTGCCGGCATAGAGGGCGTTTCCGTAATCAAGTCTGCTGCTGATGAATGCGTGAGTGACAGTTTTTCTGGTCTCTGTGGGTATCCATTTGAATGTTTTTTTCAGTATACGGAGTGTGTTGAAGCATGAGGAGGTGAGAGCGTTGATTTGTTGGGTCATCGAGAGGGAGGAGTCTAGGATGATGCCGAGGTTGCGTGCGTGGTTGGCGGGGGTGGGTGCAGGGCCTAGCATGGTCGGCCACCATGAGGGGTCCCAGGTGTTTTTGTGTGGGCCAAAGAGGATTATTTTGGTTTTGCTTGAGTTGAGTTTCAGGTGGTTGGCTGTCATATATATATCACTTTTGTCAATATGTGTGTGGTTTCCCTGGGGGGAAAAGGGTCAGACTTGTCTAGTGGCAGTTTTAGTGCCATAAAGAAGCGCAGAAGGTTTATATGCCTACTGCAAAGAGCAAATCTGTATTTTATGTAAATAGCTGAGTACATTAGTAAAGTCAGCCATTACCTGCGCTATAATACAAATGAAATGTATGTGCGGGTGGAGGGCGGCTATGGAGAGATGAAGGGCACTTTTGCTGGGTGGTAATAAGGGAATCCTAGGAGGAGGGAGTGGGAGCACGTGGGAGCACCAATAATGATTGTTGGACTGGGCGCAGGAGGTGCTAAAGACTGTGACGAATGGTATGTGACAAGGTGTTTTTTGAGTGTCTTGAAAGAACGTGCTGATTGAGGGAAGAAGCGCAGGTAAGGTGGCCTCTACTGTTGCACGTATCTCACACACACCATCGATTTTGTGACTGTCTATGTAGGCTAGTGTTTTAGAGCAACAGTTTAGCTAATAGCAGAGATGGCATCTTGATGGATGACTGCTGCCTGCACTCGGGTTATAGAGGACCACTCTGACATAGGATCAGAGACTGAGATATCAGATACTGAGACAGCATCTGAGGGATAGGACAATGGCGCAGACTCTGGGAGTGATTTTTCAGTCGGAGGACTCCCATTCGATAACTCCTCTTCCAGTACATTATGAGGAAGGTGATGAGGACAGTCCTGCTGTCCCTTCGCAAGCTGTTTGTGCAACTGGGTAATAGTGGGTTAGCCCAACCCAGAGAGCAGGTGAATGCGGCGGCAAGCAGAGAGAGAGAGAGTGCTCTCTTGGGAGCTCCCCAATTTAGTTCAGCCCCAAATTCCACCACCCAAATCGTATTGTGGAGACATCAAAATTATCTATGGCAAAACAAACTGGTTTTGTAAGGCAGGCACCTGTGTTTTTGGTCCTGGATTCGGCGGCCATATAGAGAAACACACTAAACCCAAACATTTCTGGAAACTAGACATTCGGGGGAGTCCACAGAGGTGTGACTTGTGTGGATTCCCCAAAGTTTTCTTACCCAGAATACCCTGCAAAGCTGAAAAGGTGAATAAAAACTCTATTTTTTTCGCATTTCTGTCACACAAACTACAGGAATATGCTGGGATCCACAAAATTCCTACCACCCAGTGACTCCTCACCTGTCCTGATAAAAACACTACCCCACTTGAGTGCCTACACCTAGTGCCTGCGTCAGGAATGGATCACCCCAGGGTCAACGGCTGCCTCACGTAAGGACCAACATTGACCGTTGTGTGATCTATTCCTGTCGCGGGCACCAGGCCTACCCACACAAGTGAGGTATCATATTTATCGGGAGACTTGGGGGAACTCTGGCTGGAAGGAAATTTGTGGCTCCTCTCAGATTCCAGAACTTTCTGTCACCATAATGTGAGGAAAAATTGTTTTATTAGCCACTTTTGGAGGTTTGCAAAGGATTCTGGGTAACAGAACCTGGTCAGAGCCCCACAAGTCACCCCATCTTGGATTCCCCTAGGTCTCTAGTTTTAAAAAATGCACAGGTTTGGTAGGTTTCCCTATGTGCCGGCTGAGCTAGAGGCCAAAATCTACAGGTAGGCACTTTGCAAAAAACAGCTCTGTATTCTGTCAAAAAATGTGATGTGTCCACGTTGTGTTTTGGGGCATTTCCAGTCGCGGGCGCTAGGCCTACCCACACAAGTGAGGTATCATTTTTATTGGGAGACTTGGGGGAACGCTGGGTGGAAGGACATTTGTGGCTCCTCTCAGATTCCAGAACTTTCTGTCACCGAAATGTGAGGAAAACTTGTTTTTTTAGCCACTTTTTGAGGTTTGCAAAGGATTCTGGGTAACAGAACCTGGTCAGAGCCCCACAAGTCACCCCATCTTGGATTCCCCTTGGTCTCTAGTTTTCAAAAATGCACAGGTTTGGTAGGTTTCCCTATGTGACGGCTGAGCTAGAGGCCAAAATCTACAGGTAGGCACTTTGCAAAAAACAGCTCTGTATTCTGTCAAAAAATGTGATGTGTCCACGTTGTGTTTTGGGGCATTTCCTGTCGCGGGCACTAGGCCTACCCACACAAGTGAGGTATCATTTTTATCGGGAGACTTGGGGGAACGCTGGGTGGGAGGAAATTTGTGGCTCCTCTCAGATTCCAGAACTTTCTGTCACCGAATTGTGAGGAAAACTTGTTTTTTTAGCCACTTTTTGAGGTTTGCAAAGGATTCTGGGTAACAGAACCTGGTCAGAGCCCCACAAGTCACCCCATCTTGGATTCCCCTAGGTCTCTAGTTTTCAAAAATGCATAGGGTTGGTAGGTTTCCCTAGGTGCCGGCTGAGCTAGAGGCCAAAATCCACAGCTAGGCACTTTGCAAAAAACAGCTCTGTTTTCTGTCAAAAAAATGGGATGTGTCCATGGTGTGTTTTGGGGCATTTCCTGTTGCGGGCGCTAGGCCTACCCACACAAGTGAGGTATCATTTTTATCGGGAGACTTGGTGGAACATAGAATAGCAAAACAAGTGTTATTGACCCTTATCTTTCTCTACATTTTTTCCTTCCAATTATAATTGAGAGTGTGTAAAAAAGACATCTATTTGAGAAATGCCCTGCAATTCACATGCTAGTATGGGCACCCCGGAATTCAGAGATGTGCAAATAACCACTGCTCCTCAAAACCTTATCTTGAGCCCATTTTGGAAATGCAAAGGTTTTCTTGATACCTATTTTTCACTCTTCATATTTCAGAAAATGAATCGCTGTATACCCAGTATAGAATGAAAACCAACTGCAGGGTGCAGCTCATTTATTGGCTCTGGGTACCTAGGGTTCTTGATGAACCTACAAGCCCTTTATATCCCCGCAACCAGAAGAGTCCAGCAGACAAAACTGTATATTGCTTTTGGAAATCTGACATTGCAGGAAAAAGTTAGAGTAACACATAAAGAAAAATGGCTGTTGTTTTCAGCTCAATTTCAATATGTTTTTATTTCAGCTGTTATTTTCTGTAGGAAAACCTTGTAGGATCTACACAAATGACCCCTTGCTGAATTCAGAATTTTGTCTAGTTTTCAGAAATGTTTAGCGTTCCGGGATCCAGCATTGGTTTCACACCCATTCCTGTCACTAACTGGAAGGAGGCTGAAAGCACCAAAAATAGTAAAAATGGGGTATGTCCCAGTAAAATGCTAAATTTGTGTTGAAAAATGTGGTTTTCTGATTGAAGTCTGCCCGTTCCTGAAAGGTGGGAAGATAGTGATTGCAGCACCAGAAACCCTTTGTTGATGGCATTTTCAGGGAAAAAACCACAAGCCTTCTTCGGCAGCCCTTTTTTCCCATTTTGTATGGAAAAAACGAAATTTTCACTGTATTTTGCTATTTTCTTGGTCTCCTCCAGGGGAAACCACAAACTCTGGGTACCATTAGAATCCCTAGGATGTTGGAAAAAAAGGACGCAAATTTGGCGTGGTTAGCTTATGTGGACAAAACGTTATGAAGGCCTAAGCGCGAACTACCCCAAATAGCCAAAAAAGGGCTCAGCACGGGGGGGGGGAGAAGGCCCAGCAGCTAAGGGGTTAACTGGAGAGAAGCTTCAATTTCCCGATCTAGTATACTCGAGATTGTTTCACATACTCCTTCCCAAAAATGTTGAATGTCAGGACATTCCCAAAACATGTGAATATCAGTTGCTTGGATTAATCCACACTTTGGACATCTTACCTCCTGCCCTCCTTTCATTTTAGAAAACTTCTCAGGGGAAATATAAACTCTATGTATCGTGAAATAATGATTTTTCCTAAGAGTGGCCGGTTTCACAATACAAAAAAGCATTTTTAGTGACTCTTCCCACCACCTCTTAACTACCTCTTCTGAAAAAAAAAAATTCCTCCACAAATCACTGGGAAGTACAAATTCGCCATCCACCCCTTCTAGGATCCCCCAGTACCAAGCAGACACTTCGTGGGAACCTCCCAATGGGCTCGGGGTGATCTCACTCAATGGGTTGGACATACCAACACCTTCCTTAACCCCCTGAGACCATTTTTTTATCTGTAAAAATGTCCACCTAGACAAGGAACCACCCGTCTTTAACTCCAATACTTCCCAGGGAAGAAGAACCCCCTCCGAAAACAGATCTCCCCAGTGCTCTAATCCTGCTTGTTTTATCGGTAGCGCTAAAATATCTTGAAAGCATTCCGGGGTTCCCAGGGAGTCCCAAATAGGTGCATCGGCGTTATAATAGGTGAGTTTCGCAGATTGTCTGATGTGATACCAGCTTTCTGCCAGCCCCCGCATAATTTTCAGCGTTATCTTTTTGAAAAATTTGGGGTGTCCGAATTTAAACATAAAATTGGTTGAAGCGCTTTTGATATTAGAAGCCATTATCTTAAGCATTAAACCCATAGTCGTCGAGTCTGAAGCAAGAGACAAAATTCTAAAGTTTTTCAAAAGGAAGGCCCATGCATAATATTGCAGCTCTGGTAAAGCCAAACCGCCCTTATCCTTACACCGACGTAACTTCCTCCGAGAAATTCTAACACCTTTAGAACTCCAAATAATGTCACTTATGAGGCGCTGCATTTTTTCTATGTATTTTTCCTGCATGGGGAAGTAGAGAACAAAAAATTCCACTTCGGAACAATAGACATTTTTACCAAATTAACTCTTCCAATAATCGTTAAGGGAAGGTGAGTCCAACTTTGTAATAAATTCTTACATTCCAACAACAATTTTAACTGATTTCTCTCTGCTAGCTGATTAATATTTTGAGGTATCAAAATTCCCAAGTATCTAATTTCCTTTTTACAGTAAACAGATTCATACTCCATATTCCAAGCCATAATTTCTGTTTTTTCCACATTCACTTGATAGCCAGACACCTTACCAAACTCCTCAGCCAGCTTGAGAATCTCAGGGAATGCAGTTACTAGATTATCTGTGTACTCCAAAAGATCGTCTGCATACAAAGCAAGTTTCCTCTCCCAGCCCTGACAACAGAAGGGAGAAATCATCCTGTTCTGCCGGATCTTCCTCGCAAATGGTTCCATATATAAGTTGAATAGTACAGGAGATAACGGACAGCCCTGTCTAGTGCCCCTAGCTACAGCAATCGGGCCAGTGAGATTCCCATTCACTAATATTCTAGCTATAGGAGCCGTATATATCTGATTTATTACCCCACAGAGATTGTTTCCCAACTTAGCTTTTTTTAACAAGAGTTTCAACTAAGCCCAATTTACCTGGTCGAAGGCTTTCGCGGCGTCAACTGTAATAATCCCTAAAGGGGAATCAAAAGATACTGCCATGTCTATGGCCCCGACTAATTCATATGTCAGTTTGTGCAAATATCTCCCTTTCGAAAAGCCCTTCTGGTCAGAATGTATTAAACTATTTGCTACTCTGTTTAGTCTGTCCGCCACTATTTTGGTAAACAGCTTATAATCACTATTCAATAATGAGATAGGTCTATAAGAAGAGCAATTAGTCGGATTTTTCCTGGGTTTGTTTCAAAATCAATGAAATAACTGCATCATTCCATGAAACAGGCATTCCTATCTCATTAAAAAAAAACCTTACCAAATAGCTCGACCAAAATTGGAGTAATTACATCACCTAATACTTTATACAGCTCCATCGGAATGCCATCAGGGCCCGGGGCTTTCCCTTCTTTACCCCCAGCTAAAGCCACCCTCACTTCCTCAACCGTAATAGGGCCATTAAGAAATTCCTGAGTCTGCTGCGAAATTTCCGGTAACACGTCCTGAGCTAGCCAATCCTCCACTAATTCTTCTCGCACCTCCAGGTGTTCCGAATACAAAGATGTAAAAAAGTCCTGAAACCCTTGTTCAATATCCTCCCTACGGGATAGTTTTGTGCCAGTATCTCCCGCCACTATTTCCTTAACATTGGCCCGAACTTGATCTGATTTAGCAAGTCACTGTAATTTTGAGGGCGCAAAATGACCTCATGCGTTCCAATGGAAGCACATTGTCAAAGAAAGAATGATACACCCAGTAGCATAACATCTTGTGAGAGGGTAATACTCCTCTGGGTGGAGGCAAAGTACACTCTATAATTATTTGAAAGAATTGTTAACACTACATCATGCAGGAAGCTGCGCTGCTAAGCCAGACTGAAAAAGCAAATCCATTGACACCCTGATTCTGAGTTTTTGCAGTGTTAGGGTGCGGTAAATTCACATTCTAAATTTCTGGTACATCCTATTAGTATTTTGCAATTACAAGGTAATGCCCACAGCACAGAGAATTACCATATGAGACCGGATTTACTTCTCTTAACAAAACACAAATGGATTCCCAATTCCGTAGGGGTTTAAGACATACACTGTTAACACCTCCTCTGAGGAGGTGGTAAATTTATGCTTCTCACTCGGGGTGGGGTGGTGAGGAGGCAGGGGAATTAAAAAGTAAGATCTGGCTCCCCCTTGCCAGACAACAAATTGGGAAATTAGGCTAGGTTACTCTTGGAGCCAAAACCTCGGGCATTTTTTCAGAGAAAAATTACCAACGGGAAAATTGTGTCTGGTGTTACCACACCCAGGAAAGTCAGGTGGGACAACATCGGTCCACTCCAAAGCAGATGGAGCATAAGTCTATATGGTAATCCTGCTCCACTTGACTCATACTAAGGGCCGTAATGTCTGCAGGTCACTTAATCCGGAAGCACTATACTTAGTACAGAAAAGTGCTTCTGTTAGCTGGACGTTGGTGCTATGAATCCAGAAGAGCACTATATAAAAATACGATGTATTGTCTTCTTTAGGGAAATATTGGAAAGCAGCCATTCTGGAATTACTGCATGTTTTACATAATCTGGGTATTTTAGGGGAAGCACTTGCATTTACAAAATAATAACAGGTCCGTTTGTGCAGCTATTCTGTGAATTTCCAAATATTTTTCTAATGGTGCACTGTTTCATGAAGGCCACATATTATTGTTAACAATTCATTACGGAGCTTTGCAGCAGGCCTTAAAGATCAGAGTTTAATTTCCAGCTACACAGCGTGTTCAGTTTGTGTGATCCTGGTCAAATAATTCTGCGTCTCAGAGATTCACATGGTCAAATTCTTTCTAGTTCTGGGTATTTGACTTTAGAGTCCAGGCACTCACTCTTTGTGTTTGTCCCTCCCCTGAAGCATGACCAAGTACTTCTGTCCTTCTATGGCTCCCGCTTTCAGAGCTACCGGTTTAGGTCACAGCCTACCAGACAGGGCATCTGTCTGGTTTGTAAAAGACATCTTGGGAGTTTCATAAATTGACCTGGTAATGCATTTTTCCCGTTGCTTGCCATTGGCTCTGTGGTGTGTAGCTTCTGTTTTCTGGCTTTTAATTTGCTGGCTGGGGATCTCCAGGTTCACTTCATCCCTCCCATGCCAAAACCTTATTTACGTGTATCCTTCCAAGCACCCTAGCTGTAATTAGGCATGTAAATCTTGTTCTTATCTCGTAACATTTACTATGCGTTCAAAGACAAGGTCAGATGTCAGACGGTGTCTTCTTTTTTTTTTTTTTTTTAAATGTGTTTTTATTATTTATTATCACACAACAAAATTACACAAGTGAAAGCTGTCAATAAGAATAACATTTGCAACAGGTTCGTTCATCACATCACCCTAGACGGCTTATGTACCATGACTGGGCTATGTTGTACTTCGCCCACTTCCGCGCCACTGCCAGAGAGAACGTGTTGCCACGGGCTGGAGCAGGGGGGGGAATAGTCCTGACTGGGCATCATATTAAAGCATCCTGTTGCATTGGAAAGAAAGAAAAAAAAAAAAAAAAAAAAAAACAGAAAAGAGAAAAGAAAGAAAGAGAAAGAGGGGAAATACTGTGGGGGGGGATAAAGGCCGGGGGGGGCCCCCAAGACGGAGGAAGCGGGGGCAGAGGAGGAAAGGAAGGCACGCGCGCGAGCATTGGGTCATGCGTCCCTTTGTGTGCTGGTGTTATTGCTAGTTGGTTACCGCCTGTTAGGTTATACAATTTCATGTTGTCTCTCCCAGCTCCTGTCCGCCTTCCTCTATTTGACATTCTGATTCGAGCCTGATGAAGGGTGGTTGCGCGCTATCACTGGGGGGTTACAGCTATTTAGGACTATAAAATGCAGATTTTAATGTTCGTTGGGGGGATCGTTCAGGGCGGGCGTTCGTCATCTTTTCTTTCTATTATTGCTACGAAAGAGTTCCAGGTGTCAAGACCTTTGACCAGAACACCCTTTGTTGATAGGAGCTGAAGCGTGTCGGCTTCGGCCCTGGCCCAACGCCGCAGCTCCGATCGCCATTGTTCAATGCTCGGCGCGGCTGGTGCCTTCCAGTGCATGGCTATGAGGCGTCTGTACAACACCAGTGCCAGCGCTATGCATCTTAGGGTTTGTTTCCGTCTTTTAAGGCTTGGACCTACACCCAGCAAACACAGCTCCGGGGTGGGGGACATTTCAACAGCTGTCCAATCAACAAGCAGTACTATTATGTCTTCCCATACTTTCCGGATTGGGGGGCATTCCCAGGTCATGTGGTAAAAGGTGGCTTCGGGAGTGGCGCATCTAGGGCATGTTTGCTTTGAGTGGGGGAAAATACGGGTTATTCGATGAGGTGATAAATATGTTTGATGTAAATAATTAAACTGGGTATAACGAAAACGCGGGTTGCGTGATACTTCTTTTGTCATTGTCAACGCCTGATTCCAAGCGGGTTGTGGTAGAGGCTCTGCTAGCACTGCATCCCACTTGTTCTTTGATTGTACTTGTTTATCTTCAGCGCAAGAAGTTAAGATTATGTATGCTCTTGACACATTTATTGAATCTTCTATGCTACCTAGCAACTCATGCAATCTAGGGGAGATATTTGGTTCTGAGTTTTCATTGCCCCAGCAAAACCTTAGTGTCTGGCGTACAGCTCCATATGCTATAAAGCTTCCGCGCCCCAGTTCATATTTATCAATTAGTGTATTGAAAGTTAGGAGGCGTCCTTCACTATAGATGTCGCCGATGGTGCGTATTCCCTTTTCTGACCAACTGTTCAGGCCAACTCTAGCTGCTATGTTGGCTATTTTCGAGATGGCCAAAAATGGAAGCCTGGGGGAATATTGTGGTGTTTTATTGTTCATGATCACATGGTGGCCCCATATCCAGTGCGCAATTTTCAGTAGTATGTTGCGTGGGTGTTTGGGGGATTCGCGATTCATCAAGTATTGTATTAAGCCCCTGTTCCCCAAAGACGAGTGGATCATCTGTGATTCAGCTCCGTCTGGACGGCTTAGCCAGGATGAGATCCATTGTAACTGGGAAGCTGCGTAGTACATTTCGAATCTAGGCGCTCCCATTCCACCCATTGTTAGTGGGTGGTATAATTTTGTTAGTGCCACTCGGCGTCTGCCGTTGCCCCATATGAGATTTATTAATAGGCTATTCAGAGGTTTAAAGAAAGAGGCTGGGAGAGTCAGTGGGAGGGCCATGAAGAAGTACAACAATCGGGGCAGGATCACCATCTTCGCTATGGCTACTCTGCCCAATGGTGATAGAGGGAGTGAGCACCAGAAGGGCAGGGAGCCTCTAATGGATCGAATCGCCTGCCCCAAGTTGCCGTCCCTGAGATCTCGTGCGTCGTGATATATGTTTACACCCAAGTATTTGAAAGTGGTGTAACACCATTTCAGTTCGCCAGGGTTGGAGGATAATCTGTGTGCTTCAGGGACAGGACACATAGGGAATATGCACGACTTAGACCAATTTACCTTGAGTCCGGCCAACGTGCCAAACCTGTGCAGTAACTTCAGCACTTCAGGTAGGGATTTTTGGTGATCTCGTAAGAAAATAAGTGCATCGTCTGCATATAGCGACACTATACGGTGTGTGTGGTCGTCTCGGATGCCCCATGCAGGGGCTACCGCTCGTAGGTGAGCTGCTAAGGGTTCGATTGCGAGGGCGAATAAAAGCGGGGATAATGGGCAGCCCTGCCTGGTTCCTCTCTCTATTTTAAACGGTTGCGAAATCGTGTCGCCCGTTTTGACTCTTGCAGAAGGGTTAGTGTAGAGTACCTCTATCCATCTGATGAATGTTCGACCGAAGCCCATACGGCGCAACGTCTCCATCAAGAAGGGCCAACCCAGCGTGTCAAATGCTTTTTCTATGTCCAGTGATACTGCCACTTGAGCATAGTCATCCGTTCGTGAGTTCGCCATAAGGCGCAATAAGTTTCGGATATTGCTAAATGTGCTCCGGCCAGGTATAAATCCAGCCTGGTCGTGATGTATCAGGTCCGGCATACATGGGAGCAAACGGTTGGCTAGCAGTTTACCGAGTAGCTTACAGTCTGTGTTCAGTAGTGATAGTGGTCTATATGAACGTACATCCAATGGGTCTCTCCCCGGCTTAGGTAGCACTGCTATCAGCGCTTCACGGCATGTGTCTGGTAATTGTCCACGCTCTAGCGCCTCCGTCAGCATCTCTAGATATGGGGTTTGTGTTTGAGTCGGGAACATGCTATAGTATTCAATAGGCAGTCCATCGTTGCCTGGTGCTTTGCCATGCGGCAATTGTTTTAGGGCCTGCTGTATCTCATTGATATCAATTGGTCTTTCCAGGTCTGCAACCTGAGCGGTCGTTAGTTGTTTCAGCTCGATATCAGTAAAAAACTCGCTCAGTGATGTTTCGGGTGGGGGGACGGGAGCTTTGTATAGTGTGCTGTAATACTCCTTAAAGGCTAGGTTAATATCGGCCTGTGCATTTACTATTAGTCCTGTTTCTAATCGGATGGCTCCTATGGGGGATTTCCGGCCACCATTGTGTATGAGCCATGACAGTAATTTACCCGATCTGTCACCCTCTGCGTGGTTACGAGCTATGTAGTGTCGATGGTCAAACAGACCTAGTCGTCTATCAGCTTCGTACCATTGTGCGCGCTTTCCAGCTAGTTCTGTGTGTGTAATCTCGCCCCTGGCGAAGTCTTTCTCAAAAGAATGTACTTCCTTTTCTAAGTTACTAAGCTCACGTGCTAGTGTTTGACGCGCGCCGACTGTTGCTGAGATGCATGTTCCTCGTATGACTGCCTTATGTGCGTCCCATTCTGTTGATCTAGAGCCCGTTGTCCCCTTGTTTTGGATGAAGTAAGAGGATATGTGTATGGCTAATTCATCTCGGAAAGGGGGGTCTTGTAACAATCGGGTCTGGAGGCGCCAAGTTGGGATGCATGCGCGCGGGCTGCCCCATCTGAAATGAGCGATGAGAGGGGAGTGATCTGAGATTACCCTAGCGGTGTAATCAGCGCTAGTGATCTTGTGGGTGATGTCTTGGGAGATGAGGATAAGGTCTATGCGAGTGTGGAGGAGGTGTACTGGGGAGTAGTATGAGTATTCGCGATCTTGGGGGTGTATATGCCTCCAGGTATCTATGAGACGGTGGTCTACCATCCATTGACGCAGCATCTGCGAATTTTTGATTGCTTGGGAGGCTGCTATGGGGGGGTGTGATCTATCCGTATCTATATGTGGAACGCAGTTCATATCCCCGCCCCAGATACATGTAGAGGGTAGGTCGTTTGAGAAGTGTGAGATTGTTTTGTGTAGGAATTCACTTTGTCCGACGTTCGGGACGTACAGTCCGTTCAGTGTTACTGGTTCCCCATCTAAGTGGCCTGTTAAATGTATGTATCTGCCCTCTATGTCAAAAACGCCGCGCCGCACAGTGTACGGGACCCCCGGGGCTATCCATATCAATACCCCTCTTGCGTATGATGAATTTCCCGACCCGTGGACCTGCCCGCCCCACTTTCTTTCCAACCAGGGAATATCTACAGGGGTAATGTGCGTTTCTTGGAGAATGGCTATATGAATATTGTGACGCTTTAGGTGCGCGTGTATCCTATTGCGCTTTCTTATGCCCGCCATACCCTTAACATTCCACGTCATTATATTATATGTTGGTTCCTTTTTTGTCATGTTAAGTTAGGTTGTTGCACACCTATTTTTTTGTACAGTTGGGTCGATCCCGTGACGCGTCCAGAGACTGCTGTTAGTCTAGTGCGCGCCGCCCACCCACGTCTCCCCTCCGCCACCAGCGCCCGCCCGCCAGCCCCCCCAGTCCTACAAAACAACATTATCAAAAGAAAATAATAAAAATGAGAGCAAAAGAAATAATAGGCAAAAGGATATTTCGGGTAAAGCCCGGAGATAAACATAATGGCACAACTGGTGCCTAAACTGCAAACTGCGAAGTTAAGTTCCATTCGGGAGTGACTTGGTTGTCGGAGAGCGTGGTTTTGGTATAGCCGGGCGGGAACCGACCCGTCTCCAGGATAATTTTGTCCCTGCTCGGTCCAAATTGTAAGTACAACCGCTTTGGTTACCCTGTTAGTCCCAGTCAAGGAAGCTAGCGGCCAGATCCCATCCCAAAGAAACCACCAAGCACCGCTCTAGGCCGCATAAGGGCGGGAGGTCGCGTGTCCCAACGCCGGACTCATGTCTGTGGCGCAGTTCATATTCCCTCACGAGGTCTAGAGATCATCCGCAACGCGCGGTGTAAGGTCAGGGCCGGCCAGTAGGAAGGAGGAGGATGCACTTGATTCCCCTCCTGGGGATCCGCTGTCTGTAGCATCTGTGTCACTTCGGGTTTTGGATTGTGGTCGAGTGAAGGAGCTAGTTTCCCTTAATATTTGAGCTTGCTCTGATTCCATTTGCGATTTCGTTGGGCGCAATGTGGTCTTGCTTTGTTTTTTTTTCCTCCTGGAGCTGGGTGTTATCCAGTCCTCAGTTGTTGTCTTTTCCGTTGGCGGGCTGATCAAACCTTTGGCGTGAATCCAAGTCCATGCATCCTCTGGGGTAGGGAATATGAGCGTTTTCTCATCTATGGTGATACGCAGGCGGGCTGGGAACATGAGAGAATAAGTTATATTATTTTGTCGCAAGATTTGTTTGATCTTTACAAAGGTTGCTCTTCTACGTTGTACTTCCAGCGTATAGTCCGGGTATGCAGATATGTTATTATTTTCCAAGCTGATTTGACTGGAAGATCTAAAGTGTTGAAGAACAGAATCTCTGTCTCTGTGGTTAAGAAATCTAGCTATCATGGGTCGGGGTGGCGCTCCAGGCCGAGGGGGTCTGCCCGGTATTCTGTGGGCTCTTTCTATCATTGGTGATTTTGTGGCATCCTGAGTTTTCATTATTTCTTTCAGCCAGTTTTCTAAGAAATCCTCGGCTTTGGGTAGTTCCAATCGTTCTGGGATGCCAATGAATCTGATATTGTTACGTCTTGAGCGCCCCTCTGCTTCTTCAGCTCGGCGTTGTAGCTGTGCCAACTCAGTTTCCATCTGTTTGAATTTGCTTTTCATGTCTTTCATTTCCGGGTGAACCGTTTCTAGCGACAGTTCAGCATTATGCACTCTGTCAGACAGTTTGCGGTGGTCAGCTCGGAGTAGGGAGACCTCCAGCACTGCGGCATCAATTTTCCCTTCTAGCGAAGTTTTGGTTTCCATAATTGCCTGCATAATTTTATCAAATTGCTGGGAGTGTGCGCGTAGCGTCTCGCTCAGTTGAAGTTGCGTTGCCTTTTGCATGTCCAGTTGGCCCATGGAGGGGGGGGTTTCTCCCTCCGCAGAAGTCCCTGTTTTGGAATGCTTAGGCTTGACCATTGTGACCACTATGCGACCGGGGAGAATTATGCCGTATGAAATCAGCTATGTGTACTGGTGGGGCGAAGCAGAGCCATGCACGTCAAAGTGGGTGATTTTAGCGTTATCAGTGGTCCAGGCGTGGTTGCTTATTTTCAGGGATATTAGGAGTTAGTATGTTAATTTGTTGACTGAGGCCCTCCTCGTTGCAAGGCAGAGAGCTGAATGCCACTGGCCTGGTACAGGTGCGTTGGGTTTTTCACTTATTTGCTTGTGGCTTGATACTTTGGTGACCCAACGTGGTTGTTTTATGTGCGTTTAATTTATTCTGTGCCAGCGCTTTTTCATTCTTTTTTTTTTTTTTTTTCTCTTTTTTATTTCTTTTTTTCCTTTATTCTGATTTTATTGGCTCCTCCTCTCTTTTTTATTTATGTATTTTTATTTTATTTTTTGTAAATTTTTTCCTTCTTCCTTTCTTTCCCACTCCTCCGCCTCTGCTTCCCACTGTTTTATCTTCTGTGCTGGGTGCTGGTGCTTGAGGGTCGTTGTCGCTGGCCCAGTGCCCTGCACGGGAGGAGAGGCCGAAGGTCCCCTCAGCCGGTCCGGTACACTCCACCAAAGGCACGCCGGGGCCCCCACTCCACCCGAGCACGCGTCCGCCGGCCGCCTCCACAGATCAAGGGCGGAGTGCCAGGGTGAGCCAGACGCCCGTTCCCGGCGCCGACACGTCCAAGGCCCGACCCCGCAAGGAAACACCGCCCAGTGCTCTCGCCGCAGCGTCACCGCACGACGCTGCTACCAGTTCTTGGTAGGGGGGCCACGTGGAGCTGTAGGGATGCTAAGCCATATCAGGGGGGGCTCGCTCACTGCCGCGCGCCCCCGTGTTTCTTGTTGCTCCGATGGAGCGCGGCCGAACCGGAAGCCGCGGCGTCCCCCAGGCCGCGCCCCAGCCAGCAGGCCCGCTCCCAGGGCCCACCGCAGTCCAGGCCCAACAGCCCTCGACCCCCCCGGCGATCCCACGGGGAAGCCGAACGGGGCGACCCGACCGCCGTGCCCACGTCTCGCCGGCCGCGGGAGGGCCGCCTCACCTCTCGATCCACAGCACCAGGCGCGTCTTGCTTCCTCGAATCCAGCAGTTGATCACGGGGCCATCCGCAGCTACTTCTGTGTCCTTGAGGGCTGCCCCCGGCACTGGGGGGGTAGCCTCAGCATTTTATGGCCGACCGGGAACCAGGGACCAGGATATTCGGCAAGAAGGAGGGCCGCGAGCGGAGCTCTTTTCTCAAGCGTCCGCTCCGGCCGCCATCTTGGCCACGCCCCCCGTCAGACGGTGTCTTCAAGGGAGCCTGGTGTTTATTCTGCTTTCGCATTTAAGGGAAGATTGAGGTTGCTCTCCCCATTGAGTAGGGGTGTCACTAGAGAGACAAGGCAAACCAAGTGCTTTGAACATTAAACGCAGCATGCTTCTAACAGAGTAGTCCAGAGAATATTTCTGAACAGGGGCACCTGTTAAGCGTGTCTTGGTAGCTAAGGCAGCACATTCTACATAGCGCTGAAAAAGCTGGGGCAGTGCACCCGCCCAACTGCTGTGTTCCCATGAAGCACCTTGACTAATTATTGAACCGTGTTTCTGGTAGAAATGCCAGGTTCCGCAAGCAATGTGCTCAAGGAAGATGTCCAGTTTTTTGTGCGGTCCTTAAACCTTCCCTTTAACCCTACCTAATTAAGACGAATAAAGGAACCGAGGCTCTGGAAAATGAACGATCTGCGCTATATCACATAATTCCAATAGCTGGTGAAGCCGGGAATGGCACTCATCTCTCGGTCACAGAGATGACATTTTAGGCAACAGGTAACACCTTCTCCAAACCCCACAACAGAGGGGCTGGACTTGGCGATCCAGAACGCAAAAGGCACCTAAGTGGCAAGCCTTGGAGTATGAAGCCTACATGCAGCAGATGACGATCATGCTATGGACCGTCACGCGCTCAGCAGAGACTAACACCAAGTAACATCTGCTGACAACAGGAGAATCTGCTGCACAGAGAAACAAGCATTGGCACAGTCAATAGGTCTTGCCTATGTAAGATTTATTGGCTTTTCAAGTGTTTCTTAGCCATGTTGCAACATGGCTGAAAGTAAAGACAAAAAGCTCTATAACAGCCTGCGTTGACCGCGTCATAACGTTTTTATATTTTTTACTTTCAGCCATGCTGCACTGAAGCCAGTGCTGGTCTACAACATGGCTAAAAAACATTGACAAAGCCAATAGATCTCACATAGGTGAGATCTATTGGCTTTCCTAATGCTTGTTTTAATTGTAGCACTCCTTAAAAGTGTAGGCCTCGAGAAATACATTCACCCACTCGCTGTGGCTAGTCAGATTTTATCAGGGTGAGCTATTTTTAGGTCCTAATGACTTGGTCTGATAGAGCTCAACTGTCTGTTCAAGTGAATGAGGATTAAAGATGCCTTTATAACTTGTTTTTATCTTGTAACATTTGTTGTGCGTTCCAAGCCAGAGGTGAAATGTCAGTTTATGTCTTTTTATAAATTGCTATTTGTTTATGCTGGAGTTTGGGGTTTACTTTTCTTGCTCTTACTGCAGAGTTAGAGAATTTTGTAAAGTTAACTTCCTGACAATTTTGCTGGACTCACAACATTTAAATAGCTGGTAAACAAACTATACAAACATTTCAAAATATATTTCAGTAGTTACATAAGCTCTTTTTTTGTAATTCTGACGTCATATGGAAATAAAGATTTTAATAGGATAACAACGGATCAGAATACCTTAGTTGGTGATGTGCAACTGAAAAAAAATAATGTGTACGCTATATAGTTTTATCAGTAAAACTGCATGTCGGAGACTGAGACCTAGGCCAATGGAACAGCATACTTCTTAATTATATGGGACGCAACACTCTCTTTAAAATGATCTATCTCCCAAGCGACCTGTATGTTTTGCCGAATTTCCTATACAATATAACCTGCAAATGGTTCCGGTCCCTGACCTCCAAAGTCACCACCTTTATATTGGCTTGAGGGCAACATAAAGTGGCGTTCAGCTCTGCACAGAAATCTCCTTTTGAAGGAAGGGGAACTGGGAGTGTCATACATATATGTATAATATCTAGCTACACTATTGGTCCCGGTCAATGACTGGTTCACTGGTAGGTGGGATGACCCAGCCTTCTGGCTGGAACTCTATCTACTGGGGTTTGTCGGGCTTTTAAGCCAGTTATATGCGGGCTTGATCTCCCAGGCAACACCCACATGTACTCGGGGGCACTACGCATGTACGATGGGATCGCCGCTTAACGAAAATGACCACCCCTGTGGCAAGGCACATGGTTGCAGCAGCTGAGTGCGCTAGAGGGGTTCCATCAATGGGACCGAATTGGGATCACATATCTGGGGGATATCTTTGAAGGAGATTACCTGTTTTTTTCAAACTCTAAGAACACTACACCTTAGCTAACACACAATTCTTCTGCTTTCTCCAGAAGCGCCACGTCTTCAGGGCATTCCTGACCCCAGAATTGCACCTTC
The DNA here is from genome assembly GCF_031143425.1 of Pleurodeles waltl. Classification (NCBI taxonomy): domain Eukaryota; kingdom Metazoa; phylum Chordata; class Amphibia; order Caudata; family Salamandridae; genus Pleurodeles; species Pleurodeles waltl. The sequence continues at coordinate 981,110,698 of NC_090448.1, forward strand.
CACACTACAGCCCCCTCAAAGCCAAAATATTTATGAGATGTCTGAGCAAAAAAGCGATAACTCAGATCTACTGATTAGCATAGCCCCAGATGGATTCAACTCTCCGCAACAAAAATGCAAGGCCTGGGTGGGTGAACTAGATGAGGATGATTGGAGAGAGGCATGCCTGGCACCTAGGGAACTGGCAATGTCCGCATGCCTACGTATGGTACAGGTTAAGTTCTTTCACATGACTTACTTATCTCCATCACGTATGCAGCAAATGTGCTTGGATACTCGCCCTAGAAGTGTGCGATGCGGACTCCTGGCAGCAGACCTTGTGCATATGGCATGGGAATGCCCTGTATTGCGCCCCCTCTGGATCTCAGTGGGAGCGGGTGATCTCAGAGGTTTTAGAGTGTCTGATCGAGCTGAGCCCCAAAATAGCACTACTGGGACTCCTGGAGGAACTGGGAGGGCCACGGGCAGACCGGGCTTTTATAGGGATGGCATGCCTGGTGGCAAAAAGAGACATTGCCCAATTATGGAAATGACCTACATCCCTGTTGATGTGGCGGGCTGGCGGTGACTGGTGTGCCCAACAAGAAAAACTAATCTACGAATCATGCAGCTGTCTTCAAAAGCAAGATAAAGTATAGGGGAAGAGGTGAACATGTCATGGACTGATGCTCTAAGTAGGTTGATCTTTGTGGAAGTCACAGTGTATGTTGATATAGAGCTGAACACTCAAAATGTACACTTGAAATGGAAGTAATGTGCTCGCTGTAATTGCTGAAATAAAGTTAGTTATGAAAAAACTGCACGTCAGTGGATATATTTGTGGCCATTGTAATGGAAAATGTCTGTCGGTAAATGGTAGTGTGCTCCCCATCATGCTTTGATAATATATTTATTAAAAGTGAGAGTTTTTACATATGAAGTGAGAAACATTCTTGCCCTCTCCCTGATTACAGTGCTGTTAATGAACTAAGAGGCAACTCAGGGGCCATGAGTACCCTATATATGGGCTAGATTTTTATTGTGCATGAAACAAAAGTTTAGTCTATTAAATCAAGCAAGAGTTTTTGTGTAATGGACATGCTGACCTCACATATTTGAATGTACTCTTGAATGTGCTAATAAAGAAAAAGGTGACTATATGAAATACAATATTTGGCTAGCATCACACAGTTTGAGACACACCGAGACGCGCTTGAGCTGCAGTTAACGACCGGCTCACCACCCCTACAGGGTCCCGAACCGAGGCTTATCAAGGCCCACCTTGCTCACCTGTCTTTTACTGGATCGCCATTCACCTACTGCCAGCCGTTCAAATCTCTACTACTCGCGTACAACACCATCGATTCTACCCACTACTCATTTTCCTGGCCAAATGGCCCAGCCTTGTTTAAGTCACTTGTGTGATGAAACACGTGTTGTCTGTTTCGGCTGTTTCTTGAAGACAACGCAAGTCTGTGGCAAATTGGGCCTACAAATAAAGACACTTGCATCATCAACTGAGGACTTTTCAGATTTGGTATCCACGTCCGGAACCTGAACACCAGGGACACTTGTCCTTATTACGAACTGTGATTATACTATCCTGTGTGCCGTGGTCATACTGTTGTTACACTTTTATGGGTCAAGCCCATTACAGTTAGGTGGAGTAGATTATTCAGTTCCCTAGACCTTCCCGTCTGGCAACATTTTTCTGTTTTTTTGAGGCATGCTTCATGTGGCACAAAGTGCAGAATGGATGGCTAGCCACCATGTCAGAAGGATGGACGGGTACTCATCACTAGGTGGTGGTTTCTTGTTGCCTACAAGTAATTTAGATAATCCTCACACTCGGGAACTGGTGTCTTTATGGGTTTCATGTGAAAACACAGACTAACAAAAAAAAAATTTCCCGGAACATAGATTCTAAAATATAGATTGCAAAAATCTGGACTTTTCATAAATTCCTACCTAAAAATGGTTTGTTCAGTGTTTAATTACCAAATCCATCCAAACGTAACCCCCATATATCTTATACTGGGTTAATAGGCAGGATACACAGAGAAAAAAGTTGAAGACAAGCAGATAAAAAGATAAACTGGTTGGTAATTGCCTAGACAGACAAAGAAATGGGCAAACTTGAGAGTCTTGCAGGCAGACATAATGGAAAGCACTTTGAGACACAGACATACACAAAACTAGCCATACAGGAGACAAAATGAAAAAAATGCGGCGAAATAGACATGAAGAGAGCCAATAACAAAGAAATTACAAGCACAAGCACAAGTTAACTGGCAGGCTATTACAAATGCAAATAGGCAGAGAAACATACAGACTGAATGGTTATCAGGTAGGTACGAGGGAAGGCAAAAAACCTTACTGGTAAAGGCGTCACTTTGAGGATTCTGGTACCCCGTTTGTAAATGCCCCCCTACCTAACAACCACCCCCCCACACCAATTCCCTCCATGCCCCAGCCCATCCCCTCCTTGAACGCCCCACCACCAGCGATCGTTGCAGCCAGCAAAAACAGACATTGCACTCTGAGCCTGGGAACAGAGATGTTCCTGTTTGCGTTTCATGTTTTACTTACTCTGGCATTCCCTAAGAGTGTTTGCTTTTTCCAGGATTCTGCGTTTCTGAAGCTTTTTCATGCAACATAGTATTCATGTTTAGTGCTTATTCTGTAACGAGTTGTTCCTCTATAGCAGTGGTTCCCAACCTTTTGACTTCTGTGGACCCCCATTTTATCAATACTGGGGCCCGGGGACCCCACTGAATCATTATTGGAACTCGGGGACCCCCACTGAATCATTACTGATAGCTGGGACCTAATATTATTACATTTTTTAAGCAGTCACGGACCCCCTGAGGAGGTTTTGCGGACCCCCAGGGGTCCCCAGCCCCACAGGTTGGGAACCACTGCTCTATAGCTATGCGAGTTCAGGTTGTGGGTGGGCCATGACTGAGAATTTCGCACGTGCCAGTTGGAATTGCGATTATATGCAAAAGAGTATGAGGGAACTGAACTTATTTTTCCATTATTAGCTTTGACCCAGAACAAAAGAAGAAAGGTAAAAAAAAAAAAGGATAAACAAGGAGGAAGGCAAAAAATAATTACATGAGGACAAAGAACTTGTGAAAAACAAGCTACGCGAGCGAGATAAAGCTGCAAGGAATTTGCGTTGGTGGATAAAAGAGGCATGCCAGCTAATCAAGACTATCCTCGGTATTCAGCAACCCCAAGGTTCCACAGTAGTGGTGTGCTTCGTAGAAAAACTTTGGGCCCAGAAAACTCTGCCAAAGTTAAAAGAAAGGGGAATTGCCTCTTCCTTGGGACCCACAAAGGCATGATTGTGAGCTTTGCAACCACACAGGCCGTCACAAAGAGTCAATTGTTACTGCCTTTTCTGCATTGGTGGTAGCTTTTCATTAGGGGATGATGGACATGTGTTTTTGGTCATGCAGATTTGTAGAGTGCACTATCACCCGGCAGGTTATCCTGAACAGGTGTGAGTCTAGACACACCTAGGGCCTAGTGGGTCAACATGAAAAGCCAGGTCTTCAGTTTCTTGTGGAATTCAGTAAGTGAGGAGGCTCTTAAATGTAACAGCAGGTTGTTCCACACTTTAGTTACAATGTAGGAGGGCACTCAGTCTCCGGATGTGGTTTTCCATGTGTGGGATGTGTGCAAGTATAAGTCCGGATGAGCGGAGGTGTCTGGAAGTTTTGTGAAAGCAGTTGTGAATGTTGAGGTATGCTGGGTTAGTGTTATATAATGTCTTGAAAGTGTGGGTGAGGAGTTTGAATTGTGCTCTTTTGTAAATGGGGAGCCAGTGGAGGTGTGGTGTGATGTGAGTGCAGCGTGGGAGGTTGAGAGGTTCTCTCCTTGCATACAGTATTGGCTGGCATTTAGGAAGTTGGCAGCTCCCGGCCGCTGCTTGAAATGCTGTGAAATAATGTGAAACTGCAACTATAAATCTAAGCACATTTGTGTAGTGCGGCTCTGTGGCCAAACAGCCATGCAAATCCTTCATCATGAATATTAATGAAGCGAGCAGCGTGCACCTACTTGCACTTTACTTCTGTACCCTGCGCTGAATCGGTACACCGGGTGCACACCAACATGCGGTAGTACCAGTGGCGTAACATTACCCCCTGCGGTGTGGGGGGCCCCCGGCGTGTCCCATCAGCAGCACACAGTCACGCGCTGGCTGACACTGTGCACGAGCACCTGGCCTGAAAGCTCCCGAGTGAGTGAGGGGGGAGGGGGCTCTATGTACTTTGCAGGGTGGGGGGCCTCAAGTTTCCTTACGCCACTGGGTAGCACATTAGAAACGATGCAGCTGTGTGTGCTCTAACGGAGCAGGGGTGGTGCATTTATACACGTGGAGTGATATAGGGGAAACGATGCAGCGGTATGTGCGGTAACAGAGCACAGGTGTTGTATTTGTACATGTGCGGTAATGAAGCAGAAACGATGCAGCTGTGTCTGCTTTAACGGAGCAGAGGTGGTGTATTTGTGCGCGTGCGGTAATGAAGCAGGAACAATGCAGCTGTGTGTGCTGTAATAGAGCAGACGTGATGCATTTGCGCATGTGCCGCAAATCAACAGTAGTGATGCAGCCGTGTGTGATGTAATATAGCCGAGGAGATGCATTTGTGTGCGTTAATAAAACAGTAGCGACACAACTGTGTGCTGTAATATCGCAAGGTGATTCATCTGTGTGCTGTAATACAAAAGGAGTGATGCAGATGTGCATGCTGCAATGCAGCAGAGCTGATGCATGTGTGTTCCGTAACTCAACAGATGTGATGTCCCCGTGTGCTGTAATATCGCAGGGTGAGGCATCTGTGTGCTGAAATACAACAGAGGCGATGCAACTGTGTGCTGTAATACAGCAGAGGTGTTGTATTTGTGTGGTGGAATGCAACATAAGTGATGCAACTGTGTATGCTGTAATATAGCGGAGGTGATGACTTCGTGTTCTGTAATACATCATCTGTTTCCTGTAATATAGCAGAGGTAATGCATTTGTACATGTGCTGCAATACAGCCGCCTGTACTCTAATTTGATGGAGGAGTCGCATTTGTGTTGGTGCTTTAATACAACAAGACGATGAATCAAAGGTGGTGTCGCCATGTTTCTGTTCTGCAATATATCAGTACTGCCCCACGTCCCAGTGTGTCAGTGGCCGTAAGGCCAAAAGCCGTCCCTGTTACCCCTGTATACATTTAGGTCAGTATGAACGCGCGGTCCCCTTGTGTCACCAAGGCCAGGTCTGCCCATGCATATGTATTCTGCTGGCTAAACTACCACTGTCTAACTACACCAGCACGGTCTGCAATGCTTAATTTAATGCTTAATTTGAGCCAGTGGTTTCAGGTGCGGGGCTTATTTTTCTGCCTCAAGCATTTACTGCAAGCAAAAGACACATATGGGGAAGACGGAGGAAGAGAAAAAAGAAAAAGCATCAGAAAGGGTGAAAGCAGAAAGTTACAAGAAGGAGCTGATGGGGCAGGGAGTGGCTTTAAATGGATTAAAGAGGCCCGAGATGGCTTCAGGATTACGCTGCCTCAGTACTCCGTGCACGCACATTTAATTGCAGTGTTTCAGAGGAGAGCTTTGGGCATTGGCATGTTTTTATTTACAAATTAAGCACTGATTAGTCTGCCTCTGTATCTCTATGGTCCGGGACACCCCTGTAATAGTACCGCCCTCTATAACTTGAGTACTATCTGGTGTGAGGTGCAACAATATCTACCCTGAGTCTAAACGTCTCTGTGCCTGTATCACACAGCCCAACTTGCTAGTACATCAGTGTAGCCTGGCCTAGTTATCAGTACAGTTTTTCAGCCCCTCTGTCAGTGCCGCTGGCCCTCGTCTGTAGAAAACGAACTCTGTCAGTCGTCTTCCAGTATAGCCCTGTCCGCTCCTGCAGGACTGGCCTGCAGTGCCCAGCTATCAATACCTATCACCAACTGCTCCTATGGACGTACGGTGTGGCCGACCTGTATCAACGCAGCCCTGTCTATCATGCAAGAGCAAACGTCACAGTGAACACTTGCTTAAAAGTATACAATGCTGGGTATAGGGACCAAAACAACAAAGATGGCATTTTATATATATACACAGATTTTAACTGGGAACATATATATAGTTCACATTCTCTGAGTAGAAAATATATTAATTCCACTACTGAATTAAAAAATAGAGAAAAAAATCAAGACAAACCATGCATTTGACTAAATATACCCTCCTTATCCTATTCTTACACCCACACTAAATCACAATTTGTTATTCGGACTTTTTCTTTTTGCACTGGATCTTACATTTATTTATTATTAAATATACAGCCACCCTTCCACCGAAACAGGGGAAAACAGAAATGTAACTGATTCATTTTGGAGTATATAGGACAGTCCGGAGTTCAATGTGATTTACACGTTACAATGATGTTATTAAATTTGTGGTTGGAATTTTTTATATGTCTTGTGTTTGTACTTGGCACCTAAATAAATATATTTGCTATTTATATTCAGCGTAGAATACTTGTTTCTTCCTAAAATGTACTAAATATACTGTTCTTACATGTCATGTGGGTAAAATATTTGGCTGCTCACATTCAAAGAATTATTTGTATTTCAATGCAAGTGATTAACAGGACGCATATGGAGAATATAGTAGTCCATACCTGCCTGCCCACCCATCAGCATGTCGTGGTCTTTACCTATACCAATGCGGTCCTGTTTGTTTCTGAGTACAACCCATTAAGACCAGTGCTTGAAATGGAAAAATAGAAGTGCAGGTACTCTGAAAAAGAGTACCTGCTTGTTTCTGAGAAGTGCCGGTACTCTCCCATTATAAGTATTACTTTTTGTAGAAGTGCCGGTCCTCTCCCTCTCAAAATAAAAAAGTGGTGGTACTCAGTACCGGACAGTACCGGCCCATTTAAAGCACTGATTACGACCCTTTATTCATAAAGATGGATGTGCCTCACTCAGTACCTCTTGGCCTTACCTTTCTTTTGGTGTACTTTAGTCCTTGTAAGTTTGGCTCTGTACAGAAACACTCTGCTCACTCTTTCATTTGTCTTCTTCTCTCCCTCCTAGATGATCTTGTTCTCTGTCCAAAAGGGATAACTTCGAAAGTATTCCGTTTCAATGTTTCGGCGGTGGAGAAGAACGGCCCCAACCTCTTTCGTGCTGAGTTCCGAGTGTTCAAAACTCCTAACCCGGCGGCCAAGCGCGGCGAGCAGAGAATAGAGCTGTTCCAGGTGAGTGTGACACACGAAGGAGGGAAACTAAAGCAATGGACGAAATCATGTCCCATGGAACCCCGAGATTCCTGATCGCCCAGCTTTATAGATATAAATTATTGAACTCGCACACCATGAGTCATAGTTTAGCCATAATCTGCAGATAATCAATCACCCATGTCCATCAAGTCAGGATTGGACCTTCATCAATGGAAAGCCTAGTACTGCTATCCCAAGCAACCGGGATGAGGGCAGGATCTGTGTAATCCCTTCTGTCACAGGGAGGGTTTCTTCCTTGCCATTGAATCATTTATCCTTCATCCCTGTGGCATGAACCAGGAACTTCAGAATCCATTTTGCCTGTGCCTTGAACCAGGCTTACCCTGGATGTGCAGAATCGTTCTTCCCCATTCGAGGGGCAAGATCAGGCCACACTATTCTATATCTTGTAAGATCCTCTCTGTCACCCCATTCAAAGATCCTCTCTGTTACCCCATTCAACGATCCTCTCTGTCACCCCATTCAAAGATCCTCTCTGTCACCCAATTCAAAGATCTGCTCTGTCACCCCATTCAAAGATCCTCTCTGTCACCCTATTCAAAGATCCTCTCTGTTACCCCATTCAAAGATCCTCTCTGTTACCCCATTCAAAGATCCTCTCTGTCACCCCATTCAAGCAGAGTAGCAGATTGCATACTCAAATCTAAGATGGTTGAGTATGCAGTAAACCCACAGGACAGAGCCCTATCAATGTGCCATAAATTAAAGGAACATTTCCTGATTCTAGGGGAATGGTTTAAGAAAAATGATCAATTTGGAGAAGATATAGTGGCAAAAAGAGAGCGGTACACTATACAGGCATGTGTAATATGAAATGTATTCTTTCATTGAAAGCATAAGGATCTTTCTTGTTAAAACAAGCAAAATGAAATAAAATATGTCCTGTTTTACCATGGCTTTGTTAAACGTTTATTGGCAATTAGTATCAAAATAAATGTGGGTAACAAGAAAGAGATGGCCAACCTTTGTGTAAGAAGAAAGAGATCGCTAAACTGGTTTGGTGTTTTTTAAACACTTTAGATGAAGGATTATAAATTAAATTGTGAACTATCTGCTAAATCCAACAAAACCATTTACCATATTATTATAATTGGAGTGAGGGAAAATGCAATATTCTGCTGAATGAAACACACCTCATATTGGATTCAATTTAGTATTTAAAATGCATTGGAGTACAAGAGTTTTTTCTTGGTTGCAGCAGGAATAAACACAAAAGCCCTTGCCACCAATAGAATTTCTGGCTTGGAAGTATCAAAGTGAGTAAGAATCACAAAGGAACATGAGTCTGGGGAACTTAAATGGATTTGGAATAGAAGCAGATCAGTATTGTATTTTTAGCCTCTAAATGAAGAGTGCTAACATTCTGAGGAGCATGGCCAATGAAATCACTAAGTTAACTGAATGTGTGTTTATGTGAGGTGATTTTAACCCAAATTCTAATAAAGGATCCTTCAGATGAGAGACAAGTGTAGTATCATTAGGGCAAAAATCCCAGGTATGCGAACACTATGTTGAATTTAGATGTCCTGGCAGACACACATTTTGCTCATGAAAATAATTAATTTTAGTTCCATTCAGTTGGGCAAGCTACAGGTGTGAACTGACCCATTAACCAGGAGTTTTAACCTATGTGCAATTCCCTGGAGTGGAAAAAAGGAGGAAGGAAAAGTAAGTGAGTCTTTACCATGTTTTTATTTACTGATCCACCATTTGTGCAGCAGATAGAATAATATGAGGAGATTCATGCCACTTTCCAAATCCTTTGAATACAACAGGAAAGGTTTGGAGCTTTTGCAAGAGGGGAAAATACATAGTGCTCAATATACATAAAGAAGCATGACATTAGGATAGGTTATGCACCAAATATGGCAATTGACAGAAAATAAAGGGTGCAGCTGCAACATATCAGGTCAGGAGGAAAATGTGATAAAACACTGTAAATTAGAAGTAATTCAGAATAAACAAATCATGCAGATTTACCTTCAAGACATTTCTGGTAAGGAAATTACAATACACATAAACAAGTTCATGGAACGTAGCAATAACATTAGAAACCTGCTAGCGTTTCTATCTTTGTGAAAATTAAGAGGGAATGTCTTCAGATAAATAAGGAAAGACACATGCACTTTACAGATTAAAAACTGAGACAAACTTAGGTATATTTTATGCCAGTATTAGGAGTATCTCTATGCAAAGTGTGATGAGAATCATTCACATTTTATCAGGTAATATACTCACATAACCTATGTGGGTCCAACATGAGACATTACATATGAAGATTTGGAAATAGTTAAAACTTGACTTTAACTTGAAGAATGCATCTGCGGTGGGCACAGATGGTTATCACAAAAATGTTATACAAAGGTTCACCTCCCCATCATAGGAATATTAATTTATTTTCTGTTGGAGTGTATACAAGTTAGACATTGTGATTTGGAAGTAAATGGTCACATCCATTTTTTGTAACTACAGGAGAGACTTAAAAGTATGTTTCTCTTAGAGACCAATTTCCCTCCTAAATGTAGAATCAAAATTATTCATCTGACCTGTGCTCTTTTGTGGCTCACGAACATGAGGGAGTGCACATATTTCGCAGCAGCCCTATACTTTATTTACTATTTCAGATAATGTTGCCCAGAAAAATACTCTGTTTGTCGTGGCAGGTGTAGATGAAGAAAAAGCATTTGATTGGATCTGATGGAACCTTGCTGGGAAGCAAAAAAAAGTCTGGATACTAATTAGTAGGTAATTGACAAGGTATCGTTTCACCATGAAGGGCAGCCTATAGTGCTTGTGCCATATGTGGGGCCCTTTGCCTGAGGGGCAAAAAGAGTGGAAAGAATACAAGTTCAGCGTTACAAGGAAGAAGGTATACGGAGAATTACATATATTCACTTTAAACAATATTCCTGTGCCATGGTATTGCTAATATAACACAGATAATGTGTTATTTTTTTATTTATGAAATAGGGTTTGGCTGTTGACTGTCCCAAAAAACGTTTGGAAGAATCTCAACTAAATATTAGAAATTTTAGTTAAGCATACAACTTGTAAAATGTTGTGTCAATCTATTATAATAATTATTACTGGACCGCAAATCTGTGTATTATGGAATTAATTATCCTTTTAAAGAATGTGACACGTCCTTTTGATTGCTGCTTGATAACTTCACAAACATTTTAATACCAAATATGTTATTTAACCATACACATCAAAATTATAAAAAATATATTAGGCTGAAAACAATTTAATTTTATATCTTTAATGGAATGTCTTTCAATTTGGATACGTCATACTTTGGCAATATTGTCCGTTAAGGAGAATCTCAATTTACTAGGGGAGTTTTAAAGGTGTGCTGCTCTCAGGGAGCCCTGCAATGGAGAAGGTCAAGATGTTAGAAGGACTGATTCATGCATAGTCAGTTTTCACGTTGAGGAGTTCCTCGGAGAGCTATTTAGAAATTAATTTTAACACACTGGAAAACGTGATAAGATAAGGCAGAATGGAAAAAGGCTAAAGAAGTATAAAGAGTGATTCCTCCTTTTCTTGGGGTCAGAATATAGAGGTGTTACCTTACACTCAATGAATTACAGCATTAGACAATATGTAAAAAAGAGAATAACTAAATTATAAGTTAGATTTCAAATGTGTAATAATTGATGGAGTGAAACAATCTTTTAATTAATACAAAGTTAATTCTCTATGCTAATATATTGAAAATATACTGCTTTAATCTGTTTTGTTCATTCTCTACGCTGGCTCATATTTTTAGGTTTAAGATAGTAGGGAAGCAAAGTATTTTAGTTGTGTTAAGAATGGAACATTTCAACATATTATTGCTATTCATCTCATGTTGTTTACTTGTTGGTTTAGCATATGTCAGGAATTTTCTAGAATTGCTTAAAAAGTGAAACAGCTGTCATCCTATGAAGTCACAGTGCTATGTGCATTATGAGTCCAGTCAAACTATGTATTTGGAGGTACGTAAGATGTGCGTGTATGGGGGGTTGTATGCAGAGCTACTGGAATACTATGGTAATATAGGGCTAATTTATACAGCATAACTGAGTGAACTATCTAGCAAGAAAAAGGAAAATTATGAGATAAATCATGTTGTTAAAAGCAAAGTATGTGGCACATTTTGTTGTATTAATATCCAGCTATTATGGTAGTGCAGCTCTATTGGGTATTGATACAAAATTGATCCAATACTTTATAGCATAAAGAGGTTTATCAAGAAACAAAATGTCACACTTTCAGTAGGTACTTTTGAAAATGTTATCGGCCAGCATGCTTTGCATAGAGGCCCATAAACCCCATTTTGCTAATGCTGTGCTCTCTCTTTTCAAAACTAATATAGTTTGTGTAAAATATGTAAATTTTTTGCACTTGGCAGAACACACATCCGAATATATGCACATCATCTAGTAAAAGAATTGCCTCTTTTATCCAAGACTTGCTTTAAAACCTATCTCCGGGATCTCAGTGTCAAGTTCATTCTGTGTTGATTCATGAAATACTTCTTTATTCTAAGAAAACCTTGCACAGAACAGTATTGCACATCAAATATGGATTACTCAAGTGTTTAGCTTGAAAGCACTTGAAAATTCATGATTCTGTTTTGAAATAACTGCTGCTTTGAGAACATTGCACATTAGATCTGAATTGTGATTAAAAGTGAAACAAAACAATGTAATGACAAAGAATGAATTATTCTTTCCACTCTACTGAAATATCTTTAAATATATACATAGGGTATATATAGGGTTTTGTTTGATGCTTTGATAAAATCATGTGTACCAAACTATAAGGAGTTAGAATATTTTATCCATAGTTAACTCCATCTGGGTAAAACTCTGAACTGTTCAATCCCTAAATACGTAAATTAACACACCTAATGAGGGTGTCCCGGCACTAACCGAAAGACAGAACTGATGCAAAATATTTATTTGAATAACCAAGTATTAACTTTCTTTCTAATTTATTTCTAAAGACAGAATATTTCGATTCTTTTCAGATGTTTATTGGAAGAGTATGCCATCAGTGAAATAGATCATAGAAAAAAGATCTACTTCTCATTCACGATTTCTTTAAATCCCCGTTCCTCCAAAAGAAGCAGACTGTTCAAGATCACTGACACAAACTAAAATGGGATTGGATTGCCGTTCAGCCGTTCTCTACCAGCACCTTTAGCAGATGCAAACTGATTCAAAAAGATACTCTTTTCTGAAAAGAGAGCCAGTGCAACTCTCTGATATTACTTCTTATGGAGAAGTGTCAAGGGAGGTTTAGAAACAGTTTGGTAGTTGTGTTCTGTACCAGCTGTAATCTGCTCAAAAGTGCTGTAGGTAGGTTTACATACAGTGAATTGCAGTAGTTCTGAGATAGGATCACTGCCTGGATTACCATTTTACAATGCTTCATTGGTAGGAATGGCAGGATCTTATATAGTGGCCTAATGTTTAAGCAGTTAGCGCTTACTTTATTAATCTATTGTTTTGAAAGATAACTTATTGTCAACATTTATCTCTAAGCTGTTAGCTGCATCAGCTGGAGGGTGATGTGGCCTAAACCATCTAGCTATCTAGCCACCAGCACAAGGTCCAAAGGGATGGAGATTTGCCCAGGATTATCACCTCTGTGTTGTCCCCGTTTAACTTCAGGGAGATGGATGCCATCCAGCGGGTGACCTTGGCAAGATCCTGCTGGAAGTTCTCACCTACTGAGTGAGTCCCTTCTTTAGAAGAGGCCACAATCTGTTTGTCATCTGCATAGGATATTTATAAGCCGGACGAGAGACCGCTGGAAATCACAGCAGCAAGAGGACCACGTATAGGTTCAATAATATATGGATCAGTGATGAGCCCTGCGGGACATCTCCAGTCATAGAGCAAGCAGTAGTATAGACTTCAGCCAGTTTCGCCATTTGAGTGCTATGTCTTATGAAATAGTCTAGCTACTTGAGCGTTTTTCCTTCAATACCATTCTGCTTTAGTTACACTAAAGGCATGGTATGAGATGCTGTGTTGAAGGCAGCAATTTAATACTGAAGGATGCGAGCTGCCTTGTTGCCTTGATCTTCACATAGTCCTCCTGTAGCTGATAATAGCACGCCTTCTGCGCTATTCTGATCACGAAACCCAGACCGGGAAATGTCCAATGGAACATTGGCTTAAATGTGTTGTATAAGTTACCTGGTTCCTCTCTTTCCCTTTGTGCGAAAAGATAACAGTGATAGAGGTCTATAGTTACGCATTACTGAGGGATCTACAACTCACTTCTTCAAAATGGAATTAAAGTTGCTTGTTTCCAGTCTAATGGAACTACAGCTGAGGCCAATGATGAACTGCATGAATCTGTTAACACGACTATCGTTTTCACTAAAGAGTGTTGAATAGAAGGTGGACATGGCGAACCTGATTTTCTCTGTAGCCAGAGTTGTTCAGTGTTGTCTACGGATAGGAAATTAAACTGTAAAAGATGCTTCTGTGCTTCGGAGACTTCTTAATGAGAGAACAGCTTCTCTGATAATTTAGCCTGATTAAAGAAATTAGCTGCAATTGCTTCTATTTTACCCTAAAAAAGGTGGCTAATTCAATAAACCGATTCTTGAGAGGGGAGGATAGAGGCTGCCAAATGGAAAGGATTACATAGATTTTTCACAACCGTGAAAACTTAATGTGATGAATGTTTAGCTGATTCTGACAAACTAATCCGTTCTGGCTTGCTTTCGTTTCTTTTTGTAACTTTTTATAGCCGTCTGATAGGCGTGTTATCAGCTGGGCTGTGAAGAAGCCTCCAACTGCTCTCCAGGATTTTTTCAACTGCGCTTGGCTATAGCAGTTGTTGGGAAGCCAGGGATTGGTGGCCTTAAGAGCTTAGATAGTCTTTTTTGGGCAGAGCTAGGGTATCCATGATAGCAGTTAGACCATCCTCTGTGCTTAATGATATATTGCCAGACAGGTCATTTCTCAATTCTTATTTTAGGGATAGAAAGCGCGCCTTAATAAACTCTCTAGAGTCTCTTTCGGTGTTGTGTAATCTGTGCACGCACGGTCCAGCTTTTTGTTGGGCAACTACGATTAGCATTATTATCTGTCACGCTCGTAGAGAAAGGCACCACCAAGTCACAGTAATTGACTAAGGTGTATTAATCAGATGTGCCTGTGATGCGAAGATCGCATCGAGCGCGTGCCCAGCCTCGCGAATGGCTTGAATCTGTAAATGGACATAAAATCCCAACTTTATGCTACCTGTGGGCAACTGCTATCTTCCAACATTGAATTATATTCTCCCAACGTGATCAATTTGAAAACATGTTATAAGTAGTTGTGAAATAACCTGAGCTAGTTCAGACTCAAAAAGGCACTCAATATATCAATAATACAGAGGGTAGTGTATATCCATTGGCTGTGATTTTAAAAGGCAAAGCCTCTGCTAACTTAAACACAACTTCAGAGAGCAGAGAAATGTAAATGGGTCTTTATGTCTTTATGTGTAGTAGCCAAACCAAGTCCTTTACTTCCTTGACAGGTAAGAGGTGAGCAGGCAACTGGGTCAAAATGTCTTTAGGTGCATTGAAATCATTATGCAGTGTTTGAATGACTTCTCTTAATGAGAATTCAATCATCCGAGCTACAAAAACGTTTTTAAATATGAAAAGTATGCCACATACGATGGATTACGTACAAATGACATTAAATCCAAATTCAGTGGGATTGAGAGAACCCAGAGAATCACACCATCGAAATTTCTATTCTTGAGTAGTTGTAGGAATTGAATTAAAGGGCAAAAACATGAAATACATTAATGCTGCATTAACTATATCTTACTTTTGGGTATTATAAATTAGAAAAAAAATCATCTACATTGTGGAAATTGCCGAATGCATTTGTGAATGCGAACTATTAGAAGTAAGAGAGACAGGTGAAGTAATTATGGAGAAAGAGATGGACACAGTACACGGAATACAGTGTCCTTCGGAGGCAAGAGGTGATATAATCCTGGTCTGAGTACTAGCAGCAAAGAAGAACTTGATCCTAGCTGGGACCTGGTCTCAAAGTCCTACTCGGTGGAGATAATGAATTTGAATGGCATGGCTGGTGGTGTGTAAGGCAAAGGATAGAGTAGTTCTTACCACTGCTACCCATCTCTAATTTTACATTGTTTGCAGCTGATGATGGTACTGACTGTTGCCTGTCATGGACAAATGCCCAACAGGACAAGATTTAAAAAAAAAAAAAAATTCTGTACTTCATCAGTCACAGATTTTTGAATTCATGTTTTGGGAAACAGCATATTTGTTGGAGGCCTTTTCAGGTTGAAATAGGGTTTCTTAGTAGTGGTAGGCCTCTATCTTGTTTAAAAGTCGAAGGGATCTATCTATTTTACATTCAAGGAAATCCATTCAAACATACCTAAGCAGATGAGCAAATAAAGTAGTAACGGCTATGTGTTTAAATAGTGGGGCTATCAGAAATGAAATCAACATTCCAAACCATGGCAAAGAACAAAGGGGGTGTACAATCCACCCTCAGCACAGAGACCGCACTCCTCGCCACCAGAGATGACATCCGCTCACTCCTCGAATGCGGCCATACAGCAGCCCTCATCCTACTGGACTTATAAGCAGCCTTCGACACAGTTTCACACCTCACCCTCTGCTCCAGACTCCACACAGCCAGCACCAGCGGAAAGGCCCTACAGTGGATACATTCCTTCCTGTCTGGCAAAACCCAGAGATTCAGACTCCTGCCTTAGCTGTCAGAAACTACAGAGATCAGCTGCGGAGTTCAAAAGGGCTCCTCCCAGAGTCCCACACTCTTCAACATCTACATGGCCCCATTGCATCTATTGTCAGGAACCACAGGCTGAACATCATCTCCTATGCCGACGACTTCCAGCTGATCCTCTCTCTGACCAAAAACCCCACAACTGCCAAGAAGAATTTCCACAACAGGATGGAAGCTGTCGCTGCCTTGATGAAGGATAGCAGCCCCAAGCTAAACTCTGACTAGACCGAGATCCTAATCCTGGGACCCTCCACATCAGCCTGAAATGACTCCTGGTGGCCATCTGCCATCAGCACCCACCCCCCCTACAGACCACGCACGCAACCTTAGCTCCATCCTGGACTCATCACTGACCGTGACTCGCCAAGTCAACTCAGTCGCATCCTTCTGTTCTCTTATTCTTACTGCTCTGGAAGATCTACAAATGGATCCCAAAGGACTGCCGCAGAACTGTGACCCACGCCCTGGTTACCAGCAGACTCGACGATGGCAACGCCCTCTATGCCGACACCACCCAGAAGAACCTGAAGAAACTACAGCACATCCAAAACGCCTCCGCCAGACTCCTGGACATTCCCTGCCATGAGCACATCTCCAGTCACCTAAGAGACCTCCACTGGCTTCCTATCGCGAAAAGGATTAACTTCAAACTCCTCGTACATGCATACAAGGCCCTCTGTGACCTAGGACCCACCTACCTCAACAACTGCATCACCTTCTACTCCCTCACCAGACCTCTTCACCCCGCTCAACAAGCACTAGACACGTATCCTGCATATGGAAGACCTCAGCTGGTGGAATATCCTTTGCCTTCCTCGTGGCAAAGAGTTGGAACACCTTGCCCCTCAGTGCTCAATGTGTAAATAAAAATGTGCCGGTGCCCTCCTCTTAAACATTCGGCTGCCGCATTTAAATGTGCACAGAATACTGAGGCAGCGTAATCCTGAAGCCATCTCGGGCATCTTCAATCCATTTAAAGCCACTCCCTGTCCCTTCAGCTCACTCTGGCAGCTTTCTGCTTTCTCCTTTCTGACACTTTTTTGTTTTTCCCATATGTGTCTTTTGCTGGCAGTAAATGCTTGAGGCACAAGAATAAGCGCCGGCCCTCATAAATAAGTGCTGGTGCTCAGCACCGGAAACAATAAGCACAAATTAAGCACTGTTGCCCCTGCACCTCTAGCAATCACCATCGCTGCATCAGTTCAGGAAAGACCTTAAAACCTGGCAAACTCCCTCAGCGCCTTGAGACCCTTACGGGTGAGTAGCTGCACTTTATAAACTTTGATTTGATTTAAACACTGAAGAAATCAGAGTTAGATGTGGCGACTACAACCTCAAATTAAGGTACTTGCAGGTATTTCCAAGCCTCCTAATGCTTTTTAAGACAGTATATTTACATGAGAAAGCTCTTTGAGGAAACTTTGATGAATGCCTAAAACTAGTGGGCAACTGCTTTGTGCCCAAAGTCCTTGTATCGGATGCTGATTAGAAATGGGCAGTTGCTCATGCATTCACACAGCACTGGCTGCCGTGTCTGTACTTCCCACATCCACACACTGCCCACAGCACTTACTTATGGGTACAACAACTCCCTGTTGCTAATTGTCTACTTGTGTTATCTCTCCACCACTAACACTGTATACAACCATGCTTTGTGGGAGCACAAGGGCCTGCTTCTGACTCAACATTTCGTGCGATCTCTCCAGCATCACCCTCTGTGCTCAATGGCCATGAAAGCTGCACAGAACAGCTCCCCCTATAGTCAGCTATTGGTTTCTTAAAGAACCAATGCCTGCTCTCTGTACCTGTTCCCTAGGGAGTTTTTACATTTTACGGCCAACTGTTTTAAATATAGTTAACAAGCAAACAGAGAATATTTGATTAAGATGGCAATAGATATGAAGTGTTAGTAGAACGACTTCTGGCAGCAGTGCCCCTTTTTACAGTCTTTTTGTGTTATCACTTAAGACGAAGTTTGAAACAACACGCAAAATGCCTGTTGAGTTCGTGCAGTATAAATCCCTTTGCTAAATAGCAATCTGGATATTTAATGTGTGAACCTCAGAGTAGAAGTTATGCCTTTTTGTAGCGCTTCCATTCATCATTGAAAGTGGAACCATCGAGCAGTGCAAATATTTACCCTCTTTCCACACATCTCAATGAGATATTTCATGCATTCCGGAGCGAGCCCTGGTTGGGCAGACCCATGGGCTTGGCTCGACTAGCTGTGAATACCCAGAAGGTGGGAAGTGCGTTTAAGCTGTAGGGGGAGGTTAGGGTACCAGCTATCATAAACTGTTATGAGTCTAGGTGAACTCATAGCTGTTAGGAACTGGGTTCTTGTTGCAGTACCCCCCTCCCACTTTTTGTCTGGTCTTTAGACGCAACTTCGACTGCAGTGCACTGGGTTCCTGCTAACCAGTTCCCCAATGCCAGTGTTCCTTCCCTAAAACAAGACACCTAGGGCCAGATGTACGAAAGGATTTTACCCATTCTGTGTCTATGGGAAAAAGCTTTTGTACATATGGCCCCTGGTCACTTGATCTCCAAGTGACCAGACCCTTAAGCCCCAGAAAGTC
Source organism: Pleurodeles waltl (assembly GCF_031143425.1). Lineage (NCBI taxonomy): Eukaryota > Metazoa > Chordata > Amphibia > Caudata > Salamandridae > Pleurodeles > Pleurodeles waltl. The sequence continues at coordinate 981,129,364 of NC_090448.1, forward strand.
CCTAGTAAATGGTAACCCTAGTACCTAGTGCCTGGGTACTGAAGATACCCACCCCCCAGAGCTCCAGCACAACTTGTACCACTCTGAGAAACCCAGTACCAACCTCATGCAGACTGTCATTGGAGGCTGCGTGACAAGGTGCTCCCAAAACTGAAAACACAACATGGCACACACTTATGTGCCATGTCCTCTAAAACACTGCTTTTAATATCTGTAAGTCACCCCTACAGCAGGCCTACAGCCCTGAGACAGGGTGCATTATATTACAAGTGAAGGCCTATATGCATGAGCAAATACGGCCATACTATGTCTATGTCAGTTCATAAACATAGTAAGTGCACAGGGAATTCATTTTAAATACATGTGCTGGATACTGGTCTCTACCAGTTCCCCAGCTACATGATGGCTTCTCTTAAACTAAGGATGTTTGTTATCAAACATCTTGTATTAATAAATCCATCACTGATTTCAGTGATGGATTTATTAATACATGCACCCAGAGGACACCTTAGAGGTGCCCTCTGAAAAACATACCAATTGCTGGGAAGCTCACCGACCGGTTCTGGCCAACTGCCACCAACAGACACAAAACTGCCCTCCCAGGGTGAGGGCTTCTGCTCTTGAGAGGTAAGAAAACAAAGTCCCATCCAGGCTGGGGTGTTATCCACCCCTCCCCCACAAGATGCCCTTCATTCCAAGGCAGGAGCGTCAAAGAAGCTGCTACCTTTGATATGCAGAACTGGCTTTCCTCATAGGAATATGCCAAGCCCCCTGACTCAGGGCCCATCCGGCACCTGATCAAGCACGAAAATTAGCTATGCAGGAGCCGTGTCACACTTCCAGACTGAAAACACCCCTAGGGTGGCCAGCATGATGTGTACATGACTTTAGAAAATCCACCATTTTGCGTGTGATGGAATGTAGAATCTCTAGACAGGGTGATGCCCACTCCCCACAGGAAGTGGACATCTAGGGGATGTAGTGACCCCAAGGGTAAGAAGCCTATTGGCTGCTGCCCTTCACTTCCCTTAACGCCCCCTAAATTGAGTATTTAGGGGACCCTTTTATACCAGATCCTCATATCTTCACTGGACACAAAAGGAGAACTGGACGAGATGCTTGCTGAACCCGAGAACGGAGAAGCATGAGTGACTTGGCACCAACCCTGCCAGCCTGCCTGCTGCTCCCAACCCTCAAGGATCAACTGACCTGTCCTGCCACTACAACCTCCAAGAAGCTGGGAGAGCTGCCAGTGCTCCACAAATTGCCAGGAGGAATACCCTTGGAGTAGAGGAGCTGCTCCCTTGCATCTGCAGGCACCTAAGACAACTATGAGAGGACCAGGACTGCCAAAAACCTAACACCAGACATCACCACTGCAACCGAGCCGCCTAGCCCGGGTTGAAGTGGGCTAACTGTGTCAGGTGGTCCCCAGGCCCTTCAGAGGAGAAGTCCACCCTATGCTCACCCACTGTGGACTTCGCCATGGCGTTTGCAGACCCCCTACAACCGCGAGTGATCATGAGGCAAAACCCAATGTCCTAGGACACCTCTGCACCCGTCTGCCCTGGACCCAGAAGAGGAGGACCAAAGGTGTCACTACGTTTCCCCACCACGTGAGACCTGAGCCCACTTGTTGGCTTGGTCGGACTGGACCCCAAGTCCATGCCTGCAGAGTGTTACTTTGCCCCCCCCCTGTAACAGTGAGGAACTCTAGTGCTGGACCGGATGCCAGAAGATACCTCTGAACCTGCACCCTACAGTCTGAGGAGTGGACCAACTGTCTCCATGTGCCTGAGGACCTCAAGGGTTGAACCCCCTTGTGGGTTCCCCTGGATTATCTGTCCAGTCCATCCCTGCTGCGACTTTGTAACCAGATCAATCCCCATAGACTTAAAGAGGACACCCAACACCAAAACATACCTCTGCACCCAGATGCACCAGAGGTGATCTTTTGGTGTGGCCTCGGACCTTGCCCCATACTCACCTCAAATCCAGAAGAACAGTCCTGTAAGTCGTTGCTGAGTGCCTGTATGCAGTGTCTGTTTAACCCTGTAGGATAACATTGGGTACCCGCAGCTGAAAAGCGACTCTGCACCTGGACACCTCAGTGCCTCCCAAAGTGAACTGTTGGTGCTGCTTTGGACCTTGCCCTATACTTACCTTAACTCCAGAAGAACAATCCTGTAGGTCGTCACTAAGTACCCGCATACAGTACGTTTTCCCCCCATAGTATAACATTGGGCATCCGATGCTGAAAAGCATCTCTGCACCTCTGCATCCGGACGTCCCAGTGCCTCCTGAAGTGACCTGTTTCTGCTGCTTTGGACCTTGCTCTGTACCTACCTTAACTCCAGAAGATTGGTCCTGTAAGTTGTTGCTAAGTACCGGTATGCAGTAAATGTTTTTTCCCCAACTTTTGAAAACTATAAAAGTTCATAACTCAAAAAGTACTCACCTGAATCTGGGGATTCTAGTTATCAACGTTTACATAAAAGTGCGTGTTACTTTTTTAAATTGGTGTTGAATTTCCTTATTGAGTGTGTGTCTCACTTACTGCATGAGTGTGAGCCTTACATGCTTAGCACTGGCTTCCCTCTGATCTGCTTAACTGGTCAACCACACTATCAAAAAAGAGATCATTTTGGATTTGATTGGTGCCTATGTGAACCTCTGGAGATTGCTTGGACACTTTGCACAGTGTACCTTATTTTTTCCACTATATAAAGAGTCAGCTTCCTACAATAGCAAACACCTCACAACAAACAGGTGAACTGACAGCAAACGTTTCACCTTGGCAAAACCTGCTACCTAATTTCCCACTCTGATATATCACTCTCCCAGGGTCAGAAAGGGGAGTAATACCCAATTACCCCGTTTAAATCCACTATATCCATGAACATGTCTGTCCTATATCCCTTCACCCTACATTGCAATTCCATGTGTTTGTGAAGCTTGAGTCTAAATAGCCTTAGTAAAGCTAAAAATACTGCCAAATAGACCTCTATCTTGCAGTTCAAACACAAATCAGTATACACTACCTCTATGTGCCTGGCAAAGAGAGAAAGGGTTGCACCACCATGGTATTGGGTAACCCTCATGAGACACCTCTTTAGTAAGTGCCCAACCTTCATGAGACAGCCCTTAAATAAGAGCCCCATCTCCCTGACTTGTGTGCCCTGTACACCCATGTGTGTTTTTTAATTTTCACCTGCCTGGTCCACTCGCATAGTTCAAGGTCTAGTTTTGGCTCACCTAGTGTCTGGTACTCTCCTGCCTTGTTCAGCATCTTCCCTGCTGTGTATTCACTCACCAATCCTTGCCCGTTGCTGCTTCCCTTCATCCATGACTTTGTCATCACATTCATCTTCCTGCAGAGGCAGCATTATGGGAGGATACACTATTATTCCACTCTGCGCTTACCTGCGATTAATAAACTTGTGAATTCACCACATATTGGATGCAAGGGATCTACTTTCCTCCTATAATTCTGGCATTTGAAAGCAGACCATTACAAATTTTATGCAGTTTTTTTCTGTAAAGCTTTGTTCTTCCCATTTCTACAAACCCCTGTGAGCTCTCCTTTCTGGGAACTTTGAGGTACGGTTTGGGACTATTCATTTCCTTATGAATCTCTACCTCCAAGGGCTGCGCCCAACTGTTTTATTTAACCAACCTCTTGTGAAGGAGAGTCTCAAGCTCAGATCATGACAGGCATGTCCATCCCAGCAATTCTCAACAGGAAGTGGATGTACAGGTATGGTAGACCCTGTCTCCATTAAACAGGCGCTCGTATTTTGAGCAGTTTCCATGCAGGTTTTAATTGCTCAACTTAAATGTTTTATTTCACAATCACTGAAATTGATAACTGCAGCCATAGCTTAGCATGTATTTCCACATATGTTTCAGTGTATTTACCCCATAATCAGGCTAGTTCAACATTAGGCCAACACTATAATAATGGGGAAAAGGAGTCCCTTATTAGCCTTATTAGGATATCTTATTAGTATAATCCTAAACATTAACTAAATACATTTAGGTTACCTAGATTTTTGTTCTTCCTTTCAAGTTGGCGTCCACACTGTCTACCACTGAGTGTTCTCTGAGAAGCATCAGTAAAGAGTGAAATTACCCATGCTCATCAGGAAGAGACTCGTGGATCAGGCAAGGAAATGTTTAAAGGGGCAAAGATATTTAAGCTTTTTCTAGTTTCAGATGCCTTCTGGCAACACTGTTCCTACCATCCAGTACCAGATTACAGGACCTCTTCAATGCCTTCTGCTCTTGTTCCTGCAGGAAATAGTTATATTGTGATCTTTATATACACCAAAGACTTTCTAACATTACCCTAGCAGGGCACAGTGATGTTTCTAAAAATGTCTTGTGAACTATGAGGCTGATGTAGAGTTTGGAGGAGGGGATACTCCATCGCAACAGAAGATCAGCCCTTCTGATTTATAGAAGGGTGGACCTTAAGTATGTCAGCGACTGAGACTATTCGGTTTTGTTACTGATATAATCCTCCCAAGGCTTTACAGAGTAAGGGCCAATAGAGTTTGGGATATTCAACCACAAAGATGATCTATTGAAACAAATGCCTGTCTTTTCTTTCTTGGACTTATTTAATAGAACTCTGTGTAGTTTGCAAGCTTTCTAATGACCTTGAAATTACCAGAGTTTACTCAGAATATATTTTAACTGGAAATATAACTTAGAAATGTTGATATTTCTTTAGGAGTGGTGTCATTTTGAAAGTTTGGTTAAGAAATGTGCTATTTTGAAAGAGTCCTCATTATCCCATGAATTGAGGAGGCGAGTGAGGGGCAGAATATACATTGAGCCTCCAGCCATGATTGACTCAAAAATAGGTGGGGTTTGGAAGAGATAGGCATGCTGTTGGTTTGCATTTGTAAGATTGGATTTGATAACCTTAAAGGGGTGGTTTTGCCCATAAAAAAGCTTAGCCATACTTACTGGAGGGCAGTTCTGAGGGAGATCTTGGGGGTCCTTGGGGGCGAGGTGGAAATGGCTCCGTTGCCACATTTGCTGGGGGCTATGGAGGGAACGGGATTGAGGAGAACAGATCGAACTTTTCTGGGAATGGCATGCCTGGTGGCAAAAAGAGACATAATGGCGAACTGGAAGGCCGGAGCGGCACCGGCATTGACCAGATGGAGACGAGGTATGGGACTGGTGTGTCCAGCGCGAAAAACTTGTGTATGAAGCCAGGGGTTTCCCTAACAAGTACTATAAGGTGTGGTGGAAATGGGAGGCCTCGTGGTGCACCTGAACTGTTTGTGAATTGCATGATCTACTGGGGGACCCCCTCTGACACCCACCTTCGGGGAGAGGATGTCCTCTCCTTCCACTCTCCCCTCCTCCCCCTCTTCCCCTCCGCCTTTCTCTCTCCTCTCTCTCTCTTTCTTCATTCCCCTCTTCCCTTCCCCCAGCACGAGTTAGTACAAGTGCATAATGTATTTTGACTGTAATAATTGTCTATGAGGGCTTGTTTGGGGCTGGTGAGGTGTCCGTCTCCAGGTGCCAATTGGTGCCATGTGATGTTTATTTCATTATAATTTACCTCTTCAATTTGTTCTGTAAAATCAATAAAGTTCTTTATAAAAAGAAAAAAAAGCTTAGCCATAGGGTATATGCAGATAAAAGTGTTCGTCATGATTCCTATCCAAGCCCTTTCTCTTTAGATTATTGGATTTAGTAAACATCGGGCGTTTGAACATCTTTGGAGAAAGCCTCTCTATGTGAGAACCCATGTAAAACGTATTCCACAATCCTTAGGTAGCAACTCCATATATTTTGTATTGAGATTATTGGATCTGATGAATTTTGGAAGTTACAAATGTCTCTTTTTAAATCCAAAATTATGTCGGATTAATAGAAACTAGAGAATCACACCATCTGACTTTCTTCTCAGCGAAAGTCTTGTCTCAGCTAAGGTGATTTCTGTATTTATGACGCCCACAGCACGTTCTAACCTTGTGATGGCCGGTGGGAGCAGTCTCTGTTGCATTTTATGTTTTTTTACAGTTGGGCGATGTGGAGCTATGTTTGAGAGTGATTTTGTTCCTCTGTGCGGCTGTAAGAAGTAGAAAGTCTATGAAATTATACATATTTTTAGACAATAGATATTATTACTTTTATGATTTAGCTGAACACACATGCACTTTATTGTTATATGAAGAATGGCTGCTTTTTGAATAATGTTTAGGCACACCCCATAAGCTGCTCTTACTGTGCCTAACTGTATTCAGCAGTTGTTCAAATTAAGATAGAAAGGTAATTGATGTTGTTTAGTCACAGTCTACGGTATATTTGTTAATATTTTATATGATTAGACTGTTTGTCTTTAGTGATTTTTAGTCTTTGTTCATTGTTTTATATTGATTGTAATGATGGATTATTGATTGTGCTTTGATGATGCAGAATGTTTTATCTTTTTTATGCTTTTATGGTCAAGAGATTGACCGAATAAAGATTGTTGAAAATGAAATGAAATTACTTTCTTTTCTTGACTATTATGTAGAAATTCTGTTGAAGGGAGATGCATTTAAATATATGTATGCTTCATTAACTATATCTTGCTTTTGGTTATTGTGAATTAGAAAAAAAAATCAATCATCTGCATTGTGAGAATTTGAGAATACACTTGCGAATGCCGACTATTAGAACTAAGAGAGATACATGAATTAATAATGGAGAACAAGAAGAATACAGCAAACAAAATACAATGTCCCTGGCAGAGTGGCACTTTCATGTTCCCTATTTCAAACACATTTTGCCTTTTTTTGATTCCTAACCGGCATGTTTTTTGATTTATGCTTGCCAGTTATATGTTTGGCATGTGCATCTCTTGTCCCCTTTTGAAAATGCTGTTTTTAGAAATTACCCACTGTTATGAAGTGTAAGAATGTAAAATGCATTAATATGTGATGCCTCTAGCCTTCTACCATTTTGCCAGTAAACGTAGAGCCTGATTAACAGAGTACGTTTACTGCTTTTCATTATTCACAAACTGCACTTTTGTAGTAAGCTACACATTTTTAGTAAGTTACTCTTTTGAAGGAAGTCTCTACCTCTATTATTTTCTATGGTAGGGTGTTGCGTTGCCAGTTGTTGGCCGTGTGTAGAGCTGGACTTACTTCAAAAGTGTAAGTTAGTACAAAAATGTGGTTTGTGAATACCCAACTTACTCAAAAGTTTAAACTAACTCAAAAGTGTAAGTTATCATTGTAAATCAGGCCCTTAGTTCATTGCTGCTGTGGGCATTTGAAGGGGTATTATTCATGGTTGTAAGGTTAGTTGAAGACTGTCGATGTGTATGGCAGGGTTTACAAAAAAACAGAACAAAATGCATTAGAAAAAAAGACAGTTCTTCCTGGGGAGTTATAGATCAAGATTTTGTTTTAATGAATAAAACATAGTAGTTTATTATTAAATGACATTTTGCCTCATTCCCTGGCTGAAGCAAAATAGTGGTCAGTGACAATTTCATGCAAGACGTAGATACAGGAGGTCAGAAAAAGCACCAGTGAGGATTTCATTGTCACTTGCCTGGACACTGTTTTCCTCTATTGGGAAAATCCAATGTTGATCCAGCAGGGCATGATCCAAGCCAAATTTCTAGGATCACCACTAAATTTGGAAATTAATTCTACTGAAATTGAGTGCATGTATATTAATATTATGTGCATATTGTAAAAATATGGCATTGATCCAGCCCTCTTGGATTCCGGCTGTACATCTTTGCCTTTCCATACGTGAATTCGGTCAGTTTCTCATGCTTTCATTATCCCCTCATCTAGATCCTTAAAGAGTGGAAAATCAGAATTCACAAACATTCAAGTTACATTTTGTGTACATTATTTTTAGGATTTCGATGTATTAAAAAGCGTACATATCTTTTCAAATTAAAAGTCTGGACGTTGCTTTTTGTACCTTTACTTTGTTGAGGTGTACGAGTCTGCCCTCCCTACTCTCACGCTCTCAGGGAGAGCTGCCCACCCCCTCCTGCTACCGAAATGAGATGGAGAGTACTCGTGGAAGCTCAAGTTCCCTCCCTGAAGAAATATTTCATTGAGATTTGGCGGGCGACCTGACGCAGTGCTTGTTGAACTGTGGTAAACCCTCCTGTTTACTAAAGCCCGACAAAATACCTCACATATCTGGCACAGAATAGAAAACATTAAACACTTAATTTTTGTGGGTACTCTCTGGTGGATCAAAATAGTTTACCTTTTGGTAACTGTGCTCTGCTGTCTACGCTTGCATTCTGTCAAGTTAGCTCTATAGTTATGCCCCACCCCCCGTATTGTTCCACCGGGTGTATGTATGTATGTATATATACATACATATATTTAGTTTTAAAACACGAGATTTCATTTTAATCTGTACTGCTTGAAATGTACTTACATTATTACATGCCGTCATTCCTTCGAAGTGCAGTCTCATCCAAACTGCTATGAAACGCAAGTAATTTAACAGGTTTTCGTTTTTTAAAGCTGTACCGAACTTTAGGCTCCAGCCCTGTTTTTAGGAACTTTTACTCTCTCTCGAAGGCCTTGTATCTTTAGAGGGAGCCAAAAGCCTAAGGTGCCTTCTGTCCCCTGTGGAGGTTTGTGTGACCTCTGGCACCTTCCATATTCCTGACTGCTTCTGCAGTTCCCTCAATACTACGTTCTCAATGTCCTGCTAACTAACCTTTCCCCTGCTTTTTTCCCTGCATTTTATTTCTTCGCCCTCGGAGAATGTCTCTTGGCGCATTGTGGCACATTTTTCATCTGCCTAGGTTTGTCCTTGCTCAGCTTCTAAGGTTCAGATTCACTCTTGCTGGGTTTTTCCGTCATTTTGTCCACTGTTCATATTATTTATTTTTAAATGTTAATGTAGCACAGGCATAGCTTTTGCGGACAACGCAACACTGCATGATATAAAGAAAAATATTAAAAAAAGATTCAAGCACAGCCATATTTTCCATACTTGGCTCCCAATTCCGCCGCCTGCTTTCTGTAAACTCAAATACAAAAACAATTTTACCGTTTTCTACCACTAAACATACTCAATATGCAGAAAAATAAGCTAAACGCCAAATAATAGGGACAGCCCTCCAGAGCTGATGTCACCCAAGACACGACAGTGCACCAGGTGCACATAACAGCGACACATACACTCCCAGTGGAAAAGCATCAATAATAACAGTGAAAAATCCTCAGAGAAAAGGACAGCCTCAAATCACATTTAAACTGTAACATGAAAAAAAAACTATATATCGGCCAAGCAAGGGCACCACTGTGCCACGAAGTGAGGCCAAAAGAAGATCAATTCTGTTTGCTCCTTCACACAGAGGAGACATTGACCCCTCATAAAACTTTCACTTCTCACTCAAGTAAGGAGATGATTAAGGTGAGAAGCCTTGAATCTGAGGTAAAAGACCTTGCATTCATTTTAAGCTTGGACCGGCACCAACAAAGCTACCTGACCATGGGATAGATATAATCTATTTACACTGCACCCGCAATCAAACCAGCTTCAGAGTGGAACACATGTCTCAAGGGATACAAGAAATATGGTGAAGACCCAACTAGAAGATCCTATCTGCCATTAGGTAGGTAGCAGCTTAAAGAAATGCACAACCACGTGAGGATCGTCCTCTGGAATGTGTTTGAGCTATTTTAACAAATTAAGATTCTAAATAATAACTTGACAGGCTTTTCAATGTGCTGATACAACGACAGATTGGACTCAATTGAAAAGCACAAGATTTCTCCCCTGAGACCACGGTGTAGAGACCTAGTCCACTGACAGAGCAGGCAGACATTTTTGAGTTACAGGATTTTCGATCATTGAGAAAACCAAAGCAACTCCCTGTTGGAAAGATTACATTTTAAATGAAAGATGGCATGCAGCCCTCAATGTGACAAAGGCATCCTCCTAAAGGCTAATAAAAACTCCAAACCATGCATTCTAATACAATGCCTTCCATATACGATGAAATGGAAATTGCCACCTCCACTGACCAGTAGATTTATCAAGTGGGCGCATAGGTAGAGTGGACAAACGTGGAGGAAGACATTTGGAGAGGAATATTGATGGTTTGAACAGGAACTCTTAATTTTGCAAGAAGAGTGAAACTCCCATTGAGAAGACACAAGTAAAAGTAGGAGAAAGAAATACGCCCTGGTTCAAAGAAGAAATAATGATAGAAAGAGTATGTGTACAATAAATAGCAACTAAGTGTTCGATAGCAGGAAAAGGATCATCAACAAAGGGTGGAGGATGCCTAGACAGAACAAGCCATTGCAAAGAAAGCTCTGTGACAGAATGAGGGAAACAGAGCGAGAGATCCCCTGGTGAATTAGACTCCTGATTCAGATTTTTTTTTTAGACATTCTGGTTAAAAAATAAGACCTATTAGGAACGATTTCACAGGATTGGCAAGTGAGAGGAAGCAGCGTTTTATTGACACAAAGAGACAGGGGGCATCCAGGTTTGCAGCATCTCCAAAGATATTAAATGGTAGCACAATGATATTACAGGAAAAAGTGAAAAAGGAGAAACTCCATCAGAACATGGGCATGGATGGGCCAAACATTGTTGCCCCCCCTGTCTTTAAATTCTGCAGTTCTGCCATCTTCGCCCAGGGTGCAAAGACAAAACTACCATTTACAGAACCTCAAACACCAAGCCCACTAATGGTTGGCAAAATAAGGCCCTTTGACTAACAGAGTGCTTAACTACCCCTTTACAATGGAATTTAGCATAAAAAACCCACACAACATTGGGCAGTTTGCCTCTGGCATAGAGAAGCATGAGAGAGACAGGCCGGAGAAACCCCTCATAATTTATGGAATATGGGGCTGTACTCACATTTGAAGCATTGTGCAAGAAATTTTCCATCCTACACAAACCCTTCTATACATACCTCCAAATCACGCTTTACCTAAAACCACTACTGCAGGGGGAGATGGAAGCGAATATGCTATAATCTCAATAACAAGATTAATGGGACTAATGCAAAAGAGACACATCTTGAAACGTTTGCTGTACAGGAACTATGAAGTGGCCAGATACAGTACAGGTATTACCAAAGAGTAGACCTAGGTGGGTGGAAGAGATAAGCAACTCATTCCCTAAGGAGGACCAGGACCAGCTCTTTCAGACTATCCATTTAACATCAAGTGCACTTTCATGGAGAGGTTTCCAGTTGAAAGGGGTCCCCACACAGAGCAAATACTGGGTAGGAGCCTCGGGAAGAAAAATGCTGGAAGGGATGTTTGAGGGAGGACTAATATTGGCACGTTGTTGGCATGCCTAGTAATAGTGACATGTTGGCACAGAGCAACTAGGATGTTAGAAAAGCGTCTCTAGTATGAACCTTCCCACTTTCTATTGGGATCTCAAACACCAGTATATCTCCACAATAAAGAGAAATAATTATGCTGCATGCTGGAGGCTTGAGCTAATAAATGTTCAGCTATGAAATAGCTATCCATTGAGGCCCCCTCTATCAAGCAATGGAGGAAAAAAATTAAAGATACTAGACAGATCAATGCCCACCACCCACCTAACATCTCTGCTCTTTGTAAAAAGATGTCATATATCTCACCAAGGCCAATGTGACCGCACTGCTTATCGTGAATGACCCTGCCCTTTTCTGTGGGAGCCAACCACACTTCACTGGTTCTGGGGGCCCATAGATCACATCTAGGATCCCACCTTCGAGAGATACCTCATAGTACTTAGGGCACAACAGGATAGCTAATTTAAGGTACCCGGGGGATAGAAGCAGAGGAACGTTAGTGGTGGAAAGGGACCATAAGATGCCACATGCCAGGCTAGCCTTGTCTAACAATGGATGGTCTTGGAGCTGTCATTTATGTCACACTAGTTCTACTCACAGCAATGTAAAGATGACATGCAACAATAATGCAGTATCTCGTATGTTGTTCATGCTGTTGACCATGTTGAAAGGTTGTTATATCCCCTAATTTTACCTTCCCCTGTGCCTCCCAAATCCTACGAACAAGGAGCAGACAGCTTGAACTGTGTCCAACCATTGTATTCTGATCACCACGTTCCTGAAGCACACTGCAACACTTCACTTTTTAAGGATATTTGTTACTATTTTCTGGCTTATTTATCTGCTGCACTTCAAAAATAGACTTCTTGCTTGACTGAGGAAGGTCTTCAGGCTCCATAAGCTTCTATTAAGAATGAATCTGTATCGTTGAAAGTGTATCATCTCTGCAGGAACCCTAGAAAGAGGGTTGTTTCCACTCCAACTTGGCAGAGGCATTTTAGGCTTTGTAATTACAGTGATAATGTTATCGGTAATAGGCCCCAACAGCCCAGCTGATGATCCAGTTAAGAGACCTCACCATGTCTACTTGATGCTCCTGTGCTTCATGGTTCAGTGTGGTTAATGTGACCTCTGAAAGTACACATGGTTAGCGTGAGGTGTCCTGTCTGAAATCCCAATGCTGCTACCAGACAACTCAATACAATCCTACAATAAGCAGTTCTGTTTAGTATCCAGTTTCAACCATACCATGATAGGTTGCCCACCACGGTAGTTTGTATGAAAATCTGGAGATTTCCTAGGAGGATGATCCCTCCGTCAGGACAAAGAGCTGGGACAGTCAGTAACTTGTCAGCAACCTTGGAATGTGAATGACTCTTTTCTAGCTCCACCATCTTTTAATAACTAGGCCTATCGTAAAGCCTTCAAGTTTCTGTATCAAATAGTCCACCTCAGGAGTGAGACTAGTCCGAGAATCGGACAAACCCTCTACTACCTGCCGTTCTCTCGGGTCCATTAAAAAAGTATTTGCCAGTGTTTGGGAAAACCCTAGATTTAGTTCCAAACAATTGCCTTATTGGTTCAGTTTTGAAAGGGAATTTTTCTTTGTAATATATACACTAATATATCATCTGAACAATAAAGATGTAGGTGTGTCATGGGCAGCGAGGCAGGGCGTGGGGGGATGCTCTTCTTATGGATTGAATGCTTTATTAAAATTTCTATAAATGTCAGAGCGAAATAAAAACTATTGTCAATTAAAGCTTTTATTTTTTTCAGTTACTTTGTCTTTGTGAAATGTTTTGTTATTTCATTAGAGCGGTATGCACTTAATTTAACTTCTGTAGTCTCCTCAGTGTGTGTTTACATGTGTGTGTAAAAAGGAGGGCATGATGGTTTTTTAATAAGATCACATACAAAATTAGGTTACAAAAACCCTGTTACATTTCCACACAGAAATGTAGTAAAGTGACACTAATGTTATAGAACATAAGCTAAGAAACATTCAGATTCACAACCATCACCTCATGCACTGTTCATGACATCACAAATTTCAATATTAGTGTTTCATATAGGGCATTAGGCACGCAGTGGCTAGCCTGTACTCACATTATAAGAAGCCTGCCTACGGACAAGTACTGTGCCCTGCAAGATACAGGAGAATATGGAATACAAAACAAAACCTGGAGGTAAGCCCTCTGTGTGACATGCACAGGATTAACCTTGCTTAGTCCCATGGGGCCATATGCATTACAAAGCATAGTTTGTAGCTGCGTACATAATGATGCATGCACCGGGCATAGCCTTAAATTACAATATGTGTAGGCTGAGTACAGGGACAACAGGCACATCTGGGAATATCATCTACAAAGGGGCCTGTGGCATTCTGGTCATAACCTGCACACCTTTCCTTTATATGCACAAAAGGTATGGCTTATAGCCATTTACTTTGCCCACCACAAAAAGGTGAATGTTGGGAAAATCCTGTAGCTGTACCGCTTCCTACATGCATCTTCTTCTGCACAACTCTTCAAACTACCCTACAAGTCACCGTTATTACAATAAATGTAGCAAGCACAGATGCGTAATGAACACTCCATCATTAACTACTGTAATGTGATGAGGGGCATGACACCAGGAAAATCACTAAATACTGCAAAGACAATCAACACAAAATCTGAGATGCCACTTACTTGTGCCTGCATATGCCCAGGTTAATTTGATGAGTACTCATCTTCAACTTCTTTGTACCACTGCAACCCACATCAATTACATCATATTCTGTGGGACTGACTAACATTAACTGAAGCATAACTACAGGCGTACTGATTGTAAAAGTAAATCTGTAATACCAACTATCCATGCAAACACCACAAAAGCCCCCACAAAATAACCTAGCCATAAGGGAATTCCCATTCTCCAGTATTGGATCTTTCATACATTCACTTGCTTAAATATTCCCCATCGTCGAAGTGGGAGTCCTAGGGTACCTTAATAAAGCAGTATATACCAGTAACATAGGCTACAATAGGATTAACAAGTTATCTTAATAGCCTATCTACATCCTTTAAAAAAAAAAAAAAAAGAACCAAACTTCACTTATAACCAATCAGATGAGAGCACCCTCTAGAACACTCCCAACAGAGGCAGAAGCCCTCAGATTTTATACTGCACGTCGGGTGAAGGGAGTCTCCTTGGGATCTCAAACCACCTATTTACCTCACAGAATTTTCCTGAGAAATTTGTTCTGAAGAAGCATTATTTCTTTTTTCCTACTTACTCCTAGCTGGATAAGATGTCCAAGACATCTAAAAAGGACTGTTCAGGGATTGTGAGTCCTTTGGAAAGAAGAGGATCCACTCAGAAGATCCACATAAAAAGTGTGTTTATTGCCTTTATGCGGAGTATAAGGTAAAGGACAAGACGTTAAAGGACAGGGAAGGTAGGCTTTTATTGTGGCTCCAGAATTTGAAAAACAAGGAATATCCTTTAGCAGAGGATGACAGTGAAATTTCCTCTCAGACCACAACTTCAAGTAAATGGAAAAAAGCATAAACAAAACTTTCCTCAGAACCACAGTCAGAGGTCAGTAAGGAATCTAAACATGCTGACACTGACCAGGAAAGGAGGCATAAGGTCCATTCTTCCACCTCCAAATATGAAAGACCTATCTCCAAAGTTAGAGCTGAGCCTACTACTTCTTCCTTGAAAGAATCAATACTGAAACTGTCTTCCCAGTCTGTACCGTCAACGATGAAGACAAAAAAATCTGTCACATCAGAAAAAATACTGTTGACAACCCCGTTGACGACAATAGTGTCCATGACTACAATGACGACATCAATATTCACAACAGCAAGATCTCTGTTTATAACAATGTCACCGCTTCCGACAATGACGATTGTCACCACAAAGATTTTCAAGCGTCTATCGACAGATGCTCTGTCGATGACGGATTACTTGAACTTCCCATCATTGTTAAAGACATTGATGACAAGGAGGGAGTCGTCTGCAAAAACCTCAAATATGGCATCATCGTCTACGACACCGCCATCGATGACACCGTCGACTAAGACACCGTAGATGAAGACAGAGCAAAATACTGTTGACGAATACACCGTTGACGAAGACACCGTCAACAAAGAAGAACAGCTCATCGACGACACCACCATCGTCAACTCCATTGACGACAATGGCAGAAAAACAGATGACGATTCTATCAATGAGCCCATCAACAAGAATTGCAAACATACAACTAAAGGCAATACTGTCGTCATCACAAACAACTGCAGACTTACAACCCAAGCAACAAGAATCTAAGACATATCCATCATAGAATGTAATTAAAGAAGGTATGGAAACATCCAGTCAGGTTCCAGAAACGTTTCCTATGCTATCCTTAATATTTCTAAAAGGAAAGTCAGCAGAATCAAAAATTTTACCAGAGCATACTTCCCAAGTAAAGTACTGCCATAGCCATCGTTACACCTCTTGGATGAGGATGATGAGTCAGATGATGAAGGTCCTTTTGGTGTGGCTAGTAGCTCGCATACGGGTGAAATGCTAGGATTATGGAGATGATGACGATGAAGAATATCAGGGGTACTACACTGCAGGCAAACAGGCAGAACCATTCCATCAGGAATCTCAGGAACAATCTATTCCAGTGCCTACTTCCCTTGCAACAAACTTACAATTTATGTTATAGGACTATAACTGTATATTCTGACTGTCAACTCCTGCCACACCTATAAATCAACGGCACAACCAGAACGCCTATTTCAAACCCCAACGCCTTTACCAAATCCCACTCCGTTACTTACAACACCAATTGCCCCAACACAAGGAGTGACAACCATCATATCACAACCAGTGGAAGAGGACGTAATATAATCGAGGGAAGATAGAGAGAAAGGGGAGATAAGTAACTGAATAAGATGAGTGCGCCGACTACCCCATTCCCCCCCCCCTGCCTCTGGTGATGCCTGTGGATTCCCCTACAGTAGATATTAGGGGATTCCAGAACCTAATGGACAGAGCACCAAAAAGGTTGGAACTGCCACTATTAACAAGGGAGACAGCCTGTTTCGTTTATGACTTCAAGGAACCTGCAAAGAAGTCAGTAAGAGCGATGCCAATAGTAGATTTCATCTGGCAGGAAGGACTCAAGGCCATGAAAAATCTAGCTACAGGGCTCTTCGGTAATCCCACATCTTGATAAAAAATTCAAAGCACTGGACAATTCTCCAGCTTACATTATCGGACAAACAAAACCTGATTCAGTGGTGATGCGAACAGCGCAGCAGTGCTAAAAAAAATCCCTCTGCTCCAATATCATCTCCTGATAAAGAGGGCCGTAGGATAGGCGGCATTGGAAAAATATTCTCAACAACCGTAGCCACTATGGTAAGAGCAGCAAACTCACTGGCTATTTTAGCTCATAATGACTGCCAAATGAGGTCGGACATGGCACCATACATAGATCTATTACCTGATGAGGAAACATTAGAAGCACACAAGATCTTGCAAGAGGGAGAACGCGTCTCGGTGGAGATGATTGACTGTGATGTGTCTACCACAGTATTTAGACAACTAGCGGGGGCTGCAGTTCTTCGCAGACAGGGATGGCTGAAATCCACCTCCTTCCGCCCAGAAATGCAAACAAAAATTCTAGACATGCTGTTTGACGGTGAATCATTGTTTGGCAAGCATATGGATGATGCCTTGCATTCTATAAAGGCTGACCCAGATACAGCAAAGTCCCTTTGCACGCTCGAGTACCGAATACAACCCTTTCGAGGAGCTAGGGGAAGAGGAAATCATTCCTTTCAAGGAGGCTACCAGCTATATAGACAGTATCAGCCTGGACAGACACATTACCGACCTCAGTATACACAACAGCAATACAGACAGCCTCCAACAGGTGCATGTAAACACGGTTCCAGAGGGAAGTTACCAGAAAGAGTCAGAGGTACTTGAAAACAATGACCAAACAAGAGTACCATCTACCTCATCAACATCTCGAATCAGAGGAAGAATATCAAATAATTTCCATCACTGGTCCATGATAACCTCAGACAGGTAGGTCCTAGATGTAATTTCAAAAGGCTATTCCTTAGAATTTCTCCAGAAACCTCCATACACTCCAACAACTATTGAGTGGAAATATCCAATATGATGAAAAAGGGAGTGATTGAGATCATTCCAAAAATACAAAAGACAATAGGATTCTACTCTTGCTTTTTTCTCATTAAAAAATCCTCAGGAGATTGGCGCCCTATACTCGCTCTCCGAAGACTCAACAAATTCCTAAAAAAACAGACTTTTCGCATGGTGACTCATCAGTATTTACTTGATCTCTTGAACAACGGAAATCATATGACAGGACGTGTAGAGGAGAGGACGCCTCTATTTACAGGACGTGTATTTTCATATCCAAATATGTCCAGGTCATCGGAAATTCCTATGATTCCAGGAAGCCGGTATCCATTTTCAATTCAAAGTGCTTCTATTTGGACTCAAGTCTGCTCCCAGAATCTTTACAAAGATGTTGGCTCCAATAGCAGCACATCTCACACAACAGGGAATCCATGTATTCCCATACTTAGACGGTTGGCTCATAAATGCTCCTATATCAAAACAAACGGCAGAAGCCACAACCACCTCCCTTTCACTATTCAGACAATTGGGGCTTACAACAAACTACCACAAATCCCCTAAAACCAACAACAAAGATGACATTCTTGGGAGCCATTCTAGACATGCTAAAGAACAAAGCCTTTCCCTCCAAGGGCAGACAGGAAAACATTAATCAGCTGGCAAACAAACTATCCAGAACAGTGGTTCCCAACCTGTGGTCCGGGGACCCCTGGGGGTCCGCGAAGCCTTCTCAGGGGGTCCGCGAGAGCCTAGAAAATTAAGAAATATTAACAAATATTGACATATTAGGTCCCCAGCTTCCAGTAATGACTCAGACGGGGGTCCCCGGATTCCCATGATGATTCCTTGGGGGTCCCTGGGTTCCATTAATGTTAAAGTGGGGGTCCACAGAAACCAAAAGGTTGGGAACCACTGATCCAGAAGAAAGTCGGTTTCTGTTCGGATGTACAAATCTTTCATGGGGATTATCTCCTCATGCACCCCTTTGCTCCCAAACTGTTGGGTACATCTACGTCCACCTCAGGAACAGATAGACAATCAATGGCATCAGACACAATGCTCATTCGAAGATCTAATTCAAATAACACCAGTTATGAGAACAGCAATACTTTGGTGGACGCAACCCACAAATTTGTCCAAAGGACTAGAATATCTGCAAAAGATGCCCAGTTCACAATAACAACAGACACATCATTGGAAGGCTAGGGTGCGCATCTCCAGGACTTACAGATCTGTGGGAGATGGTCCGCAGAGGAGAAAAACCTGCAAATCAGTCAACTAGAACTCAAAGCAATCACCTTAGCATTAAAGGCTTTCCACCCCACAATAAATCAATCAGCAGTCCTCATAAGAACAGTAAATACCACCAGTATGTTCTATTTAAAAAAGTGGGGAGGAACCCACTCCTAAGAACTCTCTGCTCAGGTTAAAGAGATATGGAACTGGGCACTTCAGCACCACATAACGATCAGGCCAGAACATCTACCAGGAATATCCAATCTCCTGGCAGACTCCTTGACCAGGACCATCATTCCTCATCACGAATGGGTGCTAAATCAACAGATTCTGGACTCTCTATTTTGTCGATGGGGCAAACCACACCTGGGTCTGTTTGCGATGAAGCAGAACAAGAAATGTCTGTTCTTTGCAAGTTGGCATCCCCAGAAAGAATCATGGGGGAATGCATTTTCAATACGTTGGTCAGGGATATATGTCCCCGCTTTTCCAACGATCACATCGATCCCAAAAGTAATTAAAAAGATAAAGAGGGAACCTTGCAGGCTTCTCGCTATATCTCCCATATGGCCCAGGCAATCCTGGTTCACCGAACTCCTGCTCCTCATGGAACAACCTCATCTACAACTCAAAGTAACACCGCTGTTGTTGAAAATGAACCAGGGCCAGATACAACATCCAGACCCAACATCACTACACTTGTCAGCATGGATCCTGAATACAATTAGTTCTTCTGGGTAATCATCCCATCAGAATGCAGAGAAATTCTGTCCAAGGCAAGGGTGGGCACAACAAATAGAACTTATAAGTTAAAAGGGAAACAATTCTGTCTTTGATGTGTGTCCTCCAACATCCACCCAGTCACAGCACAGCCACAGCAATTTTTCCCATATGTGCTACATCTAGGAAAATCAGGATTATCTCATTCCTTAATAAAAGTGCACCTAGCAGCAATTCCTAGATTTTGGCACATCAGTTTTGCTGGCGTCTCTGTGGTCCGCTCACATTATTAAACAATTCCTCAAAGGTCTCCTCAGGACTTTTCCACCAGTTCAAAACCCTCCACCTCTGTGGTATCTCAACATAGCCCTGGGACAACTTATGAAGCTGCCATTTGAGACGATTCACAAATTTGATTTCAAGTATTTCACAAGGATCGGCTATATTCCTAGCTCTCACATCTGCTAAGAAAGTAAGTGATATACAAGCATTTACTACAGACAATGTTATTTTGAGGACAAACCCGAATTGTATTCCAAAAGTTCTGTCAGAATTTCAATCAAATGGACTTGTGGTTCTCAGAACGTTTTTCCCAAATCCTCTGACACCAGCTGAAAAGTCTTTACACTCCTTAGATGTTAAACAATGTATATTGTTGTATTTACAGAGAAATCATCACATAAGAAAATCAGACCAATTGTTTCTGCCATATGGAGGCATTAAAAAAGGACACTCGGTTACCAAACAAGCCAGTGCCAGATGGATAAAGGCTACTATACAGTTTCGCCACACACAAGCCAGAAAACCTTAGCAGGGCAGAGTAAGAGCCCACTCCACCACGGCTGTAGCCACATCGACAGCTCTTCTTGCTGGGTGCCGATTCACCATATCTGCAGAGCAGCAACTTGGTCAAACAGGCATACATTCACAAAACATTATTGCCTGGATGAAATCAATTAAACAGATGCAGCAGTGGGACAGTCAGTGCTACACCATCGCTTTGGATAAGGTCAGTCTCTTTTTGCTATTTGTGTTTTTATAATGAATATATGTTTTACTTAGTACATTGCTTATTAATCTGATTCAAGCATGTGAATCTATATAAGATCCGATACTGGAGTAGAAAATTAGTTACTTACCTGTAACTGTGGTTCTCCAGTATTGGTATCTTTCATAGATTCACATGCGACCCACCCTCCTCCCCCTCAGAGGCTTCCCTTACTCATAAAAAGTTTAATAAGTAGTGCAAAAAAATCTCAGGGCTTCAGCCTCTGTTGGGAGTGTTCTAGAGGCCATTCTCTTCTGAGTGGTTAGAAGTGAAGTTTTTTTTTTTTTTTAATGATGTAGGTAGGCCATTAAGATAATGTGTTAATCCTATTATAGCCTATGTTACTGGTATATACTGCTTTATTAAGGTACTGTGGGACTCCCACTTCGATGACGGGGAATATTCAAGCATGTGAATCTATGAAAGATACCAATACTGGAGAACCACAGTTACAGGTAGGTAACTAAGTTTCTTCCCAAACATGCCTACACATCTGCAATTGAGCAAATCAGGAAGAGAACACCAAGCCAGTGCCATAATATACCTTCAGTACTTCAGGGGAGCGCTTCTGTAGAATGTCAAACCATGGCCCTCAAATCCTGAGGGAAGACTACAGGCAGTACACCCACTCATGGACATAGAGGCAAAAGCTGTCAGATGATACATGGGAACTGATGAAGTCATGATTATTGAGTTCTATGATATTTCTTGTTTTGCACAACTGATTTTGCCCTGTTCCTACCAACCAGTCAGAGAGATCAGCCCATCAGAAACTCTCCTTTTTTTCTAATTTTACTCTGTCCGTGTTAGGTTGAATCTCTCCTCCTACATTGCTCCTAGTTCTGGTCCAGGATGATAACATATGTGGTGGATTAAAAAAAACAAGCTATTGCCTCGCTGCCCTGTTTATGAAATGAAAATAACCTTCCCAAATCTAAAGTACCTGTGTGGTACTTTTCAGTCAAAATTGGCGTTTCAGGAGTAGCAGGCATGACATTTTATTCATATAGATTTTGCCACAGAACCAACACTTAGAGTCATCAAAACCAGCAGCCACGAGCTGTGATAATCCTTACTGTACACGAGCTGCTACTAGGGGAAGAATAGCTTTCATACAGATCCCAGTGGGCTGTTCCTCAGGAAAATCCATAGGCAACCAAAGAAACCTCTAGAAAGAGCGGACTACATGCCCCAACATGCTCTGGGACAGTAGGAATAGAAGAGGGCCTACATTCCCCTTCATCATTGACTCAGACATAGTCTGGAAAATCACGTCTCAATGTGCAATGTTACTACGGTTTTGTTACACAACAATGCACTTTTTCTCATCTGTCAGCTGATGATATAGTACTAATACATATGGCAAGTTTTGAGGAAATGAACACACATATGGTTCTATGTTCGTGTGACTTTAAATTTGTATGTAGCCCTTTTTGAGGAACTGAAGTCCACTGAGGGTTTACAATGTATAAATGTATGATTGCTATCCATCTGCAGATCCTGCGCCCAGATGAGCACATCGCCAAACAACGCTTCATCAGTGGGAGGAGTGTGCTGACCAAGGGCACAGCAGAGTGGTTGTCATTTGATGTGACAGAGAATGTGCGGGAGTGGCTGTTTCGTAGAGGTACAGTATGTTCACATTACCCTTCTCTTCCCACTGAATCACTCTGACAGTCAGGGAGGTGATGACATTGCTGTGAATGATAGTTTCATGTGTTGCTCTGGTTCAATATGAACAGCTACACATGCTTCCAATATAGGAATGTCTGGCAAGGCAATGCTCCGACTAGGACACAGTAAGATCTAATGTTAGAGTCAATGGTGTAGCACAAACGGCTGCAGTAGAAACAAGGCAGATTTATTACTAGACAGATCATTTAAGGCTACAAGTGACCATCAAAACATTTTCATCGCTCAAGGAGTATGAAGCCCACATGCCAAGAATGTTGATTAAGGGCAAGTTGTCATAAAAGGAGACCCAACTCAGCCTCAACAAACTGGAGTTGAAAGTTGGCACTGCAACTTTGACAAAAAAATCTTCACAACAAAGCTGTGCTAATATGCACAGACTGCATGACAACCAAGTATTACATTTGGAATCAGGAAGGCACCCACACCCCTCAGCTGTCCGAAATGACTCAGGCAATTTGTCATTGGGCCTAGTGATGTCACATACATCTACTGGCAGAACATTTGCAGGGGGTGAGCAGAGCAGCAACTTCACAAATCAATATTAATATTCTAGAACAACAGTTTAAAAACGGGAGAACCCACTGACCGATCTGTTTGCCAGACAGAACAAAGAATCCCAAAGTTATGCTAGCAGGTACCCATAACCCCAGTCATTGGGAAATACCCGGTGGTTAGATTGGTGAGAGCCCTTTGCTTGCACTTTCGTCTCACTACGGATGATAGTGTATGAAATTAACAAAATGTGTCAAGCCTGCCTGACAATGATTCTCATTTCTCTAGCAATGGTACAACAGCCATGCCACTTACCCGATTTTCAATTGTCCATCCACCCGTTCTGCAAACTTCCCAGTCAAGTAGAATTGCATACTGTGCAACATGGTCACCTTTTAGATCTCTGGCCAAATACTATCCTTTTTGCAACTTGAGACTTGAGATCCTAGACTATGGGTATCTCAATCTCCCTGGCAATCTGAGTGCAGAGTTTCGTGTTGTAGATTCACATCACACGACCCACCTCCCAGGATTCAAGAAAGTAGTTGAATCATACACACTTATTGTCAACACATGCACACATACAAACACTGACCGTGACAAGCTAATACATGCAAGGAGGTACCAAGGTAGAGCGGTGAAGTGGGGGCTGAGAGGTGCCAGAGAAGCTAAGCACAGTGAAGAGAGAATGATAAATGATAGACGCGGCAAAGAAAAGGCAAGACACTCAATTAGAGTGAGCACATTTAAGGAAGCAAGAAAGGAGATTGTAGTAAAGACGAAAGGGGAAGAAATTTAGGATGAAGGAATTAAGCAAGGAGATGAAACTAAAGGTGGAAGGAAGGAAAGAAAGCACAGTAAATATGGAAGAAAGGGGTTGTGGAAAGTGTAAGGTAGGATGGAATTAGGAAGATGAAATTAAAGATAGAAGGAAGGAGATAAACATCAGGATTCCTAGTATTTCTGGAGCTAGTCACTGGTGCACTTTACACATGATACTTGCTATAGAAAACATGCAATAGCACAACATAACCAGATTATATAGAGGTTTCATGTCATAGCTTGAAGAGGTGAGGTTTGAGCTTGTGGTTTCAGAGTTTGAATGCCAGACACAAGAAGCCCTGCTTGGCAGTTTTGCTGTTATTTGGTGCAGAAATATTCAGAGTTCGTATTAATTGCCCTCGTTTTTCCTTGTCCCACAGAGATGTTTAGTTTTTCTTTTAGGTAAAAGAACTGAACGAACATCTGTGTGCATTACATACAAAAGGTAGTAGAGCACCCTTAGCTGTAATCAGATGTGTCACAATAAAAAGTGGTCCAAGAAAACATGTTACCATTGGTTTGAATAAACATTATACGTGAAATAAATTATTCAAAGTTTCAAATAAAAAAAAACACATTTTAAAATGTTTACTTCATTTTGTAGTCAGCCAATCATCTATTCAGTGAATCACAAAACTACTTAAATTATCTCAATTTAACAAAGAGTTCAGCCTTCTAATCAACAGTTGGTATAGTAAGTAACATGGAACTATGTTAAGCTAACAATGTATCTTAGATCCTGATCCATAGCATCCATTCAGAGCATCAACGACTCCAACAGTGCCTCGGTCCGGGATCGCTTAGCACCCCTTTGCCCACTTGCTGCCATGCTGATTGATCTTTGCAGGCAAACACCACTATAACCACCCTCACACAAATTTGCAATGCTACAAAGCACGCTGCTAGTCGGGCACCAGAAAACAACTGCCCAAAGGTCTAGCAAACCTGGAGCACAGGAAGGACTAAAAATGACCAGAAGGACTGAAAAATTACCAACACCACCCACTAAAGCAGTCTCACTGGTAACTCCCACCAAAGTCCCTTAGAAAGAAAACACACTGCCAGCAAGGCACCGGAAACAACTGTCCACAGGGTATGAGGCCCAGTGAAACAAGGAACTTAGGAGGAAGAACCCAGCAGTGACACCAGCAACACCAACTAACTCAGTCAAGAAGGTCCAATGCTGCTAACGCCTCTCACTAAATTCCTCAGCCCACTTTCAAGGACAGCACTTCCAACAAATTCACTCCCTCACCTGCAGCACCAGGGCCCCTGCCGGAGCCGCCACCAAGCCAAGCTCTGGTCAGGTGAGCAGAGCTCAAAACCTGTGCGGCTCCCTGCAGGGCGCGACTAGGCTGCTGCAGTGTCCAAAAAATGTGCAGAGCACAGGCGGAGCGTGCCTGGATCCGCAGAAATTGAAATAAAAGGAAAAAAAGATAAACATTAAAAAAAAAAATTGGCCTGTGCATTCAAAATTATCCTGGGGTTGAAGCAGAGATCCAACTGCCATCGGCGAGCAGCAGAGAAAACCCGCTCGCCAACCATGACCCCTTTTATGAGTGGGGTCGATGTGCACATTTCGTGTGCATTGCCGCACTGGCTCTTCTTCCAATCTCCGAGCACTGTATTAGAAGGCCAGAGACACAATGCATCCCCACCCCACACCCATTGCCCCCAGCCTGGCGTAGATCCTCCTCCATATGTGGGGGCTCCTCAATATGGGGGAGCCCGGTGCAGTCAAAGACAAGCCCCTGAAAAAGAAAAGAATTACTAACAACTCTCTGAAATTTGTGCAGACTTTCAAAAAGCATGTCCCGCAGTTACTGACAATACTATGCTGGTATGTTTGTTAATGAAGAGATGTGTTATCACGGATAAGTCTGGCCACAGTGGTCATCAGCCACTCAGTTATGTCATGTTAGTTATAACTTTGGATGCCATTTAAGTAATTTCATCTTATTCGCGTGCCCTGCCATGTGATATCCTACAATGTCATTATTGGATCAAAGGTCTTTATTTACCAGCAGTAGCATCATTATGCTAATTAATCATTTTGAATCCTGATAAAACATAGACCTTCTTACAGAAGATGAAGAAATGTTCCTTGCCATAGGTTTCTGATGCAAGCATTCGATCAATACATCCCACAATATTTTATGAACAAGATGTTAACTGTGAACAGGAACCAAGGGAAAATCTCACTGACAAATTTAAACATAACACTACAATTGTGAATCTGTCTTAGATTTGAAGGATTAAGGCATTGAAAGAGACCCACGGATAGTCACAAACAGCTTTCTATGTAAGAGCAACAAACAGCTGTACTAATTCACATCTGAGTAATTTTGGAATACAGAACAAGTGATTTATATAGCAACAATTATCTCATTTCTAACTTCTAATTTTTGGCAGTCGTGAACTGAAACCCAGTGAGTTAACATGACTTTCCCAAGATGAGAGAATGTGGTTAAGCGAGAAAGCCAGAATTAGAGTTTATGGCCCCCAGAGGCACAGTCGACAGTTAAGCTGCTTTGTGACCTCCTCTGAATACATATCGTGCATTTGCCAACCAGTTCCTCCATTTGTCTACTCCAACAATCTTGGCACATAGACTGTTTCCCTGTGTGCAACTATACAGCTGTATCTAGTAGAAACCTAACCACAGGGATGCAATGGGAGAATATATTTGAGCTGGAAGTGGTATTGTCTGGAGTCAGAACTCAAGAAGTGAGGGCAGATGATGCTAGGTTGTTCATGGTGGACAAATATGGGAAGGTACGCTGGCAGCGAAAGGGGGTTGGGCAAGTGTCCAGGTGGTAGGGCAGCAGAGAGAAAAGGAAGCATGGTTAGTCTCCTCTTCATCTTCTGCTTGCACCTTAGCATCCAAATAATTATCTGGCTGAGAGGTGTTATTTGAAGAGTACAGACTTCAATTTCATATTAAAATGGAGGCACAGTCAGTAATCCTGGCAGATTTCAGACCAAGTGGAATTTCAGACCATAGCAGATGATGTGACATCTGGTTTTCTCTTTCTAGCATGTCTGGTCCTTGTTTTGGCACCACTGCAAGTTTTGCACATCTCTCGGAGGTACTGGTTTTAGATACCAGTTAGGGTTGGGGGCTGCTTTGACTGCCTTGATGACTGTTCAGTAAGTCTTGAAGTTGATACAAGCTTTAAGAGCGTTAAGAGGTTGCCTTGCAAAAACCGCTTTTCTGTTTTTTGTTATTTGTGGGTAAATCAAAGGATATCAATGTATGACACGGGTTAATATCAGCTTTCAGTTTTCTTATAGTTTCTGTTTACCATGTTGACAAAAATTGGAAGGGTCTTCAATGTAAAATGGCAAGAACCCTCTAACATACTTAAATTAATTTGCAGAAAATTAGCCTGTATTAAGCTTGTTTACATTGTCTGTGCTTGTCTTAAAAAATTTACATGGATTCAGCTCTCCTGCACGTATGTCCGACACCCTTGCTGCAGCTACAAATGTTCAAGACTGTCTGGTTACCTGGAAATCTGGAAATGGGTGGTGCATGAAGCTAAGCTAACCAGGCTGGAATCTTAAGTCCTGATGTAGAGTTTGGTGGATGAGTACTCATAAACGCGAAGGATATCCCATCTGCCTACAAGTACCATAGACTATAATGCACTCATAATATGGCGGACAGGATATTGGCCATGTTTTAACTTAGTATCCCATCTGCCAAACTCTAAAAACGTCTCTTTTTAAAAATAAACAAATGTTATTAGTTTTAATAAAGGTGCAGCAACACAATAAAAATAAATATTGCATCCAAAATTAGCACCCAACCGTCCCCCATCTTTAGAATGAATAAGTTACCCAGGCCAACCACCATCCCCAGGTTCTGTTTCCATCACAGAGGGCAAACCCTAGTACTCTCACCACTTGCCTTAGATTTTACTACATTTCCAAGGGCAACCCCTGGCATTAAAGATTGGTTCTTCTTTCGTGGCACACCAGTCCATGCCGGATCTTCAAAACTTATGATTAGGTGGCCTTGGCAACTGCCAGGGATGTGCAATAGCTCTTTTTTGCCACTAGAGCTGCGAGCCTCACAAATGTCCTATCACCCCTCGCAACATCAGCTCATCCATGAGACCTAAAAGGGCCATCTTCAGGGTCAAGCCTCAGACATGTCCAATATCGCAGGCAGGGTGACACCTATACGGGTCCAGTAACAGGCCATCTCCGGGCACTGCCAGGTTGGGTGGAAAAAATTTGCCCCAGGGGATGAGTATCGTGTGCAATTAGGATCGGCAAGAATGCCCCTAAGTAAGTCTCTTACTCAGCAAGTACGCTAATGATGAATATATATTTCACATTCTATAAAAATAAGGCTTTTCTAGAATAGCACATCACTGGGAATACTGGCGGTTTTTGCAAAAGTAAAACAGTATCTTCAGTGGGTGTCAAAAACATACTCCTGTTGCTTCATCAAACAGCTAACATTTCAAGCATGTTCAGAAATCCCTTCTCTCCATGAAACGAAAACATGAAAATAGTTCCAGGTGTTATGAAACTTCCTTAAACAGCAGTTGCAAACCAGTGTAACAGAAGGATTACTGCTACAGCCTTCTATTCAAAGTGGCTGGAAACTCCTCAATGGAAAGTTTAAAGGAGAACATTCCTGAAGAAGTCGGTTTTACAGTAATGCCCATGCAAGCATCATAGGCGAACCGCTTGCACGGAGATTACGCTAAACATTCATCAGTTTTTATTCTCTGTGACAGAATTCTTTGAGGTCGTTAAAAATAATCAGTACAACAGTGCAGATGTTGTTTCTGCACCATACTTGAGGGATTCGCATGATTATACGTTAAACTCTTTGTTTCTATAATTATACAGCCGGTGCACAAATAGTGATCTGTCTTTGTGTGTGGTTGCACCATTACAGTTCATCTCTGAGACATAACTCATTTTAAAGCAGTGAAACAGTCCAAGGCCTCCCTGTCCAAACTCTGCTAGTCTTAGAACTCAGCGCCTTCAGTTCTTTGCAACAACTTTGGTGGTACCTGCCCAGGAATGTTGGCACTGGCAGGAGCAGACTTGCCCCACCAAGCGTCTCTCCGAGGTTTCGAGGGAGTAGATGACCTGAAGTATACATTTTTAGGTCTACAAGCAGCGTTAGCTGCCTTGGCAGCCAAAAAACAAAAATAATGAAATCTCCGTACATTTTCACTCACATGCAGTAGCTTTCATGCATTCCTCTTCTTCAACTGGTCCATGTAAGCGCCATTCACATTTTACTTTCGTCCGCTAAGCTGCAGCTTGGGGCAGTGGGTCAGTCTTCTTAGTCAATTGGTTGCCTGGCACTGTGACTAACAGTATTTTACCTGATCACAAGTGCCCATGTGGCAGAGGTGGCACACTTGGGCTGAAAGCCCTTTCCTTTATTTTTTATGTTTCTCAATTGTTTTTGCATATTACATCTATTTTCACAAAAAATAAATAAGTAAGCAAAAAATGTTGCATGCTTGCCAAGGCCAGGCCTTTTGATTTTGCCAGTGCTCGTTATTGTAGAGTTTCTTGGATGTTTTTGAGATTTCAAGGTCCCTGATGGTAAAAAAAAAAAAATAGTATCAAAGAAATGAAGTACAGTGTCATTGCCACTGCACCTAAGGTTTTCCTCAGCGGTCACCACGCTAGCCCAATACCTAACCCCTGCTCTTGAACATAAAAGTGAATTCATCATGTACTTGGGACAATTAGTGATAATAAGCTTCCACTTAAAAAAATATTACAATGGTAATTACAGGACTGCTACCATTACACAGTCTAAAGCTATTTTCTCTGGTCTTATTTCCATATCCAGCAGCAGTGTCATTTTTGATGAAGAGATGCAACTACTGTTGATCTTTCTTGGAGGAGTCTTGTCTCAATTTTTTTCTTTATTTAAATTTTTGGAGATTCATTTCTGGAACCCTTTTTATTGGTAGGTAGAACAGTCATGCCTTTTGCGACTGATTCTGAATTTGTGTATTTGAAATTATTTAGTATGGTGTGAACACAGGAGCGGCTTGCAGTGCTTAATAGGGGCGGCGCGGGGGGATTAATTAAAATTTAAAAAATGCACCTATATCGTAGCCGCCACCATCGCACTGCTCCTCTCCTATAGGCAGGCTGCAGGCACAGGTCCCAGCCTGCTCCGCGGCCAATCCTGACGTTGCTCAAAGCAGCGTTAGGTTTGACTGGGAGCTCTCCCAGGCAGACTGGGAGCCTGTGCCTGCTCTCTCCAGCCTGGCAACACAGTGCCAGGATAGAGAGAGGCTACTGTGCATGTGTGCTTGGCTGACCCGAGACAGCCGGCCAAACATACATGCGCAATGAGGGTGAGTGCTCGTCACAGCCCGTGGCCCTGCCCCTTTTACTAAAAAAACGATAATAAACATAGGTCATTACCATTTTTTAGTGAAAGGTTTGCAGCTGCTGGCTTGGGGGGCAACGCTCCTTCGCCCTAGCGGAGGAGCCGCACCTGTGTGAACAGCCCTTAGTCGGTTTCAGTTTCTTATTGAATATGTTGTCCACTCAATCCATATGATTTTTTATTACTTTAGTTTAGTGAGCCTACTTTCTTTCTTTCTTGATAGTCTTCACCAGGGTATTTTAGGCGTGGAATACAATACAATGCTATTCACTACTTAGGTACATCACAGGCAGAAGCAGCTCAGTCTTCCTGTACTTCAGGCATGGGCAGTAGTATAGAACCTTACTACTCACCCAAATGTACTGAAAATACAGTCCCCCTCTCCAGTCGCACCTCGCTTCGATCAAAAGGAGCGGGACGGGGCAGGTGTGGCGCGCAGGAAAGGGGTCTAAAATTTATTAAAATTCCATTAAAAAAATAAAATAAACACTTACCTTTCCCACATCGTCCCACGCCACGCTCCTCTTCCCTGCAGGCTGCCCGCAGACACAGCCTCCCAGCCTGCCATGCGGCCAATCCTGTGGAGGCTCTCTCCAGCCTGGCAACTGTGTTCCCAGCCGAGAGCAGCAGGAGCTCACGATTTTTTGGCCTTCAGTAGTTAGGTGTCTGGAGAGGGAGGAAGCAGGTCAGATGCCAGTAAATAGGGACTTCCATGTTGACCCCGGAGACTCAACTGAAATCAACCAATCCCTTAAAAAGGATTACAAAAAGCTACATTCTCTATCTCAAAATTGTTTTATGTCGGAGCTTCTTTCACTCAAATAAAACACCCGGAAAAAAGCAGTTAGGGGGTAAGGTTGACAGTTAAAACTCATTAGATGGTAAGCTAAGAAAACAGTACATGTGGGAAATAATTAAACAAAAACAATCCTTTATTACAGCTCAGGGATAAAGATAGGTAGTTTATTTCCAAAGAATTATTATTCTGTCTTGAAGTAAGATGATAGGTTAATAAGAACAAAAATGACATCATAGTCTTAGTTAAGTCATGTATAATAAAAATTCTGTCATTTAAGGACAACAAAAGTGCTAAAACCAGACTGAGAATCTCACACATTCAGTCCAGGACAGTCCTGATGTTTTTTAAGTCTGGACTAGGAATAAAAAGATATACTTCTGACCGGAAACACGTAAGCCCTCCAAACTTCAATCAGTAGACATCATGTCCTGATCTTGAATATATTGCTCTCTGCTGCAGACAAGCGAGCTGAAAGGATGACAGTATTTCCTCTAAAGTCAACATTGAAAACGCAGACCGGTCTACACCATTCATTGCACCAATTGCTAATGACTCTTTGAAAGAAAACATTAAGCCAGCTGCTTCGAAGCGCTCATGGAATCAGCTACTGCTGGATAAGTCTTCTGTGGACATGCCGGGCCCAGCTGGTTGCCACCCAATTGCTAAGGCCCATTTTGTAAAGATACTGAAAAAACAGAAACCATTTACACAGCATAATGATGTTCGACTTCTCATTCATTCAGCACTGTTAATAATTCCATCCTGCTGCTAGGGAGATTAAGATTAATGTCACGAGCAGACCACTGAGACTTTTAGCTGGTTTAGCTTTCACAGGATCAAGTAACTAGGGGCTGTATGAATGTAACGGAAGCACCCACCAATTCCACTGACTTGCTTCCTCGTAATCATTTTGCAGGGTTCCTGCAATATTTGTTGTCTGAAAGATCTGTAAGTTTCTGCTATCAGGCTGATGAAAACAACATTTTTTATTTAAGGGGATTTATTAAGGGAATTCTGGAACATTTAATAATCATTATTTAACCTCAAATAAATAGATTGGTGGTGTATAAAATGCCAACAAGGCCAACCTGATGGTTCCTAGTCCAGAAATTGTATTAGACAAGGTAGAACCAGACCATCAATAACTGTGGAATAGACATTTCCGAAAGACAGCCTTGGGAATTGCTCTGGAACCTACGAGGTCAATGCAGCAACAGATAATCTCACCCTCCAAAAGCTGCATCCATTATATCAGATTGCTTCTGAGGATCCAACCATTTCTGCAGGACAGGTGCAAGGCCACCTTTATAAGGACAGTCATAGGGGCATGCCTAGATTATGTCAGTGCTTTAATCGAGAGTCCCCCCAATCTCTGCTCGACTCGCAAAAATTACTTTACAGTCTTCAAAAAATCCAACATTCACAATGTTCCAAGAGGGCGCACACTCCCCAATATTTTGAGGACTGCATTGGCTGACAGGTTCTTAAAGAATTTAGAGCCTCATTTACTTAAAAGAGGCACAGCCTGAGTCTCTTCAGACAACAATATGGCGCATTCCTGTGTTTTCCCTAGGGCTGGTGCTAAAATTAGCTGCCTAGCACCAACGCAGCCACTCTTGCACCATAGTGACAAGGCAGCAAAGTGCTTTTCAGAACCCAAAACGTACTAGTGGTGGACTAATATAGGGAAATATGAGTTCATCTGAATGGTGTCTGTTAGTTGGATTGCATAGGATAATAGAGGGATAGAAGATCGAGGAGTCTAGAATGTGTTATTTGGAAGATCATAGTAGTAATGTCAGGTTTGGGAAGAGTTAAAGGAGAGCTGGTGGCGGGAAGAGTCTCTAGAAAAGGATTAGGGAGATTATACTAGTAAAAGGAGGTTCGGGATGAGTCAAAGGAGAGATAAATGAAGGAAGAATTTAGAAAGGGTTGTTTGGTAGATTGTTGTAGTAAAATGAGGTTTAGGGTGATCCAAGGAGGGATAGTTGAGGGTAGAGTCGAGAAAGGGTTATTTTGGAGATCATAGTAGTTGAATGAGGTTTAGAATGAGTCAGAGAGTGGAGGCAGAGGCTATATTGCGAGAGGTATAGGGTGGGACAGAGTAGTGCAATGGAGAGAGTCTTCTACAGTAGGAGTAAAGTAATAAATATATAGAAACACAAGTACATTGAGAGGGTATACATGTATAAGGAAGAAAATATATCAAGATTTAAAGTAGTTTTTTTTAAACACAGACTTTCAAGTGTTGCTGTACTTTAATCTAA
Source organism: Pleurodeles waltl (assembly GCF_031143425.1). Lineage (NCBI taxonomy): Eukaryota > Metazoa > Chordata > Amphibia > Caudata > Salamandridae > Pleurodeles > Pleurodeles waltl. Next base: position 981,162,304 of record NC_090448.1, read on the forward strand.
TTAATTTTTACATTTGTATAACTAATCTTTTTTTTTTAATGTTATATTTTCCTCACTCTTTCAATAGTGAATCACTTGTAGATACAATTTTCATATTGGGATAGATAAATAAAACAGAAGCCTATAAGCATCTATTCAAATAACATATGGCAACTATGCAGTGACCTATATACATGTTAAGCATAGAATAATATTTATATATATATGTATGTATAGTTATAGTTATGACCACCTTTTCCCATAGACAAAGTGTTTTTTGTTTTGCCAAGAACTTTGGCGCCACTTGATGAATCTTAATGAAATTTTTCAGTACCGGTACTCAAGTTAGTTCAGCTGCTGTCTCAAAGGTTTTCGTCAAGCGAGAGCTGAGAACATCTACATACTTCTATGGGGATTTTGCAATCTGTAGACATGGAGACAACCCGAACTGCTAAACGGAATTACACCAAATTTGAGAGGAAGCTAAATGTTGGTCCGCAGATCATGTATTAGCTGTAAATCTGTTCAGTAGTTTGAGTTATTAAAGTGAAGAAAATATAGATATCTAGGGACCCGGATCCACCAGTGGATCTGGGGAAAAAGCAAAGACCTAATTAGTTGGCCGCAACTTGAAAGGAAAGTTGCCGCTGCCATTTTGTTTGTCACTTGGCCCAGGAGAGGGAAACATAAATTGTGAAAACACATAAGATATCAAGATGCAGGTATCCTGAACCCACAGGGCAGATTGAGGGGTCCCCTTAATGGGCAAGAAATTGTCCCAATTTTTTTGGTGGCTGATCCGCAGAATTGCGGAACCTCCATGTAGTTCAGCACGGCCCCCAGTGTAACTTTGAGATTGGTCAGTGGGTACGAAGCCCAGTGAAAAAAAAATCACCCACTCACACACCAACCCTCTGCCGTGCATGGCCAAAGCCCCTGCGTGGTGTAGGGTTAGGCGCATGCTGGGAGTTGATTGTGCACAGTAGTGTTTGTATTAATGTACGGTAATTATATTTTGCTTTTAAAAAACAAACAAATTCACAGAAAAAAACAAAGGTTAAAGGGTTACATCATGTGAATCTGGACAAATTACTTAATTTCTCCATGCCTAAAATAATAAAAATGAATGTAACCTTGTGTAATGTAAGCAATGCTTGTGTAAAGAGCTCCAGTTCCTCCCGGTCAAGTTCATGCTAAAGAAAACTACAAAAATAGAACTTGCTCATGCTCGCATTGTTCTTGGTAAACAGGCCCTATTAGCAAGCCGGTTTTCCAAGGAGTGTTAATGTTTGCCCATTCGCAGGAGATGCTGGCATTTACATCAAGAAAAGGGAGAAAGCCAGGCATTAAATTCTATTTTGCATTTTACATCTCCGCACTTTGGCACTAGGACATAGGATACCATCATCTAGTTTTGTGGTGGGTTTTTCAGCCAACAACATGTTGAAATTTTGCTTTTAACAGTTTTATTATGACATAGGATACCATCAAATATATTTATATGTTTTTTTTTTTCAACTGCAGTGTGTTGACATTTTTCTTTTAACTAATTCATTATGGGAACAAAACCTCTAGCATGCAAAGATATGTTGGCTAACTTGCCTATATTGGCTGTAGGTGGTTCAAATGACACTTTTTAAATATCATCTGAAATTTTACAAAATTGCCTACTCCATTTCAAAAAGTGCTTCTTTTACTTGTAAAACCAAAAGTAAGCTCCCCTCACATCACGCTTTCACTCACATTGTGCTTTGAAACAAGCATTAGTAATGCAGATTTTTTTTTTTCTTATTTAGAGTGGAAAGTTTTATACTAAGCTTCAGAACACAATCAATCAATCAATCAGTTTTTGTAAAGTGCGGCCACCACCCCATGAGGGTCTCAGATCGCTGGGGTGGGCAGGGCCTCAGCCAAAGAGCTGCGTCTTGAGGTTCCTCCTGAAGATGGTGAGTGCTGTGCTTGGTCTGAGGTGCAGGGGGAGGTTGTTCCAGCTCTTTGCTGCAGCGTAGGTGAAGGATCGCCCTCCGGCGGTGGTTTTGCGGAGCGAGGGATGGTGGACAGAGCCATCTTGGTGGAGCGGAGGGATCTGGCGAGGGTGTGAAAGGAGACGCAGTTGTTCAAGTAGGCTGGTCCTGCGTTGTGTATGACCTTGTACGTATGGGTGAGTAGCTTGAAGTTGATTCGCTTCTCGACTGGTAGCCAGTGGAGGGTCCTCAGGTGATGGGAGATGTGTTCTCGGCGAGGGAATTCCAGAATGCGTCTGGCGGCGACGTTTTGGATGAGTTCTAGTTTTTTGATGTTCCTAGTTGTGGTGCCGGCGTAGAGGGCGTTTCCGTAGTCGAGCTTGCTAGTGACTAAGGCGTGGGTGACTATCCTGCAACAGTCTGCTGGGATCCATCTGAAGATCTTCTGAGGTTTGCGGAGTGTGGGCCAGCAGGACAACGTGGACATTGGCAATTCAACCTTCCCTAATACAAATAATAAGTTAAGGCCAGGTGGCAGCAGCAGAAAGAATATCACATGATTCTCTCACACATACAGGAGAGGTACAACACAGGTAGCCAACGCACTCAAGAGTGCGTGTGCGGCATTAAAGAAAGATCCTGTATAATTTTCGTACACAGATATAAACATACAGGAATCACAAAACTCCTGAAAGAAATAACCAAACCTGCTACAGAATTACTGTACATTCACATATTCATGCAGAATGATGAATGCTCATTTACCTAATGTGGTATGCTTTATCAGTGGATTCTATATCTTGCACTGGGAAGCATTCAAGAGTACTAGTGTCCACTGGTTGTTCTGTCTGCTAGTTATGGGTTTGCTGGTTTGAGTAAGGTTATGTCAGTTATGTCAACAGTTATATACTCCCTTTGTTAAACTATCAGACCTATATTACAAATGTATGTGAGTAGGCTGAAAATGTTTTACTGGGGTCTTCCTAAGAAAATTGAAAGCAGGAGGGCTGAGCAACAGACCCTACTTCTCTTATCCATCAACATGTTTTGATGCTTTGGGCTCAGGCATTTCTTTCCATGAATATAGGTATCTCACATCAAATATTGTGAAACAATCCCTGCTCATTAGGGCATGTTCACCAGCCTCAAATGGGTGAGGGGCAATGGGGCAGGCTTTGCAACAGGATATTGGCAAGGTTGTTAATACAGATCATCCTTCCCAAGGCGAGTCATTGGTATCACAGGCTGCACTATGAAACTGACCTTACCCATAATGCCAAGCCACAGTCTGTAGGAGTAGCAGGACAGCAGAGGCCTTGTGATTGCAAACTATAAGCTGAACACCGAAGCATCTCTTGCATTGCTAAAAATACTAGGAGGATAGTGGTAGTGAGGTGGTGACCACCCGATCCCATAATTTTCCACAGCCCCATCTCTGCTGCATTCTGTCTTGAAAAGCAGTGCTGTGGAGGCTTAATGGAACAGTTCTTGGCTCAGCCTGGACTTCATGCTCTTCTGCAAATGCTAGCAACTGCTGTTTTATTTATAAATGAGGTACAAACTTTTATAGAAAAGAGTGTATTTATGATCGTTTCACTTTAGCACCTTAGATTATATCACTGTTCTTAGTGGCCTTAATTAAAATTAGTGAACAACACCCGTTCTGCTTTGACAATTGTATTAATGACTCAAGGGACAAGTCAGGTTTCTCCTACTACAGGCCTTTAGTTTTTATCGATGGAGCAACATTATGGGATATTAAGGCATACACAGAAAAGGTTGTTATACATTGTGTATCCCAGCGTATTTCAATATGCTCATTGAAAAGGAGGCACCGTAGAGAAAAGTAATTGCCAATGGTCACACAATATGGTCAAGTTTGGAAACTGAGATTGAAACCAGCTTTGCAGATTAGACATTGTGCAGTGCCGATCCTGTATGGATACCACATTCTTTCCCCTTCTGCCCTGATGAAAATGTTATAAGTGACCCAACAGGCAAATCGGTTGTCTTATTCCTCCTACATAACACCTTTATTGTTTTCATAGATGAATCAACATTATGGTCTAATAAACGATATAGATTAGGGGATTTTCTACAATGCACATCCTGAACTAAATTATTTCAAGTCGACTCAAATGTGATCATCACTGTAAAATAATTGCCCTGGTCACCAAGTTTGGTCAAGTTTGGAAGCTGTGATTAAAACAAGGGTTTCTGGGTCAGGGCCCCCAAACTAGTTTTGCTCTAGATCCATTAAAAGCTTCTTACTGGCCTGAGCATGTTGTGCAAGGACATTCAAATGATCCTTTGTATTTTTTTTTTTATAAGATGGGGCATCAGCAACTGAAACACTGCTCTTCATAGAGCAGCTATATCTTGGGCAGAAACAGTGTAAGCATCCCTTCTGCAGCGGACAGGTGCGGCTAGGGTAGCACCAGCACAAGCAGGTATCAATCAGGCAACAGCAGTGAATGCTTTAATTCCTTATGGATTAGGGACAGCATGGCACTACCAAAGCAATATTCCCTTTCTCATAGAAGGCAATGAATACAATCTTCCATTTCCTCAGAACGGATTCAGCATTGCAAGGTTGTATAATCAATCATCACTGACAGTACGTGACCAGTTAAGGCATGAGTAACATGTAGGTTACAGACCGATGCCTGGAACAGGTGCTTTAGTTACTGAGAGGAATGATAAGGTGGATGAGTGAGTGAATATGTGATATTTGACACCGTTCTCACTTAGGTGATATTCCACACAGCACCCTGAAACTCCTGCTGAAGTCACTCTGAGAAGGGTTTTTGTTGATTCTTTGTTTTTCCATCTATCGAGAAATTGCAGTAACCTAGTAAGTCATTGATATTTGGAACAGCCTCACCACAGCCTATGTAACTATCCTCTAGGCAGGTACACAGGTGTCTGCCTTTTCAAAAAGTGTTTGGACATGTGTGCAGCAGGCTGTGTGTAATCGTAGCCTTGGTGCTGCACCCGTTCCAGATGTTGAGGGCCGCTGGTGACCCCTGCAGAGGATGTTAACTGCTGTTAATTCCACACTGTGATTTCTGGCCTGAGATGAGGGCGCACAGTCAAGGCCGCACTATGACAGCTATTAATGGTAGAATGCGGACAGAAGGTCTATTAGAAGCCCCCATAATCATATCTAACACTTGCAAATGAACATCTCCACCGTCTCTGTTTGTATCACGACCTGATATTGAAACCAGGCAACAGTAAACAGTGCCACCATTTTAACCATTCTAGGCATGCCACACCGGGTGCTAATTAATGTTACTACTATCAACTCAATGGCATTAGTTTTAGTTACCTCGGAAAGAGGGGAGTCTATGTGAACCCATCAGGATTGGAAATAATTCTCTGTAACAGCGGCATGCCACAACAAGCACTCTTACATGAAACTCAAAATCTTGTGTAGTGTAAACGGTGTAATGCAGCTGTGCTGTGGGACTGCCCTCAGATCCTAATCCCCGTGCTTAGATACCGAATGATCTCCCTTGGAAGGTTTGTTCTTGGAATATCTCCACTATAACTCTACATGGCAAAGGAAGAAGGCTGTAAAAGGAGCTTCAGTTGTTAAAGTCTGGAACCAGCAACCTTTGCTGTTCTGCAGTCCATGAATTAAAGACGCCATTATTTATATCTACGTCTTCGCGTGTCTCATTTCCTGAACTGTGAGCATCTACACTGATCTGCAGAACAAATCTTTCTACCTTCCTTTCTGTTTTGCAGAGACCAACCTCGGTCTGGAAATAAGTGTGCATTGCCCCTGCAACACCTTCCACCCCAATGGCGACATCATAGACAACACGCATGAAGTGCTGGAGGTCAGATTTAAAGGTAAGGAAACACCTTGCTAGCCGATCCTTCCATCTAAGGTTCATCGCTAGAAAAAGGATGAAGTAGGTTTGTAAGGTACAGCCTTCGCTTGCAGAACTATACTAGCTTAGGTGGAGTCTGCACTTCTGTTCTTCTAGGTGAGTGAGCGTCGGGCACAAATGATATTAGAATCTCTACAGTACGAAAGAGAGATCACCCCAGATTGCAGGTCTAGTCCTCTTGGTCTTGTGGTGAGATTTCTTGGTTAAATTAGTAGAGGAGCTTACAATGCATCAACGCAGACCGCCATTAGTAATCGTTGAATGGAAAATATTCAGACAATCTTTGCACTGCTTGAAAATCTTTAAAAGATAAAGAATGTGCAAAGGCAATCATATACATTAGAAAAACAAACTAAGGGTCCGATTTATTAAATAATTAGGAAATGTAGAGGTTGAGATCTGCGCCTCCACCTTAATGTTTTTTCCTACTTTTTGCTGTTCCCCAACATTGCCAAGAGTAGTTTTGGAGAGCTGCACCAGGAACAGGTTCCCAGGCGCACTCCTGAGATGGTCCTGTGACTTCCCATGTGAGCTCCCTTACCACTGTCGGAAGTTCTTCATAGTGCAGTACTCCGCACAGCAGCAATAGGATCTCCTGTGCAAATGCACTTTTCAAAAGGCAAACTACACCTTGGAACACACGTTTCATAGTCCTTGTATCAGATTTATGGCAGTGGAGATCTCTGCACTCATGGCAAAGATCATGAACAGAACTACTGTAGCAGGGGCAACAAGGGACATTAGAAATATAGGTGCCCTGAGTGGGATAGGCTACTACAAAATGGGCTGTATTCAGTCTAAATCTCATCAACAGAAATCTGTGACGGGGTAACGTGATCCAGATTAGATATAGCTGAATGCCATTGCATGTGCAAATTTCACCGTATGCCTGAACAGTGAGTTTGTAGCACTTTATGCTTTTCTGCAAACATTGTGTCTCTGAGAAAGCTGTATATTCTACCTCTGCTAAAACAAGTTAACATTAGACATGCATAGGTGCTGCTACTCCATTATCACATAAATTCAAAGGGCTATATGGCAGAGGGGGGGCCGTTGACTAGGAACTGTATTTGCTGCATAGTTCTTAAAATGAATTTTTATTGCTGCTGTCTTCTACATATGTTGCTGAGGTCAGAATGTGTGCTTACAAGAGATCAAACAAGATAGCCACATTTTAATTGATGCAAGCCATGTTTGTTACTCTCGGCTCTTTTCATTTTAGTCAACCTATTGGATCGATAGACTGAGGCTCATGTGGACAGGTCTCAATGTTGGATGGGTTTATTCTGCTGCTATCTTGTACTTATTGCTTGATCTCTGTAGTAATTGCCTTTTGCCTTTTCCTTTTAGTCAGTGATATTTCTTCATATGTTCATGAACTTGTCTGAATGTTTATTGATGTTTTATTTTATGCACTTATGGCTCATCTGCGCTGAATAAAATTGTTAATGAATGAGTGATAAATCAAGCGGCACACAAAGATTTTAATAGGAAATACAGACCATGCTGTGTGGTTGTAAGCCTCCAGAATAAAAATCATTGATGATATTGAAGGCATAGTACTATCAAAAATCCGGTATTACAAGTGGGGGTCCCAGTTAATAATGGCCAGTCACTTGACCCATGCTGCAAACACTGAGTCCTCAATTAAGCTGCACGGGCTGGCACTGGGAAACAGAACATATTTGCATTACCTTTATGGAGAAAAGGGTGAACATCTAAGAGCGACAACTGCCATATTTAAAATGTGAAAAGTCAGCAAAACAGCAATTAGATGGGAGTGTAAACTTACCATGATAACCCATTTACAGGCGTGAACCATGTTAAACTAGTTGATGCAACTACAAGGTCCCAAAGTTGGGAGGTCGTTGGAGTCTCCAAACTGGGGATGTTGAAAAAAATGGGACGCAGTCATTTGCCCAGGTGCAAACAGAGTTTGAACCAGACGCCACACAACTCTGGAAGTACTGCCATCTTTGGCATGCACTAGCTGGCAGGCTAACAGACAATAACCCCTGGAACTGAGAGTACTGATGTAATTGGATGAAGGAATGGCTGCCTCGACATACAGAGTGATTCTAGATAGCCTGCCAGACTGCCTCCAGGGACTTAAAGAGAAGTGGGATATGCTTTTGGTACTTTGAAGGAAGTGCATTGTGCGGTAGTGCAAAAAGACGCTACCAAGTGCTAACTGCGGCTAATCCAGATAAAGATAATCGTAGGGAATACTTCAACCGAAGTAGACTCCACAAGATGGGACTAGTACTTAATGATAGGTGCTTAAAGTGTGGGGTGGAAAATTTCACCTTTCTCCGTACTGTGTAGGGATGTAGGGAGATCCAAATGCTATGACGGGAGGTTGTAGAGATGTCTGGGGTTCTAGTTGTAAAGATATTCTCAACCCCACACTTTGCAGTCATAGGACTCCCAAGTGATTTTGGTATGATCTGTACTACACCAACGCTTTGCACTCTTGGGAAATAAAAAGGAACTGGGGAAGCATGGGATGCTCAACAAAAACGAGATGTTGTGTTAAGATGTGCCAATGCAAGGAAGCAGAAAGACCTGTCAATGAGGGCGGGGAATGCCCATGGAAATTTACAACCATAAGGGGACCATGGCAAACCTGTAGAGGCTGGAGGAAGGTCTGATATGAATGGTGATGGCACAAGCCAGCGGCTGAACACCTAGTGGGCCTACCCGGTAGCAAAAACAAATGGGACCATGTCATACAAAGACTCCCTAAGTTGACGGGGAGATGACCACCAGTAAATTGACCTGAATGTAAATGATTTAAAACTAAAATTTAATGAGTTATAACTTTAAAAATTCCAGTGAATTGACTATGTTGATTTACGCCTCGATGAATGCAAGTTTTTTTTGTTTTTTTTAAATAAAAAGTCCGTTGTGTGTGAACAACACCAAGGCAGGGGCGTTGCAATCTGTGGTGTTGGCGAACCACCAATTCATGTCCCATGCAGCCTACTGAAGATACACTAACACAACCTCATGCAATCTGTAATATGAATATAGACTAGTACGTACTTGACGCAACCGGTGACAGATACACCAGTGCATTCCCATGCAGTCTATGTTTTAGACCTAAAGTTGTGAATTTGCTATCTAAGGAGTGGTCCTGGAGATACTGAAGTGTGTGTCCAATACAGTAGTGCATCTCCCACGCATTCTGTGTTGTGGTAAATGCACCTGTGACTGTTGCAGGTACTCACTCATCCAATGTTCGTGTTATGGGAGACACTACGATGAATGCCTTTCATATTTTGTGGTGCTGGAGATAAAGCAGCACATTTCCCTCTATGTGCCTTGGATGCAAGTGCGAGAGTTACAGCAGTATATTTGTGATGTGGTAGTTGCACCAGGACATTCCTCATGCAGGCTTGGGTGTGGTAGCTATACATATACACGTTACTTGTAGCCTGATGTATGGGGCATACTAACACATGCCCCAGTCAATCTGAGGTGTGGGAGATATCAACACTGTCTGACTGATGGAACAGGAACTCCATGCACAATTAAACGAGAAGTTACATTGTTTAGCTAGTCTGTAAGCAGGAGAAGAAATGTGGATGTAACATATCCTTTACTTGAGGAGCAGAGAAGGTCTTATGTACATACGAAACCAGGTTGACCATACACAAGGTAACTGAACTATCCCTGTATCCCTAATGAGTGTTTCCTAGCTACAGACCCTTTGCAGACTCTCAACTTGTATTTTTTTTTCCAAGGTTTAGATGGTGAAGATGACTTTGGGCGTGGAGATCTAGGACGCCTGAAGAAGCAAAAGGATCAACACAACCCCCATTTGATTCTCATGATGTTACCTCCACATCGTACTGAGAGTCATTCCCGGAGCCATAGGAAGAAAAGAGCCCTCGACACAAACTACTGCTTCAGGTAAATCTAAGCTTGTGAGAGAAATGTGAATTCCCAACCACACAGGCCCAACAGCCAACTTCACCTATTTCCAAAAGATAGCACATTAAGGGCCAGATGTAGGAAACTCCGGCATTGCGACCCGCAAATTGCGAGTCTGAGTGACTCGCAATTTGCAAGTTGCAATGCCGGATGCAGGATGGTGTCCCTGACACCATCTGCAAGTCGGTCGCAAAGGCCCATCTCATTAATATTAATGAGGTGGGTCGCAATTTGCGACCCTCTTGCGAGTCGCAGCATTCACAGGGATGGTGGCTTGCTGGAGACAGGAAAACGAGATGCATTTCAAACGAAAAAATTAAACGTGTCAGTTTCTGCGCTGAAAAAATGTTTTCAAGGCCATTCACAAAGGGGAAGGGGTCCCATGGGGACCCCTTCCCTTTTGCAAATGGTTTACCACCAGTGTGACACTGGGGGTAACTGCGATTGCTTTGCGACTGCGTTCACGGTCCCAAAGCAATCTTACATCGTGCTGCGACTCGCAAATAGGAAGGGGAACACCCCTTCCTATTTGTGACTCGCAGTCCCATTTTGCAAGTCGGTAACCAGGTTACCGACTCGCAAAATGGGAATGGGCATCGCGATGTGGGTTTTGCGCCTCGCAAACAGCGATTTTCACTGTTTGCGAGGCGTTAAAGCCTTACTACATCTGACCCTAACTCCCTTACCTATTAACTCCCACTCACGCCTAACAGCTTGCATGTTCAATCTTACTCGCTTCCACAGTTGGCACAATTGCCCCTACATTTGTTTTTTTTAAACCCACTCTTGTTCATTCCCAATAGCTGGTGTCTACACTCCTGCTTGTTCCTACTATGTCATTAGGGATGTATGTATGGGGTTTTTGTGGAGCGCTTACTTACTCAATAGGAAGCAAAGCACTGTGCAAGGTCCGAAAGTTGAAATCACTGTCACGCCCACTCACAACCAGTCCCAACAGCTGGTACATCTACTCTCACCCATTGCTGACATCTGCTATGTTCCCTTTCTCACATTCTCATTGTAGGAAGCTGGCTCTGTATATACTATACCAAAATTAGGTACATTGTGCACAGAGTCCAGTGGATCCCAAGAGGCTTTACAGAGGCTATAGTAGATAATACTAATGCTCTCTTTTGTTGTAGTGTGGTCAAGCAGTTAGAGTTATCAAAGAGTAGTGCCAAGCATCTTCTGTACACACAGTCAAAAAATGAGGCACACGCTCAATGACTAACTCCAGGCCAATGTTTTATGTATCAAAAATATACTTTGTTACTTTAGTTCTGGAACCAAAAAGATCTTTGTTGCAGGTAAGTACAGTTTCAAGAAAGTATCACTTTCAAGTATCAAATGCACGTTGTTTAACATTCGCAGGTAAAACAATTTGCAGGTGAGTAATACTTTTCACTTTCAAAAATAGAAAGTGCAATTTCTCATAGAAAGCAATGCAGTCCTAGGGGAGGAAAAGTAACAACCCAGTTTACAGGTAAGTACTTGATTTACAATCCCAGTCTCTGGGGTTAAAGTGTCCACAGGGCAAAGTTTAGGACGACACCAAGGGTCTTGGGACATAGGGCACTCAGAAAGAAACAGCTTACAGGTAAGGACTTCAGGGCACAGACCTGCGGGTTTAGACCAGCAAGAGGGGGAGGCGCACAGGTCAGCCTTAACACACCCTCAGCTGCACAGGGGCGGCTGGGTGCAGAGTGCAAACACAGCATCAGGCACCAATGTTTTTCAGCGGGGGAACCACAGGGGTCACAAAGATGCTGCGCGCGTGGTGCAGGGAGTCGACTGAAGAAAACCAACTGCTGGACTGGTAAGTAGAGAGCCCACTGGATGTTGCTGGACCGTCGGTTGGGTTCTACAAGGCCAGGGGGCTGCTGGTACAGGGTACATTTAGGCTTTGGGAAATCTTAACCGTATCTGGTGACAGTCAGTAGGGGTCCTCTGGATTTAGGCTGCAGACATTGTCGTGTTGGTCAGGAGGGGTCAATCCAGGAGGATGGAGTCGAGGTCAGAATCGCCTGGGAACCCTCTCTGGTCCAATGGGCAACCTGGACTCGGGCCGTGGGCATCGGGTGCCGAGTGGACAGGACTTACGGATCCGGGGTGGTTCTGAAGTCCTTCATGGATGTTTCTTTGTGGACAGGGCCACTGTCCTCTGGAGATCTTGGTCCTTGGGTAGGCAGGCAATCATCTGGGGGCTGGTAGAGGTCACTGGTCCTGCAGTACGAGTCTTCTTCTTGTAGCAGGAATCTTGAAGCAACAGACAGGCCGGTAGGGCTGAGGCCAAGTCAGTTGTTATCTTGAATCTTCTCTGCTGGTGTGGCTCTTCAGTCCTTCCTCTTCTTCTCAGGTCGCCAGGAATCTGAAAGAGCAAGGTTCAGGGGTGCTCCTTAATACGGGCATAACAGGGGTCAGAGGGAAGTAGACAATGGCTAATGTCCCTGAGGGTGGCTACACCCTTCCTGTGCCCACTCCCTTTGGGGAGGGGGCACATTCTTAACCCTGTCAGCTAACATGCCCCAAAACAAGATGGAGGATTCAGCCAGGAAGGGTTTGCCTACTCTCTGGGCACCCTAGGGGTGGTCCTCACTGGGATGGGCACACCTCCTGTTGTTTACTAATTTTCCTGCTGGACCTGCTGCCAAAAGTGGGGCTTGGTCTGGGGGGCGGGCATCTCTACTAGCTGGAGTGCCCTGGGGCAGTGTAGCCCGAGGCAGGAGCCTTTGAGGCTCACCACTAAGTGCTGCAGTTCTAGCAGGGGGAGGTGTGAAGCACCCTCACCCAGAGCAAGCTTTGAGAGAGCACAAAGGCTGTCACCGCATGGGGTCAGAAATGGGTCTGTTAGTGGCAGGTTGGCACAGACTGATCAGCCTTAAATTACAGGGTTGGGTGAAATACAGGGGACATCTCTAAGACGCCCTTTGTGTGCATTTTTCAATAAATGCAACACTGGCATTAGTGTGGGTTTATTGAGCTGATAAGGTTGATACCAAACTTCCCAGCCTTCAGTGAAGCCATCATGGACCTGTGGAGTTCGTACAGACAAACTCCCAGGCCATGTACTTAATATGGCTATACTGCACTTTCAGGGTCAACACTGTAGGGAAATATTGCTCCTGCAGCTATGCCCTCACCTGTGGTGTAGTGCACCCTGCCTTAGGGCTGTAAGGCCTGCTAGAGGGGTGACTTACCTATGCCACCTGCAGTGGTTTGTGAGCATGGCACCCAGAGAGGGATGCCATATCGACTTTGCCATTTTTTCCCCCACCAACACACGCAATTTGCAATGGAAGTGTGCATGTGTTTGGTGGTCCCTTTGGGTGGCATAGTATATGTTGCAGCCCTTAGGGACCCTCTCCGGCCACAGGGCTCTTGGTACCACTGATTACAAGAGACTTATCTGTGTGCCAGGGGTGTGCCAATTGTGGAAGAAATGGTACAGTTTTAGGGAAAAAACACAGTTGCTGGGGCCTGGTTAGCAGGATCCCAGCACACAGTCAAGTTAGCATCAAATATCAGGCAAAAAGTGGGGGTGGGGGAGTACAGCAACAGCAGGTAGAAATCATCGTTAACTTTCCCAGTAGCTTCAAGATTTACACCTGACTGTCGGATATATCCACCACTAATGGCCTATCTATATTAAATCCATACCTTGACATTTCGTACATCAAGTTCCACTTTGAAGCAAACACCAGTGTGTGGGGGGCCCATTTTGTTTCTAACAGTGTCCCTATGATAATGGTGGATGAACAAGACATCAGAAGTACAAGTGATTGAAAATGCATTATAGTTCAACACTGGTATCAGCGCATAGGAGCCATCACCTCCAGGTCTAAAAAGAATCCCATTTCAAAGGAGCTTGAAAATCAAATGTGATTTGATGTTGGTCAAGTCATACAAATTTCTTTGACTGATATTGTGGTAATCTCTGTGAAGCCACCTAACATAATGGATCTCACCACATCTGCTATAAATAAATTTATAGCCATAAACTTATAGCAGAGAAATGACAGGTAGGGTTATTTTAGTACCCGGACACTCAGTTTGATGTTGAGAGTACCGTGCCAAGGTCCTTTGCCTGCATGAAGTTGACAGAGCCCAGAGCATATGGAGAATTGCATTATTGGGCCCAACACAGGATACCCTACGAGCAACCACTGTGCCTGATCGGGGAGCTTTCTTATTTATGCCCTTGGGAATTCCTTAGGCACACACGTGGCACACACCCATTGGTAAGCAGCTCATTTAGCCGACTGTTGGGAACTTGTACAACTATTCAGTAATAAAGTCAAGGTGGCTGTTACTGTCCCATAGGGCCAGCTTAGGTACTTCTTTAGCCACATTAGCTCACTGACACTAACACAAACTCTCACCAAAACACATATAACAGTATCACCCACACGATTAGCACCAAGTGTAGCTAAGCATCTCTGCAGACACTCCACACACAAGCATGTCTGCCTCCTTGTATACAGGAATCAAAAGATAATAGCACTGTGAAAATGCATTCTCCTTTAGTCAAAAAACATTTTTCAGCTTTTTTGAGCACCACTACCTCTGAATCTAAGTAACTAGTATACGCCTAGATCATGTTCCTGTGTTTCCCTTATCCATAAGCCAACATTTGTTATTAGACCGACAACAGATATTGTTACTTTCTCCCACAAGTTCATTGTTCCATTTTGCGTTCTATAATGTTTTCTGCAGAAGCCAGGAGGAGAACTGTTGTGTCCGATCGCTCTACATCGACTTCAGACAAGACCTCAACTGGAAGTGGGTGCATGAACCGAAAGGATACTATGCCAATTTTTGCTCAGGACCGTGTCCATACCTGCGCAGTGCGGACACAACTTACAGTACGGTAAGTAAAGCCCAAATGAAACACCCAAACTGTGTCACTCTTAAATTCCATCAGAGGGAGGGTGTTATCAAGTTCACACCTGGGACTTGGTGAATTGAGCTAGAGTGAGCACATTTACCAGATATTTTTTTAAGTGAAAGACTTGGCTCAGGGCAAACATAGTAGATGAAAAGCACTTCTTCGCACTAACCCTGAGCTCTCCTGTTCCTTCCAATATGCATGGGTAATGCAGGTCCATCCAAACAAACCAGAGCCTCAACTGTATCCTGCTTCGTTCTGAAAGTCTTTTCACACATTTGCATTCATAAGGCTCTTATTCTACTAAAGTTCGTGTTCAGCAGTATAATTATCTAGGATGTATGACCAGGGACAACGACCTGCTCATGTTGGTCCAACCGAAAAGAAGCTCAGTGTGTTACAGTGCAGGGTCGCTTCCTCCTTGGTAGCCATTAGATGCGACTAGTTAGAGGACAGTCTTGGCCCCGCATGTTAGCTTGAAAAGGGAAAGACCCAGACGATTAGGTTATGTGGACTGCTAATCTTTAGCAATCCATTTTACACGAGGGACATCCTTCAACAGCTGCGCAGTTGCCACACACTGAAATCCTCTGGGCAATTACAAGGCACTTAAAAAGGGATACCTGATGATTTCACATGAGATGCTATCTCAGGAACTTTGCATGTTATGAAATTAGAGAGATGAGGTTCTAGCCTTCCGTATAAAGCAATTTTGGATGATTTGGCTTTGCAGCCTTGAATATTATTTCAGGTGAACTTGTCAGTGAGCTCTAAATATGTTAATTACCAGTCACAATTTTTCTCCACTTATGTATATATTTCCTGATATATAAACTATTCAACTCATCCTGTGGTGGTGAGGAAACCAAACTTTTTCAAAATGCCCATTAATGGATTGGCGAGCTTCAAACTACAAGTGCCTCTGGTGAGTACAGGAACTCCAACACTGCTTTACACCGGTGATGCCCCTCTCAGATTTTATTTTGAAGCTTTCATGTTAGTCACCCTATTTCCCAAAAGCTGGAATACTGAGTGGGTTGCATGCTAATATGGGATCAATCAATACCCATGCTGCAGACATATTCTTAAAGTTAACTATTTTGAACTTCTCCAGCATAGGATCCTACCCAGATGAATGTGTTATAGAACAGAAGGTCAGGCAGTAAATAAGACCTGGAGGCATGCCCTGAAAACGGATTTAACTTGAACAATTTATTGGGTGATGCCTATTCTGATAATTGGACCTTGCATCAAAATCAAATTAATAACGAATGCAGAGTGCTATTGATGCTT
Organism: Pleurodeles waltl; assembly: GCF_031143425.1. NCBI lineage: Eukaryota > Metazoa > Chordata > Amphibia > Caudata > Salamandridae > Pleurodeles > Pleurodeles waltl. The sequence goes on from NC_090448.1 coordinate 981,178,263, forward strand.
TCTATGCTTACGTTGTGCACATTTCTGCCAAAGGGATGTTGCTGAAAAGCGAAGCCCAGAAGTGTTGCACTCTTGCTACTCTTAGAACACGCCCAAGCAATAAGAGTATATACAGAGAAGTATCCATGTTGGAATAGTTTGCTTAGAAGCAGTATAGCTCAGCAGGGACTGCATGCAGGACACAATCAGCACACTTTGGAGCCTCTCTTCTTTGCACACAGTAAAGTAATGTGTTTCACATCTGGAGTGCGCACAATCTATTCTTTTGTGTTTTAAATTCAAACTCATTCACTGATTTAAACAAAGGAAAGGGCACAATGTTCTGTCTGGCGAATGAGCACCACGACATCACACTTCAGATGCAAATAAACAATTTGGTCAATATAGAAAAAGTGTATGGTACAGAAAGAAAGCCGATCAGTACGGTAGTCACCAACAGAATATCGATATCATGAAAAACGGGTCAAGTCAGCAAAATCAGGCAATGCCCGTATCATGCCTTCAATGGAATCAAACTTTAATTTAAATAGGTAAGTCCGTGGAACATAAGGTGATCAGTTTGTGATACTAGCTAGTTGTAGGTGACCAGGGATAACAGAAAGAGAAGAAACAAAATACTGTAAAGAATAAACAGTGGTCAACAGAAAAATTGTAGGATAACCATGTGTATATAAAGCACGGTTCTTCAACCGAGTGGCAGCCGGGTCCCCAATTAAAACATAAGAATATTAATTGGCTTTATGGTTGTTGGATTCGAAAAAAACAACCGTATGCCCGTCTGGATTAAGCAAAAACGTGAAAAGTACCTTGGGACAAAATTCACGGGCCCTGTCATACATAGAGTGCGCTTTCTCTGAGAGAGTGCATCCTTTTACATATAATGCACTGCCACCAGGGCAGCCGCAAACTCGCTCTGCCCCCAGGTGGGCACATTCATGTGAAAAACAGAGCGGCTGCTTTGAAGCCGTTCCATGTTTCACTATGCATGCAGCAACCTTTGAAGCGGAATTAGAGATCCCCCTGCAGGCGGGTGCGGTGACGGACTGCACCCGCCTTCAAGGGGATGTATTTTTCCCACTCCTGAGGGCTGCCATTGGGGGCGCACTGAGAGTGCGCCACCTTTAGGGGGAGTACCGTCAGTGCACCTCTTGACAGCTTCTTTGCTTCTGCGACCACATGTATGATACGGCGCGGGCGATGAGGCAAAGGGATTCCCTCATTTGCATGGAGCCATGCCCCCATGCAAATAAGGGAACATCCTCGCATGTTCACCAGCACTATCGGTATTACAGCAGGGGACGCACAAGCTTCTGCGGTCCCGTCTGTAATACCAAAGTGCCTCGGGGGCACGCAAAGCAAGTGCAAACACCCTTTGTGCCCCTGGGTCACTTCTTTAATACTGCCCCTGGGGCCGTATCACAGATAAAGCCCATTTTCATTGGGCGTACCTTTTAAAAGGTGCACCCAGTGCAAACAAGGAAAATTCCCTGTATTAGGATGACTGCGTTTCCACCAGTGAACTGGTGTCTTTTCCTGACTAGTGATTCTCTTTGGTAAAAAAACAAGCTTCACGTTGGTGCAATGAATACCAAAAAAAAAAGTCAACTACTACTAGAGATATCCAGCAGTGCACGTTCATATGGGCTCTAGAAGAACTCTCACCATTTACGCAAACACCAGGGTCAGTTTCTGAATTAATGCAGATTTAGCATCAGACCAAGCCTTCTATCAGTGTCCCCCAGAGGTTTCTCATTACTTGTTAAGCTGCATGCACCTTTGGCAGCAAGGTGAACTAGATGGATGACCTCGAAAAAGAGGGTGTGCTATCAGGCACATGTATTGATTTAGCATAGCTTGACATATACCATGTTACGACAACTGGTATTGGTGAAGAGCGAAGTATCAGTTTACAAAACTGAACCTCTTCAGTTCAGATTCTCAAAAACGACAGCACATGGAGATTGTGGTTTGTGTATTGCAATGCTAAGTTATCTGTACACTTTACAAGCTCAACAAGCAGAACAGAATCGTCTCCTGAAGACTGAATAGGCACTTGCATGTCTTTGCCACATGGTGACAGTTTAAGAAAATCCCAGCAGACTTCATCTTAAAAGGGCCACCCCACCAAAGAAGCAGAACCATCAATCTTCTTTCGCTAACCACTGACTCAGTCCTGGGTTGGCCTTTCTCTTGGCTACGCAAGCTAGTCTACTGGACAGAGATTGGCGGCAGCACTACCTCATAATATAGGTGTTATCTGAAGCTGAGGTCTTACGAGAGGTTCAAAGCTGTATAAGACAACACTGTTGACATTTCGTCTTCAGTCTCAATTTTAATCGTTCTTTATGCTGAGATACTTCTCAACATCCATACGAGGGACAAGGTTGAAAATATGTACTGCCCAATCCACATTGACGAAGTACTCAACATTGAAGAAATGGAGCAGGGTCTAGTAAAAGTAAGCAAAAACTCAGATGTATGAAATATATCCTCAGATCCTCGAGTGAATTGAAACCACTTTGCACGAAGGCCTTTGTAACTACCAGCAAAGGTGCCTTGAGAGGTCCTCCCCGATGGTTGGTCTGCACAGAGCCATGGGGAGGTGTTACCTCTACAACCCACACAAAGTGAGCCAGGCTGGAAGCTTTTACTTCCACCTCAGACGCATATCACCTGAAATGCTGGGGGAGGAGCCAAAATGGCGGCAGGGATGGACGCCTGAGCGACTGCTCTGTCCAGGGCCTGCCGGAAAGTATCCTCCAGGGCGCCCCCTGACCCTTCATATTCGGCTCGAGGGTGGTGGATCGCCTGGGGAGTGCCGCAGAATCTAGCGGGCGCTCCGGCCCGCCCGGAATACAGGGTGAACAGCCGTGGGCTTATCACGAGCCCGGAAGTCGCTGGGCCGCGCCCCCCGGCCTGTCCGCGCGGACCGTGGGGGGCGGCCGCGGCGGCTAAGCCGGGTGCGCTGCGATCGGGTGGCACCCGATGCCAACAGCTTTTGGCCGGCAGAGCCGGATGCCCGTACGAGCCGGGAAATTGAAACGTGGGCTTTCACCCCCGTCCTCCGATTGGTGCCTGCCGCGCGGGCGGCAAAACAAAGGATCTGCGCCCCCCCTCCCCGCCCCAGTGGAGGCGGAGTCGCCGGTGCTCAGCTCGGGTCCCGCGGGGGCTTTTTCTGGCCCAGGGGGAGTGCGGAGACGGGAGAAAAGACATCTCTACAGGGGAACCGAAGGCCCTTGTTGTGGATCCAGGCCCAGGAGGGCCCGAGAGGGAGACGGTGGCGCTCACCGGGGGATGCTGAGGTGAGGAGAATGCGCTCCTGGGGTTGTTAAGACCCAGTTTGAGGGGAGATACCGTTTTTTGCCCCCCCTGCCCCCTCCCCTGGCTTCCCTGCCTGCAGATGATGGGCTCCAGCAAGCTGCATGAGGCTGCCTGACCTGGAGTGGAGCTCCACCTCTGGACACACGGGCGGTGCTGCGTCGGCCACCAGCCTCACAGTGAGGTGCACCCTGGAAGAGGGCCGCGGTGGGGGCGGAAGATAGTTGCCTGTGCCCCCCCCCCCACGACTTAACCTCCCATAAAATGGGAGTCTTGCTCTTCCGGTAGGCCACCGGCGACCGCAAGAGACACCACCGGGACCGGTCGAATCGCCTGGCGGGGCGACCTGTGGGACAGCTGATGCCTGATGCTCCCATAGCTCTGGTGGTGAGCTGAACCTTAACTAGGCACACAGCGGACTCATCCACGCGGCGGGAGCAGCAATCCAATCTGCAAGGGCCTGGCGCAGCTGACATTATGCGCGTCCTCCCCTCCACAGGCTGCACTGGAAATACTCGGAAGCCAAGAATAAACCCAGCTGGGGCTCTACTAACCAACGCCACAAAGGGGGCAGAAAAGAGCAAGCCACTTGGAGAACAGCAGTCAAGAGGCTGATCCCCCTTCGGGGAATTGGTGCTAAGCCGCACACAACAACATCCTACAAGGAAACTCCTAGATAGTCACAATGGCTGGAAGGGCCAAATCAACTAAACACCTGGACCGCAACACTACTGGCACAACGACCAACGACCAACAGACCAACCCGTCCCTACAGTCTTTGGAGAACACTCTAGTGGCGCACTCTGCGCAGTTTGAGAAAGTGCTACAGGCAATAATGGACACTAAGGCGGTGATTCTAACCGCGGCGGGCGGCGGTCGCCGCCCGCCATGCGGTTACCGCCAAATGACCGCACCGCGGTCACAAGACCGCGGCGGCCATTCTGGCTTTCCCGCTGTGCTGGCGGGCGACCGCCAAAAGGCCGCCCGCCAGCACAGCGGGAAAGACCCAGCAACGATGAAGCCGGCTCCGAATGGAGCCGGCGGAGTTGCTGGAGTGCGACGGGTGCAGTAGCACCCGTCGCGAATTTCAGTGTCTGCTAGGCAGACACTGAAATTCCTTTTGGGGCCCTCTTACGGGGGCCCCTGCAGTGCCCATGCCATTGGCATGGGCACTGTAGGGGCCCCCAGGGGCCCCTCGGCACCCCCTACCGCCATCCTGTTCCTGGCGGGAGACCCGCCAGGAACAGGATGGCGGTAGGGGGTGTCAGAATCCCCATGGCGGCGGAGCACGCTCCGCCGCCATGGAGGATTCTGTAGGGCAGCGGAAAACCGGCGGGAGACCGCCGGTTTTCTTGTCTGACCGCGGCCGAACCGCCGCGGTCAGAATGTCCTGCGGGGCACCGCCGGTCTGTCGGCGGTGCTCCCGCCGACCCTGGCCCCGGCGGTCTGAGACCGCCGGGGTCAGAATGACCCCCTAAATCATCATTGGAAAATAGGATAGACGCAGTTTCACAAGACCTGAAGCTCCTGCGAGTAGATCACCGCAATCTAGCGGAAAGAGTGAAATCGAACGAGGAAGGGCTATCCGAACTATCCCCCATGGGCCAAGATAATCGAAAACAGATCCAGCGCATGGACGCAGAGCTGAAAGTGCTCTGGAGAAGATCGGAAAAGTCAGAGAGCAGGGCGCGCCGCAATAACATTCGCTTTTTAGGGTTTCCAGAAACGATGCGGCAACCTGACGCGGAAATTGCTTTGGAACAATGGCTTATCAAAGAGGTGCTGAACGGAGCCCCATCCAAGTTCTTCTCAGTAGAACGGGCGTACAGAGTGCCGGGCAGACCACCGGCCCCAGGCCAGTCACCTAGACCTTTAATCGCCAGATTCCTCAACTTCAGGGACCGAGACGCAATATTACAACAGTTCCGCAATAAAGGCCCTTGCAAGTACGAGGACTCGACCATTAATGCCTACCCAGACTTCACGCAGGAGGTACAGAACCAACGGAACTCCTATGCAAAAATTAAACTGCGGCTACAAGACCTGAAGCTCCTGCGAGTAGATCACCGCAATCTAGCGGAAAGAGTGAAATCGAACGAGGAAGGGCTATCCGAACTATCCCCCATGGGCCAAGATAATCGAAAACAGATCCAGCGCATGGACGCAGAGCTGATAGTGCTCTGGAGAAGATCGGAAGAGTCAGAGAGCAGGGCACGCCGCAATAACATTCGCTTTTTAGGGTTTCCAGAAACGATGCGGCAACCTGACACGGAAATTGCTTTGGAACAATGGCTCATCAAAGAGGTGCTGAACGGAGCCCCATCCAAGTTCTTCTCGGTAGAACGAGCGTACAGAGTGCCGGGCAGACCACCGGCCCCAGGCCAGTCACCTAGACCTTTGATCGCCAGATTCCTCAACTTCAGGGACCGAGACGCAATATTACAACAGTTCCGCAATAAAGGCCCTTACAAGTACGAGGACTCGACCATTAATGCCTACCCAGACTTCACGCAGGAGGTACAGAACCAACGGAACTCCTATGCAAAAATTAAACTGCGGCTACGAGAACACAATATAAAGTACGCCTTGCTATTCCCCGCAAAGCTGAGGGTGGTGTCAGAAGACCGCACCCACATATTCACCACACCAGAAGATGTCTGGACTTGGCTGCACGCCAAGGGTCTTGCCCGAACAAGAGAAGACTCGGAAGGAGATGAGGAATGGCAAACATCCACCTCAAGAAAACGGACCAAGAGGCGAACTAGAGGCCAACCAAACGACCGTCAGGCGGCAGAAGAAAGAGCAAGAATACTGAAAGAGACCCCCCTGCTAATGCAGAGTAGCTTCACCTCGGCCAGAAAACCCCCTGAGACGGGCACAGACTCAGACGCAGCAAGCTCCGTATCCACAATAACAGGCGAGCTGGGAGGGCCGAGGATCACCCCCAGATCAGCTGACGAACTCTAAAGTTTATAGGTACCACGTATTCGGCTTTTGCAAGGGGGTGCTGATCTGGATCGCACCTGGGGTCCCATACCACGTATCGGCTCACAAGATAGACCAAGGCGGGAGATACGTGGTAGTGGAGGGCCAATTAGATGGCAGACAGCTAGCGGTGGTTGGGGTATATGCTCCAAACACCGGGATTGTAGGATTCTTGGGCTCTCTCACACCGACACTATTGACTAATCCAATGGCTCTCGCCCTTTGGGGAGGGGACTTTAACAGCACTCCGAATGCATCATTAGATAGATCCCACGCTCTGGCGAGCTCCACGATACATAGGAAATCCCCAGGTCCTTTGCAGGAATGGGCTTATGGGATTATATGACTTATGGCGCCTGAGACACCTGCAACAGCGGGAATACTCATTCTACTCCGTCCCGCACAAAACCCACACTAGAATAGACATAATATGGGGCACTCAGGATTTAGGAGCATTGCTTGGGGAGTCAGAATACCTAGCAAAAACCCTGTCAGATCATGCACCACTGAGAATAATACTGAACTGGGGCAAGACACGGCAGGCGATTCCCACCTGGCGATTTCAAGTAGCAGCCCTGCAGGACCAAGCATTTGCTGAAACGCTGAAATCCACATTAAGCCAATACTGGGAGGCAAATGCCATGACGGCAACGTCACGCGCGATAGAGTGGGATGCACATAAGGTAGTGGTCCGCGGTTTTTGCATATCGTCTATGTGGGGAGTAAGACGTACACTACAGATGGAAATTGGCAAACTAGAAAAAGAGCTAAGAGTGGCAGAAATAGCAGTAGCACGTGGTGAGATCCCTTACACAGTCCTAAAAGCAAGGTGCACAAAATATAATGAGGCAGACAGCAAACTCCGTTGTCACGATTATAACTATCACCTAATGCGTCTACAAACAGAAGGGGACAGGTCAAGCAGAATGCTGGCATGGCTACTACGCGAGGATAGACAGCAACCCCCATTCGGGGCCATTCCAACCGGCACACGATATGGCCACTACACAAGCTGAGATAAATGAAAGGTTCAGAGAATACTACTCACAGCTATACACCAAACGCACCTCGTGCACCCCCTCGCAACTCGAATCCTTTCTGTCGGGCTCTGCCCTACCACACCTAACACAAACCGACAGGGAATTGTTAGAAGCCCCCTTAACACTGGGAGAAATAGAATCAGCCTTAGCGCAGATGCCCAGGAATAAAGCACCAGGCGCGGATGGCCTCCCACTGGTATACTACACGGCTTACTCGTCCTCCCTAAAACCCCATCTGCTGAAGGTGTTTGAGGAAGCATGGGCAATCGAGAACCTCCCCTCATCACAGAGAGAAGCCTTGATAGTGGTGATCCCCAAACAAGGGCGCGACCCCACAGAAGTTAAATCCTACAGACCACTATCGCTCCTAAACTTAGACTGTAAAATATTAGGCAAAATTCTGGCAAATAGACTAGCCCCTATCATGCACACTATAATACACGACGACCAAAATGGCTTTATACCAAAGCGTAACATCTTCTTAAATATCCGTAGATTATTGTACATAATGAGTGTTACCCCCCCAGACGCACACGAAGAAATGGTGCTCTCGCTGGATATTGAAAAGGCGTTCGATACGCTCGAGTGGGACTACCTGCTGACCACAATGGGCCGCATGGGAATCGGCCCCAATTACATACGCTGGGTTCGGACAATATACTCGGACCCTCAAGCCAGGGTGAAGATGGGTGGGTGATTTCCGACAGTTTTTCAATTACAAGAGGCACAAGGCAGGGTTGTCCACTATCCCCACTGTTATTTGCAATTGCAATGGAGCCACTTGCGGCAAGGGTACGTTACATGGCACACAGTTGGGGGATAGTTAGAAATGGGGTCCACCATACAATCTCGTTATATGCAGATGATGCATTAATATATGTTCGGAAAGGGCAGGATGCTGTCCCCTCAGTAATATCACTGCTAGCCAAGTTCGGAGATCTGTCGGGCTTAGGGGTGAACTGGGAAAAGTCATGTGCGTTCCCACTTGCAAAGTGGCCGCCCGAGAGACAAGGGGCTCCCCTACTTGGGTGCTTAAAATGGTGCCCTACAACGTTTAAATATCTAGGGATTAATATATACCATGACACAGTAGATCTCAGAGACGGCAACCTGGGCAGGGCGCTGGCCACTATAAAAGGCTCGTTGCAATTTTGGAACAAACTGCCGCTCTCCCCACCAGGGAAGGTGGCGATCGCAAACATGCTGATTCTGCCCAGACTATTATACTATTTCGCGGCTCTACCGATCATTATTCCCAAAAGCTTCTTTGGAAATTTTAACTCAGTCCTGCGGCGGCTCATTTGGGGCGGGGGCAGAGCTCGGGTGGCCCTTCACATGCTGCAGCGTCCGGTGGAAGTGGGGTGCCTTAGGACCCCCAACTTTGAACGCTACTACGCAGCCGCACAGCTGCAGTGGGTTCAGAATTGGATCCACAGACCGGCAATGGCGGAAGCAACGTGGATGTGAACTTGGCTGAAAGGCGTCCCCTTGTTACAATGGTTGGCGTCCAAACACACCAAGTAAAGAAACGCCAGCCCACTGATGGAGGCTGCGCACGCCAGTTGGGTCAAATATGTACAGCGAGGGTGTTTCGTACTCCCCTATTCTCCATACATCCCATTGGACCACCTCCCGGAGTGGTCGGGAGCGTGCGTGCAAGTAACGGCAGTGTGGACAGAGGCGGGGGTGCAGACAGTGGGCGACTGTTTTGAAGACGGAAGGCTCATGTCGTTCGAGGCAATACAGGATCTCACCAAGATAAATCCTGGCCAATTCCTGACATATCATGCCATAAGCCATGCAATCAAAAAAACATGGGGGCAGGGCAACAGTGAACCAGAATCCTCTCCTACAATCCACCATATTCTACAATATGACGCCCAAATAAAAGTAATATCTAGCCTATATAAAATCCTGAATAAACCTCCCGAGCCGCATGCGGAGAAAGCAAGGGAGAGATGGAACTCGGTCCTCCCTGACCAGATCACACAGGTTGAGTGGCGGAACGCCCTACACCACGCTCGTGGAGTGTCAAGGAATCCCAGATTTAGATACACCCAGTTCAATTACACACACCAAACATATCTGTCCCCAGCCAGGATAAAGCGCATGTTCCCGGACTCAGACCCGTCCTGCCCTAGATGTAAAGCACCGCTAGCTCACTTCTATCACATGGTCTGGGAGTGCCCTAACATACAAAAAGCATGGTCAGAGGTAGTCAAGGAGATCTCCGAATTAACAGGGCTAATTCTGTCAACAGAACCCAAATCCTATCTACTGGGGCTTAGGACGAGATCCAAAAAACAAAGACACCTGCATAAATTTATAGATTTAGCCTACTTAATGTACAAAAGATTAATAGCTATGCATTGGAAGGCTCCCACAGTACCCGTTCGGAAAATTTGGAGCATATTAACACTACGCTGGGCCCGCACGGAACATCAAGTATTGAAAAAGATGGCGCGAGAGGGACAACAGCATACAGGAAGTGCCGTATGGGAGACACTAGTAGCTAAACTCGAGGCCAAAAACGATGATAAACCCCCATGAGCCGGGAATGCAATGATAGATTAGACAGCATGTCTACATTTACGCACTTTCCGCAAATTGCACAATCCACGCGCAGCATATACAAAGCCGCAACGGCTTGCATACCCCCCCCCTAACAAACTAGTTGCCCATTGGCCCGTAAACATGCAAATAAACACAGCATAATGGGCTAGCACCCAGTCTCCGCACTCTCTGGAAGCAACAGGCCCTATTCCGAGCCATTACCGCACGTCTGGCGATACAGTCCCAGCAACAAAAAGCCCATACTAGCCACATATGGGGTCTACCCATCAGCTAATTAGCACTCGCTTAAGGTCTTCGCTAAACGCAGTAAGGAATGATGTTGAAGGTTTAACAGTGGTCCGTGACGTGTGTGGTGTGTGGGGGGTAGGGTTATCACATGTTTTCTTTTAAGCAGATATAGTGTAATCCTGTGGTTGATGATGGTACGACTTGTAATGTATATCTGAAATATAAAACCAATAAAATATATCTAAAAAAAAATAAAAATCACCTGAAATGCTCATACATCTTAATTCACAGTGAAGAAGACCAAATTCATGTATTCTTCCTATAGAAAATAATATTAATGAAATCACATTTGAGATCAAACACTTTTTGGAGGAGAAAAATGCACCTGAGGTGGTATTGAAAAAGTACATAGAAAACTACTCAAAAGGACACAAAAAAATTTAACAATATTTTAAACAAATAGAAGACAAGTGTCCAGAGATCCATCACATGAACCAGATAAATGAAATCTGAGGGGGCCACCATTAGTGCAGAGGATTATACTAGTCCCGTCTCATACTTTATTGAATGCAATAGCAAAAAAGTGTTAAAAAATGTTCAGACCTGATGCATATCTCAGTGTCAACACCAGGAACTGCCAGTGCATACATCTGAGTGGCAGCAGAAACTGCTGATGCATGGTCCAGCACATGAGCACCTGGTCTCAGAATGTATCTGTGAACTGTCTGATCTCAGCATGTATTCAATTGCTGCCTGGCCTTGCAATGGTGATGGATAGTTGTCAAGATACCTCAGTGTTCATCACTGCTCAGGACCTTCAGGATGTCTGCCACTGTATGAGATAGGCACATCACTGTGCCCACCATCAGCTTTTACCACCGCCATTACAATGGTATTGATAGTAGTGGGTCATGGATCGGCAGCCCTTTAAAGAGTCTGCTGTCAGCGCTTCCACAGTCGGCAGACCCAGGCCCTGGTTCGGCAATGGACTTTTCAGCAGTCAGAAGACAGTCTGCAGGCCAGCAAAAAGGATGAAGGTGTTCCACGCTGATCCGGCTCACTTGTTGCCAGTGTGGAAAGAAGAGGTTCCATGGGCTTGGACAGACACAGGACACTTAGGAATGAACTTACAAGATGTTAAATCTAGATATAGGTAATAGGAAAAGTGTACAACAACTGCAGTAGATGAGGCCTCTCTTTACTTCACCACACATTCTCACCCGCCACCTCGCTTCTACAGTCCGTGCACTCACACTGACTCACCTTCTATAACAAACACTATGACACACTGCATACTAGTGGACAGTGACACACAGGGGACTCTCTCAATTGCAGGGAATCATACTTCTGGGGTAGATCTTATGCCGAAAACTATTTATATGGTTCAGTCTAATTGGCACTGTCCGTAATATGTCCACTGAGGAGTCACAAAACAGTGCTAGGTTTTGATATGTTGTATCCTAGGAACTTCAGAAATGCCTAATTTGCTAACAGGGAATGTCACATTTGGCTTGCTTTAAAAACGGCAGGTGACTCAGACCACAGAAAAGTAAACAAATCATACCCTGCTGTGTGCGAAATATTAATGCAGCTTCTGCCAAATGTCTTGCTTTTAATCAATTACTTTGCTTTCTGTAGGTTTTGGGTTTGTACAACACATTGAACCCTGAAGCCTCTGCATCACCATGCTGTGTACCCCAAGACCTGGAACCCCTCACCATCTTGTACTATGTGGGACGGACCCCCAAGGTGGAACAGTTATCCAACATGGTGGTCAAATCATGTAAGTGCAGCTGAGATGGAGAGAGTGGGGGCTGGCCATCAGGCCGTGGACTACCAGAGGTGCCACAGGGGCCAAGGTATAAAGCCAGGCATCCTGCACTTCCTCTTGTGGCAGGTGTTGCCAATGGGACGAAAGAAGACAAGAAGGATATGGCCATCCATGGCCTTTCTTCGCACTCAAGTCTCAGGCATTGTCACCTGGACTACAACGTAAGCGGCAAGAGCAACTTTAATCAGATTCCTTATATGGTGGGCTGCTGACTCGTGTCACAAGGCTCTTCCAATACTGGAACTGAAGCTAGGCCTGTGTCCTGATGCAAAGAACGCTGCCAGCCAACCAAGAGGGACCATTGTGAACTGTAGTAAAGCCTACTTTCAGCAAAGCTTAAATGCTATGCAGGGATCTGCAAAGTTTAAAGGGAAGAAACCATCATCTAGGCAATGACACAATGTTTTGGACAGACCACACTGGTATAAATTGTACCCCTTCTGCTGGTTTCATCCTTGAATACCAACCACTTCGAGTTAGCAGAACAGGAGCGAATGGACTGGCCTGGACTCTACTCTTCAGATTGCTCAAGGCTGGAGCCAATACCTAAACCCACTTCCGATCACAACCCTGCCTTGCAGTGTGACAGAAATTACAGAGACTGTTTATGACTTGTACACAACCTCAGTACAACTTCCTTGTCAAGAACTAGAAGCGGAGGAGGCCAATGGATATTTTAATATTCTATTTTATTAATTAGGGAAAGACAAAAGGAAATAACTGCTTTGCTCCTCTAGTGTTTCCTGCATTGTAAAGATGGACCTTGGAAACCTTTCTCGAAATGGTGCTTTCATCATAAATATTTCAATTGGAAAGCTGTACTGTTTAGATGAAATAAAAATGTTTTTTTTTTTCCATACAGACGTGCGTGCCATTAAGACTTTAAACACCTGCAGATTCCAATTTAAGACTCGGTCAAAGTAATTGTATTGTTGCAATGTAATTTAACTGAGGGGGCACTAGAAAGACTATGAAATATTCATTAACAAGGAGGCCACGAAAATCAAAGGTCGTGGCATCAGCCTTTGCGGTGGATTCCCAACGCATTCTCTGTTAAAGTATCTCCTGCTGCCAGGCTAGCAACTCGAGAAACCTGTTAGCATAGCTTGGGTATCCGGTGGTGCAGCAGGTATGGGTAAAGTGTGTAGCTCTGCAGCATCAGAACTCACACACTCAGGGATAGAACTGCCTCCTGATGTGACATCTAGGATTACTTCCTGTGAAGTATTTTTCATTTGAGCAATTGCTCTAGTCAGAAGTAGCATCAAAAAGGTGACCGAGAACTGCAGAAGCACATTACACAAAATAATTCCATAGCATTACCAAATATGCAGTACACTCACATTTTTTACAAGTCTAAAGGAATTGCGCCAAATACATCTTGAAGATATTAGGAGTTAGGTTTTTCTACTAAAAGACCAGGCTAATGAACTAATAGAAAGTTGATTGGTAGAAATGTTCATATATATATTTTTTGCCAAAAGCAAGCCTAATGTTTTTTGGGAGGTCTTACAGTATAAAATATTTCTATTTTAGCTTACATTTGTTTGCTTTCTGTGGTGGCTTTTAAAAATGTGAATACAATAAGAAGCTTTAAAACAAAACGTCCAACCTTTAACATAGCCCAGGTTCTGTAATGTAGTACAATGTGGCCACAACTCATTATCCGACAAGTATTTTCTAGTTTTAATGCTTGTTTTACTTGTTGGATACTATAAGGGAGACTGAGAGGCAGTCACCGAGAAATTCCAAAAGAAACCCTATAGGTGAAAATGATTTGTGGCCAGGAACAAGTGCTAAGAATCTAGACAGCTCTGCTTTGCAAATGCACAGAGGGAGGGTAATGTTGCTGCCCAGCAGATCTCCTGCCATGCAGCCACTGCACGAGCCTGTTCACTGGTGGAGGGGCCAGACATTCCTTCACGTAGTGCTTCATAAAGCTAACTCGTTGCATAGGACACTGTAGCACAGACAGCGCCAGACCCATCATACCCCACAAAGAGACGCCAGGCAATCCTGGCCTCTTCTGTTCCTGTAAAGTGAATCCGTTTCCTTAGGTCTTAATAGGTAAAACGGTTGAAAACACAGATTTCGATAACTACGTCAGTCAAAGAAATGCCACCCCACCTTACTTCGTCCCAGTCAAACTGGCAATTTTTCAAAATAATGATTTTTAAGATTTTGCCATGCCTGCGTTCAAATGCATTAAATTGCTTACCAGCCAAAAGAGAATGAAAGCCACACTACACTGGTGCTTTATAGCAGTGGTTCCAAGAATTTGGCTTCATTAGACCCCCCCCACTTTATCACTTTATCATTACTGGATCCCAGGGATCCCCACTGAATCATTATTGGAATCCGGAAACCCCCCAATAAGTCATTACTGAAAGCTGGGGGCCTAATCTGTTAATATTATTTACTTTTCTAAGCTGTAGCGGACCCCTGAGGAGGTTTCGCGGACCCACAGGGTTCCCCGGACCATAGGTTGGGATCCACTGCTTTATAAAGAAGCGGAAGCACTCTTCTGACCTTTCTGGATCTGTTTACAAGTATTCATTCATTTATTTTGTTTAAGAAAAAGTCTCTAATGTACATGGGGGAGGCTAGAGGCACCCTGATCTAGTGACGAGAAAAAAAACTCAGCGAAAACAGGGAAACTCCCAAATTTACCAAATTGTAAAGAGCCTGGTTTTCAATAGTTTCTTGAATGTGACATTAGTTTCGTTTGTTATGGAGCAGGGCAACTGATTCATGCTTTGGCTGTGCGAAAGGGCAAAACATGGCCACATACCCTTCCTCTGCAAATACCAGGCAATGATGTAGGCCGAAGATAATTTCACTACACAACCAGGCTCTTGCTGTAAAAAGCGTTTTTTGGAAAAATATGGATCGCTTGCTTTGAGAGCACTCTGTAGCTTATGCACAGGTCTTGAACCATATTTGACTGCAGTTGGAAAGCCAGTTAAGGTTGGGTACTTGATGATCTATGGGACACGTCCTTCCTCCCATAACTAATCTAGCAGCTGCATTCTGTGTAGTTCACTCCTTTTATGCTTGGTAAAGTCCTCCATATAATGAATGGCCATAATCCAGATGCAAGGTGATATTTGCTGGGACAAAGATTTTACGGCAGTCCATCAGAATAAAAATTGATATTTTTCAAATTGTGCATAGTGTGGGGAGGCAAATTAAATCAAGTTTATTAATCTGAGGAATCCGAATTAAGTAGTGGCCTAAAATAAATCTTACAATCCTCACTGTTGTCACTGGAAGCAGAGGTAGTCCCATTATAGCACACCACCAACAATCAACCACAACCTCTCTGTGTGAATCGCTACCACCATTTCATAGAAGGATGTTCAGAAAAAAAAACAAGACCACATTTAATGATGTTTAGATCGATGCTGACCTTAACCAAGTGAAGTACATCTTTATGTACTGCAGTTAGAGAGCGAGACAATGTATCTCTGGGTTTATTTCACATATGTAGTTCGCTCACTTAACATGTTACACAAATCCTCCCAAGGTAATATGGTCAATGCCACATAGTCAGTTCATTTATTCACATTTTGAGCAGTGAAGTACATTCACAGTCAGTATTGTAAATATCCTTACATGTGTTTTATGGTTATTTCCTCTCATAAGAGAAGTGACCATAGCAGCTGAGGTGCAGACCACTGGATCAGACTACCAAATCATTCCCTTCGACTCAGAATGAGATCTTTAAACATTTCACAGGCGTGGTTTGCACAGTCATCAGAGAAATATACTCCTTACATTTGGGGTGGCTTCCCTAGTGCTTTTCCTGGTGTAAGTGAACATTATGTGTGACATCTCGGAAATCACACAATTCACAGTATACTTAGAGCCAGTTCACTACATCCCCAAATGTCTGAGAGCACTCCCACCTCGTGGACTCTACCGTACATTGAAAAGAAATGTAAAGTGAGGCCAAAGACACAAGTACACCCCTCCAATTTATTCCTAGATATGCACTCTGCCCTTCTGAATTTTCTTGAGACTGGGTTCTGTTTTGTTCCTTTATGAATATTTGTTATGATCATGAATTTTGTATAGGCCTTGAAATCTATCCCATTGCAATCTAGCAGTTTTCCAGGCAGCCAGGGAACACCCCTTTGATCCTTTATCCAAATGTGACTCAGCGGAGATGTGTTTATGGTCTGGCTTAAAAGCATAGCTGTCATCAGACAATTATGAGAGAAGAATCGCCAGGGCTTTGGCTCCGCCCACATGTTGGGAGCCAGGAGTACATGTTTTTGTTGGACAGAAGTTGTGAGCTTCCACAAAAAAAGTACTTGCCGTCCACACAGCTGTGATCATTTTGTTTATTTATCCAGCTGCCTGAGCTTGACTCTTCAGGGGCATACACATGACATCGTAAAACTATTAAACTGTCTCAGATAACTTGATAATTTATGGTGTTTTTCTCAAGCAGCAGCACATATGGGAGGAGGGCAGTCATTAACCTACATGGGTTTTAAGCTCTGGGTTGGCAATTCAACTTCACCTGACCTTTTAACCCGCATCCCCAATGCTATTATACAGTTCTGTGCTTCCATACAAACACACATCCATTCCCATGCTATTTACATTTAATGCTTCACATTTCCATACAACATTCCTTAAAGGCTAGACCTCTTGGCATTGCCAATGCTTGTTTTAGTGGCGGAGGAGAAGGATTAACTCAGTTCTTAATTTTATTATTTGCAAGGCCTGGACACAAAAGGACTTTAACAGTTTATAAGATTACAAAAACATTTATATTCTTCATTTCAACACTGGTTGTAAGCTTGTAAGAACAATTTACTTAACTTCAGTAACGCTCTTTCTGGTGGATACTCTATCTAACAGCAGATTACTCATCTTTGAATATCGCCCAGACGCCGGACTGGATTTGGAGATTTTTGGTTGCAGTGCTTCCACGCCACAAGATGGAGTTTTGTGGTTCTGTGTTGGCTCCATTCTGCTCTGGAAGTGACAAAGCAGATCTCAACATGTCACCTACAAGACATAGATGGTATTAGAAAGTCTGCCTTGATGCCGGTTCACTGGAACTTCAAGTTCTGTTGTAGAGCACGCATTTGCCACCTTGCATAGTTGACAAGGAGGATGCACAAGGCTAAGAGGCCAAGAAGCCTAAGAGCCACCCTCACCGTAAACCAGGACCGAGCATGAAACTTTAAGACCATAGCCTAAATTATCCGTACTCACTGCTGCAGAGAAAAATCCAAATGAATGGAAGCCTATGCAAAAGAATCAGGTGGGACTTTGGCTAGTTTATTATGAAACTCAATGATGTCAAGATGGAGGTGGTCCACAGCGACTGCGGCAAGCTCACCTTCAACAGGCATTCATTAATCTATGGGTTTACAGGGACTCATGACCTCCAAGATGGTCTGAGAGGACCGCCACCACTTTCAGTTTCATAAGTGATGCTGATAAGGCCAAAAGGAACCATGGCAAATTGAAAATGCTCCTGGCCCACCTCGAACTGCAGGTAACTTTGCATGCCTGTCAAAGCTATACAAAGCAGAGTCTGTCTGTACATTGCCAGAGGCCCCAATGGTCCTCATTCATGCATATATACAGAGTCTCTTCCAAGGCAATCCATGGTATCCAGACTTCAACAAATAACATACTTGGCTGTATCCTGTCCATCAGGTATCGTCTGGGCAAAGAGGCCTAAGATTCTCCAAGCCTGCAGCAAGATATTGCTGGCCAAGTGCCAAAGTGCATGTGTGCATCAGCCCCACAAAGAGATTTGTTTACATATTGCATAACGGATTGGCTGAAGAACACATGCATTTACCTAAGACATCAACCCTCTTGGATTCCCTATCTGGAGAAGCAGTTGGAAATAAATTACGATTCACTGTACTGATGTGACCTGGACAATAAGGTACTATAGAGTAGGAATCGTGGTGGAAAAATCCACACCATGGGCCGCTCTATAATGTCTGGCCACCTGCCTGTTCCCAGGCAGGCAAGAACACAGTTTCAACCAGGTAGCCATCAGAGTATCTGTGAGTCTGTCATTAAATGGAAACAAGGGCTCAGATGTTGCTGGCCCAGGATGCAAAATATCTGTCTGTGGCCAACATCTGCTTCCGGCTTTCACCACATAGTCTGAAACCTGTTGTTTTCTGTGGGGCCAGTAATCCCTAGCATACTGTGAAAAACTTTGGAAATCATCTGAAAATTGGCAATTCTGAGAGCAGAACTCTGCATAGAAAGAAAGTAACTGACATTGGTGCGCAGGAGTAATGCTTATATAGAACTCGTCTACGGCCAGGACGGTATGCAGCCAACGTGAAGTCACATGACACCACCTAGCAGCATATTGGAGCACAAACGAAAATCTCTGAATCCAATCGATTCAGTCTGGGGCTCGGGGATATTTGAAAACATGGGATCTGTGGTTAGAAGTATCTATCAGAATAATTAATTATTTAAAAAAAAACACTTGAACCCTACGGACAGTATCAATTTTGTGTATGTCCAGAATAATCCTGATTCCAGTGTTCTCCTCCCACCTATGTATTAGTGCCCTTAAAATCATCATTAAAATAAGTGTCTAAACACTTATAAATACTTCCGTAAGTGTTGTTGAAAAGTAGGGTGCAAATGTTAACATTCTTTTCAGTCTCATTAATTAGGGCAGAATAACTCCTGAATTGTAAATATTTAACAACAAGCTTGTGCTGGAATCTCATAACAGTCTTGAGTAGTGG
The DNA here is from genome assembly GCF_031143425.1 of Pleurodeles waltl. NCBI lineage: Eukaryota > Metazoa > Chordata > Amphibia > Caudata > Salamandridae > Pleurodeles > Pleurodeles waltl. The sequence goes on from NC_090448.1 coordinate 981,196,991, forward strand.
AAAAGGACATGTAGCTTCTACTTTCCTGTATTTGCTGAAGTTCCAGAAACCCGTACTAGGCTCAAAGCCATAAACAGTTTTGTTTAGATTTGTTTTTAAAAAGGGGAGTATACCATTTGCTTTTTTCAGTTTATGTTTTACCAAATCTGGCATAAATCTGAAAGATCAGCTTGCACTTGAAATCTTGTCTTTCTGTAAAAACTCTGGGCACTGGAACATAGTAAAAAAACCATAGGTGTCATTCTTCTGAATCATCTTGATGATTTTAGGCCTGGGCATAACTAGTGGAGTTTCCCTCTGTGCAATTCGGCAGAGTTACATAAAAACTCTATGAGAATCTGCGAGTGGGCAGAATTCGAGCACGCTGCACTGCTACAGGCAATTTTTAATGCCGGAAGCTTGGTAAGCGCTGTAAAATCATAAGGAATGGCACAAGGAGCACACCAGAGGGTGCTGCTTCTTTCGGCTGCTCGAGTAGCAGAGTAGAATTTTTCGTCCATCCCTAGTTTATTATCACAGATATATTTCAGTATTGTGCAATAAAGCAAAACAGTTTCAAACACATCCAGTCAAAAGCAGATAACTCCTAATACATCCATTGCTTACAATTTTACTGTAATTGAAACAAATCACTAATTATCATAGACGTATCCTCATCCATATGAGGAGAAACTCAATACAAAGAGCGAATACTAAAGAGTGGCCCTACTTGGTGCCTCCCTCTACACTAACACTACCACATGATGCCTTCCAAAACTGGACTAGAAGTGGCCCCTTCATACAAAAATGAAGCAACCTGGTGAACAGGAAGGACAGACCTATGGACTTAAGGTTGAAAACTAATCAAAAACAGTTCACCAGACCAGACCCCTTCCCAGTGTCCAGCTGTTAGCGCACCAGAGGGAATTTGGTGGTTTCAGCATAGTCAGTAGCCTGAACCATATATTGAGTCTTGGCAGCCAATAAGTGGCCTGGCATAAATCCATTCCTGTATGATAGAAGAACCAGGTGTTCCAGCCTATTAGCTAGAACTTCGTCAGTGTTCTATAATATGAATGAAGCAGAATAATTGTCTGGTACAAAATGGTCCTTATCTGGTTTAGGGAATATTACTAATTTTCCAGTCTTGCTGAGATTATGAATCCCTGAGAATGTTGTTAAAAAGTGTTGTATAAAAGGTTTTTATAGCTTGTTTGGTGGGCTACCAGGGCCCAATTCCTCTTTTTCTAGCCTAGAACCAAAGGGGAGTGATTTTTCACACAATGATTTGGTAGAGGCATATTTGTGCTTATTTACATATCCCACGACTATTGTGTTGTTCAAAAATATCTGAACATGAGTTCTCTGAAACCGGGGTAGAAATTATTTCAGTCCCAGCCAGATTGCTGTCAACTCCAAAAGACTGATGTGAAATTGGCTTTCCTATTTATTAAGACCAAGACAGCACGGACTATTGATGGTTACTAGTCCCAGATGTACTCCCCCATCCCAGGAGCGAGGTATTGGTCACAATACTCACCTGAGACCTCAGTAGATGGAGTAGTTCTCCTTGAAGGAGATTAACATGGAAGATGCGTTACTTCAGGATTTGGAACCAGTAGGATGGAGTCTCCATCCTATCTGTCAGATGTTCAATGAAGTGATTCTATTGACCACTCCAAACCCACTAAGTAGTGTCATAAATTGATTCGCTCAGGGAACCAACTGAATGCAAGACACCATCAGACCATACAAGCATATGACTGACCTCACTAGTTGCAATGGTCGTGTATGGAACTTCTTGAATATTTTAGATAAAGGAGATGGCAGCTCACTATGGTGGAAATGGACAAAGGAATTGATTGCTAAATATGGGCTAGATAATCCAGATCCATCAAGTTGGCATCAGGTGTGACTGAAGGTTTATTGAGAACCCCAGTTAATATAAAAGGGGAGCTGAATGGTACTAAGCTTTGTAGCAAATGCTTTCACCAGCCACTCTTTGAGGTATGGCTATAAATTAGGTTGTCATCTTAAATTTGCCTTTGCACAGGAACTTGTTCAGAAAGCATAAGTGTAAAATGAGATACCATCCCTCTTTGGGATTGTGCTGTTTCCAGAGTAGCAGCCATGGACTTTTTCAGAAATCTGAACTCTCTGGATTGCTCCTTTCATCAGCAAGCAGGCTAAGGTCTGCATCAGATTGTTTGTGTGAGTGAACAGATTTGTGGGGAAATGAGTGGAAGCCTCCTGAGGGAAGCGAGGGATTAACACTAATGGACAATCAGAAAGGCCCACTGGTCTGAGGTATTTGATTCCCGCTTCCTCATGTTGTCAAAAACCCATGAATGGAATACAGAAGTCCTGAATCTGGAAGGATTCAAGAAGTTATGATATTTTATATGTTGAAAAGCAGGGGATAGCAAAGGCTGAATTTGTCTGCCTCTGCTAGAACCACGTTCCTTGGAAAGGGCAAAAAAATGAAACAAAATGTTGGTGAAGCACGGGTTGTGGCAGTTGCTTTTGCCTCTGGACATAATGACTAGCAAGTGGTGGCCTAAAGTCAATTCTTACCTCCTCCTGATGGCAACAGAGGATGTTAAGGGCATCCCTCTCCATATGCCGCTATGCAGACTCTGAAAAAGGGACGTTACACATTGAGACCAGAAAAAGATGTGAGAAAAATATTAGCTAAACAGGACACTTCAAAGGATATCTTTGTGGTAGGTGTTACAAAAATCAATAACACCTTTTTTTGTTTTTTTGTCTTAAAAATGGAAATCTTTGTGAAAACAGGCAGCAACTAATGAGAGTAAAAAAGAAGAAGCTACAAAAATTCAAGAACCAGAACAAGCAAAAACAATAATTGCAGACAAGGCACAAGAAGATAACCAGAGCAACATAATATCAAAAGGAAGGCAAAAAATAACACAATTAGAACCCAAAGCAGAATTAAGGGAATGCAAGGAAAGAGGGTAATTAAAGTGAGGGGGAGTGAGCCTCAAAGCATTGCAGTACTCTTACTTGCAGTGTTCTCACCTATAAATAGTTGGACCCAGCAAGCTCAGTCGCCCTACCTGAAAACCAAATTCACCCATGATGAATTGTGAGATAGTACAAATAAACGTAATGTTACTGTGGCACTGGGTGCAGTCATCACAGGTAGTACTCTGACCCCCAGGCACCAAAGACACACTTTGTGAGGGTCCGTTACAGACATCTGTTTGTGCTGTCCCTACATGGTTTGAATCTCCTGTCTTGGGGGATTTTATCTTCTTTTGCACACCGGTAAATGTTTGGATGAAAATTGGGTCTTAAAAGACGAAGGAGAAGCAACAGAGCAAACTACTATATCAATAGTTTCAAGGCCAATTTGCATCAACTTCTTGGCATCATCCACTGCATCTTGGATCACAAATGTAAATGAGTCTAGCATATGCTCAGGGAGACTAGGAAAATGCAAGAGTGGTAATTTCGCAGAGTGGGTGTGTGCACTTTAGTATTCAAGGCACAGAAAGTCAGACTGTCTAAAGCAAAGCTTTTACACACTAAGACACAGTCAGGTGATGCTGTAGGGCAAGTGTTCTGCTTACATTCTGAAGAAGAAACCTGTACGTACTAACTTTCTGGCTTAGATTGGGTTAGATCCAAATGTGTAGAGGCAGCACCTTCAGGAAGCTAAACTCAATACTTGTGGAGTGGGCTGAAGTTTCCCCAAGGCTTTCTCAGCACAAGGGGGGCAGAACTTATTTGAAGAAGGACAGAATTGACCCTGAATGCTGCTTGCCAGTCAAGCTTTCTGTGGCTAGAGTGTTGCTGTTGGCATCTAAGAGTACTTAAACACCCTCAAGTATTGGCAGCATTACGTTGAGTAGACTGGACAGGGTGAGTTGCAGTTGAGGACTCAAGCTACCTCTAAGTTCAGGATGAAGCCACCAAACACGGCCAAAGCAACTAATGTTGCAGCTGTAGCCAAGGTTAATGGTGTGGTGAAGAATAAGGCCTTGTAATCCTCTGAAGGCTTGCCAGAGAAAGATGGCCAGCATTTATTTGTGAGTAAGAAAGGACTAACTCCCAAACTTAACTTTTGTGAGTCAACAGTGTGATATTATAGGCTACCTTGTAGGTTTTTAAGGTTCTGGTGTGCACAGATTTTCAGGTTTGGCATGGAACTGCAAATATGTTAGCAATCGTTTTGATTGAGCAGGCATGCATATCTTGCTGTGTCCTAGTACTTGAATTTCTCAATTCTTTCACCATAGTGCCAAAGTGTTTATCTGCAACAAAAGAATTAGTGGCAAGGGCAGTTATTTCTAAGCCACGATACAACCTTGGAGAAGGTCCAAGAAAGTGTATATTTCTTCTTCTGGACCTTGACATCCAATATACAATTACTTAGCAGTAATCACATTTTCCATAATTGGGATTGTCTTTGACTTCATAATCATGGCATTTATTCCTCTACCAGTGGGATTCAGGAATAGGAGAAATCTCTCTTTCCTGAAGTATTGTCTTTAAAAATTATTGCTTTTCTAAAATGCAACAGCTTCTGTGTTTTTTAATGAAAGTTAAATTAACGTTTAATGTATTTTTAGACGGAAATCTAGCCAAAAGGCAGCGGAGCAATGTACAAGGTCACGTAAGGAATCTGAAGTTATAAAGTCCATTTTTAATCCCTTTCTAAAAATAAATAAATAAAGGAGCTAATGGGGGCACACACCCATTGCCCCATGGCAATTTTGAGACTGCCTTTTCAGTTTGTTTAAAATGTACTTTGAGATTTTCGTGCTAAAAGAGTTCATAAAAAATTATACAGGATAAGGGAGAATTCTTCTGTTCAATCTCAAGAGACAAGAGGTCACATGAAAAACAAACTTGTTAAACAGGCCTTGGGATGGCAGGAGTTAGTCATAGGGAATGGGAGAGGGTGGACTCTAAAAGTGAAAATATATCAAACTCAGGAATTAGAGCACCTAAATAACAGAAATCAAATCTGCTTTAATAAAAAGGGAGCGTGAAGTTCAAATAATTCTTAACGCTTGAAAGGTCAGCTATGCGCGTTATACAGCATTATATGCCACATTCTGTCCTTTCTCAGTGCACTTTTGAATGCCTAGCGCCAATGCAGACACCCCTGCGTCGTGGTGCAAGGGTGCCTGCGTTGTATGCAGACTTGTTTTTGTGCAGTTAGGTGCCCCTTCCTGCACAAAAAACAATCCTGAAAGTTATTTTCTGTGTTTTATGTGTGCTGCAGAATGCATCCTCTGGTAGAGAGGCGTACAATTCTGACACATTCCCAGGTCTATCTGTGTTGGTAAATCTGGAATGTGTCAGAATCCATGCATGGATGCATGGGCACCCCTCCTCCCCCAATGCTCCACCCATGGAAAAGCTTCCCTGCCTCAGAGTAACTCAAGGCAGAGATATGTGCTGCCTTGCATTACTCTAGAATTATCAAGCCACACAGGGCCACGTAAACTGGCATTGCATAGCTTGATAAATCTCATGTAGGTTTTGTGTCGTTCTTGCACCCCCTGGCATGGCTAATGCAAAACCTTGATAAATCTGGCCCTTTAGTTTAGTTTCCTGTTCCTCTTTTCAGGAGTGTAGTTTAGTCAATAATGTTAGGGGGTGTGAGTCTGAGATCCCCCCCCCCCCAACAAGCAATGCAGTGTACTTAAATAGGTCAGGCTGTGCTGCTGGCTGGATTAACGGAAGGTTTAGGAACGTTAGTTTTTAGTTATTTAGGAACGTATGGTAAGTCAACACAGGGCCAAAGTGAGATAGTCTGGACTTCTTGGTCTGCTTACGGTCAGTTCCTCTGAACTGCAGTGTAGGGGAGGGAGACCAAGGACAGCAGTGCTGGCATCAGGACAGGCAGACTATGCTTGGGGAGGGCAGTGAGAGCTGGCCTTCCACTAGCCCATGACTCCAGTTCTCTAGATCTTCAAAGAAGGTGGGGACACACACTGGTGGCTCACTGTCAAGGTCACCTGCTTAGAAACCATACCCAAATACACACCTTAGGCACCAATAAGCGTGTGGGTCTTTGTGGAGGCTCCGATCCACCAGCAGCAGCGATGCGTCGGTTCTGCTTGGGCTTACACCACGCAGCAGAGGTGATGCATGAGTTCTGTGGGCTCCACAAAACCCAGCAGAGCACCTTAGGCCCAATTCCAAGGGACCACGACTGGGGTGGCATCACTTGGCAGGGTAGACTCCCCACAAAAGGCAGAGTCCAGGTGCCAGGTTCACAGTTGTTACAGCCTTCTGTCCCTGAGGCTCAAGGAAGAAAGCCAGCCAACTAGCTCTTTAAGTCACACTGGGTTCCCGGGTACAAACGATGAAGGTCCAGTCCTTTTCACACAGGGAAGAGGGCAGCAGGTCAGCACAGCAGGGCAGCAGTCCTTCAGAGCACCAGCCCAGCAGACTGGCAGTACATTCAGCAGCACAGCAGTCCTTCTTCCTGGCAGAGTATCCACAGGTCGAGAAGTGTATTCAAGAGGTCCAATATTTATACCTGGTGCCCATTGTCTGGAAGGTGGGAGACGTGTCTATAAATTCTCTTTAAAGTGCAAAGGCTTCCTGCCTTTTCCTGGATCCAGACTAATTACAATGGATATGTAGCCCTTAGTGTGGAAGCAGGATGCAGCCTATTCAAGTTTAAGTGGGGCTGTGCCCAGTGCCTCCCTACCATCCTGGCACACCTAAGCTCTCTGTTGTGAGTGGCTGTTTAAGGATGTCAACTACACCCAGTCATGTGACCCAGAGACAGGCTACAAGGACTAAGGGCCTGATTTATACTTTTTTAGTGCCACATTTGTGTCATTACGCAGAAGCCGTGCAAACTTACAAATTCAATTATATTCTGTAAGTTTGCGCCACTTTTGCATTAAAAAATGACGCAAATGTGGCACAAAAAAGTATAAATCACGTCCTAAATGGCTAAGGCAAGAAAATGCAGATTTTCTAAAAGTGGTATGTTCAAAACTGCAATTTAAAATCTGACATCACCATAATGTAGGATTCTTCATTACAATTCCTAAGACACTTACCATGAACTGGTTACTTGCTCCAGTTTGGAAATTATAGCTGATTACATGTAATAATGTAACTCCAATGTTATCCTATAGAAGAGGTAGGCCTTGCAGTAGTGGAAAACTAATTTAAGAGTTTTTCACAACCAGGACATGTAAAACCGAATAGTACCTGTGCTACTTTTCAAATGCATTGCACCCGGTCATCTGGCCTGTCCAAAGTCTACCCTAGAGGTGACTTATATGTATTAAAAAGGAAGGTTTGGGGCTGGCAAAAATGTTTAGTTTGCCAGGTGGAAATACCAGTTAAAAACTGCACACACACAGGATGCAATGCAGACTTGAGGCATGTTTAAAGTGCTACTTTACTGGGTGGCACAATCAGTGCTGCATGCCTACCAGTCACATTTAATTTATAGGCCTTGGGCACAGGTAGGGCCACTTTACAAGAAACTTACAAGTAAATAAAATATGGCATTTAGGTATCAGCCAATGTTACCATGTTTTAAGGAGTGAGCACATGCACTTTAGCACTGGTTAGCAGTAGCACTGGTTAGCAGTAGTACATGTCCAGAGACCTAAGGCCAGCAAAAACAAGATCAGCAAAAATAAGGGGAGGAAGGCAATACGTTTCAGAGAAAACCACCCTAAGGCTGAGAGGTCTAACAAGACACCTTCATCAGTGCAATTAGGCTTTACAGAACAGATACAACTGGACATCAGGAATGCAAACTTCTACAAGTATAGCATGATAACTGCTGTACAAATTGTTCTTTCTGACAGAAAGGTTTTAGCACTACATCACCAACCAAGCTTCCTACAAATAACAGGTAGAGCACAGTCTGCCTCAAAAGTACAAACATGCTTAACTATTTGATGTGTATGTTTCAGTATGGTTGTGTGGATTGGTAAGTGTGTGGATGGTTAAGTGGGTAAATATTTAAAGGTAGATGGGTAAGTGTGGGGTGAATGGCTGTATCGAGGTGTGAGTCAATGGAGGAGTGGATGGTAGGATGGTGATGTGAGCTGGTGGGCAGCTTGGGGAGCCAGAAGCATAATGTCCTATGAATTTACATTGAGATGAATGTTGAATGTGTGTGGATGGATAGATGGATGAGGAGATGTCTTTGGATGAGGAATGTATGTTCAAAGATGATGTCGGTGGAGTGATGGGTATTTCTGCAAAGGTGCGCGGTAATCAGTTTGTATGTTTATGGGTTACCAGCCACTGTTTGTATAAGGTATGCATATGGTATGCGGGTGGATGTATGTGTGGACAGATTATGTGTGTGTGCATGCAGATGGACCCATGTACCTTGATGCTGCTGCACTTGGGCTGCTCTCATTGGCACATGGTGAGCTGTAAAATAGGGCTTGAGACCTTGCAGGGCGGTTACATCTACCTTCTGGGCAACTCAGCAGATTAATTCACTTTGATGGGACAGCATCCCTATCTACTGCTTTTGGGAATCCTGATGCTGGCTCTTTTGCACCTATGTGTCATACTCCTCTATTGGAAGATTATGAATGTGACATACATGACACCTTTCAGATGGAGTTGTAACTGTGACACTGTTTGTTGTAAGATTCGGGAATTATGAAAAGCTCATAACTTAAAGAATGAAACTGAGCCATCGCAGAATAAAGCATAACATGTTTTAACACTGGTAGTACAAGGGGTGACAATTCCTTACCTTTGAATATCAGGTCCTAAATGGCTAAGGCAAGACTGGATCCGGAAGATTTTTCATTAGCAGTACCTCTGTGCACTGGTAGGTGGTATCGATCAGGTCTGCGAGTCACTGTCGTCTGTGCCGCAAGTGACGTCCACATCACCTGAATAGGCACCACCTTGGAGCGCTGACATCAGTTACTTTTCACGACTTTCCACTACAGGAGTGTGGAGCCATGAAGTGCACTGACACTCGTGTTTCCAAATATAGCCCTGAAAGGAGTCACCCTTAACCCTAGAAATCTGTCCGCAGAGTGGGGAGGATGGGTGGGTCAGTAAGGAATCTCCGGCTAGATATTGTCTCTACCAGATAAGGTATTACTGAAGGTAAGTAATTGTTCATCTGATAGAGACTTCAAGCCGCAGATTCCTTACCTTTGAATAGATACCCAAGCAATACCATCCCGGGAGGTGGGTCTGCAGACAAATTTAAAATAGGAAGTCCTGCAGGACTGATCGGGTGAAATTACAGTCCCTGTGAGCCTGACTGTCCAGGCAGTGGTACTTGGTAAACGTGTGCAGGGACGCACACGTTGCTGCCTGGCAGATGTCCGAGACTGGGACTCCACTTGTTAACGCAGTGGTTGCAGCTTTGGCTCCGGTGAAATGAGCGCACAGGCCTTCAAGGGGTTACTTCTTGGCCAACATATAGCAGATTTTGATGCAGAGAGCGACCCTTCGAAAAATGGTCCATTTCTGCACTGACTGACTTTCCTTTCCCTGAACATACCTCGAGAGTTGGTCGTCCACCCGGAACTCTTGTGTGCGGTCAAGGAAGTACAACAACGCTCTTTTTGGGTCCAGAGGATGGAGTAGCTCCTGTTCTTTTGAGGGATGTGGAGAAGCGTAGAAAGTGGGCAAGGTGACAGATTGGCCCACATGAAATGATGTTACCACTTTCAGGAGGAAAGAGGCCCTAGTGCGAGGCACCAGTTTGTCTGGAAAACTGGACAAGAAGTGAGGCTAGGATGATAAAGCCTGCAACTCACTCACCCTCTGGGCAGATGTTATTGACTCAAGAAATGCTGTTTTGATTGTGCGCAGCCGGAGGGGACAATTATGGAGAGGCTAAAAAGGAGTAAACATTAAGAATGTGAGGACCAAGTTAAGGTTCCACTGAGGCATAATAAAACATACGTACAAGATCATTCCGAAATCTATTTACAGTCGGGGATTTAAATAAAGAAGTGTGGTCAGGCAGCCATAAGAAGGCAGACAGAACAGAAAGATAACCTTTCAGAGTGCCCAAAGCAGAGCCCTGATGGGCAAGGGTATGAATAAAAAGAACATCGAAAAAGAAGCAGAAGGTGGACCAATAGAATTTTCTGTACAATATAATACTGTTTTTTTTTTATCAGCAGGCGTATATGGTGGATTGAGTATGTACCACAAAAAGAATTACCAAAGGTAAGTAACTGGTTCTTCTAATGGATACTTCTAACCACCAATTCCTCACCTTAAAATATATACCAGAGCAGTATCCCCCATGGTGGAAGGCCTGGGGAGTGGAGTTAGACCAGAAAGTCCTGAAGAACCAAATGGGCAAAATGTCCTTCCTGCTGGGCTTGGTTGGCAAGGCAGTAGTGCTTAATGTGTGTGTACAACAAACACCCAAGTCACAGCCTGGCAAATATCAAGGACAGGCACACCACATGCTAATGCAGTGGTAGCAGCCTTGGCCCTAATGGAATGGCTCTGAAGACCTTCCAGTGGCGACTTCTTGGCCACAGTCTAGCAGATTGATCTTGATGCAGAGCTTGACAGGGTCCTCTTCTACACAGCCTTCCCTTTCTTTGCCCCGAGAATCTCACAAAAACTGATTGTCCAGGGGTATCCCTTGGTAGGATCAATGTAAGAGGTTAAAACCTTTTTGGGTCCAGCCAATTAACCCTCTCCTCCTCTTCCGATGGATGTTGTGGGGGGACAAGAATGCTGGCAGGATGATGGATTGCCCAATGTTGAAGGGAGTCACAACTTTAGGCAAGAAGGTTGCTCGAGTCCTCAGCACCAGCTTCTTCATAATAAAGTGTAGGGCAGTTGCACTGACAGTGCCTGGAGTTCACTCTTGAGTTCATAAAGTGTTCGAAATGAGGAAGACAGTCTTCAGAGTTTGAAAACACAACGAGCATTAGGCATCCATTCGAAGGGTGTACACATGAAAAACATCACTATCAAGTTAAAGTCCTAACTTTAGCATCACAAAGGGTTTGGGAGGGAACATGTGTCAAACCCTTAATAAACTGTATCAGAATAGGTGATTTAAACAAGAATGGTTGGTCCGGTAAATGCAAAATTCCTGAAAGAGCCACCAAATATCCTTTTATTGGGCCCACTGCAATGCCTTGCTGGCCACAAAACAAAACAAACAATAGAACATCCAAATGTTTGACTTCTAAAGGATCTGTCTTGCACACTTCACACCAGTTCACAGACTGTTCCCTGCACCCATCTTAAATGGACTTTATGGAAAGTCGCCTGGCGGCGAAGTTGACATCCGACATTATGGATGGCAGATAAAATGCAGTTAACTACCACTGCTCAATCTCTATGCAAGAAGGTGTAGATTTCCAGGTTCGGGAGAAAGACTGTTCTTCTGCTGCAGCATAACATCTTCATACAGTGGAAGTCTGCTCGGCGGACAGATGCTCATGTTCAAACTGTCTGAGAATCATATAATCCTGGCCCAATTTGGAGCCACTAAGTTGCAGTACCCAGTTGTTCCTGATCTTTTTCTGAAATCAGGGCAGGAGAGGTAGGGGCAGAAAGATGTACAGGAGTCCTGTGTTCCATTCTAGCTAGAATGCATCTCCTAGAGAGCCTCTTCACTGTAGCTCCAACGCTCAAAATATTTGACACTGTACATTCACGTAGGTGACAAAAAGATCTATCCAGAGATCTTCTCACTGTCAGAAGATGCCCTACACTACTTCATGATGTACACACCATGTGTGATCCACCAGAAGTCGTTGGCTGAGCTCATCCTCCTGACATGCACGGAGCGTGCCATCTGGTTCATGATCTGGCAAACGCACTGACACTCCAGCCAACTCTAGAGGCACAGACCCTCGTGACACAGGATCCTACACCCCACAACGCCCTGTTCACTCCACTACTTCATGGTGGTGGTCTTGTCTGTGCAGTCTCCCCTTGAGGGACATCCGAAAAGCCAGATGATGGCCTACAACTCCAGCACATTGGTATGGAGGTGAGTTTCTGTTGGCGACCAGAGCCCCCTAATCTCCACTACCCCCAGATGACCTCACCAACCCAGTAGTGAAGCATCTGACACCACCGTCAGCTCTGGGTCGGAAAGGAAGAGAGCATGCTCGCTTGTCAAATTGCAGTCGAGCAGCCACCACATCAGATTGTGTGCAATCTCCTCTGAAATTTGAATGGCATCGGTAGGTTTCTTTGGTATTGGGCGCATTGGAACTTCAATAGTCGACCAAGAGACTACAGGAGGCCAAAAGGCCAAGAATCCTCAGAGTTGCTTTCACTGAGATCTAGGACAGAGGCTGAAATATCAAGTTCATAGCTGGAATGTCCTGAATTTATTGTAATGGAGGGAAGGCCCTGAACTGAATCGTATTCAGGGCAGCTCCAATGAAAGGAAGCCTCTATTAAAGAGTCAGGTACAACTTTGACTCGTTGATCATCAACCCCAATGATGTTGAAGGTTCGCCGTTGTTTGAATGTGGCAAGCATGCATGCAATAGCAAGTCACAGAAGTAGGGAAAAATTGTATCCCTGACCTCCGAAGATGGGTGGCAACCACTGCCATCTCTTTTGGGAACACCTGAGGGGCACCGGTAAGGCCGAAAGGAAGCAAGGAAAATTGAAAATGCTCCTGGTGTACCTTGAACTGCTGGAAGTGTGTATGGGACTGCAGGGCAGGTATATGAAAGTATGCATCCCGCAGGCACAAGAACATCATCCAGTTGCTTGAGTCCAGGGCAGACATAACCTGAGTCAGCACGAGCTTTTTAAGTTGTATTCCCACAGTAAGACGTTCCGAGGACAAAGATCTAAGATAAACAAAGGCCTCCATCCTTAATTGGCACAAGAAAATATCTCTCCTATATCCAAGTTAGGAAGCCTCTCTGGAGAGTATAACTCGCACCTCTTGCAAAAGATTGGACAGGTATTCCCCTGAGATTCACTCTGACGGGGAAAGATTTGGTAGAGCAGAAATAAAGGAGTAAGGCACACCCATGCTGAACAATTCAAAGCCCCCATCATTCTGTTGGACATGATGGAGCACCATCTCAGGAGTAGGTGCTTTGTATCCTGACTCCCATAGGGTACCTGTGCACTACTATCGGCAAGCTAACGTGCCTTGGTGTTCGCTGCAGCACGGGAAAGGGGACTAGGAAGACTGGTGCTCTTAGTAGCCTGCATGCTATCTACCCCTCTATGTGCCTGACTTTGAAAGAACAGGGGTGTTTATAGCAGAGGCTCAGGAGATTTGTGCTGCCAATACACCAGCCCCAATACAGTAGCCTTTGAGATTCTGACACTGGAGAAGAAACTATTTGCCAGGAGAAAATAGACCCCAGAACAAGTTTTGCTTGTACTCTCATTGAACCATTCTAAAGTAGAATTTGCCTTTTTGCCAAACAGGAATGAGCCATCAAAACAGATAACCAATGAGAAAGGACTGTACTTCTCTGGAGAATACTATGGAGCCCATCCATGCATGGTGTTGGAACATCACACTAGTGCCGAAAGCCCTTCCTTCACAATCAGTAGTATAAAGTCCAGCACAAATCACATATTTGACTGCATCTTGACCATCCTGAATAGTTATGCCAGGTCTCCTGGTCCTGCCAGATGGTGTGTGTATATATTGGCCCAACAAACAAACTGCACGACTGACCTCGATGCTAGGGTGGCTGAAGATACCATTTGTTTTCCGAACACCTCAGTTCTCTCAGACTCCCTTTCTGAGAAAGTCATGGGTAATGAGTTGGGATTTACCTTGCTGGTTGAAGTCTGACTAACCTGACTTTCAGAAGTAGGGTGTTTAGTGAGGAAATCAGGATCACTGAGTGCCAATCTGCCTATTAATAGATAGGCAAGAACAGGACTTTGACCAAGTGTTCATTGTAGGAAGGTAGCCTCTGTCTAGCCCTGTTACCCCCACTTTTGGCCTGTTTGTGAGGATATGTCAGGGTGTTTTCCTCTGTCTCACTGGGATCCTGCTAGCCAGGGCCCAGTGCTCATAGTGAAAACCCTATGTTGTCAGTGTGTTTGTTATGTGTCACTGGGATCCTGCTAGCCAGGACTCCAGTGCTCATAGGTTTATGGCCTATATGTGTTCCCTGTGTGGTGCCTAACTGTCTCACTGAGGCTCTGCTAACCAGAACCTCAGTGGTTATGCCCTCTCTGCTTTCCAAATTTGTCACTACAGGCTAGTGATTAAATTTACCAATTCACATTGGCATACTGGTACGCCCATATAATTCCCTTGTATATGGTACTGAGGTACCCAGGGTATTGGGGTTCCAGGAGATCCCTATGGGCTGCAGCATTTCTTTTGCCACCCATAGGGAGCTCTGACAATTCTTACACAGGCCTGCCACTGCAGCCTGCGTGAAAAAACGTCCACTTTATTTCACAGCCATTTACTACTGCACATAAGTAACTTATAAGTCACCTATATGTCTGACCTTCACCTGGTGAAGGTTGGGTGCAAAGTTACTTAGTGTGTGGGCACCCTGGCACTAGCCAAGGTGCCCCCACATCGTTCAGGGCAAATTCCCTGGACTTTGTGAGTGCAGAGACACCATTACACGCGTGCACTATACATAGGTCACTACCTATGTATAGCGTCACAATGGTAACTCCGAACATGGCCATGTAATATGTCTAAGATCATGGAATTGTCACCCCAATACCATTCTGGTATTGGTCTGGTATTGGGGGGACAATTCCATGATCCTCTGGGTCTCTAGCACAGAACCCGGGTACTGCCAAACTGCCTTTCCGTGGTCTCCACTGCAGCTGCTGCTGCTGCTGCCAACCCCTCAGACAGGTTTCTGCCCTCCTGGGGTCCAGGCAGCCCTACCCAGGAAGGCAGAACAAAGGATTCCCTCTGAGAGAGGGTGTTACACCCTCTCCCTTTGGAAATAGGTGTGAAGGGCTGCGGAGGAGTAGCCTCCCCCAGCCTCTGGAAATGCTTTGATGGGCACAGATGCTGCCCATCTCTGCATAAGCCAGTCTACACCGGTTCAGGGATCCCCCAGCCCTGCTCTGGCGCGAAACTGGACAAAGGAAAGGGGAGTGACCACTCCCCTGACCAGTACCTCCCAGGGGAGGTGCCCAGAGCTCCTCCAGTGTGTCCCAGACCTCTGCCATCTTGGTAACAGAGGTGTTGGGGGCACACTGCACTGCTCTGAGTGGCCGGTGCCAGTAGGTGACGTCAGAGGCTCCTTCTGATAGGCTCTTACCTCTCTTGGTAGCCAAACCTCCTTTTCTGGGTATTTAGGGTCTCTGCTTTGGGGAATTCTTCAGATAACGAACGCAAGAGCTCACCAGAGTTCCTCTGCATCTCCCTCTTCACCTTCTACCAAAGGATCGACCGCTGACTGCTCCAGGAAGCCTGCAAAACCGCAACGAAGTAGCAAGATGACTACCAGCAACATTTTAGCGCCTAATCCTGCCGGCTTTCTCGACTGTTTCCAGCTGGTGCATGCTCTGGGGATAGCCTGCCTTCACCCTGCACCAGAAGCTCCGAAGAAATCTCCCGTGGGTCAACGGAATCTTCCCCCTGCTAACGCAGGCACCAAAAGACTGCAACGCTGGTCCTCCGGGTCCCCTCTCATCCTGACGAGCATGGTCCCTGGAACACAACAACTCTGTCTAAGTGACTCCCACAGTCCAGTGACTCTTCAGTCCAAGTTTGGTGGAGGTAAGTCCTTGCCTCCCCACGCTAGACTGCAAAGCTGTGTACCGCGTGATTTGCAGCTTCTCCGGCTCCTGTGCACTCTTCCAGGATTTCCTTTGTGCACAGCCTAGCCTGGGTCCCCAGCACTCCGTCCTGCAGTGCACAACCTTCTGAGTTGTCCTCCGACGTCGTGGGACTCCCTTTTGTAACTTCGCGTGGACTCCGGTTCACTCTTCTTCTAAGTGCCTGTTGGGGTACTTCTGCAGGTGCTGCCTGTTTCTGTGAGGGCTCTCTGAGTTGCTGAGCACCCCCTCTGTCTCCTCCTCCAAAAGGCGACATCCTGGTCCTTCCTAGTCCTCAGCAGCACCCAAAAACCTCTACCTCGACCCTTGCAGCTAGCAAGGCTTGTTTGCGGTATTTCTGCGTGGCAACAACTCTGCAAGCTTCATCGCGACGTGGGACATCCGTCTTCCAAAGGAGAAGTTCCTAGTCCTCTTCTTTCTTGCAGAACTCCAAGCTTCTTCCAACCATAGGCAGCTTCCTTGCACCTTCATCCGGGGTTTCCTGGGCTCCTGCCCCCCCTGGACACTGTCGCGATTATTGGACTTGGTCCCCTTGTCTTATAGGTCCTCAGGTCCGGAAATCCGTTGTCAGTGCACTGCTGGTGTTTGTTCTTCCTGCAGAATTCCCCTATCACGACTATTGTGCTCTCTGGTGGTAGTAGGTGTACTTTACTCCTACTTTTCCGGGTCTTGGGGTGGGGTATTTTTCTAACCCTGACTGTTTTCTTACAGTCCCAGCAACCCTCTACAAGCTCACATGTGTCTGGGGTCCATTCGTGGTTCGCATTCCACTTTTGGAGTATATGGTTTGTGTTGCCCCTATACCTATGTGCTCCTATTGCAACCTATTGTAATTCTACACTGTTTGCATTACTTTTCTTACTCTTACTTACCTAATTTTGGCTTGTGTACATATAACTTGTGTATAGTACTTACCTTCTTACTGAGGGTACTCACTGAGATACTTTTGGCATATTGTCATAAAGTACCTTTATTTTTAGTAACTCTGTGTATTGTGTTTTCTTATGATATTGTGATTATGATATAAGTGGTATACTAGGAGCTTTGCATGTCTCCTAGATCAGCCTAAGCTGCTTTGCCATAGCTACCTTCTATCAGCCTAAGCTGCTAGAAACACCTCTTCTACACTAATAAGGGATAACTGGACCTGGCACAAGGTGTAAGTACCTCTGGTACCCACTACAAGCCAGGCCAGCCTCCTACATTCATTAAAGCGTCAGTGAGGGCCTCATTATACAGGAGCCCAGATATGGCTGGCCCAGTCTGCCAGATTTTCATAAGGACATTAGTCTTAACCTCAGTGGAGGGCAGTAGGAGGTCCAAAATCTCAGCTGCACGTCAAATTACCATAGTAAATAAAGAACTATTTTTCAAAGGTGGTGCATATGGTGAGTTCAGCTTTGTTTCAGAGGCAGTCTCGATCCCACTGGCCTCTTGTAAGCCTATGTAAAAATTATCATCATCATAATGAGGGAGTAAATCATCCCCATCCCCGTCATCATCATCTCTGGCAGGCTTTGGTCAGAATCTGAGCTGAAAAGATAATAGAGCATATAAGGGCACTTCCAGTTTATTAGAGGAACAACAATATTGGAATTAGGGTGTGTGACGACTTTCACAGTGTGACATTGGCTGGAATCACTCTTTAAGTGGGTTCAGACTTTGGAACCAGCACCAGATTCTCCACTGTCGCCAGCGGTCAGGACTGGCGTCGACAAGGGAGGGACTAACACAGCTTGTGGCGCCAGGGTAGACGTCTGTACCAAAGGCACAGCCCATGCTAGGTCCAAGGGGGCAGACAGCTCAGAGGATGGATGTGCCAACTGTAACCCGACTGATGGCCTATGTGTTTCCTTGTGACCAAAAAGCGTGCAGTGGGAGCCGGGAGAGTGCCAGATATTTACAACATAGCCTACTTAAAGGTTTCTTCCTGTTGAGATGTTGCCAATGGCCTGGGAATTCCGTGAGCACCAGGACAAACTGAGGAATCTGTTCTGCAACTGGAGATGCAGAGGGAGACCGACTCACTTTGTGACACCCTTGTGCCTTCTCTTTAGATAGAGTGATGGAATGGAATTGAGTTCTGCTTTGCCTTTTTGTGTTGTGTTTATATTTGGTCTTCAACTTACTAGAGGACATCTACTGACTTGGAGCAGGAGTGGAACTTAGCTAAGCCCCCTCCCCCCAGACTACTTCCTGTGTTAAGTGACATACAGCCTAACTTCCTGGTCCCAGATCGCCTTTTGAAAGCAGACTTGTCGCCTGACTTAGAGTCGAGCCCTGAGCCCTGAGCCCAAACACCAGAAACACCTCCTGTGGGTTCATGACCAACATCTTTTTTATGACAGTTTCAGCGTGGTTTGAAACCTGTAGCTTTAGTGGGGACATAGTTTCCTGAATTTTCCTATTTAGAAGTCATCCAAAGACATGAAAGTCGGAGCGGATCTCTGTCAGAACACAAGGGTGGAGCTTACATGTTGCTTCACTCTATCGTTTCTGAGGTAGTACAGAGCCAGAGCGGAGCTACACAGCGCTAGCTAGTGGTGCACAGGAGCATTGCTGAAAACCTTTTGAATTCAGTCTAATGCCTAGGGAATATTCTAAAGGTGACCAATCTGTGGTGATAAGTATTCATCATAAATATAGATGAGCTACCTTTCCTTATTCAGAAGACTAATGTAGACATATGTTGGGGCGACTGAGACATAGCAGAAGAACATCTCAAGGCCAGATATTGCTCAGGCATTACCCAATCAACATGATTTATTACTTTGGCCAAGAAAAGAACATCTTGGTGGTAGCTTTTAAATCTGCCTGAATAATAACAACTTATCAACCAGTCATGGACTTAAAGAAGACCTAGCCTGCTGACTATTGTTATCACCTTCCCGCATTATTTGTATTTTATTGCTCTATTGATCCCTCTTCAACCAAGTGGTTTCTTGAAAAACTTTGAGACAGTCGGCTATTTAGTTATCAATATTCAAACTGTGACTGTGCTAGGTGACTTTAACTTATGGTATCACAACGCTTCTACAGAACCAATCAGATCTTTTTGGACTCCATCTTAAGCCTTTGCCTCAAGTACGAACTTAAGAAGGCACCCATCGAGGGGACACACTATTGACCTGATCTTCATCTTCCCTAATTATGTTAATATATTTTCCATTCTTCCTTTATCTTGGAAAGGCTATGCCTTGATTCAATTGGATATCACCATTCCTCACAAATCTGCTCACCTAGCACTTTGAACCAGTCACCCATACGTTTACCTTTGGTCCAAAATCAAGAGTGATTAGGCCACTCTGACATTTGAACAGATCTGGATATGAGTTCCCACAACTACCGGCCCTGAAGAGCTTGCCATTGTATTTAATCGATGTCTATCTACTGCTTTGGATCAGAGAAACCCTTTAGCTAACATAAACTTTTTCTGTGAGATCAGCCACTCGTTGGAATATGGCTGAATTAAGGGAAGAAAGGCTTCAAACAGACAGTCAGTAGATTCAACCCTACTCTTTCAAGGCACCTCGGGCATACAATAATTCATCTTAGACACTACTGGGTGTGCCTTCATAGGCTAAAGTATCTTGAAAAACTGATTCTAACATCCACAACTTCTTCTCTGGCAGTGTTTGGGATTGTGAAAGATCTTACAAACCAAGCTAACTTCTGCACCTTTCCTCCCTCTCTGGAGTTGTGCAACAGAATTACTGTATTTTTCACAGATAAGATCCGCCTCATATTTGAAAATATCAGAATTGACCTGTCTCACAGTGATCAGGAAAAAACAAAAAATCGAATTACAAGGAACATATTCGCGTGGAGGCATTTCCTCCTACTGAATGTTCCCAAAATCACCAGCTCCCATCTTCAATTAAATCTGTCTCTCCTGATGATATTTGACTGGTAAAAGGCCTTGCAGGCCATTTGCCCCTAGATTCTCCCTGTTCATCCCTTGATTCCTAATACCTATTACTCCTCAGGTTTTGCTTTGACTTGTTGGAAGAAGAGCACGCTCGAACCATTGCTAAGAACCCTAACCTTGGGCAAAAGAGGATCAAAAAAACTGACAAACACCAAAGAGACAGAGGCCCTCATTTTAACCTCGGCGGTCCTTTTGCAAGACCGCAGGGGTACCGCCGTGCTGAAGACCACCAGTGCAGGCGGTTTTCTGCACAGCGTATTATGACTGCTGACAGCCCCCGTCCTTTTTCGGACAGAGAGCCGCCAGCAGCCATACTGGCGGTCGGCGGGTAAGTGGAGGCTAAACCACCGCCACGTCATCAGAACACCGCCTACCGAATCATGTCAAATGATTCGGTGTGGCGGTGTTCTGGTGACAGGGAGCTGGCGGCGGAGCAGCCCCCATGGATCCCGTTCCCTCCTGGAGGATCACCGCACCAGGTAAGGTGATCGTCCGTTAGGGGAGGGAGGTGGGAGGGTGTTGTTTGTTGTGTGCTTGCATGGGTGTGTGCGTGTGTAGAGTGGGGGTGTGAGTGCGTGTATGCATGCAGGGGTGTTGTGTGTTTTGAAAATGTGTGCGTGTCTGTTTGTATGTCTGTGAGTATGTTTGTGTGTATGTCTGTGTGTCTGTTTGAATATCTGTATGTGTGTGGGTATGTGTAGTTGTAGTGTATGTGTGCGTGTAGGGGGGTGTGTGTGTCGATGTTGGCGGGGTGGGGTGGGGGGTCCTCCCACCTTTGGGAGTGGCAGGGGGGTCATGGGGTGGGGGGAGGACTCGGGTGGGGAAGAGGGGTGGTTGAGACCCCTATCAGTGCCAGGGAATTCCCTGGCACTGATAGTGCCTACCGCCATGGATTTTGTGGCGGTACAGAACCCCACAAAATCCAGGGCGGTATGCGGGGTCGTGATACCGCCGGCGGTGTAGTGACAGCCGCTGGTCTGGAAACTGAAGTCTCCAGCCCAGCGGTCGTTACCACCCTGGCGGTCGGTGTGGAGAAGTGGCGGTTTAGCATGGCGGTCCCCACCATGCTTGTAATGCCATTTTTATTTTTCGCCGGCCTGTTGGCGGT
This sequence comes from Pleurodeles waltl, assembly GCF_031143425.1. Lineage (NCBI taxonomy): Eukaryota > Metazoa > Chordata > Amphibia > Caudata > Salamandridae > Pleurodeles > Pleurodeles waltl. The sequence continues at coordinate 981,217,744 of NC_090448.1, forward strand.
TTTACCACCATTTCTCCACCGACCGCCAGGGTTGTAATGAGGGCCATAGTTGTCAAACTGGCGCTCTATCCCCTAAAAGAAAAGATCATGGCTAGAGCAAAGGAAGGTGCGTAAGTAGTTTCTGTTTCAAGGCAGCGAGGTACCCCAGTTTCAGGACTTAGCAGCCGCTACATTACAGCGCCTTAGGGGCTTTCGGGAAGTAACACAAAGCTAAAAGCAAGCAGATGAAAAATCGATTGTTGTTTTTGGAGGAAGGGTCTGTCATTTAAATGGAATGGTAGGGAAACAATGATTCAGCCATCAAAAGAGAGCATTAAATTGCTCAGGCCAGGGGACTGAGGCCAGGAGACTTCAGATGTGGAGGGATTAAGGGCCTCATTTACGAGGCCCTAGTGACACACTGCGCCATTGAGGCATCATTTGTTTGACACTCCAGTGGCGCAGTGTGCCAGCTCATATTTGCAAGGCCACGCAAAGCCACTTTGCGTGGCTTTTCATGTCCTTGTAAATATGGACCCCTTAGTAAAAGGGGTGTGCCATGGGTATTGCTTGAGTGTTCCCATGCAACAACCATGGAACCCAAAGGAATTTGACACATTCCTTAAATTTGCATTGCGAATGCATTGCGAATGCCTTTCATAAATAATGAAAGGCATTTTTTCATTCGCAAACAGGCATTCGCACCGTTTGCAAATGCAAAAAGGCTTGATACATCTGGCCCTTAGGGCCTGATGACGAGTATATGTGCTATTTACTGTACCTGTTAGACAATGATACCATGGAATTCATTGTTTATTGGGTGCTATAAATTATAAGTTTCTGAGGGATACAATGTGGATTTTGGTGTTTAACACACTAAAATCCACATGATACAGTAAATATTGTATGCTTTTCCCCACCTAAATTTCGGCAAGTTTGACGAGCCAAAATTGAATGGAGGTTGAGGTATTTAACACATCTGTTAATTATCGGATACATTAAATAACACTAAATTCATAATTCTCATCCCTGTGCAAACAAGGTTTTATGCAGGGGTTGGAAAGCAACGACCCACTCGTCATCAGGCCCTTAGAGGACAGCTCCATCAAGGCTAAAAAAGCACAGCTAGCCCCCTCCTTAAATAAAACAAATCTTCTATGAGAAGGGTATCATGGCAGATCGTCTCCTTGCCATGTGACCCCGGGCAAAAAGGACAAAACTTGTTTAGCAGTGATTAGAACCACAGTGTGAGGCCTCAAGCACGATGAAAGGAAAAAGAGAGATGTGTTTGCCAAATTCTTTCAATGTTTATATTCGGTTAAACAGATTAACAACCACAAAATGTCTTCATTTTCTAAACCATGAGGTTGATGCAAAAATCCTGCAATAATAGATAGTGGCATTGGATAAACCAACAGAGGTGCAGGATATCCTTACTTCCTTGAAGGGCATAAAACCAAATATGGCACAGGGCCGGATGGTATTCCTGTAGCCTTTTATAGGGATAATGTTGGTATGCTGGTAGGCTTTCTGACAACAATTTTTTATTTATTTACTGCTGCCTCTGAGGGTTACACTCTCCAAGGGTGGAGAATAGATTGCACTAATCCATAAAGTGGGGAAAGAACCTGCAGATTGTAAATCATATTGCCCAATAACCAGTATTAATTTGTAAATAAAAAGGTGCTGGTGCCCAAAGCCCTCCTCTTAAACACGCGGCTGCTGCAATTAAATGTGTGAACACGGAATACTGAGGTAGCGTAATCCTGAAGCCATCTCGGGCCTCTTCCATCCACATCAAGCCACTCCCTGCCCCTTCAGCTCACTCTTTTTTCCCTTCCTCCGTCTTTCCCATTTGTGTCTTTTGCTCGCAGCAAATGCTTGAGGCAGAAGAATAAGCCCCGGCCCTAAGAAATAAGTGCTGGTGCTGAGCACCGGAAACAACAAACACAAATTAAGCACTACCAATAACCCTGTCAAATGCAAATGATAATCCATTTACTTAAGTGTTGACCTCTAGGTTAGATAAAATCTGCCAGCGTTGGTTGAAGTAGACCAGGTGGGATTTGTACAGGAATGGTAGGGCTCTGACAATGTACGATTTTAGGGCCTTATTTATACTTTTTGGTGCAAAACTGCACTAACGCTGTTTTGCACCAAAAAGTTTTGCACCGGCTTGCACCATTTTTTAGCACCAGCTGGGCACCATATTTATGGAATGGTGCAAGCCGGTGCGAAGGGTAGGCTAGCTTAAAACAAAAATGACGTTAAGCAAGTTAGAGTCAGAATAAATGACTCTAACCACATTAGCATCATTGTTTGACAATAAGGGGCATATTTATACTCTGTTTGCACTGAATTAGCGTCATTTTTTTTTTACTCTAGTTCAGTGCAAAACTAACTCCATATTTATACTTTGGTGCTAGACTCGTCTAGCGCCAAATTTATGGGGTTAAAGTCATTGTTTGGAAGTGGAATCCTACCTTGCCTTAATGAGATGCAAGGTAGGCGTTCCCGTGCAAAAAATGACTCTATGGCTTTAACGCCATATTTATAGTCCCATGCAAAAATGGTTCAAGGGAGGGAGGAGTGGTCAAAAAATGGGGCAAAGCTTGCTTTGCCCCATTTTTTAAAGCCTGGGTCAGGGCAGGCGTTAGGGGACCTGTGGACCTATTTCCATGGTGGAACACCATGGAATAAGCCCACAGGTGCCCTCCCCAGGCCCCAGAGTCACCCCCACCCACACCAGAGGGACTGCGGAGGATGGGGGACCCCATCCCAGGTAAGTACAGGTAAGATTGCATTTTATTTTTTAAATTGCCATAGGGGGCCCTGAAATGGGCCTCCATGCATGGCACAGGGTGCAAAGGCCATGCCCAGGGGACCCCTGTCCTCTGTGCTGGCCATTGGGGTGGTGGGCATGACTCCTGCCTTTTCTAAGACAGGAGTCATGTGGCATTGTTGGTTTAGCACCATAAAATGACGCTAATCTGGTTAGAGTCATTTTTTTTACTCTAACCTGCCTAAAGTCATTTTTGGGTGCTAAACCCTCTTCTTCTATACTGCCAGCCCCACCCGACTAAAGTCATTTTTTTTTTTACTCTAGCCTACCCTTTGCACCGACTTGCACAATTCCATAAATATGGTGCCCGGCTGGTGCACAGAAATGGTGCAAGCCGGTGCTAAACTTTTTGGTGCAAAACTGAGTGCAGTTTGGAGCAAAAAGTATAAATAAGGGCCAATATTTTCTAAGTTTGCACCACTTTTGTGTAAAAAAATGACGTTAATGCGGTGCAAAAAGAGTATAAATCAGGGCCTTGGTGCTAGAAGTTAGTTTTGCACCGAATTAGAGTTAAAAAAAAATGACGCTAATTTGGAAATCCATCTGTGAAAAGGCACTGTGCTAGCAGCTGGGCTATCCATTACCACCCTTGATGTTTGTCCTCTCCATTGAGCAACTGGCAGATCATGCACACAAATCACCAGGGAATAGTGGAATAGCTTTTGGACACACTGAATAAAAGGTAGGTTTATTTGCGGATGATGTACTCCTCACTATAACAGACCCTCAAACTACACTGCCAGAAGTTAAAACAACTTAGAAGTATTTAAGCAGACATCAGGCTTCAAAGTCAATAAAAATAAATCAGAAATCCTTAACATTATTCTCCCAGGAGATCAGGTATGCGTCTTAAATCAGTTACCTTCTTCTATGGAAGACATCTACTATTAGAAGTTTTCACATAAACATTTTAAGCACAATTACGAACTGAACCCATTGGCCCTCTTCAAAAGCAGAAATTGTGTTGGCCCTGGTCAGATGGTGTGGACTCTATGTATCTTGGATAGGACACGTACATTTTATTATAATGAATACACTGCCCCTCCTTCTCTGTCTATTTTAGATGATGCTCACTGCCATACCAATACCTGAAACCTAAATATCTGCAAAAAGACATTGCTATAATTTGTATACGCCCAAGAGAGGGCTAACATAGTTAAAAAGGTATTGAGGGTGTGAAACGGGGGCATTAGCCTAATCAGATACATTAAAGTACTGCTACGCCTCATATCTGCAGGTCATTGTTAAGGTCCCATAGGAAGACAGAGACCACTGGATACACAAGTAGGGGGTGCTATCAGGAATACCCATATGGGACACACTGTGGCTCCTAAAAGAGCATAGATCTTGCAGTCTCTACATTTCAGCATCAGCAATAACCAAACCAGCCATCAAACTGTGGGACAGTGGCAGTCAGGCATGGTCATATCACGTATCTATTGACATTTACCCCTCTGCATCAGAATCCTAACTTTACTACAGCTTTAGATGGGAAAAGATTTGAAAAATGGCAATTGGGTGAGTGTCTGATGCTACGTGACCAGTTTGCAAAGGGCAACATTAAGGCCCTCATTATGACACTGGCGGTAAATCCCACTTACTGCCATGCTGACTGCCGCCAACATACCGCCGTGGCCGTGGATATCCGTTCACCATATTATGACACACACACCACTCTGACAGAATACAGCCACAAACACAAGTCTGCCACACCAAAGGTCAGTGATAAACTGGCGGTATCAAAACCCACACCGTTACGCCAACAGAACTACGCCCACCACATTATGACCCACGAATCACCATGGCGGACATTCAATGGCGGTAAACCATTGGTGGTACATACCGCTGAGCTCAAAATACACACACTCAAACAAAACAACACCACATTGAACAATTCAAACTACACACACCTGACACACATACACACACCACATCCACACCACTATAAAACACACACACATTACCCACAACCCCTTCTGACTACAAACCATTGGCATGAGACAGACACCACGACCACAGACAAAACCTGAGCCACACACTACCTACACATATACACCACCCACGCACCCCACATCACCCTACACACCCTCACCTACACGACTCACACAACACCCATGGCATCACAAAGCCACTCCCCGATTCTCAGCGGAGTAGCTAATGGTTAAGGTGGTGGAAATCATCAGGGTAGAGCCACAGCTATTTGGAGCACAGGTGCAGCAGATATCCATTGCTAGGAAGAGGGAGCTATGGCGGAGGATCGTGGACAGGGTCAACGCCGTGAGACAGCACCCAAGAACTAGGGATGACATCAGGAAGAGGTGGAACGACCTTCGGGGGAAAGTGCGTTCCATAGCAGCAAGACACTAGCTCTCCATCCAGAGGACTGGCGGTGGACCCCCACCTCCTTCCCCACAACTAACAACATAGGAGGAGCAAGTCTTGGCACTCATGCATCCTGAGGGCCTGGCCGGAGTAGGAGGAGGACTGGACTCTGGTAAGTCAACTCCATAGTACTATCATCCCCCTACCTGCATGCCAACACATACCCCCACCCTCACCCTCACTCCCATCACTCTACCACCTCCCACACACCCCACCATCACCTCCCACCCATCCTAATGCCAAGCCCTGCATGCACCACATATGCATGGACATCACTCACAGCCCTGCATGGACACCTATCACCAAAGCATGCACACTAGAGAGAATCAGCTAGCCCACCACATACCAACTTACACAAGTTAAAACTGCCAGGGCAAATACAACCAAAGAGGGCAAGCCACAGATGCACATCATGTCAGACAGAAACAATAACACATCATTTACATCCCCACAGGTATCTCAGCTAATGTCAGTGAAGAAGAGGTGCCAGCACTATCCAGTCCCCCAACTGAAGAAGCCCACAGAGATGACAGCAACTCTGGTTGCCTGGATCTGGATGACCAACCTGGCCCATCAGGGACCTCTGGACAGTTGGTTACCTAGGCCCAGTCACAGACAACCACAGGCCCTCCCCCATCTGGAAACCCCACCACAGCACACATCCAGCATACCCATACCTCTGTCCCCAGGACACGTCAATAAGCAGTGTGGCCACCTCTACAGGGACCCCAGGGCACCCCCCATACCCAAGACAATCAGGGACCTGGGGTCAGTGGCAGTAGGCAAACGGTTCAGGGGACAGAGGCCCAGGACAACAGGGAAACTGGGAGGACTGTGTGCGCCAGGGGGAGGACAGGCCCAGGGAACCGTCTCTTCAGGAGGCACGCACCGGGATCCTGAGAGCCTACCAACATTTCCAGGACACGATGGGCCAGATCCTGGACAATGTGCAGGAGAACAGGTGGCTGCACGAGGGACAGTACCAGTCTAGGGAGGACTTGCAGACCATCAACACCACCCTGGTCTCCATTGCAGGGGTGCTGGCAGACATGGCCAACATTATGAGGGAGGCCGTCTCACAACAGTGGGCCCCTGCCACTAGCCAGACATCTGAACTGTTTTCCAACTCTGCTGCTGCTAGTGGACAGGAGGCCCGCCACCAGCACACCTCCCCCTGCAGAAGGAGAACCACTCTGAATACGTTCCCCGCAATCCAGGCAGAAGCCAGCGACTATTGCCAAGACCCCCGCCAGGAAATGAGACCCTCCTGATTGTCACCCTTGTGACTCAAGCAGTCACCCCGTCCACCTTTAACTGCCATTGCTCCCCTTCCTATGTCCCCTTGGACTATGCACCTGTGCTACAAATAGACTGGAACAATACCCTGGACTTTCCTCCATCATCACCCCATCCCAATGCACTTGCCCCTCTTCTTCTTAGCACTTCATTAAATACCCTTTGAAAAAACTACAAGTATGGAGTATGTTACATTTGTAAGGTATGTATTCGTTTAACCAGGTGCAAACATTGCAATTCAGCTGTACAGTATTTGTTCACATAGGAAAGACCCCTGTAATTTCCTGCAGTGATCACACCAGGAACTATAGTGGGGCACCAACATCTGCAAAATGAATTGCCAAAGGGTACAGCAAGTGGGCATAGAAGTGGGAAATAACAGCATGCCAGTGCCAGAGATAATCTAAATAATGAAATGTGAAGTAACACTGTCTTACCTGTGTCATTGGAAGTATTGTCGTATCACTGCTGTTCTGTTGTCCTCATCCTCATCCACTGCCTCCTCATCCTCACTGTCCATAGGGTCCACTGCTGCCACACGGGCATCGTCAGCCTCCTCCTCCTGCAGAAAAGGCACATGGCATCTCAAGGCAAGGTTGTGCAACATGCAGCATGCCACAACTTTCTGGCAGACCTTCTTGGGTAAGTAGCACAGGGATCCACCTGTTAGATGGAGGCACCGGAACCTGGCCTTCAGGAGGCCAAAGGTTCTTTAAATTTTCCTTTTGGTTCGCCCATGTGCCTCATTGTAACGTTCTTCTGCCCTTGTCCTGGCATTCCTCACAGGGGTAAGTAGCCATGATAGGTTGGGGTAACCTGGGGTAACCTGAGTCACCTGCAAATATTGAGGGACAACATTTAGCCACACACTATCCCATATGACCCACACCATACCCATACACCAACATCCACTGGGTGGGAACCTATTAGCCACAGCCTTCTGTAGCTGACCCATCACATTTGGGATGCTGCTATTCCTCAGGATAAAGGCATCATGCACCGACCCTGGATACTTAGCATTGACATGGGAGATGTACAGGTCCGCCAAGCACACCATCTGGGCATTCATGGAGTGGAAACTCTTTAGATTTCTGAACACCTGTTCATTCTGGCGGGGGGGAACAAATACAATATGTGTTCCATCAATTGCCCCAATTATTTTGGGAATATGTCCCATTGCATAGCAGTCAGCCTTCACTGTGGCCAAATCCTCCACTTGGGGAAAACAATGTAGCTGCACAGGTGCTTAATCAGGGCAGACAAAACTCTTGTCAACACTATTGAGAACATTGGCTGTGACATTCCTGCTGCCAAGCCCACTGTCACTTGGAAAGAACCAGTTGCTAGGAAATGGAGCACAGATAGGACTTGCACAAGAGGGGGATCCCAGTGGGGTGATGGATAGCAGATATCAGGTCAGGCTCCAATTGGGCACACAGCTCTGTGATTGTGGCCCTGTCAAGTCTATAGGTGAGGATATTGGAGCCACAACAGTATAATGCATGATGTCAATTTGTATTGGGTATGTGGGATTTGTCCTGTATGTCCAAATTTTAACTGTGACGCAGTTATTATCCAGGGCCTGCCCCCACCCGCCCTGAAATGGCGTCTGTCTGTCCTATGTGGAGGGACAGGTGGAAGTGAAGTAATTTCGCTGACGTTGTACGTTGTTGCGGGAGGTGGTCAGAAACCCCGTGCAACTCCTCATTGGTTAACAATGAGCCCTATGGGTTACAGTGGCCAATGGTGATGTACGCCGGCGGTGACGGTATGCTCCGCCGCGGACGTGACTGCCATTTTCTATCTGATCACTTACTTGCTACCTTCAACAGGAGAGGACCTACACTCCATGTGCTGCTGCAACTTACCATGGCCTGTGTGGCTGGGGAAAGGGCCCCTGCCTTCACCTCAGCAGAGTTGGAGCGACTGATGGTTGGGGTCGTACCCCAGTACGAACTGCTTTATGGGCCTCCAGACCAACAGGTGAGTACACTGTGGGCACGATGCATGTGGCATGAACGCATGGAGTGGTGTGTGTGAAGGCCTCATGTAGAGGGGGTTGGTGGACGTCCCCTATGCTGTGTACAGGTTGTGTGCTGGGCCATGTGTGTGTAAATGGAGATGTAAAGGGGTATGGTGGGCCAAAAGTGTAACAGGCAGGACTGTCTGGCTGATACTGTTTTCCTGTGTGTATTTCTTCTGCAGGTCAGCACCCATCAAAAGAAGGGTATATGGCGTGCCATCGCCAAGGACATGCGGACCCTGGGGGTCTACGGCAGGCGGAGCACCCACTGTCGGAAACAGTATGAGGACCTGAGACGCTGGGCACGGAAGACAGCAGAGGCCCAGCTGGGGATGGCCTCCCAATGAAGATGGGGTGCCCGTCGAACCCTGACCCCCCTGATGGCCCGCATAATGGTGGTGGGTCATCACAACAGCCACAAGGGGGTGAGTACAGTGCCCATCATTAATACTTATGCATGGTAGGGTGGTATCTGGGTGGGGGATGTGTGTCAGTGGGTGCCCCTAGCCCAGGCCTGACATTGTAGAGTAGGTCCCATGGTGGCCAGGGTTCTGAAGTGATCAACGTGCTACCTAGCTCATAGGCATCCACTACAGGTCAGGGCTGCATGGGTCCCAGGTGTACTGCATTTGGCGGTGTGCGCCCCTCCCCATGCCTTGGTGGCTAGCAATATAACTGGAAGTGCAATGCATAATGTGTAGGGCTGTTCCTTGTGTGTGGGAGTGGTGTGTACGCCAACAGTGATGTTGGTGCAGCCATCGACCCAGTGTATCCTTTGTCCCCCCCCCTTTTTGTTCTGTCACCCTGTCCTTATGTGCATTAGTATCATCTGGCGGAAGAGCAGAGGCACCGGCAACGGAGGGAGCTGCATCCCACAGGACCCAGGAGGCAGAGTCCACTGACGGTGAGAGCACCAGTGGGATGGAGGGCAAGGGGAACACCACGGCAGAGACTGGAGGGGACAGTTCTTACACAGATACCTCCTCCGATAGAAGCTCCCTGACACCTCTGTGACCACCCCAGCTACAGGTACAGCCGCCACCACCCTTACCAGCACCGCCCTCCCAGCAGCCCCTCATTGAGTTGCCCATGCCCCTTCACACAGGAGGGTGGGCATCTCCTTCGCCACAGGCATTTCAGGCCCTGCCCCAGTGAGCCCTGCTACCCTGAGTGAGGAGGCTATTGACCTCCTGAGATCCATCTCTGTATGGCAGTCAACCATTGTGAATGCCATCCAGGGGCTGGCAGCCCAGATGCAACAGACTAATGCATTCCTGGAGGGCATTCACACTGGATTGGCGGCCCAATAGAGATCAATCCAGGCTCTGGCCTCCTCTCTGATGGCAGCCATTGTCCCGGTGTCCACCCTCCCCCCTCCAACTTCCTCTTCCCAATCCCATTCCCCTCGACCCCAACCTATCCCAAGCACACAGGCAGACGAGCATGCACACAAGACAACACACAAGAGTGTCACAGGCAAACACAAGCACCACACATCATCCCACAGGCACTCACACAAACACCATCCAGATGCAAACATACCAACATCCACAATTTCTACTGTCTCCCCCTCCTCCTCCTCCACCTCCCTCCCAGTTACGTCTACACTCACACTTGCATGCACAACATCCTCATCCACTAGCAGCATCACCACCACACCTAGCAGAACACACACCTCACTGGCAGACACCTCCACAACAGCCATGCACACATCCCCTGTTTCCTCTCCCACTGTGTCTGTCCCAACCCAAGGTACACAAGCATTCAGACACCCAACAGCCATCCACCTCACATCAGCATCCAGCCCATGCACCCGCACCCAAACTCAGCAGTCAGACACCTCATACAACCACTCCCTCTTCCTCCACTCCCAAACCTTCTCCTTCTTCCTGCCCGAATGTCCCTAGGAAGTTTTTCCTCTCCACCATTGAACTCTTCCCTACCCCTCTCCTCCCCATCCTTCACGTCTGGCCAGGGTCGCAAAAACCCAGGCAACCACTTTAGGCAACCAGTCCACGGGCCTAGTAGTCTTCACACCCACTCGTGGTGGGAAAGGATCCAGGGCACATGTCCAGAGGTTGAAGGAGCCTGCACCTGCCAGCATCAAGGAAAGGGTGCCTGCCCCAGCTGCAGCCCGTATGACCAAGGAGGCAGCCCCAGCTGCTACCAGGATGGGCAAGGAGCCAGCCCTAGCTGCTGCCAGGAAGGGCAAGGAGCCAGAAGGCAGGAAGGACAAGAGGCCTGGTGCAAGGACTCAGACAGAGACCCCACCACCAGCCATGGTTCTGCAGACGTCTGAGGCTGCAGGGGATGTACTGGAGCCTCCCTCACCAGCAGCAGCACCACCACCACCACCAGTGGGCAGCCGTCCGAGGCTGCAGGGGATGGGCTGTAGCCTCCCCCCACCAGCAGCAGCACCAGCCCCACCAGTGAGCAGTGGTCACCGCCGGCGGACGGTATGTAGTCCTGCATCCATAGGCTGCTGTGCGGCCTGCCTCCTGCAAATCCAGTGGGTATGACACCCACCTGAGAGACTGTGACCTTGCACTCCCCAGGATCAAGAGCACAGGGCACAATGCCCTCTCCAGAACCAGTAGGTAAGACACCCACCAACCCCAGCCTCCCCAGTATCAAGAGCACAGGGCATGATGCCCCCTCCGGAACCAGCAGGTAAGACACCCACCAACCCCAGCCTCCCTAGGATCAAGAGCACAGGGCACAATGCCCCCTCCAGAACCAGTGGGTAAGACACCCACCAACCCCAGCCTCCCCAGGATCAAGAGCACAGGGCACAATGCCCCCTCCAGAACCAGTGGGTAAGACACCCACCACCCGAGCCTCCCCAGGATCATGCACAGGGCATGTTGCCCTCTCCAGAGCATGTGGGCAAGTCACCCACTTGAGAGACTGTGGCCCTGCACTCCTCAGGACAAAGCACAGGGCATGTTGCCCCCTCCAGAGCATGTGGGCAAGTCACCCACTTGAGAGGCTGAGGCCTTGCACTTCCCAGGACCAAGCACAGGGCATGTTGCCCCGTCCAGAACCAGTGGTCTTGTTCCATCTACCGGCTGAGGTGCCCCCCTCGTTCCCCGGCCCCTTGAGGTGCATGCCTATTTTCCAACTGATACCCCTGCAGTGTTCTCTCCGTGTTGATGCAGGTGACAAGTGGGGCCGTGGATTTTGTCCTGTGGCCCACGCACACTGAGGACTGGGCAGTGTCCCTTGAACTGTACATATGTATATAACAGTTACATTGCATTTTCTTATTCCTAATGTGTTGATCTTATTACACTCACTTTCGTACATTCCTGTTGTCCTTGCATTATTCATCAGGGGTACAGGGTAAATATGTTTTATTACTGAAGCTGATTGTGTGTATGGTGTTGGGGGTGGGAGGGGTGTTGTGCGTGTGTGTCACTCTTTTTTTCCTCTCCCCCTCCCCTGTGTGCTAGCGGCCGTACTCACTGTCGTCATCTTCGCCGTCATTGGTGTTTGTGGTGGAGCAGGACGTAGAAAATCATTGGGAAGACATGCAGCTCGGGCTCCATGGCTGCGTGGTTCTTCCCTGTGTCTCCAAAGGTGAGTCTGTTCCCTTCTGTGCAGTGTTTCTGCCAGGCTTTTGATGTCGTTGGTACCAACCCAGAAAAGGTGGCGGCTTCCGGGGTCTTAATACGGTGGGTGGAACATTGTCTTCTGCCTGGATGTAGGTGGCTACTGCCGTTGTGGCTGTTGTTTCTGCCCTGGCGGTCGGTGTGGTAAAGTGGCTGTCTATCTGAGTTCTCACTGCCATGGTCATAATTTGGCAGTAGTTACCGCCAGCCTGTTGGCGGTATTACCGCCACTTTATCACCGCCCGCGAGGGTTGTAATGAGGGCCTAAGTCTTTCATGGGGTAACAGCGTATGATATAATGCAATATGCCCAATTTCACCACTGGGCCCTTCCGCTGTGTAATAAAATGACACCTTCCAGACAACTGACTGTTTTTTAAACATTTCTGTCTGAACTTGAATCCCCTAAGGAATTGATTTCTAACATATATGCCATTCTCAACACTGGATGAAACAGTACAAAGTAAAATTAACAGACACAATGGGAACTAGAACTGGGGAGAGAGGTCACCAAGGCTCAATGGAGGGGGAGTGGTAAGGATACACAGAAACAACTTTTGAGTATTGCCTATAAAGAGACCTAGGGGCATATTTATACTTCGTTTGCGCCGATTGTGCGTCAAAACTTTTGATGCACATTCGGCGCAAACCTTGCACCATATTTATACTATGATGCCCGACCCCGCGGACGTCAAAAATCCTTCGTGTGCGTCATTTTTTGGATGCGGGAAACCGCCTTGCGTTAATGACATGCAAGGTAGGTGTTCCCGTCCAAAAAATTACTTTAAGGCCTGTGCGCCTTATTTATACTCCTGCAACATTTTGACGCACAGGAGGGGACGGGCCTTAAAAAAGGGCGCACATCCTGATGTGCGCCGTTTTTTAATGCCTGGGTGAGGGCAGGCATTAGGGGGCCTGTGGGCTCACTTCCATTGTCTCTGACCATGGAAGCAGTCGCAGGTGCCCTTCCCTGCCCCCAGGGACACCCCCTGCCACCCTCGCCGACCCATGGATGGGGGGGACCCATCCCAGGTAAGTACAGGTAAGTTGCGGTAAGTATATTTTTTTTATTTTTTTAAAGTGGCATGGGGGGCCTAACTTGGGCCCCCCTACATGCCACTGTGCCCAATGTGCATGCCCAGGGGACAGAAGTTCCCTGGGCATGGCCATTGGGCAAGGAGGCATGACTCCTGTCTTTGCTAAGACAGGAGTCATTTCAATGGGTTGTGTGTCAAAAAATGGCACAAGTCCGGTTTGAGCCATGAGTTTTGACCCAAACCTGACTTGCACCATTTTTTCCTACGCCGGCGATGCGTGGTTTGAGTCATTTTTTTTTTTACTCTGACCAGCCCGCAGCGCCAGCTAACGTCAATCCTTAAATAAGGTGCCTGCCTGTTGCGTAGGAATGGCGTTAGCCGGATGTACATTTTTGGACGCAAACCAGCGCCGGCGCTGGTTTGTGTCAAAAAGTATAAATATGGGTCTAAATGTAAACATATATAAGGTGGTACCTCATGGCACACAGGCTTCACATAATATAAACACCAGACAGGTGCTGGATATGGTGAACATAGGTAGGAACATTCCTACACATATGGTGGGACGGAGTTTAATTCCAAATATTCTGGAAAGACGTGTTGAGACACATAGATGAAATGGTGGAGCAGCAGATAGAAAAGTCCCCTGAGAACGTGCTGCTACGAATTGACACAGAACAGTGGCAGATCGCCTTATGAATAGTAAAGGTCTACTCCCTCATGTTTCGAGTGGCTAAGCGGCTGATTGGAAAAGTTTAGAAAATAACAGCCCCCACTCATGTTTCCGTATGGATAGCAGAAATGTGGCTAACTATGGCTCTCAATAACCACACACATGGTTTACAGCAGACATCTAAGAAGTTTGCAAAATGTGGAATTCCTTGATAAGTTACGTCACTCCACTGCCCTTGGTGAAAGTCTATCCACCTAAATTAAAGGGTGCTGGGCTTGTCTGTGATAGATGGTGTATGAATAGTGATGCCATCCCCTCCTGGTTTGGTGTTTGGCGGGGATTCAGCCCGTGAGAGATCAGGGGTATGGGTGTACTTGGGTTGGGGGGTAAGCCGGTTTGGAGGGGGTTCAGGGCTAACAAATAAGCAAATGAGTTTGGGATGTCTCTGCAGAGCCACTGATCAAAGCTATAGTGGTTCATAGACATTAACCATCTAATGTAAAAGCAACCTGGGCACAAGAACAGCAAATTAAGGCCCATATTTATACTCGGTTTGCGCTGAATTAGCGTCATTTTTTTTCTGCTAATTCAGAGCAAACCTAACTCCATATTTATACTTTTGCCCTAGACACGTCTAGAGCCAAAGTTATGGAGTTAACATAGTTTTCTGGACGTGAAAACCTACCTTGCGTCAATGAGATGCAAGGTAGGCGTTCCCGTCCAGAAAAGGACAATATGGCCTTTGTGCCATATTTATCCCCTGTGCTAAAATCCAGCAGGGTGGGATGGGGGCCTTAAATAATGGCGCTAAGGCTAAGCTTGCTTAGCGCCATTATTTAAAGTCTGGGTATGGTAAGGCATTAGGGAACCTGTAGGCATATTTCCATGGTCAGAGACCATGAAAAGTGCCCACAGGTGCCCTTGCCTGGCCCCACGGACCCCCACTCCAGAGGGACACCATAGGATGGGGAACCCATCCCAGGTAAGTCCTGGTAAGTAGATTTTGTTTATGTAACCCCGCTTGGGGGCTCTGACTTGGGGCCCCCTGCACGAGCTGGCTCCAATGGCCATTCCCAGGGGACGTTTTTCCCCTGGGCATGGCCATTGGGGTGGTGGGTATGGCTCCTGTCTTTACTAAGACAGGAGCCATGTCCATGGGGGTTGTGCGCCAGAAAATGGCTCTACACTGCTTAGAGGTAATTTTTCTGTAGCACCATAATTCGGCACACAAGCCCTGGTTTCCCCTACACCTCCCCCGCCCTGTGAGCGTCCTTTCCAAGGACGTTAACAGGGCATTAGCACTGGCTAGTGCCATTCCATAAATATGGTGCCCGGCCGGCATCTTGGAATGGTGCTAGCCTATACTTTTTCACACAAAACTTCGCAAATGCAGTTTTGCGTGAAAATATTTAAATCTGGCCCTGAATGTGCTTTTTTGGTGGATAAGCCTTATTCTGCAGTTTTGTTTTCTTTTTGTGAAATAAAAACTACCTTAATCTCGATCCTAGGATTAAGAACAATTATAGACCTATTTCCTTGCTCCCAAAGCTTGGCTAAGGGAAAAATATCTGGCTCACCGGCACTCTATGTTTTTTTTTTAGAAAACCACAAACTGCTAAACCCAACCCAGGTGAATTTTCACCTAGTCGTGGGCACTGAAACAACTTTCATCTTGATATCAGATGGCCTACGAATGGGCCTGGATTCCAGACATCCCACATGACTTATCTTATTGTACCTTTTCACCACAATCAACAAAGTCGATCACTTCATCTTGCTTGACAGGTTGCCATGATTGGTGTAGGTGGCTCCATCTTTTCCTGAATTTCATCTTCTTTGCAAGGACATTCTCAATTTGACACTTTTGTCTCCTTTAAGTATGGACCTTCAGTACAGCACAGAGTTCCTCAACAATCACCACTGTCTCCATTTCATTCTGATATCTATGCGAGGTTCGTTCTTGATATTATTAGAGGATTTGGCGAAAACAATGTGGCTGATATCAAACTGGTGTTTAGAAGTGATCCCACTCCAGATGAGATTTAACATATACTTAAAACCTTGTCTGCTACCCTTCTAAACTTGGATGAGTATTAATATGTTAAAACTCAGCACAGTCCAAACAGGGTGTTGATCTGTGGCTCAGGTAGTCTGTGAATGCTGGATTCTGGCCAAGCTTCCATGCTCCCCCATTGTTATGGTTGGCATGGTTGACAACCTTGGCATCCAGATTAATAAAGAACGTCTTCAGGTAGATCAGATCAACTCAGTAGTCACTTCCTAGCTTTTCGGACTACGGCTCCTAAGGAAGATTCTTCCTTTTATTCCTCAGAAGATGAGGGCTCTTTTGGTCAATGAAGTCATTCCATCCACAATACCCTCTGCCAGCGCCTGCTTTTTGGCTCTCTCATCCAACACCTTGGCTAAGACTAACCTTGTCTTGTCTAACTTCCTTAAAACATGTCTGTCAGACTGGACACGGAGCTGTAAAGATCTGAGGATAATACAATAACCTTTGTGCCTAGTTCCCCAAGCTCTGAAGGGTACTGTGCCCCTGCCATCCACGCATAAATCATCAGAGGGAGAGTCCAGGTCTTGCTCCCAAGTGTGGTGCAATTCCTCAAAAAAGTATGGGGTATATAAAACTAAAAAAGCAGTACATTTGTGATCCTTCAGCTCATCCATCAATAGCTTCTCCTCAAGTGGGCTAAAGTCTGGGAGTTCCTCGCGGTAAGCCACACAGGTCGTGAGCGCATGACAGAGTTGGACGTAGTGAACAAAAATGACTCAGGGGAGGTCCCATTCTTGTCATAAGTCTGCAAAAGATCTCATCAGTGTACCTCCCAGCTGAGAAATGTCTATAATATCCCACTGGTCAAGCCCTGTAATGCAGGAATGTGACAGAATCTCTTTATAACCCACAATGGGGGTTTTCTTGTTAATTTCTGATCCACCCTAAGACCCTATTTGTGTCTTTCCAAATCTTGAATATTAGTTGAGTGGCCGGGGGAAGTGCAGACTAATCGTCGCCCATAGAGTAGGTGTAGTATTGGAGCACCATGCATTGGCCATTTTTCTAATGTGAAGGCGGGGTCACTTTGTGTGTCATGCCACCACTCATTAGGCATCACTTAAGAGGCAGCTCTATAATAAGAGGTGAGCCCCTTAGAATGGAATTAATACATGTAAAGAACATGTGCAGTATTACAAAGGGGAAGTTCTGTACCTAATACAGAAGTGGAGGCAGACCCACCATTCCAAAGATCACTGACCTTACATGCAAGGATAATGGCAACGCCACTCAGAACTTAATGTTCCTATCTAATTTGTCTATTTGTGAATGGATGTTTCTGTCCAAAGCTATCCTTGTGTCTCACTTCACGCAAACCACTAAATACTTGCCCAGCCGAGATCCTGTGGTTAATCCCCAATTGGATATATGGTTGATTTAGCTCTGTATAGGTTGAGTCCAGCAATATCACCAAATATACAGACAATTTGCAGATATGTTGAGCCAGAACATTCAGACCCTCATCATGACATTGGTGGTAAATCCCACTTACCGCCGTGGTGATGGTCGCCAACATACCACTGCGGAGGCGAACATCCGTTAACCAAATTATGACACACACACACCAATCCAACAGAATACTGCCACATACACAGATCCGCCAGCCCAAAGGTCAGTGCTTAAGTGGCGGTACGAACACCCATACCGTTACGCTAACAAAACAATGTCCACTACATCATGACCCACGAATCACCACGGTGGACATTTAATGGCGGTAAACCATTGTGGGTACACACCGGCGCGCTCAGAATGGACACCAAATACTAAACTACACAACATTGGCCAATATCAAAAACACACACCTGACACTAATACACACACCACACCCACAGCACTATAAAACACACACATTACCCACAACCCTTTACGAATACAAATTATTGCCACAAGACTGACACCAAGACCACTGTGACAACTAGACACACACACCACATACACCCATACATCCCTCACGCAGCCCACTGGACCTGTGCTTTAAACAGACTTGGACAATGCCCTGGACTTTTCTCTACCATCACCCCATTCCATTGCACTTTTCCGTCAATTATTTCAACTACAATAAACACCCTTGAACACAACTTGAGTGACACTGTTTTATGTGTTGAGAATGTGCATTTATGGGAACAGCCCCATCTAGTGCAAATGATCTGAACACTCTGATAGCATATGAATAATGACTGTAGCTGTTTGTAGTAAACACATCAGGACACTGTTGTCATATCACCAACGTTTGTAAAATGACAAGCCATAGTTGACAGTCAGTTGAGTTGCAAAGGAAGTGAATGCCTTCATGCTACAGCCACACAGATAAATCAAAAGAGTATTGTCAGTTCCACTGTCTCACCTGTGTGTCATTGGAAGTATTGACGTATAACTGATGTTCTGTTGTCCACATCCTCATCCGCTGCCTCCTCATCCTCACTGTCCTCAGGGTCCACTGCTGCCACAGGGTCATCTCCAGTCTCCTCCTCCTGCAGAAAAGGCACATGTAGTCTGAGGGCCAGGTTATGCAACATGCAGCATGCCACTACTATCTAGCAGACCTTCTCGGGTGAGTAGCACAGAAATCCACCTGTCAGAAGCAGGCATCTGAACCTGGCCTTCAGGGAGCTGAGGGTCCTTTCGATTACTCTCCTGGTTCGCCCATGTGCATCATTATAATGATTATCAGCCCCTGTCCTGGCATTCCTCACAGGGGTCAGGAGCCACGATAGGTTTGGGTAGCCAGAGTCACCTGCAAGTATTGAGGGACAAACATTAGCCTTACACCATACTATGGGGATAACACCTGAAGGCATACACTGACAAACAGTGGGTGGGGACTCTGGCTTACATATTAGCCACACCCTGGGCCTCTGTAGTTGGGCCATCACATTTGGGATGCTGCTATTCCTCAGAATGAACGTGTCATGCACCGACCCAGGATACTTGGCAGTGAGGTGGGAGATGTACTGGTTAGCCAGGCACACCATTTGCACATTCGGTGAGTGGAAACTCTTCCCATTCCTAAACACCTGTTCATTCTGGCGGGGGAACAAACGCAATATGTGTACCGTCAGTAGCCCCAATAATATTGGGCATATGTCCCATTGCATAGAATCCTGCCTTCACAGTGGCCAAATCTTCCACCCAGGGGAAAGCAATGTAGCTGCACATGTATTTCACCAAGGCAGACAATACCCTTGCCAGCACGATTGAGAACATTGGCTGTGACATTCCTGCTGCCAAATCCACTGCCACTTGGAAAGAACCAGTTGCCAGGAAATGGAGCACTGATAGAACCTGCACGAGAGGGGGGATCCCAGTGGGATGACAGATAGCTGATATCAGGTCAGGCTCCAATTGGGCACACAGCTCTGTGATTGTGGCCCCGTCCAGTTTATGGGTGAGTATTATGTGCCTGTCCTCCAGTGTAGCCAAGTCCGCAAGGGGTCTGTACACGGGGATTTGTCTCCTCCTCCCCTATTCATCCGCAGTGGTAGATATCTAAGGGACACAAGAGTGAGCAGGCTGTCACAATTTGAACAATGGAACCACCACCTCAGTGTGCATACAGCATTGTGATTGGACAGTGGGAATGGCAATGTATGTGCAATTTTCTACAGTGACGTAGTTATGGAAGATCTGAATGTAGTCCCCCACCATGAAATGATAACCACCTGTCCTGTATCTAGGGAAAGGTGGACGTGAGGTAACTCCGCCAACGTTGGGTGTCGTGTCGGAAGGCAGTCTTGCACCGCCGTGGAATTCCTCATGGGCTACTAAGTGGATCTATGGAGTACAGTAGCCAATAGGGATCAGCGGCGACGGTGTACACCGCCGCGGACGTGACCGCCATTTTCTGTCTATAACCTCACTTGATTCCTGACTTTCCACAAGATAACACCTACACTGCGTGTGCTGCTGTGGCCTGTGTCTGGAACCTACCATGGCCGTGTGACTGGGGAAAGGGCCCCTGCCTTCACTTCAATGGAGTTGGAGAGCTTGGTTGATGGGGTTCTACCCCGGCATGGACAGCTGTATGGGCCTCCAGACCAACAGGTGAGTACACCTTGGGCATGATGCATGTGGTAAGGTTGCATGGAGATGTGTGTGCAGGCATCATGTCATTTGTGAGGGGGGTGTCTGGTGGTAGTGTACATGGTGTGCGCAGGGCGATGTGTGTGCCAATGAAGTTGGAAACAGGATTTGTGGGCCATATGTGTGATAGGCTGGATTGTATGTAGAATGCTGTCCTCATGTCTGTATTACCTCTGCAGATCAGCGCCCACCAGAAGAAGGGGTTGTGGTATGCCATCGCCAAGGACGTGCGGACCCTGGGGGTCTACAGAATGCGGAGCACCCACTTCAGGAAATGGTGGGAGGACCTGAGACGCTGGGCACGGAAGATTGCAGAGGACCAGATGGGGATGGCCTCCCAACGAGGAAGGGGTGCCCGTCGAACCTGACACCCCGTGATGGTCCGCATACTGGCGGTGGCCTACCCAGAGCTGGATGGGCGCTGACACATGGGGATGAGTACAGTGGGCATTACTACAATAATTGGTAGGTGGCATGGGATCTGGGTGGTGGGTGTGAGTTAGTGGGTGCCTCTTAATGCCCGGACAGACTTTGCAGCGTGATACAGCTCAAGGGTAATGGGTGTATGGCAAATGCAGGTAACCTAGCTCAGTTGCATTCCATGTCAGTCAGGGCTTTGTGGGTCCCAGGAGGGGTGCAGTTGGTGGTGTTTGGCCCTCATCTTGCTGTGGTATATAGCCAATTGAATGCCAGTGCAATGCATAGTGCACAAGCCTGATCCCTGTGTGTGACGGTGCTGTTTGCCAACTGTGGCCTTGGTGCAGTAATTGACCCAGTGCTCCCTTTCTCTCCCTCCCCCCTTTCTCCTTCTGTCATCCTGTTCCTGTGTGCGTTAGCATCACCTGGCGGAGGAGCAGGGGCACCGGCGACAGAGGAAGCTGCATCCCATAGGACCCAGGAGGCAGAGTCCACCGACGGTGAGGGAACCAGTGGGACAGAGGGCGAGGGGAGCACGACGGCGGAGACAGGAGGTGACAACACAGATTCTGATTCCTCCTCCGATGGAAGCTCTCTGGTGGTGGCGGACACCTCTGTGACCACCCCAGCTGCAGGTACAGCCGCCACCCCCATACCAGCACTGCCCTCTCAGAACCCCCACAGCTAGTTGCCCGTGCCCGCTCACCCAGGAGGGTGGGCATCTCTTTCGCCCCAGGCACCACAGGCCCTGATGCCCTGAGAGAGGAGGCTATTGACCTATTGACAGACATTGAGGCTCCTGAGATCTATCTCTGTAGGGCAGTCAACCATTGTGAATGCCATCCAGGGGCTGGCATCCCAGATGCAGCAATGGAATGCATTCCTGTAGGGCATCCACAGTGGATTGGTGGTCCAACAGAGATCGATTCAGTATTCGGCCTCCTCTCGGATGGCAGCCTTTGTCCCTGTTCCTACCGTACCCCCTCCAACTACCACTTACCAGTCCCAGTCTCCTCAACCCCAACCCATCCCATGCACACATACAGATGGGCATGCACACAAGACATAACACAAGAGTGGCACAGTCAAACACAGGCACCACACTTCAGTCCACAAGCACTCTCACAAACAACAGACAGTTGCACAGACATCCACATCCACTGCCTCCACTGTCTCCCCCTCCTCTTCCTCCTCCACCTCCCTCAAAGTCACGTCCACACTCACACTCGCATGCATTGTTTCAACAGCCACCACCAGCATCACCACACCAAGCAGCACACACACCTCACTAGCAGACACTTCCACAACATCCATCCACGTGTCCCCTCTGTCCTCCCTAACAGCCATCCACCTCACATGAGCACACTGCCCATGCACCTGCACCCAAGTCCAGCAGACGTACTCCTCCAACAACCACTCCCTCAACCTCCACTCCCATCCCTCATCCGTCCGACCTCATCCCACCCCACCGTCCCTAAGTAGCTTTTCCTTGCCCAACCTGACCTCTTTCCTCCCCCTACCCCTCCCCCTCCATCCTGCCCGTAAGAGCAGGGTCCCAATGACCCAGCCCAGCACCTCAGCCGAACAGTCTACAGGGACAGTGGAGGCACCTCCTAGTTGTGGAGGCAAGACAGTGAAGTATCCCACTCCACCAGCCGGGAAAGGGAAGGATCCCACTCAACCAGACAGGAAAGGAAAGGAAAGGATCCCGCTCCATCAGCCAGGAAAAGGAAGGACCCCACTCCACCAGCCAGGAAAGGGGAGGATCCCACTCAACTAGCCAGGAAAGAGAAGGATCCCACTCCACCAGCCAGGTGGGGTAAGGTTCCCACTCAACCACCAATGGCAGAAGAGGTTCCCACTCAACCACCAATGACAGAAGAGGTTCCCACTCAGCCACCAATGAAAGGCAAGAAGCCCTCACCTCCAGCTGAGATACAGCAGCCCTCACCTCCAGCAGAGGCTGCCCAGGAGACACCTCCCCCAGAAGAGACAATGCAGCTCTCACCTCCAGCAGAGGCTGCCCGGGAGACACCTCCCCCAGCAGAGACACAGAAGCCCTCACCTCCAGCAGAGGGCATGGAGGCCACCCTCCAGGGACTGTTGTACTAGGATCCCCCTCCAGAACCAGTGGGCAAGTTCCCCACCTCAGAGACTGTGACCTTGCACTCCCCAGCAATATGAAATGGGCATGGAGCCCCCTTCAGAAGCAGCGGGCAAGTTCCCCGCCTCAGAGACTGTGAGCTTGCACTTCCCAGCAATTTGAAATGGGCATGGAGCCCCCTCCAGAACTAGTGGGCAAGTTCCCCACCTCAGAGACTGTGACCTTGCACTCCCCAGCAATTTGAAATGGGCATGGAGCCCCTTCCAGAACCAGTGGGCAAATTCGTGACTTCACCTGAGGTGCTCCCCACCCCTCTTCCACCTGAGGTGCCTGCCCACTTCCGCGATGTTGCCCCTGCACAGTTTTGTGCGGAGTTAGTCAGGATCAAGTTGGGGCTTGGACTGTGCCTTGTGACCATGTGGGCCTTATGTACTTTGGATTGGGCATTGGCCCTTTCTGCACAATTGTTCATATATCTTTGTTCTCCAATTGGTTCATATGGTGGCTGTTGACATGCTATTACAATCTCAGTACTGCCAACCTGTAGTCCTTGTATTATTATGCAGGGCGGTCCTGTGCCATTGGTTTTCCCCTGCAGCTGGTTGTGTGTATGGTATGTGTGTGTATGGTATGTGTGTGAATGGTGTGTGTATGTCACTCTCCTTTTCCTCCCTCCCTCCCTTGTGTGCTAGGTGACTATACTCACCGTCGTCGTCAGTGCTCGTGTTCCAGGTGGGTATAGAAGAGCATCGGGAAGACTTGAAATTCCGGTTCCATGGCGGCGTTGATCTTCTGTGTGTCTCTGTTGGTGAGTCTTTGGTCTTCTGTGATGTGTTTCCGACAGTCTTTTGATGACGTTGGTACCGCCCCGAAAATCGTAGAGGTTTGCTGTGTCATGATATGGTGGGCCGTACCTTGTCTTCCGCCTGGCTGTTGATGGCTTCCGCCATGGTGCGTGGTGTTAACACCCTGGCGTTTGGTGTGGTACATTGGCTGTCTATGGGAGTTCTCATCGCCATGGTCTTAATTTAGTGGTAATTACCGCCAGCCTGTTGGCGGTATTACCACCACTTTAACAGTTACTGCCAATGTCATAATGACCACCTCAGTGTCCTACGAAACACTAAGACGCCATTGGCATACAAAGCCACTCTTTTTTTTTTTTTTTAATAAAACAGCCACGGTCTACTGAAAAACCCATCATCTGACAATCCACTCCAATCCATTTGGCCAGTGTCTTGATCACAGTGGTGAAGAGCTGCGCCTGAAACGGCTCCAACAACTCCTGTCCCACCCTACCCTTGCCGACAGGTCTGTGTATAACAGTCTAACATATCTAAGAAAGTTGAGGCCATTAGCTTTCGTCTCAGGGTGAACAAATAGTCCTATCCCACCGAGCCGAATGTCTTCTCAAAGTCAGCCAAAAGTAACACCAGGGGTCCTTCTCACCTGTTGGCAAGGTCCAAGGCATTATGAAGATGCCTAATATTGAGTCTAGTAGTGCATTTTGGCATAAAGTTGGGTTGATTCGGTCAGACCAATGAGTGTATCACATTCAATAAACAATTAGCTAGTGGATTAGTATTTTCACTACTACTCAGAGGAGTGATATCGGTGATAAGAGGAGCAGGGGTCCGGGTGCACTTCGTTTTTGGATTATGACTATTACAGCCAGCCACAAATCAGTTGGAAACACGTTGGGCCCAGAGTATTGCCAGAATATAAACATGGAAGGGGGGGAGGTCACTGGATTATCCTTGAAATGAGACTATCTATGTTCCTTACATCATGTCTTTCTTCCACCCATTCCCAGACTGAGTTTGGCGTTTTGAGGACAAATGTCTACCATAGGAATGTAATTTTAGCCAGGCTGGGTAAAGGAGCATCTAGTGAACGTTCATAGCTCTAAGTTTCCTTTTCGTTTCCTCAAAAACTGTTCTTCGTTGTTGCACTACTTTGTGAAGTCTGGGAAGATTATCTCTGTGACTCACAGGCAGTGTCACCATAGACATCAATTAACCAAAAAACCAAGTGACATCACACGCCATTTCATCTTTACATTTACTCACACGTACATACTTACACACACATTCACTCAGACACACTCTTTTACATAAGCACACTCTCACCCGCAAGCATGCACACATCATCCATTTAAAAGTGTTTTTCACTTAACTCCGTTACTGAGGGTCATATTCCAGTTAACGGTACTTAATTTTTTTATTACACTAATAGTAAATACTACATTACGCAATATTAGTGTAATAAAAAAACTGAGTGAAAACAGGAAAGAGTAGCCCCAAGCAACGTCCCCTAGAACGAGCTGCAACAGGTGTTGCTGTGCAGTTCATTAAGATTGAATGGTGACCTTTTTGGTGCTTATTTGTTTTGGGGTGTCAAAGTGGTACTAATAAGATGAAACCGTTGCCCAGGTAAAGTTACGATTTGTAAAAAACAATTAGGTAATTTTATCACAAAATGTAATGCATTACACCATATAGTTTGCCTTTTCTTGCTGCATACTCAACGGTGACACATAATGTGGTCCTCCCCGCCACATAATTCCTGAGACTGGTCATAGGTAGTCATTACTTCTTCTCGAGCAAAAGGGAAACTTTCTTCCTGTCCCTATAGTTCAGAAAGTGAGCAATTATGTAAAGGGAAGGTGCACTCAGCGAGGTCACTGCAGAAGCGCCCAATGTGTGCCGTCAACAATGAAGCTTACAGAGCCTTCTGCAGTCGTCTGCAGCAGTTGTGCTAAGAATTGTTCAAGAGAGTCACGCTCACAGCTCTCTGACAATCACACAAATTGTAAGTTGTTTCTGCAGGTGCAGCCATCTGCATCTTCCACCCTTGCCTCTACGCCCCTTTGATCCTACATTGAGTCTGGACACCGTTTTTTGAACATTTTTGACTTTATCCTCCAAGTCCAACACTCAGCTGTGACCTTCATGATTCTGCCCACCAACAGCCACAAATGCTGCCTCAGTAGGGTAATGTTGGAGCCAACTGCACTGATTTAGGCTTTGAGGGCTTCCCTAGAAGAAATGAAGAATTGATGCCAGTAGGATTGTAACTGTCACTGGTGTGACCTCAGAAGGCATTTTGGGTTACGAGACTGTGACACTCACCACATTCAATGATTGTGTCTGTCCAGCACCAATGGATTGGTCATATTTGTCTATGTTACCTTGTTTGGTGGTTTTGGGGATTTGTCTTTGGCTCTGTTGGACCAGGCGCTGCAGTAAGACCCCTGGCCAGGAGGAAATCATGAGGTCCTCAGTGAAACATTTCCAGAGTGCCTTACCGACCCGCCATCCCTCAGAGCAGTTGAGCCCGATTGAGACGGCACATGCAGTCTAATTATGGTCCCATCTGAACGTACAGAACCTTCCTAGTGACAAACAGAGAGAGGAGCTAGGGGTACAGGTGAGTTTAGAGTCACAAGAAGGAGGTGGGTATACGGCCAGTCTACCTACTAGCACTTCTTGGGAGATATGATTCAGTTTTGTCATTCTATGCCAGTCAGGTGGATCTACCTTCAATTTACCTCATCCACAATTTGAATAACTCTAAAATAATACAGATTTGAAAAAACTTGCTAGTCTTGTGAGAAGTGCAGGCTGAGGTCTTAGAGTTCGTGTGGTACTAATTTTACCCCAGATATAAGTTCCATTGATATCTGTGGCGTCCATGCACTTTTAATTTCTCTCTGGTATCAACAGATTTATATTGCACACCCGTGGATAATTGCAACATACGCAATGTACAGCCAACAATTAGTCACTGGACCTCTGCTCAAAGCTGTATAAAAACCAGACACAATATCTGAGGTTTTAGTGAACAAGTTACTTATC
Source organism: Pleurodeles waltl (assembly GCF_031143425.1). Classification (NCBI taxonomy): domain Eukaryota; kingdom Metazoa; phylum Chordata; class Amphibia; order Caudata; family Salamandridae; genus Pleurodeles; species Pleurodeles waltl. The sequence continues at coordinate 981,244,115 of NC_090448.1, forward strand.
TTCTGTATCTCATTATCTGGTAGAGACTTAATCTAGCTGCAGATTCCTTACCTTAGAATTTCCAGGTGTCAGCGTGGAATCTGGAAGTTTTGCTACACAATACCCTTGCGCGCGCTGTCAGGTGGCATCGTTCGGATCCTCATGGCGTCGTTGGAGCCATCTGTGCTCTCACAGTCGCCTATAAAGTCACCACCCAGGCGCGAGTACGTCAGTTCCTTTTCCACTAACTCCCACACCACAAGCGCAGAGCCATGGAAAGATAACAGCTTGTCTGTGCAAAAACTAGGCCCTGAAAGGCATAACCCCTAACCCTATTAAACGTGTCCGCAGAGGTGGAAGGCATGGGTAAGTGTAAGTATTCTACAGCTAGATAGAGTCTCTACCAGATAATGCGGTACCGAAGGTAAGTAACTTGTTCATCTGATAGATACCTCTAGATGCAGATTCCTCACCTTAGAATAGATACCTAAGCCATAACCTCCTGGCGGTGGGCTGTGGACAGATCCTGTTCAGACTAAAAAGTCCTGCAGGACTGAACGGGCAAAGTGCCCGTCTCTATGGACCTGATTGTCCCTACAGTAGTGTCTTGCAAACATGTGCAATGATGCCTACGTTGCTGCCTGACAGATATCCAGAACTGGAACAGCTTGTGCTAGCGCAGTGATAGCAGCCTTGCCCCTGGTGGAATGAGCCCTCAAGCCCTCTGGAGGCTGCTTCGTGGCCAGTGCATAGCAGATCTTAATGCAGAGAACGACCCAACGCGAAATAGTTCGTTTTTGCACTGCCCGACCTTTCTTTGCTCCCGTGTACCCTACAAAGAGTTGGTCATCCACCCTGAACTCTTTTGTGCAGTGTAGAACAACAATGCTCTTTTTGGGTGCAGCCGGTGGAGTCGCTCCTCTTCTTTAGAGGAATGCGGTGGAGCAAATAAGGTGTGAGGGCTGATGTTTTGACCCAGGTTAAATGGGGTCACCACCTTGGGGAGCATAGAGGCACAAGTTCTGAGTACTACCTTGTCTGGGAACATGGTGAGATACAGCAGTTTAGATGAGAGAGCCTGCGTCTCACTCACCTTCCTGGCAGATGTTATTGCCACTAAGAAGGCTGTCTTGATTGTGAGCAGCCGCAGGGACAGTTGTGTAAGGGCACAAAGGGAGCACACATGAGAAATGTAGGAACTAGATTTAAGTCCCACAGAGGGATAACAACGGGCGTAAGAGGAAACATATGTACAAGCCCTTTAAGAAATCTATGTACAATAGGTGATTTGTATAATGAAGGCTGATCAGGCAGCCGAACGAATGCCGATAAGGCGGAAGCATAACCTTTGAGAGTGCCAAGGAAGAACCCTGCTGAGCAAGGGATAAGATAAAGAGAAGAATGTCAGAGAGAGAAGCAGAAAGAGGATCAATAGATCTTTCTGTACAATAATTTACAAAACTATTCCAAAAGCAAGCGTATACCATCTCAGTGGAGGGATGCCTGGCTGCTAGAATAACTTTACAGACTTCGGGAGCAAGGTCAAAGGCTGTGCCTTCATGCGTGGAGATTGAGCGGCGACAGTTGACAGGTTCAGGTGGAGAACCTCCCCCGCTGCTGTGACAGAAGATCTTCCCAAAGGGACAGCCTCATGGGAGGACCGATGCTCATTTTCAGAAGCTCGGGATAACAGACTCTCGATGCCCAGTCCAGAGCCACCAGGATTACTTAGGTCGGATCATTCTTGATCTTCTTGGGATCTCTGAGCAGAAGTGGCATGGGCGGAAAGGCGTACAGGAGGCCTGAAGTCCACTCGCGACAAATAGCATTGCTGAGCGAGTGCTGCCTTGGAAACTCCGACTTGCAATACTGCTGACATTGCATGATCTCTGCGGAGGTGAACAGAGCTAACCAAGGCTCTCCCCATTGCTAAAAGAGTCCTTGTGCCACTTCCGGATGGAGACACCACTTGTGATCCGCTAGGCATCGACAGCTGAGTTTGTCTGCCCTGGCGTTCAGAGAACCTGCCAGGTGTTGAATCACCAAGATTATGCCCTGCTGTTCCAGCCATGTACAGAGACGCAGGGCCTCTTGACAAAGGGTCCACGACCCCACACCGCCCTGCTTGTTGCAGTACCACAATGTGGTGGTGTTGTCTGTGAACACCTACACCATCTTCCCTTTTACAACAGGAAGAAATGCTTTTAGTGCCTGTCAGATCGCCCGGAGCTCCAGTAAATTGATATGGAGTCAGGATTCTGTCAGAGACCAGAGTTCTCTGATCTCCACCTATCCCAGATGGCCACCCCATCCCAGAAGAGACACATCTGTCACTACTGTGAGATCTGGTTGAAAAAGGGAGAGGAGTCTGCCTCTGACCTAATCATAGTTCACTAACCACCACTGCAGATCTTTTGCAGTTCCCTCCGAGGTCTGAACTGTGTCGGTGAGATTACCCTGATGCTGTGCCCATTGGAACTTCAGGTCCCACTCCAGAACCCTCATATGCCATCTGGCATATTTGACTAGCAGGATGCAGGAGGCCATGTGGCCTAACAGCCTCAGAGTCTGTCTCACCAAAGTCCAGGATAGAGGCTGAAACATCAGAATCATAACCTGAATATCCTGGACTCGTTGCTCGGGAGGATATGTCCGAAACTTAAGTGTGTCCAGAACAGCTCCAATGAAACGGAGTGTGAAAGAGAGAGAGTCAGGTGTGACTTCGCCACGTTTATAGTGAACCCCTGCAAACGCAAGAGGTTTGCCATAGTGTGAAGGTGGGTGACGACAGCATTGTTCCAGAGCTGATATCAGATCCAAGAGACCCCATCGGCGCCAAAGCCGCCGGTGTGGAACCTGATTGGGCCATGCCGACCCCGCAGGGCCCAAAGGCGCGCCGGTGGTTCAGCCCACTCAAATGCGAGACGCATGGCCTCGTAAAACTCTTTGAGTTGAGCGAGGATCGCTCTGGCTGCAGGAAAGGAGGGGGAGGCTTGAAGTCAGCCCTGGCAATGGCTCTTCAGAACCGTGCCTGGAACGTTGATGTTCCTGACTCACTTTGTGAGCCAACTGGCAAGGTGAAGTGGAAGTCTTCCAGATTCCGACCTGGAAACTCTAAAGTAAGGAATCTGCAGCTAGAAGTCTCTACCAGATGCATGTTATAACTTATATAGCGCGCACACATTTAAGTTTTTATAAGTAAGACACAGCCTGATCAACAACCCACATTCTTCTGGGTTTCTCTTGGTCATGCTTCGCAATGAAGGTTAATGTCCAAGTGTGACCACCAGGTGTATGCATCTTTTAGCGAACCTTAGTACCAATCATGCAATGGCAACTCGGGTTACTTTTTCATGCATCTCTGGATTAATTCATAGGATGATTATCAGTATTTATCTGTTAGAAGAGACCCTAAATGCTGTTTAAGTTTTAGAAGAACTTTTTATTGACTGTATGAGTATGCAGGTTTTCCAGAATGGCTTCTACTCTCTTGAACACATCCTGGTGTAAGACCAAAATGAAGGTACACCTGTACCGCTGGGAAGGCCCAGAGACGGGCTGGCTTTTAAAGAGCTCATGAGTGCCATGCTTAACATATCATTGATTCACTTTGAACACCTTTCGTTTACTTACAATTCAGAGGCACAAACTTGTCAGGAACCCACCACAAAAATATTTAACAAGCGTTGGCAAAGTCCATTGGTCTCACCTATGTGAGAGCCTTTGGCTTTGCCAGTGTCTTTTAGGTATGGTGTACAACAGCGTTACAGGGTTCAGAATCATGCAGCTGATGCTCTTCCTCGCCTGCAGTGCAAAAGGTTCCAAGCAGAGAGGCCGAAGGCAGTGGAGGAGATGATGCCCTTCAAGGAGGAGTTCTGGGAACTAATGCGCTAGAACTGCAACTATAGAGCATAGCAAGAAGACTCTAGTTGTTGGAACAAGGCAATGGTACCAGCGTTGCATGGAGACTTTTGTGGACATTGCACCTGGAGTTTCTAGTGCAGAAGAGGATTTTGAGGCATTGGTGGTGCGGGTCAAAAAATATCTTGTGTGGTCCAGGGGTGCAAGGAAATCCAGGTCTTGGGTCTCAGAGCATCAGGCGGCAATAGCATACAATGCAAAGCTGAAGGGTTTAGAGGACCGCACAAAAGGATTTGTTCTCAGGGAAGCCTTGAAGGGTGGGCAAAATATGAAAATAAAAAACAGGATATCAGGTCACCAAAAGATTTTCCAACGCTAGAAGTACCGATTGATTACCAGCTGTTAGTGTGCCACTCACACTTTTAGACTGTGCTATTTAGTACAGATTTCTGACTTACCTTTTTTGGGGCTTTCAGGGTTAGCAAGCTGATAGCCAGAGCCAAAGGTGACCAAAGCAGTAGGGCCCTTTTGGTTCAGGATGTGCATTTGGGCCCACACAACGTTGCCTTCCAAGGCAAGCGATCTAAGACTGATCAGATGTGCAAAGGACAGAACATTCCACAGAATAAGATTGACCTAGTCCATATTGCCCGGTTAGACTCCTGGCAGGGTACATGAATGAATGGGCAGGGGTTAAATGTGAGGCATACGTCCTCACCCACAAAGATGGGACACCTTTGACAAAATATCAGTTTAAAAAGGTGTTGGCATCAGCAGTAAAGATGATAGGGCTCCTGGGGCGCTATTTTACCACCATTAATTTCGAACTGGGGCAGCCACAACAGCCATATAGGAAGTACTGTCTGCCCATGCAATAGAGATGGGGATCTGATAGGTGCCAATTATATAAACGTCCAAACAATCACCAAGAAATGGGCAACTAGGATGCAGGTTTCGGGCGGGGCTTTATGCTGACTTTGGAGCAATAATGAATGCTAAAATGATATGCTTGATAAGTGTAATAAAGTCATTATTGTGGGCTTATTCTTCACCCCATTTTTTATATTTGTCTTCTACCCCATAGAGTGAAATACGTGTGGGTCATCAAGCACTGTTATGTGTCCAGGGTGGCGGAAGGAGCTGGCAACAATGGAGGAAATCCAGCATTCATGTTTCAAAGCACAAGGGTGGCATGGTTTGGAAGGCCAGGGTTGCAGTGGCAGGAACTGGAATGTTTAACTCAGGCATGCTAAACCCGGGCAAGAAACCCAGACGTTTTGGGTGTGAATGACCTCCAAGCTATGGGCAGGTGAGACATGTTTCAGATTATAAGGGAATCCTTCACTGACCTGGCCAGGACCATTAATATCAGTGGTATGGTCAGCTATCACTCCCAGTAAGTCCTGGGTAGAGGCTTGATCCAAAGAGTTGTCAAGTAGAAGACTAAAATGCCTCATGGCCAAATTCCTGTTGGAGTCGGGCTTAGGTGGGATTACGCTTTGCTTAATTAATTTGCAGCAACCAGACTATTATGGCCCGGATGGGATGCACCTGTCAGAAATTGGAGTGGATGCATTTCTACAGAACATAAATGGGACATTGAATGCAAGGGGTTGTTGGTAGATTGGAAGAATTGAGGCACACCTATGGCGGGGGGGTCTTGCTGGCAGTGGAAGCTCCCAGCAAGGCATGGCAGTACTTACAATGCAATCCTAAGGAGAAATGGCAGGTTGCCAGAGGGGAACATGCCACAAACAGGTGACAGGCAGGACCCAGGGTGTACTGGCAGGCTACTGTAGTGGCCTTGTAGGTTGGACTGGAAGGAAACAGCCATTTGCAGAGTCTGTGGTCCGGAAGACGTTGGTGGATAGGTGACCAGGTCACCTTGCAAGGAAGGGCTGAGACTTTCACCCAGGATACCATTCCATTCATGGGCTGGAAGCAGACGCGTGCCCTGAATGAACTGAAGGCAGGGTAGAAGCAGACGCTTGCCCATAAGGAAATATGTGGTTGCACCGGAAGTGAAGCCCCCCAGCTGGGCTGGAAGCAGACACTTGCCTAAAAGGAAAAGTATGGTTTTTTTTAACATTTCTTTATTGGCATTACAATTTACAAACAGTCAGATCCACCTTATTCATCATCAAAGAGTGGTATACATCTGTTCCATCTTTCATCTTCAGTATTACTGTGCATTTGTCAATTGTTGATGTATTCATATCTCAATCTTCCCTTATTTTATGAAGCCTGTGTCCAGGTCACTGGAGCCATATATCTTCACAATACTAACATTAGTGTTGCCCTGAATATTTAGTATTCAACGTGCAGGGACCGGATGAATATACCACTTTGTCGCTCCATTTTGCAAAATTCTATATAAATCAGCAAATTAAACAAAAACAGTCCTCATTATATCCATTTGCCCTCCCCAACCCATTCTCACCCCCTGCTTCCAATTGCCTACTCAGCCGTTGTGAATGAGATATAATCTGTCCATTTCCATAGTCGCCAACCTTCGTCAAGTTTCCTCATTAACTCTCGGGCACTATGTGAGGGCAACTATATCCATCAATCGCTTCTATCTCCGCACCTTCTTGGTTGACTCTTCCTCCCGCACAACTCCAGGAGGGTACCGCAGTGTTTGTAGCATAGTCCCCAAAGCAAGTAAATCATAGAGGGCCAGATGTACAAAAATGCAATGTTGCATTTCTTAAATAGCGACTTCATAGAAATCGCTATGTAAGAAATGCAAAAAGCTATGTACAGAGATACCGATTTCCTAATAGTGATTTCTACAAAGTAGGAATCGCTATTAGGAAATCCCATTGCATTTTAGTCAGTGGGCTGGTTTTGCATTTCCTAAATAGCGATTTCTCATATGAAGAAATCGCTATCTAGGAAATGCAAAACCAGGTATGGTAAAGGGCAAAAGGACCCCTTGATGCACCCTAAAAACAGAGGTGCACCTGTAGACCACATATATGCCTGTAGGGCATGTGTTTGTTCTATTGCAATAAAAACGCACCTTGGGGTGCTTTTTTTTATATTGCACCTGGTTACCACCTATTTCAAGTCGGTGGTAATTGCATCTCTTAAATGCCCACGTCGCATTTAGGAAATGCTTTGTACATCAGAATAGGAATCGCAAACAGGAAATCCCTATTTGCGATCTCCTATTCTGGGAACCCCAAATTGCGATTTCTACAGACCTGGACAGACTGGCCGGCACTGAATGTAGGGCACAGTGCTTGTGGCTATGGTAAAGAGGGAACATGCTCGTTGAATACAGCAAGAAATGGTGGTTGAAGGATCGCTTGTAAGTTGAAAAATTGCATAATAAACTGCAACCTCAATTCTTCCATAAATGTGAAATTAGTGTGGTCTGACTTTCTTGGATCCGGGAGGGTGACCAGGTGGGTCCTGGGGTGCCCCCACAAACTCCAGTTCCATTTTCCTGGACTTTGTGAGTGCGGGGATGCCATTTTATGCATGTACTGGATATAGGACACTACCTATGTCTAGCTACATAATGGTAACTCCGAACCTAGGTATGTTTGGTATCAAGCATGTCGTAATCATACCCCAAAACTGTTGCCAGTATTGGAAGTATGATTCCATGCACTCTGGGGGTTTCTTAGATGATCCCCAGCATTGTTCCTACCAGCCTTCTGGGGTTTTCTGGGCAGGAGTGGGTCTAAAACCTCTTCCTCCCATGTTAAAAAGCCTTGGTGCTATGTTTGTAAAAACAAAGGCCACATGCCCGAAGAGAGCTCCTGTCCCTGGAAAGGCACTGAGCTTTCTACCACTACTACCCCCACTTCTACTCCTAGTGCCTCTAGTAGTAGTAGTAGTAGTAGTAGTAGTAGTAGTAGTAGTAGTAGTAGTAGTAGTAGTAATAATTTGTCTCTCAGGATGGCACCAGCCGTGCAACCCTAGCTGCTAGTCCCCTTAACATGGATAAGTACAAGCAGCACATCCTAGTAAATGGTGTTGAGGCTGAGGCCTACAAGGACACAGGTGCCAGTGTCACCATAGTAACTGAACAGTTAGTGTCTCCTGAACAACACCTTCTTGCTCACAAGTACCAAGTCACTGATGTGACTAACTCTACTCACTGCCTCTCCATAGCTATGGTAGACTTTAGCTGGGGTGGAGTTACTGGCCTTAAACAGGTGGTAGTCTCTTCTAACCTACCTTATGAGTGCGTCCTAGGTAATGACCTGGAGACCTCAGATTGGGCTTAAGTAGAGTTCCTTGCCCATTCAGACATGCTGGGCATCCCCAAAGATTTGCTCACTTTAACCTCCAAACAGGCTAAAGAACAAAGTAGGGAAGGGGCCCTGGAGCCTGGAACAATGGTCCAGGACACTCCTATAAACTCAGACAGGCAGGATACAGGATTACCTCCTGTTCACACTCCCACTGAGGACCCCACTCCTCTGATGGAGGAAACCACCCCCAGGGTGGAACTTGTACCACGGGAACCAAAACCTATCACAGCTAAGCTCCCAGGGGTAAAAGACTCTCTGGAAGGAACCTAAGAAAGAACAGCCAACCTGCCCTATCTTAGAAAACCTGGAGCCGCCCTTCTGCCCTTCCAGGAAATCTTTAGGGCAGCAACAATGCACCACCAAAGACAACTTAGCACAGCAAACCTGTCCTTCTTTACAGCCTTTAGGACAGCAACCCTGCCCTGCTCGACCCCTGTTAGGACAGTAATCCCGTCTTCCTTTAGTGCATTTAGGACAACAACTCTGTCCTACTCGGCCCCTGCTAGGACAGTAACCCTGTCCCCCTTTAGAGGCTTTAGGACAGCAACCCTGTCCTGCTCTACCCCTTTTAGGGCAGCAAACCTGTCATCTCTAGAGCCTTTAGAGTAGCACCCCTGTCCTGCTCTAAACCCCTTAGGACAGTAACCCTGCCCAACCACAGAGCCCCTGGGACAGCAATCCTGCCATGCTCTGATACCCTTCAGTCCACAGCATAGGAAACTAAAGGGCCCACAGTTTAACATTGCAGGAGAAAATCTCAAACTGCTAGGGTGGTCCACCTACCCACAGGGAAGCGGCCATACAGTTGATGATACTGGGAGTAACCACTCTAATGCAGAGGTACTCTCCAGCTAACTCCACTTGGACAATAAAGACTCATCTGGCTGTTCTTCGTTTGGGGGAGGGGTGGTTATGTAGGAAAGTAGCCTCTTTTTAGCGTGCTTATCCCCACTTTTGTCAGTTTGTCAGTGTGTTTGACTGTGTTCAATGAGATCCTGCTAACCCGTACCCCAGTGACTATGCTCTCTCCCTTCAAACTTGGTTACTTAAACCACTTACACCGCACATTTGGCATACTGGTGCCCCCATGTAAGCCCCTAGAATATGGTATCTAAGTACCCAGGGCATCGGGGTACCGGGGATCCCCATGGGCTGCAGCATGTATTATGCCACCCATGAGTAGCACATGCAAAGTTTATCTGCAGGCCTGCCTTTGCAGCCTGCGTAAAAGGGTATATGCACCCTTTTCACTACAGGTCATTGCACCAGGTCACTTCAAGTCACCCCAATGGCAGGCTCGCCTAGCCCAGAGGGCAGGGTGCAAGTACTTGTGTGTGAGGGCACCCTTGCACTAGCAGAGGTGCCCCCATGAACTCCCAGTTCCACTTTCCTGGACTTCGTGATTGCGGGGACCCCATTTTATGTGTGTACTAGACATAGGACACTACTTATGTCCAGCTACATAATGTAGCTTCGAACCTAGGTATGTTTGGTATCAAACATGTCGGAATCATACCCCAAAACTGTTCCCAGTATTAGAAGTATGATTCCATGCACTCTGGGGGCTCCTTAGAGGACCCCCAGCATTGTTCCTACCAGCCTTCTGGGGTTTTCTGGACAGACTAAGCTGCTGCCACCCCTGATACAGGTTCCTGCTCTCCTGCTGCTTGAACAGCTCAGGTGCAGGAAGGCAGAACAAAGGATTTCCTTTGGGAGAGAGGGTAACACCCTCTCCCTTTTTGAAATAGGTGTTGCATGGCTTGGGAGGAGTAGCCTCCCCAGGCCACTGGTATGCTTTGAAGGGCACATTTGGTGCCCTCCATGCATACATAAGTCTACACCAGTTCAGGGACCCCCAGTCCCTGCTCTGGCACGAAACTGGACAATGAAAAGGGGAATGACCACTCCTCTGTCCATCACCATCCCAGGGGTGGTGCCCAGAGCTCCTCCAGAGGGCACCTGGGTTCTGCCACCTTGAAACCAAGGTTGGCAGGGACCTCTGGGAGCATCTGAGTGGCCAGGTCAGGCAGGTGACGTCAGAGCCCCCTCCTGAAAGGTGGTCACCTGGCTATGTGACCAATGCCCCTTTTCAGGGCTATTTAGGGTCTCTCTCTTGAGTGGGTCCTCAGAGTTCAGCTTGCAAGATTCCAGCAGGACTCCTCTATAACCTCTACTTTGACTTCTAGCCCCTGGAACCGTGACTGGACCCCCCAGGAACCGACTATCTGCATCGACGACAAAGTCCCTGCTTGCAACATTCTTTCCACGGCTCCTACCAGCTTCTGCAACATTTCCCCTGCTGTGCATCCTCTGAGGGCGGCAAGTCTTCAGTCTGCATGAGAAGGAAGAAGGAATTGGAGTGAAGGAGTCACTCCCCTGGATCCGCAGGCACCAATTGCAATAACGACTGGCTGCGTGGATCTCTTCTCATCCTGAGCTGCATGGATCCGGAATCGTGGGTGGTGGTCCTAAGTAGTCCTCTTGGTCCTCTCTGCCAGCCGTCCAACTTTGGTGGAGGTACGCCCTTGCCTTCCCATGCAAGACAGTACCCCCGTGTACCGTGTCTCTTGCAGCTACCAAGGCTTGTTGGCATCTCCTCCAAGGGATCTTTAGGCTCTGTGTAGCCCTAGCACTCCTTCCTGTGACGCATAGCCCTCTGTGTGCTTTTCCTGCGGTGTGGGAGCCTTCTCCAGTTGTGCTGCATGGGCTCCTCTGCGACTCCTGGTTCCTCTTCCAGAAGGTCTCCTTTGGGGGCTGCCTTTTCTTCTGTGGACTCTCTGCCTCCTGAGGGTTCCCCCAGGACTCCCCCCTTGGGATGAGTCCTCCTGGACCTTGCTGGTACCCTGCAGCTCCTCTTTTGCTTCACTGCCACTTCTGCCTTTGCCAAGACTTGTTGGTGGCTTTTCCACACCACTGACTGACAGCAATCATACTTCCAGCGTGGTACGTCAACTGCACCCTCCAGGAACTCTTCACCTTCTCCAAGGCCGGATTCCTGACCGTCTTCGTCCTACCATGGACCAACTCCTGCAACCACAGTTGGGTCGGTAGTGGCTCCTGTCCCCACTGAACTCTTCTGTGACTTCTGGACTTGGTCCTCTTCTACCACAGGTCTTCCTCTTCAGGAATCCACTGCTGTTTTTTTTTGCGATCTTGTCTGAGTGTTGCATTTTCTTCTTTTTCTTCGTTCTGTGTGGTTTGGGGAAAATCCAGTAACTTACTCCTTTCTTCTTGGTCGCTGGGGGGCACTGTTGTACTTCTGTTTCCTAGTTCCCCCAGCTCCCCTCTACACATTCCACTTACCTAGGTGGGGGTCCTGTATTTGCATCCCATTTTTTTAGTATATGGTTTTAGGCTCCCCCTAGGGTAACTGTTGTCTATTGCTATTCGCACTGTTTTCTAACACTTTCTATGCCTATTACTGATTATTAGTGTACATATCTAATGTGTTACTTACCTCCTATTGGAGGGTTGCCTCTCTAGTACTTTTTGGTAATTGTGTCACTAAAATAAAGTACCATTATTTTTGTAACACCAAGTGTTTTCTTTCATGTGTGTAAGTGATGTGTTACTACAGAAATATTGCATTAGCTTTTCATGTCTCCTACATAAGCTTTGGCTGGTCATCCATAGCGACCTGGCTCCTAGACACTCCCTACACTACACTAATAGTTATACCTGGACCTGGTATAAGGTGTAAGTACCTTAGGTACCCAACACACACAAGGCCAGCTTCCTACACCAACTGTCTTGGACCGTTAGAGAAATAAAGTTGAAATGCTAAGAGTCTTGTTTGGAGGACCCACATTTTTTCAGGAACAAAAATGACAATTTAGTTGCAGTTTACTTTAAAGGGTTAACGAAATGCCTTGTAGCAAAAAAAAATTACTTTAGATGGGGGAAACATCCACAACTAACGAAGAAGAAAAAAAAATAGCCGAGTGTGAGCACGAAGAGAGGAAGGACACCAATAAAGACATAAATCAGTAGTACTTGGTCCATGGTCCATCGTGAGGATAAACCCACAAACAGCAAATGATGCTTGCACCCGCTGACCAATGAGGACCAAGGAAATGAGAGTGGTGAGGAAGCCAAACGTAATGGGCAAGCTAAAAGCCCCTTTTTAGAGTTTATTGTTTTTTAAGGAACCATAGATTGTCGTCTTGCGACAGCACATAAGCCCAGCCTGGAGGGGAGACCTAAAATGAATAATTAAATAAACAACTCGCCTGAGCTCACTGAGGGCTGTCAAATCCACCTCTGATGAATGTAACAACAACAAAAACACAAACTTGTGGCCAGAAGGCACCTAGGATACCTTTAACCACATTATAGAAGGGCACTAACAAGAGGGAATTACTCTTCCAAATGTTTGCAAATACTACTTAATGAAACACCTCGTAGTTCCAAAGGAATGGACTTTTAAATCACTAGATGACCCCAGTCTGCACACAGATTGATACAAAATGGGACAGGTGGGATTTCCTATATATATATATATATATATATATATATATGGTAGGGAAAGGGGCAATCCGAGAGTAAGACCTTATGAAATTCTCCGATCTGTACCAGGAAGGCCAATTCTTGCCTCTATTTGAGCACCCTACGGTCCTAGAAGTGCTGCTGGAATCAACTTTGGGCTGCATGTTGTACTTTATACAACACATTCCCAGCCCACACCCGCCCTGCAACCATCTGCATGAGTAACCGTGCCAGTGGCCCGCACCACATGGACACTTGACACAGACTCCCCCCTCATTGACACCCATTGGTCCTACTGCTGTGGCCAAACAGCAACACTATCTCCCAACTAAAGGCTACGTCTGATACACTTTAGATCTTCACACCATGTCTACAGTATCCCTGCACACCTCCTCGACATAGGGCTCAATGTCGATGAGCGATGTTTAAGATGTGCTGTTCCCCAGCCCACATTCATCCACCTGGTGTGGAGATGCCTCAGAGCAGCCGAGTTCTCGGAAATGTATTTTTAATTATCTGCAATATCGCTGCCAACGCCCTATCCTTCATTCCCCTTGTGGCCCTTCTGGGCGTTGTCAAGGACACCCCCGCTAGCAGCCGCCGCCTCACGGCAATGCTATTCCTCTTAGCTAAGCATAAGGTGGGCATCCACTGGGGTTAGAGACCTGACCTTACTGTGTCTGCCTGGCTGCGATACGCGGCATTCTGCCAGGAGAAACTGTCTAATTTCTGCAACTTGATGACCCCACAATCTCGCCCCAAGGACATCTGGAAACCTTTTCTTGCATATATGCACCAAAGGTCCCCACCAGTAATTTCGCCCTGGGGGCTTAAGCCTGGGACTGAGGATTTGTCCCTGGCCAAATTAGACCATCCCCTTGTGGGGGTCCCAGACTAATCGTCTCAGCTGCTGGGATAATGTCTCTCTGCCACTCTGTTGCTGACCGCATTTATCTGATCGAGCAATGCCAGTGAGCTAGTGTAAGCATGCACTCAGGTGTGGTCAATAGATATTAGCGCCCACCTGTGTGAGAGGAACCATATTGCTACTGTTTATTTTATGCATCTTTATCTCACCATGCTCCCTCCCTCCCCCTCCCTCGCACCCTTTCCCATCTCTTCTCCTTCCCCCCTCCATGTTTCTACAGCTGTAATAATGTTGTGTTATTCATTATAAATGCAAATATATATTTTTTTATTTAAAAAAGGGGGCAATCCGATTGACCCACCATCCGTTACATTAGTGTCAATCCAGAATCGAAGAGGAAAATAAACCCAGGGACACCCTTTGTCATTGGGAAATATTATTGGGAAGGTTAGTGGTCAACAAGTATTTAGGAACTGGGATGTAACAGGCATAAAACAGCTGTAACATGTAGGAAATACTTTCACAGGGCTTTACAAAATTATGTTGCTGGTGTCCGAGAGGTCAGCTAAGAAAGTCAAGAAGTGTCATATCAAGTCAGTTTCAAATTAGTCTGCAGTATGTTTCAGGAGTCCGCAGTGTGAGTTCTGAGTACTGCTGAAACAGACCATAATCCCTACTACATTTAAGCACTGACACCAATACTGGAAATGTCATCATCTGGATAAAGTAGGGCATTCACCATACCTATCTGCAAATCTGGAACATTTCTAATCTGTGGTGGTCTCAGAAAAACCTTGGCATATGTTGGCTATTGATTTTACAGGTCCAAATCATGATCCACCATAGCAAATTTATCTGTCATGGTATTCGTTGGCTATGTTTCCAAATGGACAGAGGTGCATTTTACATGTCACCAGAACCCATGGAAAAAGTAGCTCCCAATTATTCACTTACAATGTGAAAGTCTTTTGTTTGCTGATGGAGCAAGCAATATTATTCTTGTACCCTGCTTTCAATTCCTTTTATATATTTCATACATGCTTACCACAACCAGACAACAACTGGATTTATATTTATCACAGCCTAAGTTTATGTTTAGCACAATTAATACTTTATTTTTTCGTTGTTCATTTTAAATTTATGTGTTATAAACAAAACACATTTGACACACAAAAGGAAAAGTTGCTTACTTTCAGTTACAATATTTGGGTGAACTCATAATATTCCAGCAGGATGTTCAGTTTATTTATTACCCTTCCAAGCTTCAAACTGGTCCAGAAAAACATTTTCCCATGAACAACTCTCCAACGTCTCCAGGTGACACCAGGAATCTTCGGCCAAAATTGCCCCCAGACTTGATGACATCGAAGTACATTAGGCACCAGCCATCGCGCTGGCATCAGTTCCTGATACTTTTCCATGGCTTGAAGCATGCATAGTAGGACAGAGAGAACAATGACATCAACAATTACAGCGAATAACATGTTTGGATACCTTCTGCCCTTATTAGTCACAACACTAACTCTGAAGTGAGCAAGGGAGGGTAGGGTGTGCAGTGTGGTGAGTAGCCTGTAGGACAATTATGAATCCAAAATATTGTTATTGAAGATAATTAAAATTTTCTTCTAACGGATGTGTTTTGACGCAGATTTTTCACTTTACGAATGTGCCTTAAAGCAATAACCCATTGGGAGGTAAGATTGAGTAGTGCTGGGTGACCAAGGAATACAGGTACCATACTTAGTCAAAGTACCCATCACTGCATGCCTGTGACCTGACGCAGTAGCGGTTGGCAAAAATATGCAGGGATTGCGATGCACCCACCCAGTAGAGGTAGGCGACCAAGATGTCTCTGAAGAGGGTCATGTAGACAGCCGTCCCCCAAATGGGATGGGCGCAGATGCCCTCCAAAGGATCTTTCTTAGTCAGGGCATTAGCAGATTTTGACTCAGAAGATGACCCAATATAAAATGGTGTATTTGGCCGACTTTGCTATTCTTATCTCTGGTGAAAACCACAAAGAGCTGATCATCCACTCTGTCCTGTCATGTGTGGTCAATGTAATATGACACCAAACACTCAAAGCAGCGTTATGATTAGCTGAAGCGGTTTATATCTCGAAACCACGAGTGCTTCAAGCACCCAAGGCTCAACAACGAGCTCGGAACAAACTCATTGGTATCACTAATGCCTTTACCACAAATGCCTTTACAATGACTTTTGTTGTAAAGGCATTCCTGGCAAAGGCATTAGTGATCAGCATGCACGGTTCCAGCATGCTTTCCCCCTAGCCCCCCACCCCTAAAAACTACAGTGACCCCCCACCTCCACAACCACCCCAACCCCACCCCCAAAATTACCACAACCCCAACCCCCCCAAAACCTAAAGCACCCCAACCCACACCTAAAACCTAAACCCTGCCCCCCTCCCCCAAACCCTAATCACCCCAAACCCCCACCCCACCCCAAAAAAACAGATCCAGTCCCAGCCCAACTTACCTCCTCCTTCACCCCAAGCCCCCCACCCCACCCCCAAAAACTAAAATACCCCGAGTCCCCACCCCGCCCCTAAAACCTAAAGCACCCCCCAACCCACCCCTAAAACCTAAACGTTGACCCCACTTCCCCTAATCACCCCGAGCCCCCCACCCCCAAAAACTAAAATACTCTGAGTCCCCACCCCGCCTCTAAAACCTAAAGCACCCCAATCCCCCAACCCACCCCTAAAACCTAAACCCTGACCCCCTCTCCCCCCTAAACCCTAATCACCACCGGACCCCCACCCCCAAAAAAACAGCCCCAGTCCCAGCCCAACTTACCTCCTCCTTCACCCCGTCGACTCCCTTCTTCTGTGCCTTAACCAAGCATGTACGTGGTTCACACATGTGTGGTTAAGGCACAAAAACCAGGAAGTCGTGGAAAACGAAACCGTTGTTTCGCTTTAGTGTTCCACAACTTCGTGGTTAAGGAGTCGTTGTTTCGGGTGTTTCCCGCTGAAGCGCCCTGGCTGGATGCTCTAAAGCAGACTGAGCGCCGGGGCTGGCTCTTTCCAACTCGGCAACACAGTGGCAAGTTGGAGACAGCCTTTGTGCACATGTGTGTTTGGCCGGCCCGAGACGGCAGGCCAAACATACATGCGCACTGAGGGGAGTGCTCTGTGCACTCCCCTCATGTTCGTGACCAACATGGCCCGCCCCCTTTAAAAATAAAAGGATAATAAACGTGGTTTGTTATCGTTTTATTTTCAAAGGTTTTGCAGCTCCTGCTGCTGGCGGGGGCGGCGCTCCTCCACAATAACGGAGGAGCCGCCCCTGCTAAGCAGCTGTCTCCCACCTGGTAGAATGAGATGGAGGAAAGAAAGCTGGATGGGTAATAGACTGGCCTATGCGAAATGCAGATACCACCAAAGGTAAAAAAGATGGGCAGGTGCAAAGGACAAACATTCAGGTAGAAAATTGTGAAAGGTGGATGAGGTGAGAGAGCTAGAAGCTCGCCGGATCTATGAGCTGAAGTTATTGCCAACCAGGAGTGGCTCATTATAAGGTGTTTCAAGGCACAGCCCCCTGCCTCCAGTGAGGTCCCTGTGTATTTTTCAATTCAACAGCTTTCATGAAAATACAAGTTTCATGTTTTCATGAACACTGCCTGTGAGCAGGTCAGCCCCCTTTCCCTTGTTTCCAGGTTCCTGAGGAGTAGTAGGGGACTGAGGGGGAAGAGGCATGATTCAGTTATAGGGTGCTCCTAAAACACAACAATCTATAGCTGAATGTCTGGATTGTACATGACTGAGGGGCGTAGCTCAACCATGATCCACTCACACAGAAACACTCCATTATATATAGCAGACATAAGGCAGCACAGTATATCTGCTCAAATGTGGCTGTCAGGGTGCATGTCTGTGCGTCCCTGAGGCCAGTGAGGAGCCACAAAGAGCAGGAGAGGCAGGAGAGGCAAGATCTCCAGCATTATGTCAGCTTCTTATAGCGCTGTGCTTCAAGTCCAATCAAGAAGCTGGCAAAGGGATTAAAATGGGTCTTCCCCTTTTCAAACTTGCCCTGCCTGCTCTGTCTGGCTCCTCCTTGGGACTCATGGCTTGCTGGTTCTAATGCCCAGCACCAGCCTCCTGATCTGCTGCTGCCATGGGGCCTCCAAGCTGCCAGCTAAGGAGGCAAGTAACTTAAAAAAAATGTTACGTCTCTATGCATATGTGTATATGTTTGTGAGTGATTGAGAGTGAATGGGATTGAGTGAAAGTGTTGTGTGTTTGAGACTGTCTGAGAGTGACAGTGAGTGAGAATCTGAGTTTGAATGCATATGAATAAGTGAAAGTGAGCATGAGGGAGTGTGTGAAGGCATGTGAGTGTGTTAGAACAAGTGGAGGTTGTGAGAGGGAGTGGAAGTGAGTATGGGGTGTAGCTATCAATGGTGCAGAAGGCGAGTGTGTGTAAGTGTGTTAGTACATGAGTATGAGATTCAGAGAGTATAAGCACATTTGTGTGTGAGTAACAGTGAGGTGGAGTGAGTGTTAGTGAGAATGATTAAGTGACAGAATGTGATTTTGAGTGAGTGAGGGAGAAGAAGATAAATATGAGAGAGTGAAGGAGTGAGTATGAGTGAGCAGCCTTGTAAAGTTTCCTAGGTCCACGCATTACATGTTTTTCCAGTCCAAGTTTTTCCTTTGAATTCTGGGACATGTAGTTTTGTTGTCTTGTTTACACCATTATAAAACAAGGCTAAAAATTCCACAATTCAAAGGGGAAAACCTAGACTGTAGGAGCACATCACACATGGATCTAGGAAACTTGGCAGCTATGAGTGACGTAAATTTAAAAAACAAATAGAGTAAACTTCTGGCCGGTATTACACTCCACCACTTTCAAAGATCACCACCTGCCACTATTGCCAACAATAAAACCGTCTATATGGTATGATGTCATACTGGGGAACTGTGCAGTGGCTCCAATGGGGATGCCATTAAAAAGGTCAGCACAAGATTGAAGTCCACTGAGGAAAAATAAACAGAGTTAGAAGAAACAAGTAAAGCAAATCTTTTAGGAAACATTAAACTATTTGTGATCCAAACAGAGTTGGTTGATCAGGAAGACGCATAAAAGACATTAAGGACATCCGACTAGCTCCTGCCTGTGGCTGCTGCCTGGCCCCACTGTGTCAGGGATAGCGCAAATTGTAAGATGAAGGAAAATCAAGATGTAAATGAGTTGAAGCCTCATATGGGTCTCAAATGAGTCAAATTCACACTTCTAACGCAATCTGTTCAAGCAAACTGTGTAATGAATTTGGTACTGGCCTTCATCCCCGCCAAGACTTCATTAGGGCTCCGCTGGAACAGGCAAATATCAGAAAGAAACTGATGTCACCATAAGGAAGTGGTGAATATATTGTGACCCAATGTCATTTCTAGGCAGGACTGACCCAGTATGGAGCCACATGACACCACAGGTGTATGGGGATTGCTGAGAAAAATCTCCAGATCCTGTCAGGCACCTATGGGCTTTCAAAAGTAGTCTTCTACCAAGTCCTAAGGCAGTGTGCAACAGATGACATGGGCAGGACTTGTAGTTTTACGTGTCTTGACAGTAAACACTGTTTCAATTTGTACTGTGGAAAGACTTGGTTGCCCAATTGGCAAGTGAATGATTACAGGCTAACCCCTCAGCTGTGCTATCTCCTGAACGGTGCAACCAAAGTAGGCACTCTAAGGCAACAAACAACTTTTTACAGTAAGCCCCTACTTGTATCTCAAGTCAAAACTAATGTAACTTGTTGCAGAGCACAGCTTTTACCAACCTGCCACTTTGTTGCCTTTAAAACTCCTGTGCCTTGCCAGGCACACATGGAGCCTGTTGCATGAGCCCACTTTCTGCCCTTCTGGAGAGATGTACCAATGACTCTCAGGAAAGAGAACAATGAGGGACTGCCGGCCAGGGAGGTGTTACCTCCCTCCTGCAGGAAGGCACTTAGGTGTCAGCCCCAAAAGGCAAGCTCCAAAGGGAAAGCCACCTTTGAAAGGTAGATGTGTCACACTAGGGAGGAGGGCTGTTTAGACAGACAGGCTGGTATGGGGAGCAGAAAAGGAAAACCAGTTGCCAAATCAGGGGTGTGTAGACCTGAGCTAGCCACGCCACATGGTTGGGCTAGGGAGGTCTGAACACCAAGAGAAGGACCTCACCATCTTGGGAGTGACAGAATGGTGCATCCTGGGAAAGCTAGATGTCACACTCCACATGAATTGGTCACCAGGTGGGAGGAAACCTGGAAGCCCAATGGCTACAAACTGCATCCAGTCCTGAGGGCATTTTCCAGGCATAAGAGGGGCACTCCTGGCACCCCGACCTCAGAGGAATTGGAAGAAGGATCGAAGAAGAACTGCCCTGCTGCGCCAAGAGGACAGCAAAGAAAGGCTGCACCGTTGAAGACTGCACCTGCTGCACTTGGTTGCTACTAGAGAGCAGGTCTGTGCCTGCTGCATCTTGTTCAAGGAGAAGCTGTCTACAGGGCCCAGTAAAGCCAAGAGACTCCGAGGCCCAGACGACCTGCCTCCTGTTTGCAGCACAGGGACACAACAGCTGAAGAAGCCTACAGGGGCACGTCTTCAAACTGCTACCATTGCTGCTGAACAGCACCAAGGACCAAGATCCGATGCACAGAGTTGCACCTGAGTTTACTGAGACCAGCAGTGCTTTCAAAGAGTTGCTGGGACCCTCAGAAGATGACCCAGGAAGGAATGATCTGTGACAGTGACACTGGGTGACTGGCAGTCCAGACTCCGGCCAGACCAGAGAAGACTTTGTGGGACGTCGACCCTGCAACCAGAGCCTCCTTGCCATCTTCGTGGACAGAGTAATCCATGTACGAAGAACTCCGTTGACCACGTCGCATACACAGCATCCTTAAAGCATCTTCAGCATCCTTCATCCCTTTCATCAGGACCACTCCATAGGAATCCATTGCAATGCGGATAAAGGTACTGGAACAGCTGGAGGATGTCTTCTTCCGGTGAGGTAACTTTTTCGAAGGACCTTTTTGGCTCCCTTGAATAGTTCCCTGCTGGAGTTGGTCGCCCCAAGTATTTCTGTTCAACTGCATTGATAATTACCCAAGTCTTCTTTGAAAACGTTTCTAGGAGTCAGATGTACTAACATTATGAGAGAATCGCAATTAGGAGTTTGGTATTCCTAATGTAAGAAACTCCTTTGAATTTCATTAGCGATTTCTAGTCGGTCACAAATAGACCGACCGAACAAGTTACTTGCCTTTGGTAATGATTTTTCTGGTGGATATGGTATCTTTCTGTGGATTTGTCCCCTTTTGAATATCCCCAATGCACCAGCATTTCCTGGAAACTTATCTTCATAGCTCTTCACGTCGACAAGTAAGTCATAATTCCACAGCTCCGCATGCAACATCGTCTGACGTCATCGGAGCCATACCAAGCCCTCGTCAGTGTACTGACATCAGTTTCCACTCACTTGGTCGTGCCTTCGAGGCGAATGCAACACATCACAAATACCATATCTTATTGTAAACTTAGATCAAAAACTTTACATATGTAAACATCATGTGTATGAAATGCCAAATATACACACCACATACAAATAGATTTCTTTTTGGTATTTACAGACAAGCAACGGGGAGCTAGTGAGAAATCCACAGGTAGATACTTTATCCACCAGAACAATTATTACGAAAGGTAAGTAACTTGTTCTTCTGATGTATGCATGCATCTACCTGTAGATTCCTCACCTTTTGAATAGAATCCCCAAGCAGTCCCGCACTCGGAGGTGGGTGTCTGTCTGCTTATAACAAAAAATCTTGCAAAATAGAATAGGCAAAGTGACCATCCCTCCTCACTTCGGAGTCTAAGCAATAGTGCTTCACAAAGGTGTGGAGAGAGACCCAAGTTGCCGCTTTATAAATGTCAACCACTGGTACACCCCGAGCTAAAGCAGAAGTGGAAGACTCAGCTCTAGTAGAATGAGCTCTAATACCTTCAGGAGGCTCTTTGTCCGCCATGGGATAGCAGATCTTTATGCAGATGATAATCCACCTTGACAAAGTCCTCTTGTGCACAGTTTAGCCTTTGATATTTCATATGCAGCCGGCAAACAATTGATCTTCCAGCTGGAGATCACATGTCCAGTCAATATAGAAGCTCACAGCCCTTTTAGGGTCCACGTGGTGAAGCCTTTCCTCCTCCTTAGAAGGATAGGGAGGAGAATAGAAAATAGGAAAGGTGATAGACTGGCCCAAGTGAACTGGAGTAACCACCTTTGGCAGGAAAGCAGCACTGGTTCTCAATACCAACTTATCTGCATAGTAAGCCATGAAGGAGGGCTTCACACTTAACGCTTGCAACTCACTAACACTTCTACCCAACATTATGGCAACCAGAAATACAGTTTTTAACGTGTGAAATCCCAAAGGACAACTATGTAAGGGCTCCAACAGAGTACACATAAGATAAGTCAGTACCAAATTAAGATCCCACTGAGGCATGATAAAGGGAGTGGGAGGATACTTATTAATACGTCCCTTAATAAATAAACCTTACCACTATAGGGGACTTAAGCAGGGAAGGTTAGTCGGGTAAACAAAGGAAAGCCAAAGGGGCAGAAAAATATCCCTTAACTGTTGCAACTGCACAACCTTGCTGCGCCAAGAAAAGGCCAAAATGTAAAATATCATTAAACTGACTTTTAAGGGGTCAATAGAATCTTCCTCACACCACTTTACAAATTTACCCTATCTGCCAGCGTACACTGACTTAGTGGAGTGTTGCCTGGATGATAAAATAAGATCCACCACGTCAGGGGGAAGGAAAAAGAACTTGGGTTGCCCCGTTCAATCTCCAGGCATGTAGGTGCAGGCTCTGGAGGCGGGGGTGTAGAACCTGCCCCTTCAACTGAAAGAGGAGGGCTCCCTTGTGAGGTGAAGAAGGTCTGTGTACCAAACACTTCGCAGCCAATGTGGGGCTATTAATATGACTTGGGGCCGGTCCTGCAAATCGTCTTCCAGAATTGGGATGTGAAAATAAGCATCCTACAAATCGACTAAAACCATTCAGTCTTCTTTAACCAGTGCAAGAAGCACCTGTGCCAGGGTCAGCATTTTGATTTTTTTCTGTTTGGGGAACCAATTCAAAATCCTGAGGGCTAGGATCGGCTGTTATGACCCTCCCTTTTGGGAATGCGGAAATGTCATGAGTAACATCCCTGACCCCGTTCCTGCTCCGGAACCAACTCCATTCTGCACTTTAAAAGGAGGTTTTGGACCTCCTGATGAAGTAAAAGAAGGTGATCTTCTGAACAAAAACTTTGTTGGGGAGGAAAAGGAGGGAGAAAATACTCCTAGAAGGGTAAGGTAAACCCATTTTCTACAATACTCAACACTCAAATGTCCAATGTTATGGACCTCCACTGTTGCGGAAAAATAATCAACCTCCCTCCCACGGGTAAAACATGCTCCAAGATGACGGAAATAGGGTTGCTTTCCTGAGACATTGGCCGGAGAGGAATAGGCAGAGGAGGAGGGAGGAGGGAGGAGGAAGGCTGCTGGGCGGCTACACAATGCCTTCCACGGCTCCGCCCTCTATAGTTCTACAGAGGGGATTTGATTGCTGCTGTTGTTGATATTGTTGTCTTCCTCAAAAGGAAACGGATATTCTGAATCCTCAAAACTTCTGAAACTGTCTATAAAATTTCGGTTACGTTTGTAGGTCCAAAGATTTGCAGTTACTTTACTCTCTTTAAACCTTTCCAAAGCTGAGTCAGCTTGTGGAAGGTCTAACAAAGGTTGTTTGTACATAAGGAGAAAAAGCAGATCCCCTTAATCAAGCATGTCTCCTGGAAGCAACTGAGGTCCCCACTGCTTTTGCCACAGAGTCAGCAGTGTCCAGACCTGACTGTATGACATGGTGTGCTGCAGCTTGACCATCTTTCAGGAATTCAGCAAAATGGCATTGGACATCTTTCACAATTTTGGAACTACCAATTAGCCAAGACCATCAAAGCATGCAGGTAACAACCCAACAAACATGTCTCATTAGTAGATTTTAAGGCGATTCTACATGAAGAGAACACCTTCTTTGTTGACTGTTCTATTCTTTTTGACTATCAGCAGGGGAAGTAGGAAATTACCCAGGTGTCAACCTAGAGGAACACAAGGCCGGCATGGCCAAACGCTCAGGCGTGGGATGTGAAGTCAAAAACAAAGGGTCCCTGGAGCCGGCCTGTACCTCCCTGCAATCGGCTGAGACACAGTGGCGGAAGTCATGGGCTTTTGACAGATCTCCAGGATTGGCTTCCTCAATGCGTCATGAAAAGGTAACAACGGTTCAGAAGAAGAAGGGCATCAATGTAATACCCCTGTCAATAAATTTGACTTAAGTTCAGTCATGGGTAAAGGCAAATCCAACATCTCAGCTGCTTTATTTAAAACAGAGTGATGCAACATGACTTCAGGTCGAAGGATACCCTTTGGAGATAACAACTCCAAATGGCCAACCCCTCAAAATTCCAGGTGAATTATCTCTCCATCTTCAAGATTACCTCTACCTAAGGCATACTGTTCCTCCTCTAGACGTCTTTGAGCCTCTCTTCTAGATCTCTGCCTTGACTTCATCAACGGCATCACTGACATTGGTAAAGGCATCTGTGATGTCGGTAAAGGCATCTGTGATGTCGGTAATAGCGCCAGCAATTCCAACAACGGTGCCAGTGATTTAGAAGATTGGGCCAAAGGAACAGAGGGTGCTGGAGTCAAATGGCGTGACGTCACAGTTACTTCAACTGATGCTGGAGAAGGTCAAGCTGGCGCTGGTGCGATGAACCTTGTTCGATCTCCGAAGTCGACTGATTCAGTGCTGGATGAGGCCAGGACACCTGAGGCATAGGTACTAAAGGCACAAAGAGACCTTGGTGGTACGGTGCCAAGAATCCACCCAGCAAATTTGACAGTGGACCCATGGGGCCCGCAGGCACACCAGATGGAGTCAACACCTTTGCAAAGATGCCATACATAGCATTTAGAAAACTTGAGGGATCCGTCCCTGTGCCTGGAAATGCTGGATAAATCTGCTCCTGTGTTGGAGAAGTAGGTGTTGCAGGAGGCATAGGGTCCGCTTTAGGCTCTGGATCAGGATGCCAGGCGAAGATGGAGCCAGAGCCGGACTCACAGTTGACGGCAAAGTGGGCCTCAGAGATGGAGAAAGAGATACCTGGCGTTTTTCTACTCTCTGTCCCCCAACTTTGGAGAAGTATCCCTCAACGAACGGCGATGACTTTGAAGAGTTGGGCGTTGATGACTTCAACCAAGGCCGAGACTTCGGACTACCTATTTTTTTTTATTTGGCCTTGGCCATAAACAGCTTCGCCTTCTGTTTCTTTAACACATTTGGGTCAATTTTTTTACATGACCAACAGGTTTCTACATCATGATCTGAACTCAAACAACAAAGGCAATCATTGTGCGGGTCAGTAATGGCCATCTGACCTTTGCATTCCCTACACGGCTCAAATCCAGACTTCCTTGGAGGAGACTTTTTTTTTCGAGCAACAAAGTTGCAACTCTGGAGAAAAACTATTGAAGGAAGCCAACAATGTAACTGGGAGCTATCCGAAAAACGTTACGCATCGAAGGCGCAGAAAAAAAAGGGAACTGACGTCAGTATGCTGATGAGGGCTTCTTATGGCTCCGCTGATGTCAGAAGGATTTGCATGTGGAGCCGTGGCATTATGAGATCCTCATCGACATGGATATGAAGAAATGTTTCTGTGGAACGCTGGTGCATTTGGGATATGCCAAAG
Source organism: Pleurodeles waltl (assembly GCF_031143425.1). Lineage (NCBI taxonomy): Eukaryota > Metazoa > Chordata > Amphibia > Caudata > Salamandridae > Pleurodeles > Pleurodeles waltl. The sequence continues at coordinate 981,269,401 of NC_090448.1, forward strand.
GTGAGGAGTCCACAGGTAGATGTATCCATCAGAATCATGCATATTAATGAGTAGATCACAATTTGCGATCCATTTCGTAGCCTTGACAGGGACGGTGGCCTGCTGGGCTCAGCAGACCACCATGTCTGTGATTGATTTTTAATTGAGCTATTTTTTTTTTTAAGTGCATTCCGTTTTCCTTAAAGGAAAGGAGTAGGGATCCCTTGGGGACCCCTCAATCAATAAGTTACCTCCAGTTGGAAACTGATGGTAAAGTATTACTATTTTGCAGCTGGAATTCGGTCCCAAAACATTAATACATGCTAGAGCGATTTGTTATTTGGAATGGATGCCCTAAACATGCCCTTCCAAATACCGAATTGCAAAAGCGAAATGTGATTCGGTAACAAGTTACTGAATCGCATTTTGCCTTTTGTATATTGGAAAAAGCATTTTTCTGGTTGCAAACAGCCCAATGTTCTGTTTGCGACAAGAAAAATGCTTCGTACATTTGGCGCTAAGAGTCCAATTTGCTGACTTTGCCTACGCTTTTTTGCAGTTGAGTGAAATTGCTTTAATTTATAATTGCTTGTTAAATACATATGTTTGGAGCTCTCCAGTGGATCTTTTTCATTCTAGAGTCTAAAATCTTAAAAAAATACAGTCTATTTTTATAAATTGGTCTCAGATTTATTGAGTGTCATGTCAATGTCTTCAATTGTTTTGGTGCTGTTTAAATATTTTACGCTTGTTTCTCTGTGTAAGCCTTGCCGCTCTGTGCCACAGCAACCCAGGGTTGAGCTAAGTTTGAAAGACGAAACATAAGGGTCCTAAAGGGGTTGGTAAGTGTATTACACAGTGAGGTTGTACAAACATACCATATAATACACCACATTTCCTCTCACAAGGCATGCACGTTTTGCTTCAAAGAGGAAGTTCGAAATATCAGACAACCCAGCAAAGGGCAAGAAGACAAAAAGTAGGAGCCACCTGGAGCAGGTTTTTGGAATCTGGATATCTACTTGTGCATTGCTGGACCCAAAAAGGGTTTTTACCCTGGAGCCATGATATTAACCAACAGAGTCAGTTGAAATGAAATAATGGTTTTCCTACTGAGGAAGAAGGTTGCAAGACCTCAGTCAAACTGTAAGCCTTTGTCGCTGTACAAAGGCAAGATCAGTTTCAAGGCTTCAGCTCCTTTATGTACCAGAGTTGTAAACAAGGAAACATCTTCCTAAGCAGGGACACAGAGTAAAGGGAGTTTGCCTTCCAGTGAAGTGTTCAGGCTACTTGCATTTTGTAAGTCCAGATACAAACCAGCATCAGTTTTATTGTGGGGAATGCGGTTATCAGCTTCTGAATCGTCATCTTCTGTGTAGCCATAATCCTTATCAGGCAATGTGAGGCCACTGAAGTCAGAGTCAAATTGCTCCTTCTTTCGGTGAATCCCTGAGTCATGGGAAGGTGCTCTTCTAAGGCAAAATCATTTAATTCTGCCTTAACCTGCTCTCTCACCACATAGATTTCGTCCAGTATTGATGGCTTTCAAAGTGGTTCATAGTTAACTCTGTGTGGACAAGGAACAATGCATTGGAGAGCTCAGACTTCTTGGCTCAGATACCAAAGCCTGTTGAGTCACAGAGTCACAAGGCATCGGGCTGCTATAGTCACTAAGCCGCAGAAAGGTTCTCCCCCTACGGTGGAACCCAGAGTGTGCCAGAGCCTACTTGAAAAAATCCAATATAGCCAGCCTGAAGGCTTCAGTCTACACAGGGACCCAGAAACTCCAGCCTCATCTTTTTTAAATCTGGACCTTATTAGACGATGAAGAAGAGTCTGGTGTTGAGGAACGGCATCAAGATTCAAATCAGGATTGTTACCTTGAGGAAAAAGACCTTTTCCTCAAGGTAACTTCTACTTTTTACGGTGCACTTTTGTTTTTTTGTGGAGATCTCTTAGAAGATCAATCCCACAAAGGTAACTTACCTGAGGTTAGCAAAATCACTTTTGGGTCTCCCTGCGGGCATTGGCAAAAACAGCTTGGCTTCCCACTCCATGGTTTTAATGCATGAAGGCACAAGAGAAGCAGCCTGCAGTCTCAACACTACATACAGATGTCATGTGGGTCACACAATGACATTCTCTTTTTTAAAAAAAATATTTTTTATTGGTTTTGTTGGCAACAAGCACAGGCATAAACAACATCCTGCCTAAACTTCCCCTCCGTTGGTCCCCTCCCCTGTATCAGCTCCCTATCTTCTGGCTTCCACTCTGTTTCTATCAGGGTCTTTCTTGTCAACAGGTTTGATCAGAGTCCGGGTCTGCTACCATTTTGCTGGTTGTGGTCTTCGTCACTGTCTGGTTCATCAGCTGATTGGGCCTGATCCACTGTTTCTGCATTCGGTTCCTAAAGGCAATCTAGCAAGTGGTCCCATTGTCGTGCCGTTTCTACGGGTCTGCAACCCCTTGCTGACTCTTGGTGCAATACCCTCCCTCTGCATCAGCCCACTTTATTAATGTGTCCTGACGTCTTTGTAGATGTGGTCCCCCTGGGTCTTTCCAGTGTAGTGTGATTTCCCTTTTGGCTAGCAACAGTGCTATATCAATATACTTGTTCGTAGTTTTTTTGGCGTTGGGGCGGGGAAATTCCCCTAGTAAGGCCACCATTGATGAGGCCCGAAGCCTTCTGTCTGTGACTGCAGTTATACTCTTGAACACCCCTTCCCAGTAGTGCCCAAGCCCTGTGCAGCTCCACAACATATGGACGAGGTCTGCGCCTGGTTCAGAGCAGCGGGGCATTTACTATTCCCAGTTTTGAACATCTTTGCTATCTTGTAGGGGGTGAGGTATACTCTGTGGAATACATAGAAATTGATTAATTTGAAACAAGCATTCCTAGATACCGTGTATATATGTGCTGTGATTCTTGCCCACTGTTGCCCATCTATGGGCACCCCCATGTCCTCCTGCCATACTATTCGTACCTTGTTGAGTGGGAGAAAAGTATATTTTTGTAATGCTTTGTAGAGGGTGGATGCCACTTTTCCCTCCCCGCCTATTGTGCAGATAGCCTGACATCCTGTGTGGGTGGGTGGTTCACACAATCCTAGACTCCAGTGTCATTGTGTGAGTGCTATTAGTGATCTGTGTATCAGGAACAACCCTGGGGGAATGTCAAATTGCTCCCTTAAGGCGTTAAAGGTTAGTAGTTCTCTATTACTGAACAGATCCCCTAGTGTAGTAATGTTGTATGCAACTAGCTTCGAAATGCCCATCATGGCTTGCCCCCCTGACAGTGTAGTGAGACCGCACAGTGGTATGTCTGGTGTATACGGTAATTTGGTTTGTGTGCGCTATAAGCTGCGCATCCAGCAGGTGTGCAGGATGTGTAAATCTGGTAGATGTAATGTGCGTTGCCCTCTGGGGTTCATTAGTATCCCCAGGAGGATTTTAATTGAGTGCTCTGTGCGATGTCCCATGACTGACTGACTGACTACGCAGCATGTATTGCATTCGCCAACCATTGTAGTTTGCATGCCAGATAGGAGATTTCCACATCTGGTGCTGTCATTCCTCCTTCTATTGTGGGTCTTTGGAGCGTATTCAGTGCTAATCTATGTCTGCCCACCCCCCAAACGAAAACAGTGAGTGGAGTTGATATCCCAGAATAATGGATGAGGAAGAAGTAACAGCAGTGTTGAGGAAATAGTACGTTAATCTGGGCAGAGCTACCATTTTCACTAGTGCTATTCTCCCTGCCACCGACAGTGGAAGTGTTTTCCAAACAGGATATCTGTCTGCAACTTCTGAATCGCTCGGCTCACATTCCCCTCTAATAGGTCTTCAGGCTTGTGATAAATGTGCACTCCCAGGTATCGGAAGGTGGACGAGGTCCACTCAAGCCCTCGTGTATTTCCCACCTTTGGTGTTCCTTCCCTCAGGGGAAAAATGTGAGACTTCTGCCAGTTGATGCATAGTCCTGACAAGTCTCCAAATTTCTCCAGGAGGGCCATTGCACCCAGCAGTTCTGTTTCTGCATCATCTAGACAGAGTAGCATATCATCTGCATATAGCGCGATTTGGTGAGTTTGACCCTCAATATATAGTCCTTTGTAGCAGATGCCTGTTCTCACCGCTAGCGCCAGTGGTTCCATTGCTATGGCAAATAGCAGAGGACAGGCTTGTCTGGTGCCCTTGACAACCCCATATGGCTCGGAGATGATTCGGCCTGTACGGACGTGCGCCATGGGTTTCATATATAACAGTTTTGTCCACTGAACAAAGCCCTGTTCCAGGCCCATCCACATCATTACATGTTCCAAAAAATCCCATCGAAGACTATCAAGGCCTTTTCGATGTCTACCACTATAATCGCTGCATTTTGTAGATTCGGAGATTTAGGGGGTCATTCCAACCCTGGCGGTCGGTGTTAAAGCGGCGGCCAACCCGCCAACAGGCAGGCGGTAAAAAAAAATGGAATTCTGACCCTGGCGGGAACCGCCAACACAGGCCGCCACTTTAACACTCCGACCGCCACGGCGGGACAAACAGCGCGGCGGTCACCGCCAACAGACAGGCGGCAGACAATGTACCGCCCACCCTATCACAACTCACCAATCCGCCACCTTTTCCGGGGCGGGAGCCTCGCCGATAAAAACACGGCGGAAACAGACTACGAACGGGAAAACGCTCACCTCTACACACTCCACGAGGAATCTGGACAGCATGGAACCCGAATTAAACATCCTACCAGCTATTGTCTACCTGCTCCTCTACCAGGAGCACGAACGCCGGCGCAGACGACAACGGTGAGTACTGCACCTACGACACAGGGGAGGGGGGAGGAGAAAAGGTTACGGGCACACACATACGCGAAACCCCCCCCCACCCACCCCCAATCCCTACACACCAATGCAGAGCAACAAGTCAGAGTGACACCCCCCAAACCCCACGGAATAATGCAAAGACAAAATAAAATGATCATTAGAATAGAAGTATATTAAAGCACATTTGAAGTTATGTGAAATATTAAATATATAAATAAAATAAATAACATCATGAACAATATATACATAGGCCAAAAGTCCGGCACATTTTGGCAAACTTCCATTGTTCGTGGGCCAATGTGCATAAACACATGGGCAAAGCCCACACACGAGACCCGATTCCATTGGAGAGAACACTGCTGGGGCATCAGATAATAAAACTACAGGCACCTCAGGGGGAAGGGAAGGGGGGGCACCTCAGCCACATGAGTCCACGACGCCAGACCCACGAGGGGCCTCCATGCCCACTGTACCATCCTGGGGAGTGCAAAGCCACAGTCTCTCAAGTCTCTACAGTGGGTGGGCTGCCCACTGTGCCATCCTGGGGAGTGCAAAGCCACAGTCTCTCAAGTCTCTACAGTGGGTGGGTTGCCCACTGCTTTATCCTGGGGAGTGCAAAGCCACAGTACATCAGGTGGATTACAGACTCCACTGGTTATGGAGGAGGCATGTTGGCCAGAGTGCTTCATGAAGCCCTGCCCGACACAGATCCGGCCCTGCCAATGGGCCAGCGGTGCTTGACAGGAAGGGCCCAGTGGAGCAGTTCAGAGACGGCGGTGCCCAGCGGAGCGGTGCTTGACAGGAAGGGCCCAGCGGAGCGGTGCTTGACAGGAAGGGCCCAGCGGAGCAGTTCAGAGACGGCGGTGCCCAGCGGAGCGGTGCTTGACAGGAAGGGCCCAGCGGAGCTTGTCTTGGCGGGGCCCTGTTCAGCGGTGCTTGTCACGCCGGGGCCCTGTTCAGCGGTGCTTGTCACGGCGGGGCCCTTTTCAGCGGTGCTTGTCTTGAAGGGCCCTGTTCAGCGGTGCTTGTCTTGGCGGGGCCCTGTTCAGCGGTGCTTCTCACGGCGGGCCCTGTTCAGCCGTGCTTCTCACGGTGGGCCCTGTTCAGCGGTGCTTGTCTTGAAGGGCCCTGTTCAGCGGTGCTTGTCTTGGCGGGGCCCTGTTCAGCGGTGCTTGTCTTGGCGGGGCCCTGTTCAGCGGTGCTTCTCACGGCGGGGCCTGTTCAGCGGTGCTTGTCTTGGCGGGGCCCTGTTCAGCGGTGCTTCTCACGGTGGGCCCTGTTCAGTGGTGCTCGTCTTGGCGGGGCCCTGTTCAGTGGTGCTTCTCACGGCGGGGCCTGTTCAGCAGTGCTTGTCTTGTGTTCCTAGGGAACCAGATCTGGCCAATATTTCCCGCTCAGTCGCCATCCGACCTTTCGCTTGCGGGGCCCTCCTGTGCTGGAGTCCTGGGCCCGTGGGTGTCCTCCGTCACACCCGAAATGGGGCTGGTGGGGCCCTCCTGGGCAGCTCGCCTGCTGCCGGACTTGTCCGCCCTGCTGCCCTTGCCCTCCTTCGACGAATCTCTGGGGCCCTTGCCTCCCTTTGTGGATGTGCCAGGTGACGGGGCAAGGCTAGTGTCCTTGGGGGCAGCCGTCTCAGGCCTGTTGCGCCGGCCCTTCACTTTTTTGGTTCTCTTCCCAGGGGGTGGGCTGGCTGTCCCCTTGCTGCTGGCCGATGTTCCTGCCCTAGGAGCTGGTGGACTCCAATAGCCCTGAACTATGGTCCTAGTAGATGCAGGGCTTGTGGTGGCTGAGGTGCTGTTTGGACTCTTACGAGATGGAGGGGGTGGGTCACGTGATGCAAAGAGGTTAATTTTGGAGAGGAAAAACTTTTTAGGAGCAATGGGAAGGGTTGGTGCAGTGGGTATGGGAGTGGAGGAAGAGGATGGGGTTGTAGGAGAGTCAAGTGTGCTGTCTTTGGGTGCAGGTGCTTGTGACTGAGGCTGTCGTGAGGTGGATGGCTGTTGGGTGGGTGGCTGCCTGCGTTTGTGTGGTTTGGAAGAGGGAGTGACAGACACAGTGGGAGAGGACACAGGGGACGTGTAAATGGCACTGGGGGTGGTGACTGCACTTGTGAGGAGTGTTCAGGAGGGTGTGATGGTGATGGACGTACTGGCTAATGGTGGTGTGTATGCAGGTGTGAGTGGAGACGTCACAGGGAGGGAGGAGGGAGACGAGGAGGAGGGGGACACAGAGGAGGCAGTGGCTGTTGGCATGTCTGCATGTGGATGTTGCTTGGGTGAATGCTTGTGTGATCTGTGGTGCTTATGTCTGGATGAGCTGCCCTTGGGTGTTGAGGTGTGTGCAGGCTGGTCTGTAGGTGTGGATGGGATAGGCAGAGGAACAGGTGAGTGGGACTGGGTGGAGGGAGTTGGAGGAGGGAGGCCGGAGACAGGGACAATGGCTGCCGTCAGTGCTGAGGCCAGAGCGTTGAACGATCGCTGATGGGCAGCCTGACCCAAATGAATGCCCTCCAGGTATGCATTGCTCCGATGCACCTCCCTTTCTACCACCTGGATGGCATTCAAAAGGGTAGACTGCCCAACAATGAGCGTCTGGAGGAGGTCAATGATCTCCGCACTGAGGGCAGCAGGGGTAACTGGGGCAGGGCCTGAGGTGCCTGGGGCGAAGGAGATGCCCGCCTTCCTGGCCGAGCGGGCACGGGGCGAACGCTGAGGGGCTGCTGGGAGGGCGGAGCTGGTGCGCTGGGTGGCGGCTGTACCTGTTGTAGCGGTGGGCACGGATGTTGCCGCCACCACAAGGGAGCTCCCTTCCGAGGACGTGTCGGTGTCGCTGACGTCTCCACGGGTCCCCGTTGTGGAACTCCCCTCGCCCTCCGTCTCACTGGTGAACTCGGAGTCGGTTGCATGGCCCTCCGGGGCCATGTGAGATGCAGCTCCCTCGTGCGCCGATGCCACTTCTCCTCCGCCTGATGATGCTAATGCACACATGAACAGGAAGACCAAAAAAAGAGGGGGGGGAGAACAAATAAAGACATGTTGAGTGCATGCATTGGCGACACCGTTGGCGGAGAGGACAGACACAGAAGCCCACTGCACTACGGCGTGCACTTGGGGTACACTACTCAATCAGTGGGACATGGCCTACAAGCCTATGGACGACAACTGCGCACATAGATGACACAGGGCCATGAATAGCTGTACTAGGCACCCTACAGAGGTGGGGGGCGGGGCACAGGGCCATGCCTCACGGATGGGCCTAGCCTACAGAAATCGCCCTGGCCTAGGGATACCCACAGCCCTCCTCCCCCACCCAGGCACCTCCACTGCGCGCAAAGATAGCAGAATGAGAGTGTACTCACCCCCTTGTGTCTGCTGTGATGTCCTCACACGCCCATCCAAATCGGGGTACGCCACCGCCAGGATCCGGGACATCAGGGGGGTCAATTGCCGTGTGGCACCCCTCCTAGGTTGGGAGGCCATCCCCAGCAGAGCCTCGGCGGTCTTTCTGCTCCCGCGGCAGATGTCCTCCCACCTCTTGCGGCAGTGGGTGCCCCGTCTGTTGTGGACCCCCAGGGCCCGAACGTCCTTGGCGATGGCACGCCAAATCTCGATCTTCTGATGGGTGCTGACCTATGTGACATGTACAGGGTGGGAAAAGAAACAACATCACTTTTCTGCATGGTCGATGTGAGTGGCCCCCCCTCCCCAACCTTGCCATGTGGCACATGCTCTCATCTGTCGTGCGATGCATTCCTCATTCGCTCCCCTCCCCACCATCGTTCATTCACCCCACTCAACCCAGCCATTGCCCACTAAGCATGGTCCCAGTGTACTCACCTGTTGGTCTGGAGGACCGTAGAGTAGCGCATACTGGGGGAGGACCCCATCCACGAGTGTCTCCAACTCTTCTGAAGTGAAGGCAGGGGCCCTTTCCCCAGTCGCAGCAGCCATTGAAACTTCCAGACCGAGGTCACAGCAGCACTTGCAGTATAGGTCCTTTCCTGTGGATGATCAGGTCTCGAGTGATTAAGCAGATAGAAAATGGCGGTTACGCCCGCGGCGGTGCATACTGCGGCGGTGCGTACCGCGACCGCCGGCGCACATCCTCATTGGCTCCTGAAACCCATAGGGTTCAATGTTAACCAATGCGGCTTTGCACCGCGGTCTACGACCGCCTACCGCCACGGTGTGCCACGCCATCGCAATGAGCTCACATGCCATTGTCACACTTCACAGGTCAGGCAGCCGCCATTTCAAAGGCCCACATGGCTTAATTTCTACTGCGTCACACAGGCCTAGGCCTTGCATTGCCACTCATACATGCCATTCAATGCATAGAGAATCGTGTACAGTGCAAGCTGTGTGAACGTACCTGTGGGTTGATTGACTCTGTGCTCCATGTTGTCCTTCCTAGGCACCGTCCACAGGGACTTGTGAGGAGATGGAGGGCTGTTCCCGTGTACAGACCGCTGGTGGACCTGTCGACAATGGAAGAACGACATGTCATACTAAACCTACAGACTTGACCGTGCCACTATACAGGAACTGTGTGCCCAGCTGGAGCCAGACCTGATGTCACCCATCCGCCAACCCACAGGGATTCCCCCTCTAGTGCAGGCTCTGTCAGTACTCCATTTTTGGCAAGTGGATCATTCCAAACAACAGTGGCCATTTCATCTGGGATGTCTCAGCCTATGTTTTCTAAGGTTTTATCCAGAGTGTTGTCTGCCCTGATGAAATACATGCGGAGCTACATTGTTTTCCCTGAGGTGGAGGATTTGGCTACAGTGAAGGGTGATTTCTATACCCTTGGACATATTCCCAACATCATTGGTGCCATTGATGGGACCCATGTGGCTTTGGTACCCCCCAGAGGAAGTGAACAGGTGTACAGGAACAGAAAAAGTTATCATTCAATGAATGTCCAGGTGGTCTGTTTGGCAGACCAGTACATCTCCCATGTAAATGCCAAGTTCCCCGAGTCAGTGCATGACGCGTACATCATGCGAAATAGCAGCATCCCTTATGTGATGGAACAGCTACAGAGACACCGTGTGTGGCTAATAGGTGACTCTGGTTACCCCAACCTGTCGTGGCTACTGACCCCAGTGAGGAATCCCAGGACCAGGGCAGAGGAACGGTACAATGAGGCCCATGGGCGTACTAGGAGGGTGATTGAGCGGGCCTTCGGCCTCCTGAAGGCCAGGTTTAGGTGCCTCCATATGACAGGTGGATCCCTAATGTACTCACCAAAGAAGGTGTGTCATATCATTGTGGCCTGCTGTATGCTTCACAACCTGGCTTTGCGACGCCAGGTGCCTTTCCTGCAGGAGGATGGTCCAGATGGTGGTGTTGTGGCAGCTGTGGAACCTGTGGAGAGTGAAGAGGAGGAAGACGACGGGACGACACAGACAACAGGGACAGAGTGATACTACAGTATTTTCAATAACACACTGGTAAGAATCAACACCGGCATTTTACAGTTACTTACAGTCTCCTGCCTCTCTACTGTCTGTCCTATTCCCCCAGTGTATGTTAACTGAGTTGTGACTTTCCCTTCCAATTTCTGAGATGTGGCCCCCACTGCGTGACCTCTGCTTTGTTTCCCCATGGACTACAGCTGTATGACAGTGGTATGTTTTCATCACTGTTTTTGTGCAATACGTGTTTTTATTAAAATTTATATTTAGGGACATGGTGGGAAATCGGTGATGGGTGATGGTGGAGGAATGTCCATGGCAGAGTCCAGCTTTTCAGTCTCACAGGTGCATTGTCCATATGCCTGTGGAAGGTGGAGCAGGGGCAGTTAAAGGTTGGACAGGGTGACAATGTGGGACAGTGGGATGACATCAGGGGGTATCCTTTGCTGGCGGGGGTCTTGACATCCTACTCAGTCTTCTTACGAGATCTCAGGCCCCACTTGCGGGGTGGTTCTTCTTCTGCAGGAGGTGGGGTTCTGGTGGCCTGTTGTTGTGTGGGGGCCTCCTGTCCACTAGCGCCGGCGGAGGTGGTTGCCTGTTCTTGGTCCATGCTAGTGACAGGGGCCCTTTGTGGTGCCACATGGTCCCGCAATGTGGTGACAATCAGGTTGAGTGCCCCTACGATGGTGCCCATTGCGGAACTGATGGTTCTAAGTTCTTCCCTGAACCCCATGTACTGTTGCTCCTGCATGACCTGGATCTCCTGGAACCTGGCCAGTACCGTCGCCATCGTCTCCTGGGAGTGGTGGTATGCTCCCATGATGGAGGAGAAGGCCTCGTGGAGAGTGGGTTCCCTAGGCCTGTCCCCCCCCTGTCGCACAGCAGCCCTCCCAGTTCCCCTGTGTTCCTGGGCCTCTGTCCCCTGGACGGTGTGCCCACTACCGCTGCCCCCAGGTCCCTGTTGTTGTTGGGGTGGTGGGTTAACCTGGGTGCCCTGTAGTGGTGGACACACCGCTGATTGACGTGTCCTGGAGACAGAGGCATGTGTTCCCAGAGGGGGTTGGGTCTGCTGTGGCCTTTGGCTGTGTGAGGGGAACCGACTGTCCAGAGGTCCCTGATGGGCCAGGCTGGTCATCTGGGTCCAGGGAGACAGAGATGCAGTCATCACTGGGGGCCTCTTCTGGGGGAGGGATGGACATTTCTGGACCCTCCTGGGCGGTGTGGTGGCGTTCGGGTCCTGCAGGGGTATAGAGGTATGGTTATTGCTTCAGTGTGTGCCATATCGGTCAATGGGTGGGTGCCCGTGTACCCCAGGGCTGACATTCCTGTGTGGGGGCTGTTGTGAGGGTGGCTTGTGGGTGAGATGTGCAGTGGGCATGCTTTGGTGATGGGTGTCCATGCTTTGTGGACGCATGCAGGTCTAGGTGTTGGGATGGGTGGGTTGTGATGGTGAGACATTTGCAGGGAGTGTGTGTGATGGGGGTGGGGGTGGGGGTATGATTTGGGATGCAGATGGGGTGGGGGTGGGAAGAAGTAGTTAAGATTGGACTTACCAGAGTCCATTCCTCCAGATACTCCTGCGAGGCCCTCAGGATGCAGGATGTGCAAGACTTCCTCCTCTCATGCTGTAAATTCTGGTGGAGTAGGTGGGGATCCGCCGCCAGTCTTCTGCACTGCGATGTTGTGCCTTGATACCATGGAACGCACCTTCCCCCGTAGGTCGTTCCACCCCTTCCTGATGTCATCCCGATTTCGTGGATGCTGTCCCACTGCGTTGACCCTGTCGACTATCCTTTGCCATAGCTCCATCTTCCTGGCAATTGTGGTGTGCTGCACCTGTGTCCGAAGAGCTGGGGCTCTACCCGAACTATTTCCTCCACCATGACCCGGAGTTCGGCGTCTGGGAACCGGGGGTGTCTTTGGGGTGCCATAGGGTGATGTGGATGAAGTGTGGGGTGGTGTAGAGTGTGGCGAGTGTGGTGATGTGTGGTGTTTTGTGCATGGATATTGTGTGGGTGATGGTGTGGTTTGCCTCTGTGTGATGGTGTTGTCTAAGCAGTGCTGTCTATCTCTGGCTTTCTGTCGTTTTGTTTTTCGTAGGGGTTTGTGGGTGATGTGGGTGTGTGTTTTATATTGTAATGGGTGTGTGGGAGTGTTGTGTGTATGTGTATCAGGTGTGTGTGTTTCAAATTGTCCAATGTGGTTGTGTTTTGTAAGGGTGTGTGTATTTTGACCGCGGCGGTGTGTACCGCCAATGGAATACCGCGGTTGAAAGACCGCCGCGTGGATTCGTGGGTCGGAATGGCATGGGCGTTTTTCTGTTGGCATGACGGTGGAGGTTTGGTCATCGCCAGTTCTTCGCTGACCTTTGGTGTGGCGAACTTTTGTGGATGTCGGGTTTTTGGCGGTTTGCCAGTTGCGGGTCAGAATGACCGTGGCGGTTTACCGCGGCCGCGGCGGTGTTGTGGCGGTCTTCTGACCGGCGGTAAGCGCCTTTTACCGCCGAGGTCAGAATGACCGCCTTAGACTGTAAGATCGAAACTAGTCGTCTGATATTAATGGCAGTGCTACGATGAGGGATAAACCCAGTTTGGTCTAGGTGAATCAGTGTTGGCATATGAGGCAGAAGCCTGGTGGCCAGAATCCGGCTGAATATTATATAGTCCATGTTTAGCATGGATAAGGGACGGTAGGAGCGCACATCTGTAGCGGGACAGCCTGGTTTTAAGAGTGGTATCACTATAGCTTTGTTCGTGGACGGGGGCAGTACTCCTTTTTCTAGCGCCTCTGTGTAGAGTGCGCTGAGTTGCGGAGCCAGTAGAGGTCCAGGTATGCACTATAAAACTCCAGAGGGAGTCCGTCTGCACCTGGAACTTTTCCTCTAACCATCGCTCCCACTGCTGCAGCTATGTCCGTGGAGGATATTGGTTCCGCTAGGGCCTGCTGATCCGCTTCCCCTAGTTTAGGGAGGTGAAGGTCGTCTAGGCTCTGCAAGTGTGTTGGGGGTAGAGCCTCCCCGGGGAGGCATATACCAGGGAGTGGTAGTTAGTGAATCTGTCATTGATATCCCCCTGCCTGAAAAGCCACCTCCCTGTAGGGTCCTCAATCTCCATTACTAGAGAATGCAGCCGCCGCAGGGCAGAGAGCCAGGCCAGTAACGCCCCCACCTTATCCCCCCCCTCCGCATGTGTTATCTGGCCATGTAGTTTTTATAGTCAAAGCATCGTAATATTTCCATTGCCACAGCAACTTTTATCCTGGTTTCAGTAAAGAGGGGGGGACAACTCCGGGGCACCAGGCCTCCTTCGTTCAATTTCTCTATGTTCTCCCATTTCCTCCTCCAGGGCTTTCCTGACCCCCATCACTTCCGCCATGCATTTGCCCCTGACGACCGTTTTAAAGGCTTCTCATTCTAATGCGCGGGATGATGCAGTTCCTTGGTTATGTTCAAAGTAATTACTGATTGTGACTTTAATGAACTGCCTAAGGGCGCTACCTTCAAGTGACTCTACTCTAAGTTGCCAGCCCGGTATTCGAGGTCGGTCCCTTTTCCAGGCCAGCATAAGTAATAAAGGGTTGTGGTCCGAGACCGCGCGACATAGGTATTCAGCCGCTATTGCTGTGCTATTTACTTCTGGGGATGCTAGAAAGACATCTAGTCAGACATGCAGGTCATGTAAGTTTGAGTAAAAGGAGTAGTCCTGCTCCGTAGGGTGAAGGTGTCTCCAACAGTCTGTGTGGCCCCAGTGTTGTTGCCAGTTTGTGAATGTCTTGGCTAGCCTGTTTGTGGGGGAGCATTGCAGGGGGGTGTGGGATCTATCAGCAATACAATTAAAATTGCCACCTATAATGGTTGCCTGAGTGAGATGAGATCCCAGAGTATGGGATAGTGCTGTCAGGAAGGTGCCTTGTTCTTGATTTGGTGCGTAAATTCCACAAAGTGTAATATCTCTGCCCTCCAATCTTCCAGACACCAGGACATAACATCCCTCCTTATCTATAATTTTATTTGTTTTTGGAATGGTACTCCCGGTCGGATCCATAAGAGGACCCCTCTGGCATATGCCGAGTAGGTTGTGGCGTAGAACTGACCACGCCATCTTTTAGCTATAGCCTTAACCTCCTGTTCTGTTAGATGTGTTTCCAGGATAATTGCTATATGTACCCCTCTCCTTTTAAGTTGGCAATAGACTTTATATCTTTTGCTCATGCTGTTCAATCAGCTGACACTCCAGGTGAGAAATTTATAGGTTAGGGGGCAGTCCATAGTGTGCTTTTAAGTGAAGCGTATTTATCTCTCTTCCCCCATGCCCAGTGTCTGTGAACCAGTGAGAATATGGTCTTCTGTGTACTAAATGTGATGGAGCCAATACGTCTGGAGGTGACAGAACAGTAGCAAACAAAACAGTTTCCCCAAAACTCTAACTCCCTCTCCCCAGGACCGGCATCAAAAACTATCCCCTTCCAAACTTTCAACAACTTTGTTAACATTGTATTTGGGGGTGAGGTACAAAAGACCAAGAGCAGGCCTCACCGGCGTGCCCTCTGAAATCCAGTATCTCAGAATTGTTCTTTATTTCTCAGCCACAGTGGAAATAGTTCTAGTGCAACACTGTTGTAGGACATGTTGGTTCATGGTGGTGTTTGTAGTGCCTTCTTACAATGCTTTGCAGTTTTGTGCGGGTTCCGGCTGATCGATGATGTGAACCCAAGGCTCATCTAGCGTCATACAGTGTGTCTAAGTAGGCTTATTTATTCCCCTCCCGTAGAAGAAGAGTCGGTGTGTATTCTCATGGTCCGGTGTCCATTACAGTATTTCATCAGAGGTCCCCGGGGTCACTTTCGGCAGGATGTCAGAGGTGTCGTGAGATGAAAAGGAAGCACTACCAAACAAAGATTCGTGGTCAGACAGGACCTCGGATGAGTGTGATGATCCAGCGCCCCCTCTGTTCAAGGATGCTGCGATGTCCACTGTGTCCCGCATTTCCTGTAGTGCTTGGTGGTACGACGGTGCCGCAGTTGTCAGCAGTTTCCCGGTTCTCCTTCGCGGCCTGGTACTTGACCGGTTCATACGTTCTGATGATTCTGCTGAGGCAGGGTTAAGCGATTCCAGCCATTCCCACACTAGTTTGGCGCAGTGAAAAAAAGAACCTTATTGTCAGTGGTTATCCTTAGTTTAGCTGGTAACAGCATGGCATATTGGATTCCCCATTTTCTGAGTTTTTTCTTTGCCTCGGTAAAAGATGCCCTTTGTTTCTGAGTTTCTCTGGTGAAGTCTGGAAAGATCATTATTTGCTGGTCCCCCATTTTGATCTCCCCTTTCAATCTAGCCTGGGTCAGGACGTGGTCTCTATCTTTGAAGTGGAGCAGTTTGGCAATGATCGGTCGCAGCCTCGTTCCTGAGGGTGGGGGCCTCGCCGGCACCCTATGAGCCCGTTCAGTTGCAAAATATAGCGATAAGCCCTCAGGGGCTATTTTGTCACGTATCCATTGTTCCAAGTATGCTTCCATATTTGCCGCTCCTAGTTCAGCTTTTTCTAGAAGTCCCACTAGTCTCAGATTACTTCTGCAAGCCCTGTTTTCTGCGTCTACTGCTCGAGTCTCTAGGGCTTTAATGCGTGATGTTGGTTCGGACATATTTGTAGCAAATTTTTGATAGTTCGGAGGAAGTTGTTCAAGGGATTTTTCATTTGTTAGAACTCTGTCCGTCAGTCGGCGATGGTCATCGCTGAGAAGGGTCAGATCCGCAGTTAGTGTGTCAATCTTTAATTCCAGGGCCTCTCGGGATGCTTGAATCACTTGGAGCATGGTGTCAATGGTGGTCTCCTGGGACAGATTTCGATTTAGTTCCGTTTGTTCGGTGTCACCCCCCAGGCGCAGGCCACACGTTACGGCTACGCACCACAAGGGTGCATTCGGTCCAGGATTCCCTCGCTCAGGCCCACGGCTCCCAGGTCTGTTTTCCACCCTTCATTCTGTGGGTTCAACCCTGATGGCCCCCGGGGCCCCTAGCAAGGATCAGTGCGGTCCCCAGGATTCCACATCCTCACCGGCGAGGGGAAGGTGAGTCAGCGATCTCCGCCAGCCTAGCCAACACCCTTCAGGCCCTGGTCTAGTGGCAGTGGTCCAGCTAGGACTCCACCCTACCGGTCAGGAGTCCGCTCCCTTGGGCCGTGTAGGACCCCAGCAGTGATTGGCATGGTGAATAGCACAGGCCCCTCCGTCCAAGCGTGCAATTCCAGCGGAGGGTCACTGTCGTGGAGGGCTAGTTTTCACTCTCCCCCCCCCCACTTTGCCGCCCCCACACTCTTCAGGGGTGGAGAGATGGGGGGTTCTGGTGGTACTTTAGGATATTTAGCACGGCAGCTATGGAGCCGCGTCTGTCCGCTCACTGTCAGCCATTGCCGGCCATCACTCTCCCCAGTCGCTGGCTTCTCTAGGGTCGCTGGTCGGGGTGGGGGGGGGGGAGACTTCCACTCCACCCCGACTCTTCCAGGCACTCAGGGTCTCCTCCCAATGAGCTCTGCGCTTCGTCCTAGGAGCTCCGGGCAGTACCTCTGGGTCTCAATTCCACCGCAGAGGATTTGCGCTTCACTGTAGTGTAGGCACCATCTTGTCTCACGGGCAACTGTTGCAGTTCGTACACCGGGGCCTCTCGGGTCCTCAGCTCTTTGTATGTCGCTTTACATGGGATTCTCGCCGTTGTCCAACGTCCCAGTTTTAGGTTTCTGTTGGCCGGGAACTCAGGATAAGTTTGGATTCACGGAGGCCGGTGGGAGCTCCGCTTCAAGCGTACTGCTCCTTCGGCCTCAGGCCACGCCCCCCCTGCAATGACATCCTCTTGTGGCACCTACAAAACAAAACACATGCCCGGAAACATTTGATCAAGTCACTGTTAAAATACTGAGGAATTTGTTGTCAATGAGACACCAGCCCCACCGATTAAGAGAACAGGTCTATCCTGTGAGAGAGACAGAGTGGGGCAGGCACTGAGAAAGATGCACCATTACCACCCACCGCACTCTTCTAAGCCAGACCGGGGCTCTTAAGATGACTAGGGCCCATTAGGGTGACTTATGCCTGGTCTAGCTGAATCTTCCTCAGCATACGAAGAATAAAGGGTGTGGGAGAAAGCACACAGTGAAGTAGAAAGCTCCACTTCAACCAAAGTGCATCACCCCAAGGGTATCGGCAACAGATACAAGAGGGCACAGAACAGAGGGCAATGAACAGTGCTCTGAATGTCAAAGAGATGCATCTGTGGAGTGCCCCATAGGGATAAAGAGTTTCTGGACCACCTGTCGATAAAGTTGCTACTCGTGGTTAGCAAGGTGACATCAACTCGGGCTGTCTGCTCTGACATTCAGACCACTGGCCAGATGGTTGGCAAACAAGATGATTTGGTGCTTCTGCATCTAGGACCAGAGTTGCATTGCTTCCTGACAGAGAAGCTATGACCCTACTCCTTCCTGCTTTTTGACATTCCTCCTCGCAATTGTGTTGTCCATTAAGATATGGACAGATTGGCTGTGAAGAGATGGCAGGAAGGCCTTCAGCGCCAGCTGAATGACTCTCAGCTTCCTCTAGCAGACTGATAGGTAACATCTGCTCCTCTTGAGACAAAAGCCCTCTGACCTCTAGCTTTTCCAGATGCACTCCCCACCCTGACTGGAAGAAAACCTTTACCACGGTGGACATTGCTGGTAAAGGCTGAAAGGCTTGAACTAGGTTTTCCTCCATTCTCCACTATGCCAAATCCACTGCAGAGTCCCCAGTATCATTATGAAGTGTGTAGGATCTCTTCCATTTCAGAACTACTGCCTGCAGAGGAAACACACGAGAGCCCTTATGTGCCATCAGGTGTCAGTGATCCGGAGGATGCAGGAAGCTATTAGACCTAGAAGGCAAAAGACCACCAGGACTGGAACCTGTACTCCATTTTGAAACATAAGAATACTAGCCTGAATGTCTCTTATCCTCTGAGAGGGGGAAAGGCTCGACTCCATGTAGTGCCCTGTACTGCTCCTATGAGCAGGATGCACTAAGGGCTCCAAGTGACACTTGAGTCTGTTGATGGAAAAGCCCACATCATGCAGCAATGAAGTGCAACACCCTCTCTGGAGAGTTGGCCTCCAGGAGCCAGTCGTCCAAATTCAGAAACACTCGGGAATTCCCAATTGTCTGAGATAAGCAGCGACCATCATCGTCTCATTTGTGAAGGCTCAAGGAGCAGACATCAAGCCGACTGGAAGAAGTGCAATCTGGTAATGCACAGATCCCACAGTGAAGCATAGGTACTTCTTGTGTGATTACAAAATTGTTATATGAAAATATGTGCCCTGCAGATTAACAGACACCATTCACTTTTCCTTTTCCAATGGAAGTACCTGAGCCAGGTCAGCATCTTAAATGTTTCCTTGCGCAGGATCCAGTTCAAGACACTAAGGTCTAGGATCGAACTCCATTCAGGAGTAAGATCTTTACCTGTAGATGTCTGAAGAGAGGTCGGGTGTTAAGGTGGGAATGGGTGGAGGGGCCTAATACTACCCTATTTACACAAAACATTTGGACTCATTGATCTGAAGATATGGCCTTCCAGACTTGTGTAAAGGAGGTTACGCATCTTCCAACAATGCCATGTGCTCCAACAAGAGGGAACTAGGGCTACTTCCTGCCATGGCTGGGGAGGAAGAAGAGGAGGAAGATGAGGGGAAGGGAGAGGTAAGGCTCAGTGTCTACCCTTTTTCGCAACCTCAATATTGTTTGAACAAGGGGTTTTATTGCAGTTGCTACTGGTCTTGCTGTCTGCCACAAAAGCCTCGGGCAAACCCAAGAAACTTATAAAATTGTCCATAATCCCGGCAGCTGGATTTGGAGAAGTACAGATTTAGCAGTGGCCCTGCTGTCCTTAAATCTCTCAAGGGCCAAATCTGTTTTCTGCCCAAACAGTCTGGAGCCATCAAAAGGACGGGTTCATCAGGAATGCCTGGACATCATTGGAAAACCCAGAGTTTAGCAACCAGTCATGATGCCTTAATGCTACAGAAACATGCATAGCACGTCCTATAGTCAGCTGTGTCTAGACATGATTGGATGACCTGTCAGCCACAGTCTAATCATGCACCACTATGCCCCTGCTGGTGGTCTGGGAGATTCAGGATCACCATTTGAGCAGTGTGCCATAGGGAAAAGGAGTAGCAGTCCTTTACATGCATGGCATTAAGGGACTTTAGGACCAAACTCCATTCTTAAATTACTTTTTGGCAAACTGCTATTTTTTTTTTTAACTCCCTATCCAAAGGAGTGGTAGGAAGAGCACTAGGGGATAATTTTGGAGAACAAGATGCTTGAACCACCAGGCTCTACAGGGAGGATTGAGTCACTAGGAAAGCCAAGTCATCTGGTGCTGGTCTGTATTATTTGGCCTATAAACAACTAACAGCAGGGGCTCAGGTTGGCTTTTTCCAAGCCACCATGACTGGCTCTGTGATGTCATGATTGAAGGGTAGCAAAAGTTCTCATACCTGAGAAGCAGGGTTCAAGAATTCTGTCAGAATGTTACACTTTACCTCCACTCATGGCAGGGGCAATTCTAAAACGTCTGCATCCTTCCGGATAATGCGGTGACTCTCTCACACACATCAAACTCACCAAACGCTGTAGATCAAACAAGCAGGCTTGCATGTGCCCAGAAAACCTCTGAGACACCGAACAACACTGTAAACAGCTACAAAGGAAATGTAGAGTTAGCCACAACACCACTGACAGAACTACCTACAAGGCTGCACTCGGACTCCATCATCAATAAATAATAGTAGTGGACTACATTGGAGGAGGCTCCAACAGCTGCAGGGAGATATTCTCAATCATTGAGGATTTCATCTAGCCCTCAGCCACTGTCAACAACATTGCTGCCTCCCAAAACCATTAGACAACCTAGCCATCTTCTCCAAAGCAAAACTGCAAACATCCACAGCAACTACCCACCACCAACCAAGATGGCCACCTGACCAAATGAACAACCCTCACCAGAAACAACACAGAGGTAATTATGCCGACCATCCACTCAGGGGCCACTAACTACAACTACAACATGGGAAATCACCAAACAGCACCACTTTGACTCACAACATCAACACCTCCATCACATCCGCTACTTTCCTGGATGCATGGAAACTTGCAGAAATCAACACCCTCCTCAAGAAGCCCAAAGCCAATCTGAATCAACTGAGCAACTTCAAGCCAAACAGATTGAGAAGGCCAACAAACAATTGACAACCCACCTCGAACTTCACCATCTTCTAGACAACACTCAATCAGGATTCAGAAAAGACCACAGCCATGGAACAGCTCTCATTGCAGTCACTGATGACATTCGAATCATCCTGGACCAAGGAGAACAGTGACTCTCATCCTGCTCGACCTCTCCACAGCCTTTGACACTGTCTCCCATAACCCTTATCAGAAGACTCCACAAGACTGGCATACAAGGATCTGCTCTCCTCAAGGGAAGAACCCAAAGGGTCAGGCTGACATCCTTTACATCAGAGACCAAGGGACTGATAAGCGGAGTCCCACAGGGATCATCCCTCGGCCCCACCCTTTTCAACATATACATGACACCACTCACCAACATTTTCCAATCAAAAGACATCACAGTCATCTCCTATGCTGATAACACCCAACAAATACTAAGCCTGATGGGACACGGCAACCACCATTAGAACAAACTTCACCATCTGCATGACCATGATAGCAGATTGGATGTAAACCAACTGCCTTCAGTTCAACTCCAACAAGACAGAAGTGTAGGAAACTAGCCCCTTCTTTGCAGTACCCGCCCCCTACTTTTTTTGCCTGATATCCGATGCTAACCTGACTGCGTGTGTGCTGGGATCCTGCTAACCAGGCCCCAGCACCTGTGTTCTTTGCCTAAACTGTACCATTGTTTCCAAAACTGGCACAATCCTGGCACATAGCTAAGTCCCTTGTAAAAGGTACCAGTGGTACCAAGGGCTCAGTGGCCAGGGAGGGTCCCTAGGGGCTGCAGCATATATTGTGCCACCCTAAGGGACCCCTCACCAAACACATGCACACTGCCATTGCAGGTTGTGTGTGTTGGTAAAGTGGACATGGCATCCCTCTCAGGGTGCCATGTCCACAAACCACTGCCTATGGCAGGCCTTACAGCCCTAAGGCAGGGTACACTATACCACAGTTGAGAGCATGAGCAATGTGCTCCTACAGTGTCCAAGTCCATTCTTAGACATTTTAAGTGCAGTTTGGCCATATTAATTACATGTGCTGGAAGTTTGTCATTACGAACTACACAGATCCATGATGGCTTCACTGAAGACTGGGAAGTTTGGTATCAAACGTCTCAACACAAACCCACACTGATGCCAGTGTTGGATTTATTGTAAAATGTACACAGCTGGCATCTTAGAGATGCCCCTTGTATTTCACCAAACTCTTTAGTGCAGGGCTGTCTATTCTGTGCCAGTCTGCCACTAACAGACATGTTTCTGACCCCATGGGGTGAGAGCCTTTGTGCTCTCTGGGGTCAGAAACAATGGCTGCTCTGGGTGGAGGTGCTTCACACCTCCCTCTGCAGGAACTGTAGTACTTGGTGGTGAGCCTCAAAGGCTCAGGCCTCCTGTTACAGTGCCCCAGGACACTCCAGCTAGTAGAGATGCCCGCCCCCCCGACCAAGCCCCACTTTTGGCAGCAGGTCCGGGGGAAAATCAGGTAAAACAGGGAGGAGAAAGCACTGCAGCTAGGACCACCCCTAAGGTGGCCAGAGCTGAAGTGACCCTCCTCCCTGCATTATCCTCCATCATGTTTCGCAAGATATGGACCAATAAGGTTAGGAATGTGCCTCCCCTCCCCAAAGGCAGTGCACACATGAAAGGGTGGAGCCACCCTTATGGACAGTAGCCATTGGCTAGTGCCCTCTGACCCCTGTAACACCCCTTAAATCTAGTATTTAGGGGCTCCCTTGAACCGTAATCACCAGATTCCTGGTGACCTAAGAAAAAAGAAGCAAAAAGGACTGCTAAGCCGACCCCAGCAGTGAAGCCTCCAGACGACAACTGCCTTGGCCCCAGCCTTACTGGCCTGTCTGCAGCTTCTAAGACCCCTGCTCCAAGAAGCTGACACATCCTGCAGAACAAACAACCTCTACAAACCCCCAGAGGACTGCCTGCCCAGCAGAGGACCAAGAACTCCAGAGGACAGCAGCCCTGTCCAGAAGAAAACACCAAAACGACTCCAGACTGCCCCGGATCCATGGGCCCTGTCCACTCTGCACCCAACGCGCATTGGCCCGAGTCCAGGTGGCCCGCTGGTCCACAGACGGTCCCTAGGTCTTTCCGACCTTGAGTCCATCCTGGCTTGACCCCTTCTGGTCAACATGACAACGCCTGCAGCCTGAATTCAGAGGGCCCCCTGACTGCGACCGGATTCCCTACGCCCAAAGGAACCGCTGCATCCGCACCCCCCTGGCCTTGGGGAATCATACCAGCGGTCCAGCAACATCCAGCGTGCGCCTCACATTCCTGTCCAGCCTTTGGTTTTCCAGAACCGACCCCCTGGGCCCAGCCTGCAGCATCTTTATGACCCCGGGGTTCCCACACTGAAAAGCATTGGGTGCCCAACACTGTGTTTGCACCCTGCACCCGGCCGCCCCTATGCCGCTGAGGGTGTGTGTTTGTTGCTGCCTGTGGCCCCCCTGGT
The DNA here is from genome assembly GCF_031143425.1 of Pleurodeles waltl. Classification (NCBI taxonomy): domain Eukaryota; kingdom Metazoa; phylum Chordata; class Amphibia; order Caudata; family Salamandridae; genus Pleurodeles; species Pleurodeles waltl. The sequence continues at coordinate 981,292,360 of NC_090448.1, forward strand.
GCTGACCTAAACCCCTAGGCATGTGTCCTGAAACCACAGGTACTTACCTGCTATATCTTTTCTACTAAGCCCCCCCCCCAGCCTCATAGGATTCCATTGTAAACCCAATGCCAACTTTGACCTCAGCACCCAGCCGGCCCCGAATTGCTGGAGGTGCTCTTTTAGGATCAACTTCAACTTTGACCTGCAGTCATCCTAACCCTTGAAGATTAAAATCATAAGTCGTGTACTTACCTGTTATCTGTGCTAACACTTTGCTTGTCTATTGAAAATTTGCTGTTTCATCTATAGAAATTGAAAAGTGTTACTTACTTGTAGACTGCTTTATCTGTAAAATTGAAACAAAGTACAATTGATACATATGCTTGATACGTACTTACATCTGTACTTACCTGCAACAAAGATCCTTTGGTTCTAGTAATAAAGTAACAAAATATATTTTTGCTATGGAAAAACAATTGGCCTGCAGTTAGTCATTGAGTGTGTGCCTCATTTCTTGTCTGTGTGTGTACAACAAAAGCTTTGCACTACCGTCTGATAAGCCTAGCTGCTCAACCACACTACCACAAAAGAAAGCATTAGTATTCTCTACTTTAGCCTCTGTTAAGCCTCTGGAGAACCCCTGGACTCTACACACCATGTCTCATTTTGGTATAGTATATAGAGAACCAGCTTCCTACAAGAAGTATTTGGCAACAAGATCCACCCCGCCATGGGACCAACACCCGCAGCCCACACAAGAATTCTAGGGATCATCCTAGATGACAAGATAAACATAGCAGTTCTAGTCAATGCAGTGTGCACCTTCTTCCACATCCTACGAAAGATCTTCAAATGCTTGCCTCAGAAAACCAGATGGACCGTCACACAAGCACTCATCACCAGCAGGCTGGACTACAACACTTTCTACCCTGGAATCTCCAAACAATTCTTACACAGACTACAGACCATCAGAAACACCGATGCAAGACTCACACTCGAACTCCCACACTACACCCACATCACACCACACCTCAAGAAGCTTCACTAGCTCTCAAGTCACAAGTGCAGCCAATTCCAACTTCTCACGCACACATACAAAGCGCTACACAAGACAGGACCAGAATATCTGAACAGTGGAATATACTCAGACATTCCCTGTATCAGCAAAAGCAAAACTGGAGGTTGCTAATTCTCCTACATCTCAACGAAGAAATGGAACAACTTCCCTCAACACATCAGAGCCTCCTCCTCACTTCCTGACTTCTGCAAAAAGCTGAAGACCTGGCTCTTCATACAAGCATATTGGGAACCACACACCTACACACCTGCCCAAGCGCCTGGATATTCTCTCAGATGATTAGTGCACTATACAAGTCAATATAACATAACATAACATCTATTCCTCCGTAAAGGGAGGTGTCTAAATCACTGGCATCTTTCAAGGCCAAGAAGACGGGGTCCATTGAGACAGAATGGCCATATCCATCATCTGTGTCTTGGTTTGTGTCTGTTAGAGGATAAGAATTCCCTTAAAAAAAAGAAATTGTCTATGTCTGCAAGGCTCTGTGCCTCCCTTCTGATCTGTGTATAGGGTCTGGGAGCTCCATTAAGGGGAGAGGGTCTGACGCAGGTGTCTGCATTGATAGGTGCTGGTGAAGGCTAATCTGGAAACCACAGAGGTGGGGACGACTCCATCAGAACATTTACTTGAGATGGCAGTGGTCACAGCACCACGGCTACGGAAATAGGCGATAAAGGCAGCAAAAAAGCAAAAATGGGCAAGGACAGCATCTTAAAAGGTAAGCCTAAAAGACCCTCAGGCTTAAAGGTGCTCCAGAGGGGACTATTGCCCTGCGTAATATGTCCAACATTGTTTTGAGGAACAACAAAGGATCTGTCCTTCGAGCAGGAAATTCTGGGTAGGACTGACAGTATGAGCCCTGGGTGTACGAGCTGCAGGTGTTGATGGTCAAGGGGACAGCTTCAGTTCTGAAGGAAATGAAGGTGTTGGCTCCTCTTGGGATACAAGGATCTATCCTGGCTCTGACAAGGAGTCCGGATGCATAGGGGAGCACCTCAGGGACTCTCTGCAACTTGGAATTATGTTGTCTCTTCTTCTTGTATTTGTGTCGGGAAGACTTAAAAGATGGTGATTAAGTCCCCAGGTGGACATCCTCCTGGCCTCTCAGTCATTCTGGGCCCAGACCCAAGCCCAAGCCCAAGCCCATAAAAAGTTTGGCCTCCCTTGCCGTGATGGCTTTGGGGTGCATACTCCCTCATAACTCACACAACTTTGTGTTGCATTCAAAGACGTGTTGTCCAGATCCCGGGTGGACATTAGTCCATCACAGTCCTTGAAGGGTTGAAAGCCTGACCTGTAGGTGGAGACAACACCACTGCACCAAACAAATTGAGGAAAATTCAGTGAAAATCTTTTTAAGAATTGTTGACTGAATTCTGAGGATAGCAAGCACGTCAACCAAGTTGACTGTGCAGAAAAAAAGAATCTGATGTCCTGGCCCCTTTGGGGGCACTTTATAACTCCAGTAAAGTCATGGTGGGATTGATTCTGTTGCTGAGATGGACCCAGCACTTCTTACCGGGACAGAGAACTATTCAAAAAGTGCTGGATCAAGGCTGATGCCTTGGATATTCAAAAGGTGAAGAATCTGCAGGTAGAAGTACCCATCAGAAAAAGGATTAATCTACCTTGGTGTAATGTGCAGGTGCTGTGGGGGGTATTGCTTTTTTGCATATACAGGTCAAATTTGTTCAATCGTTGAGTGGTCCTATGTTTAGAGCCTGTAGGAAATAGTGAGGGGTTGTCTGTGCTATATATGAAGCTGCGCCATGCCCGTCAAATGTGGATAAACAGTTTCCATTCTGCTAAAGCACGCTTTGTAGCCAGTATTAGCATTACATTAATCCTTAGTAGGTCATTGGTTGTTAAGTTGGGGATAGGTTTGACTGCAAATATGCCCAGGGATATGGTGACAAAGTCCAGGTTGTTTTGTGTGATAAAAAAAAAAAAATTCCTTTGTGTATAGGCCAATTTCTTGGTGGGCGACATTAAATCTTTCTCATTGGGTAGCCAGATTGGAGTTGTGGTGTGGGTATAACAGAACCACTGGAGTCCTTGTCATATAGGGAAGTGAGTTTGATAGTAAAACAATTTGGCTAAATATAGACCTCCCTGGACCCAGTTTTATCAAAGATATTCTAGTTTTTTGCTGATCCAAACGATTTTGATATGGTCCTATTAAGGGATTTGAAAAAATCCTGAGATAGTCTTCTTGGAATCATGCTTGACCAAAAATGAACAATAGAGGTAATAATCATATTAAGGGGGTCATTCTGACTCCCGCCGGCCGCGGTAACCGCAGGGCTGGCGGGAGCCGCCAGAATACCGCTGCGCGGTCATAAGACCGCCGCAGGTATTCTGGGTTTCCCGCTGGGCTGGCGGGCGACCGCCAGAAGGCCGCCCGCCAGCCCAGCGGGAAACACCCTTCCACAAGGATGCCGGCTCCGAATGGAGCCGGCGGAGTGGAAGGGGTTCGACGGGTGCAGTTGCACCCGTCGCGATTTTCAGTGTCTGCATGGCAGACACTGAAAATCTTGGTGGGGCCCTGTTACGGGGGCCCCTGCAGTGCCCATGCTATTGGCATGGGCACTGCAGGGGCCCCCAGGGGCCCCACGACACCCCATACCGCCATCCTGTTCCTGGCGGCCAAAACCGCCAGGAACAGGATGGCGTTATGGGGGTCAGAATCCCCATGGCGGCGCAGCTTGGGGCAGCGGAAAACCAGCGGTACACCGCCGGTTTTCCGTTTCTGACCGCGGCTGTACCGCCGTGGTCAGAATGCCCTTGGGAGCACCGCCAGCCTGTTGGCGGTGCTCCCGTGGTCTCCGGCCCTGGCGGTCCATGACCGCCAGGGTCGGAATGACCGCCTAAGTCTCTAATCTTTCCCACTATGATAAAAGTTAGGGCCAGGCTTGTAGCATGTCTGTGACTTTGAATAAAGTTGTTTTCTCACATTTCACTGAATCTTGTAAGTTTTTCGAGTTCCTAATCCCAAGATATTTTATATGTGAGCCCTGCGAGAAGAGTCTCATTGCTAAGTGTCAATTTTGTCTTTATTGAGAGTTTAGCCATAAACTATGGAACATAGGTTAATGACTAGAAGTAGGGCTGCTGTAGAATTCTGAACTTCAGCAATGAAAACCAGAACATCTTCAGCATGTGCTACAGTCCTAGAATGGATAGCATATCAGTGATGTTCAAGTCATTGTTGACTGCACAGAGTAGAGTTTTGATGGTAGCAAAAACAGTAAGGAGGAGGGTGCAACCTTGTCTTGTGGCAGGGCTGAGAGGGGCGCTGTGAGATAGGATGCAGTCTATTTAGACGTTGGCTATGGACGCTGCATAAAGCACTATCATCATCTGTATGTAGGTTTGGCCAGTTAAAGGTTTTCGCAATATTGAGCATAAGAAAATCCAAAAGACCACATCAAATGTGTTTCCATGTCGATCACCATAGCCACAAATGGGGAGTGTAGGACAGTACCCTCTTTCTGGCATGGTTACCCCCACTTTTTGCATGTTGTCAGTATGCTTGACTGTGTTCACTGAGATCCTGCTAACCAGGACCCCAGTGACTGTGCTCTCTCTCTTTAAATGTGATTGCTTGCACCACACACACCCCATATTTGGCATACTGGGGCCCCCTTGTAAGTCCTTAGTATACAGTACCCAGGGCACTGGAGTACCAGGGGCTCCCCATGGGCTAAAGCATGTATAATGCCACCCATGGGGAGCCCATGCAAAGTCTATCAGCAGGCCTGCCATTGCGGCCTGCGTGAAAGGGTGAGTGTACCCTTTTCACTACCAGGTCACTGTAAGCCACTCCTGTGGTAGGCCCTCCAAGCCCAGAGGGCAGGGTGGAAGTGCCTTTGTGTGTGGGCACCCCTGCATGAGCAGAGGTGCCCCCATGAACTCCAGCTCCATTTTCATGGACTTTGTGAGTTCAGGGACGCCATTTTAACCGTGTACTGGACATAGGTCACTACCTATGTCCAGGTACATATTGTAACTCCGAATCTAGGCATGTTTGGTATCAAACATGTCAGAATCATACCCCAATACTGTTGCCAGTATTGGAAGTATGATTCCATGCACTCTGGGGGCTCCCTATAGGCCCCCCCTAGCATTGCTCCTACCAGCCTTCTGGGGTTTCCGGGCTACCCAAGCTGCTGCCACCCCTCAGACATGTTTCTGCCCTCCTGTTGCTTGAACAGCTCAAGCCCAAGAAGGCAGAGCAAAGGATCTGGGGGTTAACACCCTCTCCCTTTGGAAATAGGCATTGCAAGGCTTGGGAGGGGTAGCCTCCCCAGGCCACTGGTATGCTTTGAAGGGCACATTTGATGGTCTCCTTGCATAAACCAGTCTGTACCGGTTCAGGGACCTCCAGTCCCTGCTCTGGCATGAAACTGGACAATGGAAAGGGAGTGACCACTCCCCTGTCCATCACCACCCCAGGCGTGGTGCCCGAGCTCCTCCAGAGGGTCCCTTGGTTCTGCCATCTTGAATCCAAGGTGGGCAGAGGCCTTTGGGAGCATCTGAGTGGCCAGGTCAGATGGGAGACAACAGCCTGGGGTGAGCCCGCCTTCAACAGCTAGTCGTCAGGATAGGGTAAGACTGAAATCCCTGATCTACGCAGATGAGCTGCGACCATCGTCATCACCTTGGTGATGGGCGCTGGTAAAGCCAAAGGGGACCACGGTGAACTTAAAATGCTCCTAGCCTACCATGAACCTCAAGTAAGGTTTTGGGCAGGCAGGACGGGAATATGGAACTAAGCGTCCTGCAAAGTCCAACGCTAACATTACGTTTCCTGCATCCAGGACAGATAGAACCTGAGCCAATGTGAGCATCTTGAACTTCTCCCTCTTGATGAAGAGATTGAGGGACCAAAGGTCTAGGATAGGGTGAATGCCCTTGTCTTTTTTGGGTACCAGAAAGTAGCAGGAATAGCAACCATGACCTACTTCTGCCACAGGAACCCTCTCTATATCTCCCTTGCCAAGAGCGCTGTAACTTCCTCACAGAGAAGGGGTAAGTGATGCTCCTTTAGGGCGGATTCTTCCTCCAACAAGCCCTTGGTGGGGAGTCAGACTAGGAAGGCTTAATGGCTGCTGTGGGGGAGGGGTGGTGGCGGACTGGCAAAGACCTCTGGCTCCCTGACTCAAGAGGTCTGTGGATTCCATGCTCTCGGCCACGCAGAGGCTGAACAGCATGCGCTGCACGTGGCTGGCTGGGAATGGACGCGGTTGGAGGTCCCTTCTATAGCCACTAAAGGGGCAAAAGGCAGACTACGGAGGAAGCCTGGCCGTTGTGAGGCTCAAGGACCTGACCATAGCTTGAGAATCCTTGAAGCGCTCAAGCGCTGAGTCTGCCTTGCCTCTGAAAAGATGGGTGCCATCAAAGGGCATGTACATCAAAATAGCCAGGACATATCCTGAAAAACCAGACGTCCTCAGCTAGGCATGGCGCCTCAGGGCCACTGTCAACAAAACTGATCTGTCTAACAAGTTGGTCGTGTCCAGTCTGCAATGGATGGGGAACTTTGCTGCGTCTCTCTCCCATCGGCAACTGCCTAAGAGAGTACAGCCCAGGCCTCCACCGGGACCGTATCCCACAGCATGTGGGAATAATGGCCCAAAAGGCATGCAGTATATACGGACCGCTATGCTAGGCTGGTGGAAGAAAAAATCTTCTTCCCAAGTGTATCCAGCCTTTTGGTTTCCTTATCCAGGGGTGCAGAAGAGAACGTGCCCTGGGAAGTGGAGGCTTGGATAAACAAGCTTTCAGGGGTTGGGTGTTGTATCAGAAAACTTGGGTCCCTGGAGGGGGGCGATGGTGGCAGGCAACTGTCCTGGGTTTGGACCAGGTACCCAGTAGTACATACATGAGGGCCTTATTCAAACGGAGCATGAGCTCTGAGAAGGAAAGTAGAAGCACCCCAGTCAGAAGGTTAGCCCTGACCGCCACTGAAGACAACTCAAGGTCCAGGACCTCAGCTGTTCTTCTCACCACCATAGAATAGGAAGTTCCCTCCTCCCAAGCCATGGTAGGGGGAGAAAGCATGCCAGTATCTGGAGAAGTATACAGTCCACTGACTTTGCCCAAGTCTGTACACCAGTTCATAGGATCTTGGGGCTGATATTCTAAAGGGTTCAGCAACCCCTCCCATTCCTCACCGTAACCTAGCTCATAAGAAAGGGGCTCAGGATTTGATATACGAGGCCAGCATCGTACAACGCCCTTCTGGCTCCGTGTTGGAGTCAGGGATAAGAATGGGGGTGAAGCCACCCATGGTGGCACCAGGAGGTTTGGGACTGACGTCAGAGAAGGTCGGAGAGGTACAACCAATAGTCAGTCAGGACTGGATACATGAGTGCCCCTCAGCGCTGAGAATGTAGCCGCTGGTGCGGAAACCAAAAGGGCCCCTTTTTGACTGCGCGGGCCTGAAGGCGCTTCACTTGTGTCAGACTGCCCTAAAATTATGTGCATGGCCTCATAAAACTCTTTCAACTGGGCAGGGGTCGCTCAGGCTTCGGAAACTTGGGGAGGCACAGAGTCGGTCCAGGCACAGGCTCCACACAGTAAGACCTAGAATGTCCACGCTACCTTGTCTCGTCACCCGACACACAAGAAGTCGAAGAACACTTCGACGACTTTCGACTTCTTCTTTTGCCTCAACTTACCTGATCCCTCTGAGCATTTGGAGTGGGACAGCGATGATGGAAGATTCTGCGACCGATCCTGGGACATTATTCTCGACCGAGATCTCTACTTGTGTGGAGCCAAGCGACTTGCTGCCATCAGCTTAGGGATTTCTGCCTCAAAGCCTTTGGATGCATGCAACACTTGGAGCGCTCCATGCATCAAAGACACATGAGGTGCAGATCCATCATGGACACTGCCCGATGACAGGAAACGTAGGGCTTGAACCAGGTCTTCCTCTGTGACATCCCTGATGCACCCTTGGTTGAAAAGTCGAAAAAATCTCAGACAAAAAGTCAAAAAAGCCAGTCAAAAAATGACTGAGTGGTAGCTCTAGTTAGATCAGAGCTAGCTGGTGTGGAAAGAAAAGAAGTGACATCAGCACGCCAGTGTGGCACATATGTAAGAACTGCAATATCATATCCAGCGCGGACAATGCCTACAATGGATACGGCGCAATCAACGCCCCCTAATGGACTGTAGGGGTACTGCTCAGAAAATTCTCAGGATCCAGTCTGACAGCTGGGGGAAATTCAAACGCAAGGAATCTGCCACTAGATGTCTCTATCAGATATAAAAATGTCAAAAATTTGAAGGGTTCAATATCAACCTTGAGTTTCCCACACTATTTTAATATCCCAAACCAGACGTGTCCTAATTAAAGTTTTGGGCTCTTGTCTGAGGTTAGGATTTTTAATCCGTACTCACTTCTTACATGGACTCCCCTAGAAATGTAGTTTACACTTCACACATTTTTCCCAAAGAGCGCTCATTTAATGCTGATGAGCCCATTCGCCACTTTATCACAACAATCGTTAATTGTAGGTTGGCTGATTATAAAGTATGACATGTGGGTGGGTGGGTGTGTGAGGCCATAAATTCAGTTTTTTTAAATTTTTGTTTCTCTGATCAAAGAGGTCAGGCCAACACACAACTATTGTGAGATTCTCCTCCTGGAAGAAGATTATGTCTAGCCCCTGGCAGCCAGGGTAAGAAGTGGTTAGCAGAGGAAGGGGAAGCAGGGGTAGTCCACCAGAAGCAGGTTGTGGGGAAGGGTGGAAAGGGGGCATGGGAAAAATGGGAGGCAATGGGACAGGGCATCCAAATGGCAGTCTGTTGAAGCAGCATAAAAAAGGGGGTGGAGGGGGCAAAAAGTGCTAGGTTGAAAGGTCAGGCACTTTGTGTCATCTCACTATACCTGTAAAGGAGACAGAGTTTAGCTCAGCGGCAGGGGTGGTGAGGGGGCAGGCAATGGGCCAGGAAATGACCAGTGGTCTTGGGGGCAAGGAGGGCAGACAAGGGGAGAGGGGTCAGTCAAGGGAGGAGATAGGATTCTGGGGTCTCGCAGAAAGACTCCCCACATGTCCAAAAATCTGTCATAGTACTCAGTGAGTCTAGCAATGATCCACTCAAAAGCAGTCACCTTAAACAAATCCAAGCCTCCGGTGTTGGACAGGTGGGTGATCTCAGAAGTCTCATGATGAAAATCTTGGTCATGGCCAAGGTCGTGGCTAGCCACCTGGAATGTTGGTTCATGATGGCTGTACATTGGGCCATGTCATGGAAGACAGCAGTCTATATTTTCAATGACCCAGTAAGGGGCACAGTCTGTCCAATCGTCATGGCGACAGAAGACCATTAGAACTACTGGGTGGAGCAGTCCCAAAAAAGGTGAATGATGTCCCCCTCCAAGGAGTTACACCTATGCCAATGGTGCAGGACCTTGAGATAGCTGAATTTGAGATGGACCTCCCTCAGGCGCCGTTCCTGGTTGCAAGTAGATCACCCCAATCTGACTCCGAGTAGGTAGCCTGCAACCTATCCGTCCACCATTCCAGCAGACAGCGGACCAGCGGGACAGAGTAGAGACAGGCCACCAAGATCCAGCACAACCATGATAACATCCCTCTATAGGTGCCTCACTTCTGCAGATAGTCCACTAGTGGCAAGTAATGGAAATCTAGCAAGGGAGAGCCCAAGGTGTGACAAAGGCAGTGCTGTAAGTGTTGATAGTCCCAAAAGTGACTCGCAGGCAGGTTGTACTGTTACAGAGCCTCCGCAAAGAATCTGTAATCCCTGCCATGGACCAGATCGGAGAGGTGGCAGAGAACCTTGTAAATGAACAATGGCCAGTTGGACTCCGACCCCTGATCAACAGAGAGGCATTACACTACAAGGACGCCTAGGCGTAATCGGTGGGGCTGATCTTCAGCAACTGGTGTGCCTTCTGCTATACCAGAATCATAGTGGCCAGAAGAGGGTGGAAAGCGATCAGTCTAGGTGTAGCTCCAGTGTGCAACATTTTGACACCCTTGAGGCGACTAAGGAGAGACAACTCCAGCCAAACCCAACCAGGAGTATACAGAGTGGAATAAATAACATATTTAAGGGGCGCTAACTGGGACACCTACCATTAGCAATGGATGTCCGGTAGCCGCATTCCGCTCTGCTCAGTGGTGGAGTAGAGCTTCTCCAGTTTCAGTTGTAGCTTCTGTCCACCTCATACAAATATTTTCAGGATTTTCTCCAGAGAGTCTATCAATCTGGCCGGGGAGCGGAATGGAAGTATTGTAAACACATAGTTCAACCAGGGCATAACGTTCATCTTGAGTATTTGTGTGGTCCCCCATAGGGAGAGGTTACGCTGGGACCGGCCAGCTATACCAGATTTTATGGATGTTGAAGGGTATCTTGGGTTGCATTCCACCATGTCACGAAGCCCCTGGGTGACTTCAGTTCTGAGGTACCTCATAGACGAGGAGGACCACTGAAAAGGAAGGGCTGCAATGACAGAGGTGTGAAAATCATGAGGGGGACGGCACCTCTTTTACCCCAGTTTATCCCATACAAAAAGGGAAGAGAAATGTGCAAAGTAATGAAGGCCTTTAGTGAGGTAGCTGGGTGGGTGAGGGTGATTAGAATGCCATCTGCATACAGAGTGAATTTATGTTCTCCACTAGGGAGGGGAATGCTGAGAATGTCAAGAAAAGAGCATATGTCAATCGCCAGGGGTTCCAGGGCCAGAATAAAAGGAAGAAGGGACAGAGGGCAACCTTGACAGGTAACTCTGCAAACCTCGAAGAAGGTGGAAGCATTACCATTGCAGGTAAATATGGCCATGGGGCGGAATTACAGCCTCCGAATCCAGCTCAAAAACACAGGGCCCATCCCACAGCTCTGCAGCACTTAAAAAAGGTAGACCCACTCAACCCAGTCGAAAACCTTCTTGGCATCCAGAGATACCAGAACCTTTTCGTCATCATCATGCTGAAATTTCCGGATGTGTGACAGAAGACGAAGGTGGGATTCCTACCTGTGATGGGGGATAAACCCAACCTGGTCCTTGCGTACTAAGATGAAATAACCCCCCTAAGTCTGTTGGCCAACACTTTAGCCACAACTTTTGTGTTAACGTTTACCAAGGAGATCGGGTGGTAGATGGAACAGTTCAACAGATCCTTCCCAGGTTTAAGGAGAAAGTTAATGGATGCCCCGTTAGCATCCACACGAGTGCTGTGCAGCAGTGCAGCCCCAGAGTATACCTTGCAAAGCAGGGGAGCTAGCATGTACTTGTGAATCTAATACTCAGATTGGCATCCATACAGTCCCGGGGCCTTACCATAAGGCAAGCCATCAATCACCTCAAGGATCTCTTCTGAGGTGATGTCAGCTTCTAAAACCAGTCTCAATTCAGCCGAGAGGCATGGGGTTGCTATGCGAGCCAAAAAGGATGCTATGGTGTCAGGATTACAAGCAGCCCCCAAGGAATATGAGGCCTCATAGTAAGTCCTGAAGGACTCCAAGATGTTAAGCGGGTGTGCGAGAAACCAGTCATCATCCCAGCAAATGGCCGTATGACATTGGAGGAGCCGCAGCTGCAGTGCCAAAAGTTGGTCCGCTTCTCCTCTTGTTCCTAAGGGTGTTGCTGAAGATGGAACAGAGCAGTTTCTGTGTAGGAGGCCAGGAAATAAACAGGAGGGTGTGGTGTGATGTGTAACAGACTGACCTGCTCCAGCGGGTCTTTAGGAGTAAGAAGACTCCTCAGCAGGGATAGAAGACTTCAGGGGACACTGGGACTTGTCCCTTGAATGTGGTTCCTTACGGGGAAGGCGAGGCTTGGGGCCCGCAGACCATTGTCTAGTGACCTCCTCCAGTCACTGGCACTCACCAGAGGGGGGGGGCTGCAGTGGGCCAATTGGTTGACATGGCGGTGGGGAGGCTGAGGTGAGCTGGGAGGGGAGGATGATCCTGTACTTCGCGGTGTGGAGGCTAGAGGGCCCCAGCTGGTGACCAGGGCCAAGTCCCCAATGGTGCTCAAGCATGGCAGAGCACTACCCCCATGCGAGCTCAACAAGTCAGTGTCCCAAGTTGACGTCTCAGGAGAGGGAAGGAAACAGTAGTCCAAGGAGGGGGTGGGAGCAAGCTAGGACCCAAAGTCCAATTTCACCCTCAGTGCCCTCCATACCTGTAAGCCACTCCAACAATGTCACCGGGTGGTGTGGGAGCAAAGAGCAGGGCCCCGTGGGAGAGGTAAAAGTAAGTGGCAAGTTCCAAGGGGCACCACTTTGGATGAAGACGACCAGGTAGATGCACACAGCTTGGCCGCTGCTGCAGGAAGTTGTAGAGGCCCTCAATATTGCCATACTGCCTGGGCTGCAAGCTCTGCCCCCTCTTGATCTTCTTAAGTACCTTAGGCAGAAGAGGCAGGGATGGAAAGGCGTATAGGAGTCCTGGTACCACAATGTAAGTGAAAGGCATCTCCTAGGGAGAACTGCCTTGAGTACTCCAACGTACAAAATTATGGACACTATGCATTCTCTGTGGTGGAGAATAAATCGAGTCAGGGTTCTCCAAACTGCTAGAAGATATCCTGTACTAAATGTAAATGTAAATGCCATTCATGATCTGCTAGACAATGCTGGCTTAGTTTATCCGCTCTCATGTTTAAAAATCCCACTGTGTGCTGGACAATCAGAGATATACCCTGATCATTCAGCCACTTCCAAAGACACAGAGCTTCCAATCACAGAACACACAACCCTACTATGCCTTGTTTGTTGCAACATCACACAGCAGTCATAATATCTGCAAGGACCTGTTTTTGTTCCCCCCTGCTCTTTGGAAGTAAACTTTTAAAGCTAAATGGATTGCTTGAAGCGTCAACAGATTTATGTGAAGCTGGGCTTCAGCGTCATGTGGCCTCAATCTCTCCCAGATGTCTTCCTCAACCTATTAATGATACATCAATACAACTGTCAGTTCTGGATAGGGTAGACGGAGAGGTCTGCTGCTGGCCCAAATGCAGTCGAGTAGCTACCACTGAAGGTCTTTTGCAGTCTACTCCAACACCTGAATGAAATCAGACACATTCCCTTGGTGTTGAGCCCACTGATTCTTCAAATTCCACTGCAGAGTCCACATGTGCCACCTTGCATGGTCGACAAGCAGAAAGGCAGGTGACCAAGAAGTCTCAGATTGAGAAACAGGCTGTGGGCTGAAACATCGGGATCACAAAGCGGGTATCCTGGATTCGTTCAGGGGGCGTAGAGTTTGATACAACACCGTATCCAGGATAGCCACAAAGAAAGGGAGACTTCGGCACATTGATGGTAAAACTCAACAGTATTAATTGGTCATGTGTTGCCTTGAGATGGTTTGAAACTGTTTGAGGAGAGATCGCTGAGGTATGGGAAGAAAGGTATTTCCTACCTCTGAAGACAGGTGCAACCACTACCATCACATTTGTGAACACTCGAGGTGCACTGGTCAGCCCAAAGGGGTAGAGGGAAAATTGACAATGTTCCTGTGCCACCTAAAACTGCCTGGGAGATTGAAGAATGGAAATGTTAAAATATACATTCTGGAGATATAAAACTACCATCCAGTCTTTTGGATCCAGGGCAGATAGAATTTGGGCCAGAGCTAGTATCTTGAGCTTGTCCTTTCTTGAAAAGAAGTTCCGGGGGCAAAGAGCTAAAATGGGACGAAGACCCCCACTCTTTTCGGTATTAGAAAATAATGAGAGCAACATCCAGTTCTAATTTCTAAAACTGGAACTCTCTTTATTGCTCTCTTTGCTAAGAGTCTGAACTTCTTGAAGAATTGACAAGTGGTCCTCCAGCAGATGTTGTGGTGGCGGAAGAATGTCTGGAGGGAATGACTGAAAGGGTAGAGAATAACTTTGTGCCATGATCTGGAGCACTCATTCATCTGATGGTATGCTTCTCCATCTTAGGAGGCAATAGGTGATTTGACCTCCATCTGAGCACTCATGGGGCAGCAAGGTTAACTTAGAAAGGATTTGAAGGGGTGGCAGAAGAGGGGGGACTAGAGTTTGGGCAGATCAATGTATTTGAGTTGCTGGACATTGTTTACTTTCTCCATGACTACATCTTCTAAAAGACTGGGTGGTCTGTTGTAATAGAGGCAAATATTGTCTTTGAAGACAGGCTTTTCCAAAACCTTGAAAGGAATATTGCTGTTGTGACGTTGACGAGCTACAGGTGCCAAACGTAAAGAGAAAGCAGTCTTGCTCTCCTTAAACCTTTCAAGGACGGTGTCTGCCTTTTCTTCAAACAATCTAAGGCCATCAAAAAGCATATGCGTTAATGAATGCTGAACAGCCCTAGAAAATCCAGTGGAGCGGATCCATGCATGTTGTCTAATAACTACACTGGTCCCTAATGCTCTCCCTAAATAATCTGTTGTATACAGTTCATATTTAATAGAGACTTTTGCTGCATCCTGTCCATCAGCAACTAAACTCAGCAATATCTTGAGAATATCCTCCGGGACCATTGGTAATACATCTGACACTCTAGCCCATAGAGCATGGGAATATCTCCCTAAAACATAGAAAGTATTACAGACCTTAAAGCTAAGTTAGTGGAAGCAAACACGTTTTTTGACACAAACCTCCATCTTTTTAGAATCCCTATCAGATGGAGTAGTAGGGAAGGCATTGTGATTAGTGTGGCTAGTTGAAGCTTGTACTACTGAACTTTATGGAGTTGGGTGCTGAAAATGAAAATTTAGATCTCTTAAGAACAGATGTTGTCCTCTGGCAATCTGGTCATTTATTTGAAGACAAGATCCTGGTTTAGCCCAGATGCTCATTAAAACATTCGGCAAAGCCTCATTAAAAGTCATAAAGGCTCCTGTGAAGAACGAAGTGGTCTTAAAATGACAGTCAGTAAAGTAGTTTTAACCTCTTGTGTGGGCAAAATAAGGTCAAGGGCCTCAGCTGCCCTGAATATAACTGTAGCAAATTCTGCTGCCTCATCAGTGGCAATAACTGAAGTAGGAGAAGATAAACCTATACCCGAAGATGTATCAAGACCACTTGCATCACCAGATACTGTAAAAAGTAGTTGTGGGGATAACGGACATTAAAAATATATTTTTCTCTAGTCAGGTCAGGTTCAGACTGAGCATAAACCATGGTAGGTGGTACATTGGCTTCAGTGTCCAAAAGAACGATTGAATTTGCAGACAGCGTAGATGATGACAGTACTGGCATCAGCAACTTAGCCTGCTCTCTCGACCGAGTAGTTTGCAGCATCAGATGCAGTGCAGAAGGAGTCGACAGGTCCATGTTTGATGGATCTGAAGCCATCAGCTTTGAGATCAGACTGAGAGGTATAGCCGGCCCCAAGGGCAGATTTGTCGACCTCTGAGCAGCTGGAGGCCTCCTCGGATCCTTGGAGCTTGAAAGTGTACCAGATAGATTTAGAGTAACTATCAAAAAAGAGGGGGGCTGGGAACGATTAAGATTCAGCATATGTGCTCCTTAACTTAAGACAATGAAAAAGGGGGATATGCAGTTCCTAAAATAAAGAAGGCAGAAACACATTACATCACCCCTGACATAGGTCGGAAGGATATGGAAAAATCAGGAGCAAAAGCCCTCACCCACCCAGTGGGGTGGTATGCTTCACCACTGGGTAGCTCCTTGTTAGGCCGGCACTACAATGACTAACGGGTACCCAAAAGGGGGCTCTTTGCTGGAAATATTTTTCAGAAGTGCTGTGTCAAGAAGGATGTGAAAAATGTCTAGTATGTACACTGGAAGAGAAGGTGAGAGGTAAAAATGGCTAAGGGACACCTAAGGCGTATTTATTCTGGTGTTGGGCCGTGTTATTATTAAAAACAGATGAAAACAATGAAGGAAAATAATGTTCCTTTGTGTTTAGGTTGAATCAAGATCAACATGTTTCTTGCCTAGGTGTCATAAGGATCTATGGTAATTTGTTAGGCACAATCTTAAAAATCTTAATCTACCGAAATAATGGCCCAATATCAATGTGGGGAAAAGTGCCTTCAGGACTATAGATGGGGGTAGGTTGCCAGCATCATTCTGCACTGATCACTTTACCGCATAATACATGGGTACATCCATAATACTTATGGGGTACGATCCCGATAACAGTGAGGTCAGAAGTTCCCTGCCTGACATTAGATTTTCAAATTGTGTCCAGAGCCAAAACACCACAAACAGACATCATGAGGATCTTTAAGAACATCTCTTGGGTACGAGTCATATATGGTTTACAACTTGATTGCTTAGGTGACATTCTGCACAAAAGATGCTATATCTAACAGAAATGTGTCAAAAACTGTTGAATGACAGCTGAAGCTCCGGATCCATGTCGGCTGGCTTGGAAAGAAAGGAACTGAAGCCATTGGAAGCAGCTGACATATTTATGAGAACCAATATATATTTAAGAGAACGAACATCACAGCCACACAAGACGGAGATGCACAAGTAACCATGACGTCTTACAACGCCACCTAAAGACGCTGGAGTTTATTATTGCAGAAAAGTTTTTGGAACCAGTCTGACGCCTCAAAGTATACAAAAGGTGAGGAATTTGTGGTAAGAAGTCTTTATCAGTAAGATATTTATACAAAAACCCATCCAACTTGATATGGTCTTTTTCGACATTTGGGTTATCTTTTTCGCTGAAGTGAAACCCCAAAAATGCTGATGGTATTTTGTATGATCGATGCAAATGCTCAAAGCTCTTTTGGGATCCAACCAGTGGCATTTCTCCTCCTCTTTCAATGGGTAAGGCAGAGTAAAGCAAGCCGGAAGGGTGATGGTTCATCCGACATGAAAGGCATTCAAAACTTGAGGCAAAAATGCAGTTCTGGTCCACAACACCAGTTTGTCTGGAAAAAAGGTGAAGTATGGTAGGTGAACAGACGGACCCTCTACCTCACTCACCCAACGAGCTGAGGTTATCGCTATACCAAGGAAGACTGTTTTGTGAGTCAGGAGACATAAATGACAGGTGTGCATTGGTTCAAATGGAGTACACATCATGAAGGTGAGGACCAAGTTAAGGTCCCACAGCAGCATTGCAAAACGTTTGGGTTTAAGCCAATGGACCTGACTCTTACAGAAATGCATCACAACAGGTGATTTAAACGAGGATGGCTGGTCCAGCAAACACAAAAAGCCAGAAAGGACAATGATTTACCCTTTAACTGTGCCTATGGTAAACCTTGCTGGGATAAAGACAGCACAAATGGCAGAACGTCCGACTATTTTGCTTGTAATGGATCTGTGTGCTGGGAATTGCACCACAAACGTGTCCCAGCGTTCAGCATAACAGATTTTTTAAAGTGGCTGTCTGGTTGCCAGAATGACATCCACTGCTTCATGAGTGAGACCAAAGGCAGTCAACCGTGGCTGCTCAATCTATACCCATGGATGTATAGATTGTGCAGGCCTGGGTGCGGGACACTGCCCTGCTGCTGCTACACAAGATCCCCCAAAAGGGCAGGCTTATGGCCCCACAGATTCCCATGCCGAAAAGCTCCGGGTACCAAACTGTTCTGGACCAATCAAGAGCCACTAGGATAACTTGGGAGCAGTCATTTCTGATTTTCTTCTAAGCTCCAGGCAGGAAGGCACACAGGAGTCCTGTGTCTCACTCTAATCGTATTGCGCCACAGTGAGAGGGAACTCCAACGTGCAAGTGTCGACACTATGGTGGTCATTTTGACCCTGGCAGTTTTCTGACCATCAAGGTAAATGTGGCAGTACCACCAACAACAGGCTGGTGGTGAAGACCACCACATTATGAGTGTGGCACATCTCTACTCATACCGTTTGGTGGTCGGACCCGCTGGGCCGGAGATGATCATCTCTGACCCGGCGGTCCACAGAAGACTTCCTGCTGTATTAGAAGCCCGGTTTCCACCAATTTCCGTGGCAGTAGCACTGCCACGAAAACCATGGCGGAAAGGCTACCGATGACAGGGAATTACTCCCCTGTCACTGGTAGACGCCACTCCCCCCAACAAGCACTAGACCCCCCCCCCTTCAGCCACATTGTCCTCCTCCCACCCTTCAGCCACATCGTCCCCCTCCCCTACTTCCCCTTAAGCAACATCGTCCCCCTCCCCGCATACATAAACGCATTCACAACATCCATAAACGCACTCACAACTCCATTCATTCATGCATGCATACTCACACGCATACACATTGACATGCAGACACGCACTCACTTCAACATACAGACACGCATACACACATTCTTGCACACATGCAGAAACCACACACTCACACGACACTCCCCACACTCCCACCCCCCTTCCCCTGTCGGAAAATCACCTTACCTGTTCCAGGGAGAATGTCGTCGGGCAGGGAACGGGATGGGGCACTTCATCCGCCGGCAGCGCCCCGCAAGCAGGACACCGCCAGGCCATTTTATGGCCCATAATATGGCAGGCGGTGTCCTACTGGCGGGCTGTTGGTGGAACCGCCAGTGCACCTCCACCCGTCAGCACAACTACTGCCAGATTTCCACCCAAAGAGGAAATCTGGAAGTACCCGTGATATGGCTGGCAGGAGACCGCCAGCACTGGTGTTTCCTGATGCCCGTGGCTTTGGCGGTCTTCATGGAAAGTCATAATGAGAACCTATGTGTTCTTCGCAGTGTCAAAGGGATCTAACCAGGAATCTCCCCATTTCTGGGTGTAGATGCCACTGTAAGGCATTGCTGACTGAGTTGTCAACCCTGGCATTTAAAGATCCCACCAGATGGTTCATGACAAGTGAGATGCCCTGCTGACTCAGACAGTTCAATAGGAAAAGAGCCTACTGGCACAGGACTCGGTGGTGTTGGTATTGAGAACTGGTTTTAGCCTACCTTTGAGGCACAATAAGAAGGCCTTCAACAGCATGCGAATGGCCTGTAACTCCAACAGACTTATTTGGAGGTGGGTCTTCGCCAGAGACCAGAGACCTCTGATCGCCACCTCTCCCTGATGATCTTCCCAACTCAATAGCAAAGTCTTTAGTTCTCCATTGGCACCAGAAAATAACTGGAGTAACATCCAGTCCCTATTTCCGGTATCAGTACCCCTCTTGAGTTCTCCTTTGTCCAAAAGAGCCTGGACTTCCTGCTGTAAGATGAACAAATGGTCTTCCAACAGCTCCTCTGCTAAAGGTGGAAAATCTGGCAGGGTATAAAGGAATGGTATGGCATATCCTTGCAGGACTGGGGGCACCTCTGAGCCAGGGTATACCTCGCAACTGTGCCAAGAAGAACTAGATGGTGTTGAGGATGGATCTGTCAACGGTAATACATCTGGAGGCCTCCTTGGATTCGAGGGGCCTGAAGGTGTGCCAAATGAACTGAGAAGTGTGCCAAAGATATGCAACATGGCCTCCTTCAAGGTTTCAACTTGCTTTGTTGTCAATATAGACCCGGGAATTTAGGTAGGATCAGGATAAGGTCGAGATGCACCTTGATGTACATGCGTCTTCTCCTGACGAGAGTGGCATGAAGAGAGATAGTCATGCTTTGATTTCTTATATTTCTTTTTCAATATGGACCAACCTGATGACTTGGAATGGGAAAAGGTCCATTTGTGGGGACAACCTTGAGAACCGGAACAAGCCTAAGTTCATAACCAAGATTTACACGTCTTCCAACAGTGCTTGGCGTTGTAGAGCTTACCTGTATGTTCCCAGACCACCTTGGCATTCATCCTGGTACAGTCCCTGCATGCCATATCTGATGGGGATCTGTCAAAAACATATGTTTGTGACAGTCCTTGCAAATTTTAACAATGTAGTGAATTTTTTGTTTTACAAAAGCTATCCAATATGGCAAGAAACACTTGAGGAAGTGAGCTCCAGATCCATATGCAAAGGCACAGAAAAAAAGTGAACGGCAGCATACAAGGAAGGCACATATATGGCTCCAGCGTTATCACTTTCGGGTGGGATGAAACAGACACATAGCTGTACAATACCACCTACCAGTATGTGAGAGCAATGCTGAGAAAAATATCTGGATTGTCACAAAGTGTGGATATTCACAAGGCAAGAAATCTGAGGTTAGAAGTATCTATCAATAAAGTCTTATAAACTGCCCTTTTGAAGATAGCAATGTTCCTATAGGAAGCTATTTGAAGTTCTCAATCCAGGATGAAGAAGATTATTTTCCTGTGATGTCAGTTCCTGTTTGAGTTATACATAAGGAGTCACTTCCAAGCAACAGAGGCATTGTAATACATTTGTTCCTTTATTTTCCATATGTTCTTCACCCTCTTGTTCTATTTTTTGTCCTTGATTTATCATTCTCTCAGTTGGAATTTCTTCCAGATGGGCCTCATTCTGGGTATTTGTGAATGCCTCTTTCCTCTTTTGTGATGTCAAGATAGTGCTTTTCTAGTTACTTCAGTATTCATTGTTAACTTCAATCAATAGCTAAAAGACTGCCAGAGATATTTTTTCTGTTTTTTTCTCCTAAATGGTAACCTTCCTAAGCCAATACTTGCCACCTTACCTCTGTAATGTTCAGTGCAGGGTGTTACCCTGACTACTCAGAGTAGTCTCATTTTCCCCAGGCAATCAAGAAGAGGATTCAACAAACGTTCTCAATGTCCATCTATTTCCATCAACATGAGTAGTTGTTGAGAGGTATTTCCTGTTGTACTTAGGTACCTGGATTGTACTGAGTTGTTATGTAATAAATTATGTGCACACAACATGTACGTTTAAGGAAGGTAAGAATTGTTAACTCTAAAGGAAATAAATTGAATTCCGAAAAACTGGATCCCACCGTTCCCACAAAGTCATCCTCACCAATTCTATTAAGAAGTACACATAAGAGTGACTTCCATCCACTCGCAACCAAAGCATAACAAATTGGGAATATTTACACAATCTGTAATAATACAGAAATGAACTGCATTTTGTGTATTCTTTAACTGCAGGTAGCTTTTTAATGTTATACTAACTCAAATTCTGTGCAGAGGCAAAAGTATGCTAACCACCTAAACACCTGTTACAATTGCTTATATGAACAAGTTACTTACCTTCGGTGATGCCTTATCTGTTTGAGACTTTATCTAGTCTCAATTTCCTTACCTCAGAATATGTTTGAGGAAGATTCTAAAGGTAAGGATTCTGAGGCAAGAAATCTGTAGCAGATCAGTGAATGCAAGACTAGAATAACTTACAGATGTTTTCATCATTTAACTTAAAACAACAAAAGATGTATTTTTGTACATGACCCTTACAGGGGTTTGCCACAGCTTAAGGTGTCCGTCTGTGACTTAGAGATATTACATACAAAAGTCTTGAGTTTGCGTGTCTCTTGGCATATGTGGTGTTTGCCCTTGACAGTTATCTTGAACCATGATGGGCCCATCTAGAAAAAGGTGACATTTCTTTCTTTTTGTTTTCTGTGGACAGACAGAAGTCCTTTGCCTTGCCTGAATATGTCTTTACCATAGCCTTGGGTATTGCTGACTTTAGACCAATTCCATTTAATGTACAAAATTTTCCTTACGTGCAATAAGATTTAGGTGGTCATTTTGACTTCGGCGGTCCTTTACACAGACCGCCGAAGACGCGGGTGCCAGAAGACTGCCAGTGCTGGCGGTCTTCTGACTACCATATTAGAAGTACTGAAGGATTTCCGCCACAATTTTGGCAGAAATCCTTCAGCAGTTGTATTGGCACCGCAGAGGCGGTCCCACAGCTGTCACTGCCATGCCATAAGGACTCCGCCCACCGTAGTCCAAGCAGTAATACGGCGTGCCGGTGTCCTGATGGTGGAGCATTACCAGCGGTGGAAGTGCCTTTTCCAGTTCCCTGGCGGACAACCTCCTCGCTGGACAAGGTAAGTCAATCGTCCGACAGGGGAGGGGGGTGATAGGGTAAAGGGTGTTGTGTAATCTGTGTGAATGTAAGTCTGTATGCGTGTGTATGTGTGTACGCATGTTTGATTGTTGAAGTGAGTACGTGTTGGAATGTTTGTGTGAATGCATGTCTGTAGGGTGGGAATGAATGCATGTATGCATGCCTGTTGGTGAATGCATGTATGCATGTTGGTGAATGCATGTATGTATGCGCGTTGGTCAATGCGTGCATTAGGGGTGCATGTGTGCATGTATGCGGGGAGGTTGAGGTGAGGGAAGGGGGGTGCTGTCTTGGAAGGGGGTGGTTGGGGGGAGTTGTCTGCCGGTGACAGGAAAGGAATTTCCTGTTGCCAGCAGCCTTTCCAGCAGGGTTTTAGTGGAGGTGCTACTGAAAGCGTAAACCCTGGCAGACGACTCCTGATACCACTGGCGGTCTTCGGTGGACAGCCAGCCCGGAGGTGCTGTCCTCCAGCCCAGCTGTCCCACCTCCCTGGTGGTGCAAGCGAGGATGTGGCAGTTTGGCAGAGGCCAAACCACCACACTCATAATGTGGCAGTCTTCACCCCAGGCCCGTTGGCGGTGAGACCGCCACCATGGCCCTGGCGGTCTTCAGACTGCCAGGGTCGAAATGAGGCCCTTAGTCTGTACGTTGGTACATTGGTACATTAGTGATCTGCAGATCATGGTTCTTCAGATTTCACTTTTTAGCAGGAACACACTATGGATGTATTCAATATTATAATTTCTCATTCTGAGGATATTTGGTATACATGTTTGCAAAAATATAACAGAGGAATGCAGAGTTAGCTATAATGTATTTACATAGTCCAAATATGGGAAGATTATCTTTCCTGCTGTGGTCTTACAACTTGATAATCTCACTCAGCAGTGTTAGAATCTTTGTAATTGTTTGATCCCCTTATCACTGTAGTCATGAAGAACAGTTTTTGATCGTCTTAGTCTGGATTGAGCTTCAGAGGCTCTGATTGTTAGTTCTTTAAAGTCTTTTGTGATAACAGACGCTCTGCTTGCATGATTTTCATGGTAATTTTAGTGTTTTGCACCAGGTTGTGTACTGCCTAAAGCTTCTTATGGCCAGAGCAATGTCAACGTTAGGGTTGGCCTTCTCGAACAAAGAAGAATGGGATAGCTGGCTGATCCTTAGAGCGCTTTATGCCTGTCTTTAGTTTTTTTTTTTGTGTCGCCATGTCCATAAGTGGTTCGATGGAGGCATAGAGGGTGAATGTTTCCTATTGGGAGTGGGTTTTGAAAGGAGGCATATATCATGTGTTGTGGGGTCACACCGGTGAGTAGTGATGGAATACGCAGCTGAAAAATTCTCTCATCCATGCTGCATGGTTAAAAATAGGCTGTCAGCAAATGAAACAGTTTGTGGATTGGTCACTTGCCAACCTGTTTAGTTTTTGATGCTACTTTGACTGAAGTGCACTGGGTTCCAGCTAACCAGGTCCCCAATGCCAGTGTTCCATCCCCAAAAGAAGACACCTGGTCGCTTGATCCACGAGTGACAAGGTCCTTTTGCATCTCTGTAAGCCCACTGTAAATGGTACCACTGGTACCTATGGCATGGGAACTGAAGAGGGCCAAAAAAAGAGGTGCAGCACAACCTGTGCCACTCTAAGGGACCCAGCACCAACCTTATACAGACTGCCATTGCAGCCTGTGTGACAAGGTACTCCAAAAAAGTGAAAAGTGTGGGCCATGTACCCTAAAACACTGCCTGTAATATATGTAAATTACCCCTACAGCAGGCCTTACAGCCCTAAGGCAGGGTGCATTATATTACGTGTGGTCATATCTGCAAGAGCAGATATGTCCCTGCTATGTCTTTGCCTATTCTTAGACAATGTTTAAGTGTGCAGTGAAGCCATTTTAAATACATGTGCTGACACGGGTCAATACGAGTTTCCCAGCTACATGATGGCTTCACTGAATCTAGGGATGTTTGGTGACAAACACCTTGTATTAATAAACCCTCACTGATTCCAGTGTTGGATTTATTAATACATGCACCCAGAGGGCACCTTAGAGGTGACCTCTGACAACTCATCAATCACTGGTGAGCTCACTGACCACTTCTGGCCAGTCTGCTACAACGGACGAGAATCTGAGCCCTCAGTGTGGAAGTCATAAAAAAAAGCCTGTCTGGGCTGCGGTGTGGAGCACACTTCTCCGCAGGGTGATCTGCATTCCAAGGAAAGGAGCTTCAAAGAAGTCCACCGCCTTTAGTATGCACATCTGGCCTTCCGCAGAAGATGCCAACCACCCAGCCCCAGGGTCCATATGTCATCTGGACAGGCAGGAAAATTAGCTATGCAGGAGACGTGCCACATTTCAAGACTGGGAACACTCAAGGGTGACCAGTCTGCAGAGGACACAAATTGGGAAATTCCGCCATCTTGTGTGTGGTGGAACTTAGGAACTCTGATCAAGGTGATGCCAACTCCCTACTGGAAGTGGTCATCTAGTCGGTGTAGTGACCCCAAGGGTAAGTAGCCCATTGGCTACTACCATGCACTCCCACTTAATGCCCCTTAAATTAAGTATTTTGGGGGACCCCCTTATACCAGGACCTTAGATCTTCACTGTGCAAAAATGGAGAGGCCAAGAAGCCTGTTGAACCTGACAACCGAGGAGCAGAACTCACTTGGCACCAACCCTGCCGGTCGGCCTGCCTGCTGTACCTGACCCTTGAGGAGCAACTGACCTGTCCTGCCGCTGCAGCCTCCAAGAAACTGGGAGAGCTACCGGTGCTTTGCCAATCGTCACCAAGAACTCTCTTGGAGTAGAGGATCTGGTCCCCTGCATTCGCAGGCAAATAAGGAAGAAGTGTGAGGATCAGGACTGCCAGAAACCAGATGCCTGACATCACCACTAAACCTGAGCCGCCTAGCCCGAGCTGAAGTGGGCCAACAGTGTCAGAGTGGTCCCCAGGCACTCCTGAGACGAAGCCCATCTTGAGTTCCCCCACTGTGGACTTCTAGACAGCATCTGCAGCCTATTTTTGCAGACCTTCTGGCAACTGTGAGTGACCAGGAGATAAAAACCAGATGCCTCAGTACACCTCTGCACTTGTCCACCCCTGAATGAGGAGAAGAGAACCAAGGGTGTACCCACGTCTCCCAGCCTCGTGAGACCTGAGCCCACTTGTTGGCTTTGTTATACTAAACCCCTGGTCCACGTCTGCAGACTGTTTCTACAGGCCCCCCTGCAACCGCAAGGAATTCCAGCACCAGACCCAACACCAGAAGACATCATTGCATCCGCGCCCTAAAGCCCAAGGTCTAGACCGACGGTGTCCCCAAGTGCCCGAGGACCTCAAGGGTCGATCCCCCTGTGGGTTCCCCTGAACTGACCTTCCAGTCCATCCCTGAGGCAACTTTGTGACTGAACTGTTCCCAATTGAAGAGAATTCAACACTTGATGCAGTAACACACCTCTGCACCCGAACACACCAGAACCTTGTGAGGTGACCTGTTGGTGTGGCCTTGGACACTGTCCCATACACACCTTAAGTCCTGGAGAACAGCCCCATAAGTTGCTGTGAAGTGTCCGAATACAGTATATGTTTTTCCCCCATTGGGTAATACTACTGCACCTAAAAACTGCAGTCAACGTTTAAAAAAAGTACAAATCCGTATCTCAAAAAGTGCTCACCTGATTCCAGTGAGCTTGGTATCAAAGTTTATATAAAGGTATGTGAATTTTTATAAATTGGTGTCGGATTTCTTTATTGAGTGTGCCCCACTGTATGAATGTGTGCGTTACATAATTAGCACTACCCTCTGTTATGCCTAACTGGTCAACCACATTACCCAAAAAGAGAGAATTTGGGACGTCATTTGTGCCTCTGTGATACCTCCAGGGATTGCACGAACTCTCTGCACAGTGTACCTCATTTTGGTCAACTATACAAAGAGCCAGCTTCCTACAACAAGTGTGTTTGATCAGCTGCCGCAGACAGAGCTTCACATGTTCAGTTGGGATGGGGAAGAGCAGAGCGCCACAGTCTCGCCCCTATCTTCTGCGATTTTATCCCCAAACATCAGCGTGCAACAAGTATACAGATTGTGACTTATATGCACATGTATCACCATCACATAAAAGTAGTGACTGTTCCATGACAGGTATTTCCATTACCATTATCTCTGGGGTGGGCACCATCATGCCACGGATGCCTTATACAAACAGAGTTATTACCACTAGCGGGTGGCCTGAAAGCAGGTAGGGGCCACTTCTTCTTAGAGCTCCACACTGATCTGATGTCTCAGATAGGTGATGGTGGTGGTGGAGGGGGCGGAGGGAGACATGGAAGCGATTCCACGTCCCCTCCTGCTTTTTTTTTTATTTAAATGAAGCCTTCTGTTTGAACACCGGAGAAATCTTTTCAGCCCTTCCTGGTGTCGGCCAATGGCGGACAGACGCACTGAGGAGGGTGTGGGTGTCAGTCAATGGCATACACACGCACCGAATGAGTTAAGGGAACATCAATGGTGGAATATCACCAGGGAAGGGAAAGAAGTAACTCATTGTGAAGATCTTGAGGATACTGCAGAACAATGGCAGTATGAGGGGGGACTGCGAAGATGGGAAGTCCAAAAGAATGTACAGCAGGCGGGGGCCAGAATGGTCAAAATGAGCACTTGAGTTTCTGAACTTCAGGTTGACATAAGCCGTTTATGTAGACTGTATTTATGTTTTAGTCTAAACAATTTAGGGGGTTGTTTTTCTCTTGTGATGTTGTATGTCATCCTGTACGGCTGTGTTGCCTTTTTTATCACATTGTATGCTTATCTATATGTTATTTATAAAGTGGAAGGTGTTTTGTATCCTATGTCAGTGCTCAAATTGATGTAATGGTGTTGTGTTGTTACTGGCGAATATGTTCAGGAATACAGACAATCGTAGTGACAGTTGGAGATTGGGAAGTTGGGAGACCAGCTGTGTTCTCCGTACTTATTTGGACCCAATAGTAGAATGCTACTTGTCAGTCTTTTTAGTGTCGAATAGCTTGCTTCTATTGGGTACTAAAAAGAACATGATTAGGAATCCTCCTCTCCAGTCAAACATTTGACCATATACAAAGAAAGTATGGGCTCCGTTACAAAACCAGGAAGCACACTGGTTGCAGTGCGCACACCCTCAAAATGAAATGGGGGACTTCCTGATGGATTTCCAACTCCACAGGAGAGGAAAGTGGATTCACATTAAGGCTAGCTTTTATGTAACCTTCCATGATGTGAGAGACAATTTGAAGCATATCAAGTTCAATCACCCATTCTAACAGCTCCACTGCCAGCTGTCAAGAGTAAGTGACCTCTTGGTTTACCATACAAAAGAGGCAATGGGGTCGTCAGTGTGTACAATCACCGCCTGAGATCTCATTGCTGGTGTAGTTCAGTGATTGACCTGGAACTACACGGTAATAGGATTGACAAGAAAGTCAGCCAATGATAGGCAATGGGTGGTCCCAAAGCCCACTTTAAGTGTTGGTATTACCTACGATAGAACTTAATCCTCTCTGTTACGTGCTGGGCTCTCTTTGGCAGCAGGAACATTTGAATCAGAGACAAATTCAGCAGTGCTCCAATGCACTACAGGTGTTAGCTTGGGGTGAGTTCTGGTTTTGGATGGTTAAGGACTCACTTCATTCTGTGCAATAATTCCATCAATGTCAGCAACACATCCATTGTGCTTTGGAACAGTCAAGTCTACATCACAAATTGTCTCTCCAATGTGATCACCTTAGTTTCCCGGGCTGCACTATGTTCCGACTTGGAGAATTATAGTCTAGAACAGGGTTCTCCAACGAGTAGGTTGTGAACTACTAGTAGCTCTCCAGCTTCCTGTAAGTAGCTTTCCTGTGTGCAGCTCAGACTCCTAAATTTGACGTTTTTACTTGGTTGAATTAATTTATGGAAACCAAAATTAAAGAGTATGTATTTGAGACAAAAAATAAGTGTATTTTTAGAATTCATGAGCTGATGGCTGTAAAAAAAATTTTGTTTCTAAAGCCTTTTTAACAAATACTGCTGGCAACCCTCCTGATGCATGCAGATAATCACTGCTGCTAATCTTGCACAAAGTGGCTATTAATGTCATCTTGCCTGGTGTGGTCACTATTACAAAACTAATAATAGCAGTTCACGCTGGTTTTCATTGAATAAAAGTTGCTCTTACTACAGAAAAGGTTGGAGACGCCTGGTCTAGAAGCACATGGACAGTGAGTCTATGTGGCATCTCTGAGATGTCTGAAACTTCTGGTACCGAAAAGATCTACGCTGTGGAAAGAGGCCCCACGTGCAGGGCGGGGGGAGTTTAAGGGGGTGGGGTGTTAGAGGCCAGCTGCAACCCCCAATTGCATCATGATGGTCAAAACCTTACATTTGAATGATTTAAACTGAGGCACGGAAAAGCATAATCCTCAGAGGAAATAGAATCAAATGGAAAAAAACATTTACCAGACTTACTAATGACTTTTGGTTTATGGAGGTGGAGGCTCCTGTGTGGGTAAGAACACAACAAATCGGGATCATACTTCTCCTTTCTTGATGAGGCTGCCAAGATCATCTACTAGGGAATCGTGTAGAAATGTATTCGGAATAAACAAGGGGTCTGTTTGAAACTTATACATGTCTTTTAAGAGCAGGAATATTGCTTCCCACACCGGATCTGAAGGCTACCTACCACACGTTGTTGGGTTTTCACTCTGCTCTTGCACACAAAAACAAGGTACTTGTGGGTGTAAGGATTAATATACAAATACCACTAAAGTAGCATGCATTAAACATCATTATGAAGAACATTGAACGTTTGAATTTTACATGAGGCATTCGGTACTAAAGTGCTCTTTCATCTAGTTCGTCTTTCAGTGTAAATCTCCTAACAACAGAACTCCCCCCACCCCTTTCAAAACGCCATAACGATTACAACCAGGTAGATGCAGACATACAGGTGCGAAGGGGGGTGCACGCAGACACACACGCACACAAGCAACCCGTGTGAAGGTTACTTGGGGTGTGCATTATAATCTGGTAAAACCACGAGAGGAAGAACTTTGCATTTGAAGCAGCAACGGTTCACAGAAAAACTGCCCACGTTCCTCAGACAGAAGGAAAGATCGGACTGTGTTACAAAGATATATTCTATAGCACGCCAACGATGGGTTTTCTTAAAAACTCTTTAATTAAGCTGTACATGTATTTTCAAGCAGTAAAAAGGGAGCCGATGTCAAGGCTATGGTGCCTGCACAACAAACACCGAACCGGAAGGTCAGCGAATTACCCAACTACTACTTCCAGAAACCTCATAAAGAAAAGCTGCCATCAGGTATGTGCCAAAGTACCATCTTTCTAGGAGGGAAACGCAGCATTCGGGATAGCAAACGGGTAAGGGTGACTAGCAATCTTGGTGTGTCTTGCCAAAGATCTATTCCCGTGCTGGACGGGCAAGAAAAGCAGAACAGATGCAGGAGTACAGTGATGTCTAGTGACACCTATTTGATCAAACTGGCACTGTGGACTTAGACACATACCTTTGCAATCAAAGGGAAGCTGTTTCCAGCTGTGACCAGTTCTAGGCATGTGTAGAGTCACTCGTGCCTAGGACTATTCCTGTACCCTCATACACAGATTTGTCTCTTTGGAGTTAAGCAAGGTCTAAAATAGCCTTGAACTCTGGGGAAGAGTGGAAAGCACGGAAATTGATTCCTGACACACATAACATTATCTTTTTAACGTGGGTTACTGGTACCCTAATCATCCTCCTTTGGATAACAAGGGGGTCAGGATATCCAGGAAGAGCTGTGCTGCTTTCCTCAGAGATAGGTGACAAGTATTGAAAGAACACCAGACTTTTGATAATCTACAATGCTCCATAAGTGTCTCATGGAGGGATACTGACCAGGCTCTGCTAATTCTGCCATCCACTTCATCACCAACTCTCCCTTTTCTTTACAAAAAGAAAAGGGAGAGTTGGTGATGAAGTGGGAAGATGGCAGCATGTCGAATGCTGCTATCGTCCCATTTTCCTTTGCATGTGAATGCCTTTTCATCAATGTTGGCCACTTTGTCAGTTTATTTAATTTTGGAAAGGTAATCTACATAACGTCAATTCTCAAGACTGGCCATGGAATTCATGGAGCAATTCCGTCATCTTTGTACTCAAACTGCCATTCAGTATCAACGAGCAACAACGGCTTTTAATGTTAGTTTTGTAGTTATCCCCACTAGTTACAGCTGTAGGTGTGCTGTGCTTATCGAAATATTGGGACTGAGGTAGTTAATCCTATAGACAGAAGCAGCCTCACGGAATTGGTGCCTGAAAATAGCCCAGTGAGTATTAGTTGCAGGAGGGACAACTAGTAAGGGTTTTATGACTGCAGTAGCGTTCACTGATATCTGTTGCATGGTGGGTAATTGTTGGTATCAATTGCATGACTTCTGCTGTCTTATCTGAGAGGTATATCTAAGTGGCATTGATGGTTAAACCCCGTGATCATCAGTTCTGACGTAACTGCAGCTGTGGCATCAATGTATCTGTCCAGACACAGCAGAAAAGTCCCGTTGCATCAGCTGTGTGATGGAGTAATGTCCTGCAGGCGACTGCAGTAAAGGCCTGTAGGTATTACATGCCTGATGACAATACTGAATCTGGTAGAATATGGTGGTGTTCAGGAGCAAGATGAATGCAGAAGTATCCTATGAGTATGAGGACTCATCAGACAATGAAATAGAGTGCTGCTGTATTAGCTGCATGCTGATTGCAGCAATATCATGCACTTATCATCTGTGTGGTGAAGTAATTTGTCTCTCAAGAATCCACTTTGTAGATCTAAGGTTCCTCCACCTGGACTGCTGGTGATGTCCCTCAGCAATTTTGGGTGGTGACTTTTTCTTTACGCCCGTTAGTAGCTGAAAAACAAAAAACAAAGACAGGAGGGTTATCCCTGAGCAAGGATAAAAAAAAACTCACACAACCAAACAGTTATTAGTCTCTTTCCAGAAAACACAGACCAAAAGATTCTCTTTATGCCTGGGTTTGTGTGACGATGCCCACACAAAGCATTGGCACCGGATTGTGATAAAAAGTCTGAATCACTACACAACTCGAATCCCAACTGACTACATTCCAGGTCAATAAAGCATTTACTGTATTACACGACAACTCTACCCCGCATGAGCTAAGACGTAGTTGTACAAAGTCTGGGCACTGTGAAGGCTTAACAATGAATGGGACATATATCGAGAGTCAAATCATTGGGTCTGGTACAGCAGAACAAAGGTTGACTTTGGGATAATTTCTTCAAAGTTTGGCCCATGGGAGTGGTGGCTTAGTTGTAAAATTGCTAACCACTTGATAAACTGATCTTCAACATTTAAGCAAATTGTGCAGAAATCCAATTTTGCCTGTACAACAACACTGGTGTTGGCTTTGGTGAGAGTGCTTACCTCCAAACGCAGTACCTCTCACTCACCTTTAAGTCCTGCGCAGGAGATGGGAATGTGGGAGACAAGGGGTTTGGGGGGGAGGGACGGGGGCAATAATGTTTATATGCTGTAAAACATACAGACGCCCCCTCCACATTTTTCTTAAGGGCATGAAATGTAAAGCTGCCTGGATTACACAATGTAAATAGTGCTACATCTCATTACAATAATTTCATGCTATAGTATTTAGATCAGAAGGGAGCAAAGATACATGGTTGCATGGCATCAACAGAAGTGCATCTAGTTGCTGGGATGTGCTCTTGACACAAACAAGCAAGCCAACAGATCTCATCCGAGACACTTATTGGCTGTTCCAATGTTTGTTTTCCCCCCATACGACCATGCATATGAGGCAGCCATCTTGGATTCCCCCCCCCCCTTTTTTTTTAAAAGAAAAAATCACTAATAGATAGCCAGGATGCAGCATATGTATGTACATGTGTGGTGGCCATCTTTGAATGTTTTTCTATAAACAAAAACACATTGCAAGATGGCCTCCATATAAATTGAAACAAGGGAAGACAACTTGGAAGGGGTAAAATCCATTTAAAGTTAGCTTCCCAGTGATACAGCTTCACACAAAAGGTGATGGGAGAAATGCTTGCAATAAGCCTAACGCCTGATTCTTTTGCCCACTATGCTACCTCAGTGTGAACCGAGCCATATACAAATCAGTCTTTACCCTTCTCCAATAGGAAAAGTCTAGCCCGAACTACCAGGCCAGGTCCTCCCTGAAACAAAGCACAAGCAACCTAAGACCAGTGTGGCTCTGATTGGGGTTTGTCAGTCGGCTGTAGCTAGGCTTCAGTGGCACAGTAAGCACAAGACTCATGTCTAGGCATACCCTTGGCACTCAGGACACTACATCAAACACACACGGGTTGGTGGGAGGAATGCTAGCAAGAAGTCTAACCACTGGCAATAACTCAAAGTACCATTCCAACCCATCGTCCTTTTGCCCACCATGCCACCTCAGTTTGGAACCATCCATATGAAATCCTTGCTCCAACAGGAATAGCCCAGCCCAAACTCCAGGTCCTCTCTGAACTGGAATACAAGCACCCCAAGACTGTCACAGTCCAAACTGAGGTATCTTGGAGTGTAAAAGAACAATGGTCTGGGATGCGGCCCAGAGTAATTACTAGTAGCTGAGATTAAGTCAAGTAATCCAAACATCACTATTTTCTATACTTCAATGGTACAGCAGCAGGCAACAGCGAGAGCTCAACTGCCCTGGAAAAGTAATCTGGTGCTTGAGGGATAATAATAAAGAGAGTGAGGTTCCTGAGGAGGAGGGGGAGCACAGAGAGAGGCACAAGAGAGTCAAAATACAGGCCCTCATACAAGTTAACACAAGGTTATACCCGCAGTGGAACGATACAACTCAATCAAACTTCAGTGAGAATGAAATGCTACATCGCATGATAAACTCAAAAAATAGAGTGGAATATATCTAAGTTTATATTGGGTACAAATAAGTCTGTTTGATAACAGAATGCTGGAGCTAGCTGAAGGTGAGAACTAAAAACAGCAAAACGCAGTTTAGATGGCACAGTAAGTGGAGATGGTGGGTGGATAGATGAGAAGGAGTCTGTGTTCACATATAGTGCTATTCAGTTTGGGGATTAAAGCTGGTGGGACACCCATGGAAAAATAAAAGACTATGATTAGAGGGAGAGATTATTAATTCCCAGCCAGGAAACCTATTAACTCAAACAGTCAAGACAAAGACCTTTGCTCAAACGGATACAAGTGGTCTTACAGTCCGAAGCAACCAAGATAACTTTAGCCTGAGCTTCCGTGATCTTCTTCAGAACTTCTGGCAGGAGAGGTACAGACAGGAAGACATAAAGAAGTCCTGAGCTCCAGTCTAGGAGGGAAGCATTTCTGAGTGAGCAGTCTTGGGAAATCCAGCTCAGAAAAGTGTTGACACTGCATGCTCTCAGCAGTGAAGAGATCGAGCCAGGGTTCTCCCCATTACTTGAAGACACCCCGCTCCACCTTGGGTTGCAAGTGTCTTTGGGAATTCACTAGGCATCGCCGGTTTAGTTTGCCCATCTTGGAGTTCAAAGATCCTGCTAGGTGGTTCATGAACAAGGAAATACCCTGACATTGCAGCCAGCTTCAGGAGTACAAGAAGCCTCAAAGCCGCTCTCACTGAGATGCAAGGCTGGAATCTCAGGAACATAGCCCGAATGTTCTGGGATCGCTGAGCTGGAGTGAAGGCTCAAAACACCATTGTATCCAGAAAAGCTCAGATGAACAAGAGCCTCTGTGAAGGAGTAAGGTGTGACTTCTGCACTGTGATCGAGAATCTCAAAGAATCTATGAGGTCCGCCATCACCTGAGGTGGTTCACAACTGACTGTACAGAGCCCGCCTTCAACAGTGAGTCGTCAAGGTAGGGTAAGACTGCTATCCCAAACCTCCGAAGGTACCACTGCCATCACTTTGTGAACACCTAAGGGGTGCTGGTAGGACTGAAGGGAAGAGCACAAACCTGATCCATGGTAACGCTTGTGGGACTGCCTACCTTGACCAGCAGGTGAAGCCTGTGGGACTGCAGGGTGGAGACATGAAAATATGCAACCTACAGGTCCAGCGCTACCCTCCAGTCTCCTCGATTAGGGGCAAATGGAACCCTGGCCAACGTGAGCGTCATGAATTTGCTTTTTTTTCAGTAAGAAGTTGAGAGGGCGACAATCTAACATAAGACAAAGGCCTCATTGATACTTCTTCAGCACCAAGAAATAACAGGAGTAACCTGCAATCTCTATTTCTGATGCCAGAACCCTCTCTATGATTCCTTTGGCCAAAAGAGCCTGGGCGTCTTCCTGCAGAATGGAAAAATGGTCTTCGTTCTGATGTGGGTGGGATATGCAGTGGGTTACACAGGAATGATAGGGGGCATCCTTGCTGAACTATTTGGAAAACCCATTGTTCGCATGTAATGTTCTGTTATTCATGGAGATGAGAATTTCTTCTGTCCCCAATTGGATGGTCAAGCACTGTCAAAGGCAAGCTAAAGTGGCTTGGACGCTGAAGAAGGGGCCTGGTGGGCAGGGCACTGGGCTTTATGCTGCGCCTGGGGACCTGGATGTTGTCGGCTGGATCCCCGACTCCTGCCTCAAAAGGTCTGGGGAGGAGGGTCTTTGCTGGGGCGGACAGCCCTGGCATTGTGTTTGTGTCAAACCCCTTCTGAAGCATGGAAAGAGGGGAAATTGCTGGGGACACTGCTGCACGCGTACAGTAAGGCAGAGAGAGCACATTGTGGCGCTGATTTCCTTGAAGCACTCGAGTGCATAGTCTGGTTTGTCTCCAAAGAGCCAGGTGTCAAATACTGCAAACAAAAAGAGTGGGCTTTTATACTTTATGGTGATGGAGAACCTTTCAAAATAGTCTTCTGTTATCCCAGCAGCTTTTGGCTATGCAAAAAGAATGGCACTGTCAGCTTCCTCAATTCTAGATAAGGAAGTAAAGTCCTGGAAAAAGCCAGCAAAGAAAGAAAAGCATCAAAATGCATCTTTATTACTGAGAGCTAAATTCTGCCACTATCATGTTTTGATGGACCAATGTTATGCCACTTGCAGAATGTTTCCCTTCAAAATATTTTAAGAAGTTGTGTTATGCACTTCTAACAAGGCTGGTCCGCGGCACCTAAAAAAAATAAAGAAAATCCTACTGGCACTACGGGTAGTGCCAACAATGGCTCAATGTGTATGTGCATGCATGGAAAGCTCCAGGCATATCCCTTACACATCAGCATTCAGGACAAAGTAACATAACTGCATTTTGAATTCAGAGCAGAACAATCAACAAGAGTAAAAACGTGTATAACATGAAGGCAGGTATAGTACGGGCAGGTGAACAGCAGGAGTACATGTTATCCTCACATAGAAGGAAAAAGTTCAACACAGGCACCAGTAATGCAAGGTTTGCTCAGACATAAGATCAGGAACCACAAAGACAGCAGCAGGTAAAGCATCCCTGCACTAACTTACTTACACAGACATACACACACAGACACACAGGCACACAGACACACACACACGTGCTGCTGTTACCTTGCTTCGACCCCTGCCTGCACTGTATTTCTCCGTTTCTGTGCTATATCTCTCTTAGTAGCTGTGAAAGAGAGAACGTCAGCTTTGGATCTGGCAAAGATAACTTCGTGAGCGTTTAATGCACCTGAAAGAATGAAAATGACTAGCTTGTAACCACGTCAGATGTGGACTTCTTATAGAACATCTTCATGAGCGACAAACAATAAAGTGTGAATTAAAGGTACTGGACAGTTTTGTGAAAATAAGGGGCAACAGGTCTGTTATCTCAACAGAAACTAGAAATTACTGAGAAACTCCTGTGCAGAAGACATTATTGTGAAGAGCTCGAGAACTAGCAGTATTCTAAGCTGCTGGACACCAGAAAGCCCTGCGACTGTGTTACTTGGTTAAAACTGATTCTGATGAATACTGTGTGACAAATGCAGAATCTTTATACTTGAAAGATCCTAGCCCCAGTCTGGTGTCTAAAATGATTGTAATTGTTTCCACTGCACCAGAACAGTAATTATGCCCCAGGATGGGCACTTGATTTGTTCAGCATTGACCAACGTGATAACACCTATTATGGGGTATTAAGTGTAGGTTAAGTTGCTCAGTGCATGCCAGCTTTTCAGGATACCCACATAAGATAAATATAAATACAACACATGTAGATGGAAGTCATTTACATAGTTAATTGGTATCCTGCATATGTGGGCAGGGACGTGGCAATCCAGGACCTGTGCTGGGCATCTCGAGGGCTGTTAGGGGAAATGGAGATTTCTGCAAAGAGAGATTGAGGGACAAAGAATGTACAGGAGAAAGCCAGTTTCCATGAAAACCAATGTTAGCCCAGAGCAGTCCAGGCTATTAGTTATAAAGCACCGCAACCAGTGAGACATCCAGGGGTTCTGAGAAAACTACTGGGCAGTATTGAAGAATAGTGCTGTATAACATTGTCAGAACTCTAAACACAACTATTGAGGCAACAAGTAGAAAAATGAGCTTTTGAAAGAATGGGTTAACATGAGAATCGCACGGCTCTCACACCATCATTTCATTCTCTTGAATATGTTTGTATACTCTGCCTTCTCACTACACTCTCATTTGAAGCCCTCAGAAAAAGTGAGTTACAGTGACTAAATGAGAGGCAGTAATGGCTCTCACAATGGATGCCTTAAGTTTATCCTCTGAAAAGGGTGCAGATTGACAAGAATTTGCTGACAGAAACCACAGTTCTTTGTTGAGTGGCTAGTTGAGGTTTCTTAGGCAAGATTCTAAAAAATGGTCAAAGAAGTCACCAAGATTTATTACCTTTTGTAATATAGATAACATTGTTGCCAACCATCTTCTGGATATGTTATGTACAGAACTTTATTATTATGTGAGCCTATTGTAGGACGCTGGCTTTGTATATACTATATCAAATGAGATATAGTGTGCACAGAGTCCAGGGGTTCCCCAGAGGCTTAACAGAGGCTAAGTAGATAATACTAATGCTCTCTTTTGTGGTAATGTGGTTGAGCAGTTAGGCTTATCAGAGGGTAGTGCAAAGCATTTGTTGTACGCACACAGACAAAAGAAGAAGCACACACTCAATGACTTAACTCCACACCAATGCTTTTTATATAGCAAAAATATAATTTCTTAATTTCTTTTTAGAGCCACAAGATTCAAATTGCAGGTAAGTACTTCAATAGATTCGTTTTTCATACATGTATCAACAGTACTTTGTTTGAAATCAGTAAGTTAGACAGTTTTTAAATTGTTGGTAATAATCTATTTTACAAATGAACCCTGCAATTTTCAGGAACAGTTCCTTGGGGGGAGGAGGGAGGAAAGAAATGTTAGTTTGATTTGCAGGCAAGTACAACACATACAGCTTCAGTCCCCGGATTTAAGGAAGTCCACCGGTTGGGGTTCAAGTTAACCCCAAACACCCACCACCAGCAACACGGGGCAGGCCGGGTGCAGAGGTCAAAGGTGAGCACATTTAACGTGGTCTCCTATGGAGGAAGGGGGAGCTCCGAATCCGGTCTGCCTACAGGTAAGTACCCGCGGCTCGGAGGGCAGTCCAGGGGGGGTGGTGTTAAAGGAGCACTGGAGGGGCCATAAGTAGGCACCAAACACACACCCTCAGTGGCACAGGGGCGGCCGGGTGCAGGGTACAAACAGGACTTCAGGTTTCCAATGCTGGTCTATGAGTGGATCCCAGAGGTCACTCAGAGGCTGCAGGAGAGGTTCAGAGGGGCATCTCGGGCACACCACCGGTTGGACAGGGTGGAAGGCTGCCTGCTGAACATTGATGCACCGGGTGTCGGTTTCTCCAAGTCGTGAGGGCTGCGGGTGCAGTGAGTCCTTTGGCGTCGGATACCTTCTTCCGGAGCTTTTGCGGTCGGGAGGTCCTCGGGATTCCCTCTGCAGGCATAGTCGATGGAGGGGTGGAGTGGTCTACCCAGGCTGGGCACTTGCTCGGAATCGCCTGGGGATCCTCTCTAGTGGATTGGACCATCATGACACAGGCTGTGGGCGTTGGGTGCAGAATGGTTAGGACTCGCGCATTCAGAGTGAGATGGGAGTCTTTAGCAGCTGGTTTCTTCTTGGACAGGGCTGCTGTGCACAAGAGTGCTTGCTCCTTTTGGGTGCAGGGCAGTTCTCTGGAGCTTGGCAGAGGTCGCTGGTCACGCTGGATGCGTCGCTGTTCTTTTGCAGGGTCTTTGATGCAGGAGCTAGGTCAGTAGGGCTGGGGCCTAATCTGTTGTTGTCTTCCATCTTCTGTGCTGGGGGTTTCAGCTTAGCAATCCTTCTTCTTGTTAGGTCGCCAGGAATCTGGTGAGCTGGGTTCAGGGAGGCCACTTAAATACTAGATTTAGGGGAGTTTTAGTGGTCAGCAGCAAATGGCTACTGTCTTTGAGCATGGCTACACCCTTCCTGTGCCCACTCCCTTTGGGTAGGAGGGCACATTCCTAAATCAAAAAATAAGGGGATTCGGAGGGTTATGAGGTCCAGTGTATGTCCTCCAATAACGGTTATTTATAATGTGATACACTGTTCCTAGAAAGCAAGGAAACGACAGGGAGAATCAAAAAGGATCCCATTAAGTAGGAGCAAGAGTCCTCACACACCTAGTTAGGTGTCATGCTTCATCATTGGACCAGCTCCTCGCCAGACTGGCGCTGCAATGTCTGGCGGGCACCACCCTTTCGGGGGGCTCTTTGCCGGAGATCTTTTTGATGATGCCAGCCTTTCCCACAAATCGGTGAAGGGGAAAGGAGAAAGGGAGAGCAAAAACTAAGATGGAAAAATTAAAATTGGCTCAAGAACCCTACTCAAAGTTACCTTTTATTAATGTGGGGTCTTGGACAAGATTAAAACGGTAAACAGGAGGGTAGAGTCGATATAATGCTCGACTACTCTCAGACTGTATTATACATAACGAGGAAGTCAAGGTATTACAAGACCCACCTCAACAATGGGTCGACATGTTTTGCGTCTATGAGGTCCCACAGGATCCAGCGACGCTTCTGCAGGACCTAGTTACAAGACATGATGCTTCTCTACAAATAAACTAGAGTGACTCTTGCCTCTGTCAACTGATAATCAGAAAGGGGAGGAGTATAATTATCCGGGTTTTTCGGGAGCGCGAAGGAAGGGTAGGTGGTACTGCCGTCTACATGGTCCAAACAAAGCCTTGGAGACCAGGTATATGGTCCGCGTTATCCCATGAAGCCCTGTCTCAGTGTAGGAGGGGCGACGAATAGGAACGAAAGACTGGGTCATAATGGACTCATGTAAGTGACTGGTGATAATTATACTCCTCCCCTTTCTGATTATCAGTTGACAGAGGCAAGAGTCACTCTCGTTTATTTGTAGAGAAGCATCATGTCTTGTAACTAGGTCCTGAAGAAGCGTCGCTGGATCCTGTGGGACCTCATAGACGCGAAACATGTCGACCCATTGTTGAGGTGGGTCTTGTAATACCTTGACTTCCTCGTTATGTATAATACAGTTTGAGAGTAGTCGAGCATTATATCGACTCTACCCTCCTGTTTACCGTTTTAATCTTGTCCAAGACCCCACATTAATAAAAGGTAACTTTGAGTAGGGTTCTTGAGCCAATTTTAATTTTTCCATCTTAGTTTTTGCTCTCTCTTTCTCCTTTCCCCTTCACCGATTTGTGGGAAAGGCTCGCATCATCAAAAAGATCTCCCGCAAAGAGCCCCCCGAAAGGGTGGTGCCCGCCAGACATTGCAGCGCCAGTCTGGCGAGGAGCTGGTCCAATGATGAAGCATGACACCTAACTAGGTGTGTGAGGGCACATTCCTAACTCTATTGGTCCCTGTCCTCCAAACCAAGACGGAGGATTCTGCAGGGAGCGTGTCACTTCAGCTCTGGACACCCTAAGGGTGGTCCCAGCTGAAGTTGTCACTCCTCCTTGTTTTTCTTAGGTTTCCCACCGAACTGGCTGCCAAAAGTGGGGCTTTGTCCGGGGGGGGGCAGGCATCTCCACTAGCAGGAGTGCCCTGGGTCACTGTAACACGAGGCTTGAGCCTTTGAGGCTCACCGCTTGGTGTTACAGTTCCTGTAGGGAGGAGGTGTGAAGCACCTCCACCCAGAGCAGGCTTTGTTTCTGGCCTCAGGGAGCACAAAGGTCCTCACCCCATGGGTTCAGAAACTTGTCTGCTAGTGCCAGCTGGCATAGACCAGTCAGTCCTACACTAGAGGATTGGGTAAAATACGAGGGCATCTCTAAGATGCCCTCTGTGTGCTTTTTAGAATACATCCAACACTGTCATGAGTGTGGGTTTATTGTGCTGAGAAGTTTGAAATCAAACTTCCCAGTCTTCAGTGAAGCCATTACGGAACTGTGGAGTTCGTAATGACAAACTCCCAGACCATATACTTAATATTGATTTTGGAAACCATGGTACATTTGTAGGGAAAGAACACTTTGCTGTGGCTAGTTAGCAGGATCCCAGCACAATCTCAGGAAAGTCCGTATCAATATCAGGCAAAAAGGTGTGTGTGTTTGTGTGTGTGTGTGTGTGTGTGGGGGGGGGGGGTGGTAACTGCAATAAGTGCCAGTTTCCTACGCCTATCATGAGCAGCTCTGTTTCTGTTTGATCAAGGCTCCATGTGAGGTTCCATAACATTTTTAATGGACATTTTTTATGGACATTAATATTATATGCCCTACAAGGTATCCCAGTAAAATCTGACCACTGAGATTTACAGGAGGGGGAGTTAGGGGCATTCAAACAATTGAGTCAAGAAGCTCCCCAAAAGTATATGAAACTAATGATTTTCTAAACAAAGCTTCTGGCTGGCACTCATGAGAGCAAAATACTCTTCTCCGGTGTCACAAAAAGATTCACTGGTGAATTTCAACATATGCTGAAAAGATTTAAGATCACATTCGCTTGAAGCCTCCACTCCTGAGATTATGTTGGAAGCCTCCTAAGAGTAATCAGTGGAATACTGCTCTCTTCTGTCACATGAACAGTGTGAGCACATGTGCCTCCCAATATTGTCCAAAGCCATAGCATCTTACTTCCTTGAACAAATCCAAGGTGATAACTGTCCCACGTCTTTTGAGTGAGACACACTGTCAATGCCTATTTGATCATCCTGAGCTCCAACTAATTGATGTGGACTTGTCTTTCATTTTGACAATCATCTTTAGTATGGTATGCGTCACAAGTGACATGCGTGGTGCCCATATAGGCAATACTCCAGCGTACTGACATCAGTTTCTTTCGGGACTATTTCTGTGCCAAAAACACAGAACCACGTTAGTCTGAGTGTTCGACCAGTGTGCAGAATCTACAGGATGTTAGGGTGAAGGAACCCATTTCGCACAGCAGGGAGGATGGGAGGGTCGGTGGGGAGTCTGCGGTTAGAGTCTCTATCAGAAAAAGCATTACTGCAGGTAGGTAACTTGTTCTTCTGATAGAGACTACTAACCATAGACTCCTCATCTTAGAATAGTTACTCAAGCAGGAGGTAGGTCTGCAAATGGCTCAAATCAGGAAGTCCTAGAGCACTGAACAGGCAAAATGCCTATCTCCACATAACTGACTGTCCAAGCAGTAGTGCTTTGTGTGGTGAGATGTCCATTTAGCAGCTTGGCAGTTGTCCAGGACAGGTACTCTGCATGCTACCACAGTAGTAGTAGCCTTGTCCTTGGTGGAATGGGCCCTCAACCACTCAGGAGGTTCCTTCTTGGATAATATGTAGCAAATCTTGATACAGAGTACAAGCCATCACGGTATGGTCAGTTTATGCACTGCCTTGCCCCTTTTTACTCCAGGAAACTCAATAAAGAGCTGACCGTCCACCCGATGAGCTTTGGTATGATCATTGTAGAAAGAAACAGCTCTCTTGGAGTCCAGGAGGCGGAGTCTCTCCTTCTCCTTAGA
This sequence comes from Pleurodeles waltl, assembly GCF_031143425.1. Classification (NCBI taxonomy): domain Eukaryota; kingdom Metazoa; phylum Chordata; class Amphibia; order Caudata; family Salamandridae; genus Pleurodeles; species Pleurodeles waltl. The sequence goes on from NC_090448.1 coordinate 981,334,264, forward strand.
AGGATAAGGTTGAGTAAAAAATGTGGCAGCGGATGCTCTTGCAGACATAAAAGGGACTGACCACCTTTGGCATATAAGAGGCATGTGTCAGAAGAACCAGTTTGTTTGGGTAAAAGCTGGTTTATGGACTGTTAACTGACAAAGCACTAAGCTCATTGACCCTCCTGGCCAATGTAATGGCCACCAGAAAGGCAGCCTTGAGAGTGTAGCCTGACCGGACAACTATGCAGATGCTAAAATTGTGAACCCATGAGGAGCGTTGCGACCAAAGGTAGGTCTGATTGGGGCACGATGAAAGGGGAAGGAGGAAAGAAATGTCAGAAGCCCTTAAGAAAGGGAGTCACAACTGGCAACTTAAATAGTGAGGACTTACCCAGCAACTGCAAAAAAGCTGATATGGCCAAAAGGTAACCTTTAATGGCGCACAGGGTGAGACCCTACGGGGCTAAAGACAACACAAACAGTAAAACGTTCTACTAAGGGGCTGAAAGTGAGTGAACATGGCAAGAGGAGCACCAAGCCAAAAATCTGTCCAATTGCAGTTGTATACAGTCTTTGTCTTGGACGCCTGACTGCCAAAATGACATCACAGATTTCAGCAAGGCTGGACTGAAAAGCCAAACCAGTCCTGGCAAATTTAGTCAGATCACCCTCCATATGGTGCGTAGCGAGCCTGATCACTTCAAAAAAAGGTTTTAGGGAGGTTCTCCCCCCAAAAAATGTGGAAATAAATAGAAAACATGCATTTGCAATGCAATAGGTCTCACGTTTGCTTGAGTTAGAGCTGTTGAGTTGTAAACTCATAAATCGACTTTTCTTGCCACATAAATTGGTCAACCCTGCCTCATAATTTGGTCTTTTCCTGCCACATATTTGCAGTGGCCCTGCATTTAACTAAAGCACTTCCATTTACATTCTTCCTCTACCTGCAGCAAAAAATGTAAATGTTGCCATGAAGGAGCTGAGGTGACAGAGCACTTCTAACAAATCCAAACACAGTAATAACCCTATAGCAGGATATAATGTAACAATGAGGGGAATGGGGCACAAAATCACTTGGCGCTCCTAAACGTACATAACTCGGGATTGGTGTTGGGGGGAGGAATAGAGACTATACTTTCATTAAATATTCTCCAAAATACATTTCCCTTCATGCTCTATAAACCACACCTGCAGAGCTTAGAGGCATTCACATGCATCCTGGGTCATGGTGCCATCAGCAAGTACAGGAATGTAATCGTTCAAGAGGGCTCAATCTTAGGTTAAATTATTCAGTCACGTCTAAAAAACAATTGGCAAAGTCAATACGTCTGGTATTGGCAACCAGCCATTTGGCTGTGCAAATGATTGTTTTGTCATGGTTTTTGCACAACTTTATTGTGGGGGAAGCTGCCAGGTCCTAGTCAATGTAAAAATATATAAAATCAAAAGGGAACTACTTTATATTTGAATTGTATCCTTATGCAAGGTCAGAACGCAAACGTTAATGCTGGGTGAGTTGCAAACCATCAGAAACATTGAAAACATTGTCTAAGCACAAAAATACTGTTTGGTCTCAAAAAGCACAAAACGCCATAGTAGTCCCTGACACTAACAGGGTGTGCTCATTGGGAAACAGCAGAATATTTTTACTTACTGTGAAGTTAGCCAATGGCTGAAGTGGAGTGATCCAATGCCCCATGCTACATTATGTAGTGGGAGGAAGAAAAATGTGAACGACACAAAAACAGACCAATGGATGAAGAGGTCTGGCTCAAAGCACCAATAACTAAGTACATTATATGTAAACCTTTGGGAAAATAAAAATGTCTTGGCTAACACCAAAGCTAATAATGCCCACTGCTCTACTACCAAGTGTTTGATTCTTTCCGAAGTCCCATGACCATGAGCTTGGGAATATTTACAAACATTCACACGTTCTTGTCTGGTCGGAACCTACCAGCCTGGGCCTTGCTGAATAAAGTGAAATATTTTGATAATTTTCCTACTTTGCACACTGCTGTGAAGCGCTAGCGCTAAACTGCAAACATTTCAAATAAAAACACAGCAGCGAAGAAAGTAGCTATTAGAACCGTGCCACAAGTTATGAGAGCACAAATAGAAAGTAAAAAAAAAAAAAAGATTATTTAAAGTTCATAGCTTGTAAGTGGTACCGTCGAATGCGGGATGCCTTAAGCCAATCCTGGATTTTTAGCCAAAACTGCAAGTCTCAGAGTAAAAAATGTTTTCCGCTTAAAAAGACAGGAGTGGCTGAAAGTGACCTGTTTCACCTTAGTATGTAAATGGTGCACGTGTTCATGGTGACCAAATGGCTCCATCTCACCAGGACAGCTTTCTGTTGTTCTATTTTGCTTTTACTATTGTTTTCAGGTGTGTTGGCCCAACTGGCTCAATTAAAATAAACTAAAACTATAAATCAGAACGCACTGATAACAAAGTCCGGGAAAGACAATGTGTTTTCCCTGTGACATGGAGTCATCTTATTCCCCCGTGCGTGATGCAAACTCAAGTGCCCCCTCTGTTATGGTGTCTAGGCTTGGGGCGCATGCAGGGTCTCTGAACGAAAGCCCTGGGGGCACAGTCCTCCACAGCAACATGAGCTGTACAAAGACCTCAGTGAGTATCAAACATGCTCACTGGGGTGAAGTTCAGTCATACTGTGGTCCCTGCTAAGAGGGTTAACAGTGCAACAGGTAACGAGCACAGTCAATGCAGATTTACAGGCTACAAATGTGGGAGGCGGCAGAGTACTGCAAGGTTGTGAAACTTGCAGGTGGGCAGGCGAAGTATTTCATGAAACAAAAAAAGTAAACACATGCAGTCATCAACACAGTGCACGAAATCACAAGCTGAATACATGCCGACGACAAAACACGGCGTTCAGCTTGCAGTTCACAGATGAATGCAGTCAGCAAGAAGTTTAAAACCATGCATGTAGCTTTTAGTCTGCAGATCACTGCGTGAAGCTATACGTTACGTGCGCACGCAAACTGTCAACAGAACACGGCGTGACGCTCCTAGAAGCAGTCACAACAGCACACTATGAACTTACACAGAGGGTAGGGTCTCAAACTCTCGTTTACCGCAGAGCCTCCGGCCTAGGCTCGGCCCTGACCCGGAGCAGGTCGGGTCAGACCAGACCCTGGCTTCGAGGGCTTCTATTGCGTCCTACGACTGCGGTGTGCGCTCTTTGAGCATTGCGGCTGCAGGACAAGGAAGAATGGAAGGTGTCTCCTGGTAGCGAAGAGGAAGAGCCCTTCAGAGGTGTGGGTGTTTGCTCAAAACACAGGGCAATGGACTGGAGGACGCATGTAAAAGTGCAGGGGCGCCACTAGCTGGCAAGGGGTCCTGGGATGTGAATACGGATGCGTTGCTCCCTTCTCCTTCCCCAACCAATGCCTCGCAGAGTTCTGGAAGGCAGCTGCTCAGCTGAGCTTATAAGGAAAGCGGGCCCTCCATTCCAGCCACTATAGAGCTCACGTAATGCGTTCTCCAACACACAATATACCACAAAAACTGGTAGTTATGCAAAGTGCTCCAATGCTGCCGACTGAGTTCGTGCTGTGTAAAACATGAAAGGGGCATTGAGCAAAAAGCCTGCAACATTTACTGCTGTGATGACACGAAGCAGGGGAAGGGTGCAATATCATGGGTTGTCTCAAAGTGTGCCTTTAATTCAAATTAATGTTGGGGTGCCCATAGCAAAAACCAAAAGGCGCCAACTTTAATGTAGCCACCTAGAGTAAAGCGAATGTGTGATGTAAATACCAAGAATCGTGAGGTGGCGCCTTTAAGTTAGCTGCCATGAATTAAAATGAATGTTCGATGTATGTAGCAATAATTGCCGCCATGGAAGGGGGAGAGACAAAAGAATCAAGAGGCAGTGTCTTTAATGCAGCCCCCATGAATAAAAATGAATGCGCGCTATAAATAGCAATAAGCGCCGCCATTGAGGGGGAGAGACAAAAGAAACAAGAGGGGGTGCCTTTAATGCAGCCGCCATGAATTGGATAGAGAAATGAAAAAAGGAGTGCACACACACCAAAGTTTATGGCCGATTGTGCAGGAATACTTGTAACAGGGTCGGTCCCCAAGGCGGTAACAAAGCAGCCTCAAGGCGGGACAAACGTAAAGTATTCACCAACGACATCAAGGGATTTGAAAAGGCAAGTCCACCAAAGAGTGAAAGTGATGGGTGTGAGATGGGCGTTACTAAAGCCCCAGATAGATAACACGTCGGAAAAGCAGCGCTCGCACGAAGCTATGCTCAACCTAAAAATGGTGCATTCTACAATATGTTTCCATTATATATTATATATTTAAATTAATTTTGAGAGCATAGTAAATAATGACCTTGCAATGAGCGGAGATATTCAGTCATACCTACAGATATTTTTACTAGTCCCAATACGAAGCACAGTGAGTGATCCAGAGGATTGCAAGAAGGGCTCTCCCCCAAGAAAGTTTTGGGAAAAAAATTGCAAAAATTATGTATTCTACAACGCAGTATTCATAATATATTCAAAGACATTGACTTTTAAAGAATAGTAAATGATGACCTTTCAGTGCACCAGGATACCCCCTGAACTCTGCTTTATTTAATCTATTAGAATGTGTTTGTTTATGCTTTCTATTTTTAAAACATTTGGAACTGCATATCTAGATACTGCACAAAGCTGTACTGACACGTCTCCCTGATAAACCCTCTTGTCATCTATTATGCATAAACAAGGAAAAGAAATGTACTCAGGCAAGTCTTCTTACATTCGGGTTCTCTTTAGTGTAAAGTTATTTTTAAGAAAACCAAACTTTGAGTAGTATTTGAGCTAAAGGAAGAGACTCAATTTAAAATAGTATTTTTTTTCCTCTGGTTGCAGAGTTGTGTCTATCATGTGGTGGTGAAATGTCCTCAGCTACCTACACGCAATAGTACTGAGCATCAATTAGGATGCAAAGAAGCTTCACTACTATTAAAGTTGTTAGATGCAGAAGCTAAAAGGGAGCCATGATGAAACAGCGCTGAGAGTGTGAAGTATATGGGAGTTTCAGGGACATTATCATAAGGTAGAAACATCACAAACAGGATCATGTGCGCAGGAAGGGAACCCTTATCACATGCAACATGGCACACCAAGGTGCATTTAAGGCTGGCCATTGTGACCCGTTCGATACTCAAGATACTGTAGACGAGGTACACAAATGTGGGTTTGAAGCAATTCCACCTCACAGCCATCGTAATGAGAACCCAGGAGTAATTGGTTCCACTACCAGTTAAATGACTGAGACTAGAGAAATGCACATGGATTGCATTTCTTGATTATGAACACTCCGCTTCAGGCATGACATATAAGACTAGAAATGTCATGCCCAGGAATAGATTATAGAAATGTCACTCGTGTGAGCTGATAACTTGGTAATGTCAACTTGTTAGTTCACATAACGGTACAATTTCTACACTTTCAGAAGGAAGCTATGCATACACTTACAGTGGTTTCCGCTGGTCCCTGGACCAGGGCTGCCTGTGCAGTGATTGTTTTCTCTGCCACCATGCTTAACCATCTGGGACTGCGTGCACCACTGGCCGTCTTTTATGTCCAAGACAACAGTACTTGTGGAAATAAAAGACAGACAAATGTGCTGGAAAGTGTCTCCGTGAGTGGCGACCTGCTGAATTCGTTGCTGGAGTCCAATTTTGCAACACTGCTGCAGAATCGGCCCCCCCAGTAACGAAACTGGCTCCACCCTCCAGCCTTGTGGGGAAACACCCGATGCCCGATACTGTTCGTCTGGCAGTGAAACACAAGGGCATGTGCCACCCCAGCTACACGTCAAGGAGTTCCAAATTCGACTACCGAACGAAAGCTATCTCTTCTCTCAAAAGGGAGAAAGTATTGTGACATCTGGTGTCTTGTATTTTTGAGCGTAACACAGGAAACCCCGTTTTCTCCAAGAAAAAAAGATTAGGCTACTTATAACAGTTAACAAGGCTCAAGAGTGCCTTACAGCGATCTGAAACATCATGCATGCGCCTTGATTGCTGTATGCAAAGATCCCTATTCGGGGATTGTAAAAGGTCCATTAATAAAAGGTTGTTACACTCCCTTCTCAATTAATTATTTAATAAAGAGAGAGGTAACATAACGTGTATTTGCAAAGTAGATTCAACCCCCCACCCAACAGCCTCTTGGAGATGAAACAACAGATGTCTACTGCTGCACCTCTCAATGGTATTCACTTTATCGACTTTGCAAGAAAGAAAGGCTTAAGTGGACCTTAAGGAATAAAAATCAGGCGCCATAAACTCACCCTCAAATGGATATATTAGTCCACTGACCCACAGGCAATGGCTCCTTAGTTATAAGATCATTTTATAAAAAATATATAGATATATCTAAATACAAAAAATGTAAATAAGGATCTCTCACCTGGCAACGACTTCCAGCTTATCATCAGGTGGGCCCATAACCACCCGTAGTGCTGCCCCATGAGGGATGATTCCACAGGGTGACCCTAGGGAGGGTGAAGAGAGGTGTTTCCCCCCACGTACTTGAGGCAACTTGGTTTGCCTGATGCGTGCATGAGACCCGTTATAAAAGTAAAGCCTGGAAAACAGGTGTAGTTAATTGAATAAAGGCTGCAAGAGCAAAAACGCTGTCTATGCTGTATTCCTGGCTACTCCTATACCTCCACCACCACACTGGCGATGAGGAGGCCAGGCAGCCTTCCACACATGCTTCCGCATTAACCTCATAGCTTGGTCCTGCAGTGCACCGACCATCACTGCATGGCAGTCAGATCCCAACACCAGCACCTCGTTAGCTGGCCCAAGAGTGCCTACTAATGTGTACCGCCCGTAGTGGCCCCCACCTGTGTTTAGCAGCTCTGCCTGTGCCCCTAAGTTTGGGCACATTGCCAGGGCCACAGCCTCCACCCACCTCCAGCTGCTGGCACAAATAAGCAAGGTCCAGCACAGTCTGCGATCTGCAGCAGCCTGCCTGCATGGCCCCGGGACGTCTCCTGACCTGCTTAAAGCTCCCGAGACGGCCCTCGACTGTCACTTGAAGGCACAATGTGCTGCACATCTCTGACAGCTACGCCTGTCTGGCTGCACAATTTTCCAGGGCTGCAGGAGCCCTGCCTCATTCCTGCCTGCAAGAAGCTTCACCTTTGCATGTACAGGGCCTACAACTGCCGGCTACACCTGATTGAAGTCCCCCCCCCATCTCTTGCATGCTCAGCCTTCATTTTTGGCCCCAAGCTCATTACCAAAGGACTTCTCCACCAGGCCAAGAGGTTGCTCCAAGGCATTTTCAACAGTCTTTAAGGTAGGCCTCACCCCAAGCCTGCAATTGTCACGGCTCCACTGTATAGAATGTCCTGGGCGATTGCTGTTCCTACCTTTGAACTTTTCAAGTGCCTGTCTACTGATCCTACTTTTGAACTCTTCACGGTCACTGGGGTCCCATCTACTCATGTCGCCCCCTGGAAGGCATGGGTAGAGCACTTGGAGACCAACTTTGATGCCATAGACATCGTTGCTGAAAGAAAAAGCCCCCTGCTTTCACATTTCGAAGGGGCAGACATCCATAAAACCTCCAAGATGGTCATTGACACAGGGCCACCACGCACATATACAATGCTAAAAATAACTGCACATTTTGCACCTAATGCCAACCCTGATTATGAAAGTTTTCTGCTGCAGTCGGAAGAGTCAGCTGACGTCTTCTACAGCTACTTGAAGGAACTACTGAGCACCTGCACAATCCCAAATGAAGATGAAATAAGGGTGCAGTGCACGTCCTCTAAACTCTACGAATGCATGCTCCCAGAAACAAACATGGCCACAAGGGATATCCTTACCCTTGTATAGTCCAAAGAACTGTATAAAGTGCGTGCTGCACACATGGACCCGAGGCAGATATCTCCTGTCAAAGTCGAACCAGTCAACGTCATCCGCAAGGACACTAACCAATTTAAGAATGAACACCCCAGACCGAAAACTCGGAACCGGCTGTGTAGACAGTGTGGTGGCCCTACACTGGTGACCACCCTGCACGAGGGAAGACCTGCAGCACGTGCAGCAAACTAAATTACTTTTCCAAAGTGTGCCGCTCCACACCAAGACCATCGTCAACGAGTTCCAAGAAATTGGTCAAAGCTGTCACCACCCTCCCAACAATGTCGACAGACAGTGACATGGATGATGATGACCAAGAGGTGGTCCACGTAGTCCGAGCGACTGACCCCCACGGCAACACCCACAGCAGGCTTCCCACATGCCTGGAAGCAGTACAAGGACAAACCATCTTGGCCCTAACAGACACTGGAGCCTCCATAAAACATCATGGCCACCAAAATGTACCACTGTCTGTCAAACCCGCCAGCTCTAAACGTCACACAAGTTTAAGTCACCCACTCGTACCTACAACTGGCAGGTATGTTTACTGCAAACCTCACCCATGACTCCACAAAACTAAACTCCAAAGTGCACATCTCCCAGGAAGGGCTCAGTTTCCTCACTGGCTCCCAAACCGCCCACGAACTCAACTTGGTACAATTCACGCCATCAGCATACATGCCTTTAATCAAAACAGGCTACTCTGAGAATCTGCACCACTCTTTGATGGCATAGGGTGTTTGGGAGGCCAATCTGTCCGCCTGTACATTGATGACTCTGTTGCCTTTGGTGGCACTCCGACATGCATCGCTTTCCACCTACACCCCAAAGTCGAATGTGAACTACAGCTCCTAGAACAATCTGACATCACTGAGAGGGGGACTGGCCCTACTCTCTGGTTCTCCCCAATAGTGGTCGCCAAGAAGCCTAGGCAACCACATGCTGTGCGCATTTGCATAGACATGAGGCAACAAAACCTAGTGATCAAGCTAGAGCGGCATCTGACCCCAACAATAGATAACATCACTGGCAAACTTTCCAGCTTAAAGTGGTTTTTGAAGATGGTCCTTTGGTCTGGCTTCCACCAGATACCACTACATCCTGAGACTCACCCTATTACAACTTTCTCTACTAACACTAGCCTCTGGAGATACACTTGGCTGAACTTCAGCATCTCCAGTACCTCCAAAGTGTTCTAGAATATAATTAAAGAGGTCCTGAACGGTCTTCCAGGCATACTGAACGTGAGCGATGATATTCTAGTTCACACCTCAATGGTGCAGAGCCACCTCGCTCGCCTCTGAGCTGTATTAATCAGGCTGAAGGAGTGTGGCCTGACTCTCCACATACAGAAGAAAACAAGTTACTTACCTGTAACTACAGTTATCCAGTATTGGTATCTTTCATAAATTCACATGCTTGAATCATCCCCGTCGTCGAAGTGGGAGTCCCACGGTACATAAAATAGCAATAAATAATAAATACATTTTTTTGCCATAGGCTATAATGGAGTCAGAGCTTGCTCATATAGCCTATCCATGTCCTTTTGTGAAAGGACCCAAACCTGCCTGCTGTCCAATCAGGCACCAGCACCCTCTAGAACCTTCTCCAGAGAAGCTCCCTTCCTCAGATTTTCCAGCACGGGAGTGAAAAATTAAAAAACCTGAGAGGAATGCGAGCATCAAAGGGGAGGCGGGTGGGTCGCATGTGAATTTATGAAAGATACCAATACTGGATAACTGTAGTTACAGGTAAGTAACTTGTTTTCTTATCCAGTATTGGATCTTTCATAAATTCACATGCTTGAATCTGAATAGACAGCAGTATGGTTGATAAACATTGTATCCAGCGTGGGTGGAGGGTGCGAGCATGAGGACCCTCTATCTCAATTAAAGTTAATAATAATAATAATAATAATAATAATAATAATAATACCTTTATAGAAAACTCATCATTTCTGAGCGTGAGTTACGAAGGAATACAGATACTGTAAGTACGTGCATATATAGATATATAAATATAGATAAAAATTCATCTATCTGCATACACATTAATAAGTACATACATACGTACACTTTAGATAATTCACCAGGAAACACAATAGAAACATGGTTATCTGCATCTTAAACCATATGACTATAACTAAGGAAAGATCTCACCTTAATGAAAGAGATGGCGTAGCACAGCTTGTCCTACTAGAGAGTCTGTTCTTTGTGATGACTCCAAACAATAGTGCTGCGTAAAGGAGTGTGTGGTTTTCCATGTCGCAGCCTGGCAAATTTTTTCAAGGGCAATACCTTGAAACAAAGCAGCCGATGTGGAGACTGCTCTTGTAGAGTGGGCTCTCGGGCGCCTAGTCAAGGGTTTTCCTGCCTTGGTGTGACAAAATTGGATTGTGGAAGAAATCCATCGGGCTACAGTGGCCTTGGTTACTCCTGTTCCTTGACGTCCCAGAGAATAAGATACTAGAAGTTGGTCTGATTTTCTGATGTTCTTGGTACTTTGCAGGTAAAATTTTAGGCATCGCTTAATGTCCAAAGAATGGAGAGTTCTCTCTGCTATCGTAGTAGGGTTTGGAAAAAAAGGTTCGTAGAATAACTGGTTCGTTGAGATGGAATGAAGATGGAACTTTGGGAATATATCTAGGATTGGTTCAGAGCATAACAAAATCCTCAGAAAAAACTAGAAAGGGCTCTTTAGTAGTGAACGCTTGTATATCACTGACTCTTCTGGTAGAAGTGAGAGCGAGCAAGGTTGATACTTTCCAGGTTAAGTACTTGAGTTCAGCTCTATGGATGGGTTCAAAAGGGGCTTTCATGAGCTGGGAGAGAACAATATTAAGGTGCCACTCTGGCGGAGGTAAGCGAACTGGAGGAAAGGTGCGGAACAGTCCTTTCATAAACTGTTTGATGACTCTGGTTGAACCAATAGACGGCGTGTCAGCCGATCGTCTGTAAGAGGCTATAGCTGCGAGGTGAATCTTGACTGATGCATATGAAAGACCAGCCTTGGAAAGAGAGAGCAGATAAGGAAGAATTTGCTCAGGATTGATTTGAAAAGGGTGAAAATTGTTCTGAGAACACCAAACACAGAACCTCTTCCATTTTAATTTGTATGTCTTATTCGTGCTCTCCGCTCGCGCTTTAGATAATATGAGCCTACATTCTTGGTTGATGTTCATATCTTGGAACTCTCTGAACTCAGGAGCCAAGCATGCAAGTGCAGTGAAGTTGGGTCGGGGTGTAAGATGAGGCCCTGATTCTTCGAGAGAAGATTGTGGTTGCAAGGAAGACGGACTGGATTGGCTATTGACCGGAGGAGAAGCTCCGTATACCAGTACTGTCTCGGCCACATGGGGGCTATGAGAATGATCTTGCAGCCTTCGGTCTTCATTTTCCTGAGGAGTCTGGGAATTAATGGAATGGGGGGAAAAGCGTAAGCAAAGATCCCGGACCATCTTATCAAAAGAGCATTTCCCCACGACCCCGGGAGTGGGTATCGACTGGCGTAAAACTGGCATTTGGCGTTCAGGTTGGTGGCGAACAGGTCTAGGATCGGCCGACCCCATTGTCGAAAAATGCTCTCGAGTATGATCTGGTTGAGTTCCCACTCGTGACAGTTGTCGTCTGTCCTGCTGAGAGAATCCGCTAGAGCATTGTTGACCCCCGCCAGGTGCTCTGCCCTGAGGCGGACGTTGTTCTGTGTGAGCCAGTTCCAGAGAGATTGAGCTTCCCTTGAGAGGGAGAGGGATCTTGTTCCTCCCTGCTTGTTGATGTAGAACATGCTTGTTGTGTTGTCTGTTCTGACTAACACGGATGATCCTGCGATGCGTGGCAGAAAAGCTTTGAGCGTAAGGTGAATCGCTTTCAGTTCTAAAAGATTTATGTGCATCTCTTTTTGGAGCTTGGACCATTTGCCTTGAATGCGCATGTCCTGTAAGTGGCCTCCCCATCCTTCCAGGGAGGCGTCCGTGGTGATAACGAAATCTGCTACTGGTGCCAGAAAGGTTAGACCGTGGGAGAGGTGGTTGATGTGGGACCACCATTCCAACGCCTGCCGAATCCTTGGTGTGATGGTTATCAAATCGTCGAAGGATCCTTGTGACTGGGTCCATTGGAGTTGTAGTTCTTCTTGTAGAGGTCTCATCTTGAGTCTTGCCAGCGGTACTAGGACTATGGCTGAGGAAATCATGCCCAGAAGCGATTTGAATAGTCGTACTGAAACGAACTTTCTTGTGGAGATTGTGACCGCTAATTGAGTCAGCTTCTGCTGCCTTGCTAGGGTAAGATATGCCTTGTTTTGGATAGTGTCCAATTCTGCTCCCAGGAAAACTCTCCTGCATGCGGGGAGCACGACTGACTTTTGTAGTTTCACCGTTAGACCCAAACTGTTGAATAGTTTTAGGCAGGCATCTGTGGCTTTTGAGGCTAGTAGGGATGACGGAGCTTTTATTAGCCAGTCGTCCAGGTAAGGGAACACTTGGAAACCCTTGCTTCTGAGGGAGGCTGCGACTGGGGCAAAGCATTTCGTGAAGATTCTCGGAGCTGATCTGAGGCCAAATGGCAGGACTCAGAATTGATAATGGGCACCGGCTACTGTGAAACGGAGATATTTGCGATGTTTTTGGTGTATTGGAACGTGGAAGTAGGCGTCCTGAAGATCTAGGGTTGTCATCAAATCTCCAGGGTTCAAGAGGTGCAAGATATCTGACAGTGTGATCATCCTGAAGGATTGTTTCCGAAGGAACTTGTTGAGCTTCCTGAGGTCTAAAATAGGACGCCACTCTCCCGACTTCTTTCTTATGAGGAAAAAACAGGAGTAGAATCCCAGACCTCGTTGCTGCAGGGGAACTGCCTCTATAGCCCCTTTTTCTAGAAGGCTGATGATTTCCGCTTGAAGCAGACGAAGATGGAGAGAGCTGCCTGCTGTTGGTGGGTGAAGCAGTGGCTTTTCTGTGAACTCCAGGGTATGACCTCTTGTCACTATATCTAGCACCCACTTGTCCGATGTTATCTTCTTCCAATCTTGGATGAAGTTGGAAATGTTTGCTCCTATTCGTTGATGTTGTGGGCATTGAGGGAGCATAGCCGGTGCCTGTGAAAGATCATTGTTTTCTGGGCTGATCTCTGGATTGTGACCCTTGTCTGCGTTTACCTCCCTGTCTGGTATAGGAGGCAGTCGATGATTGTCTGTACTGCTGATTGTAGGAAGGCCTGTACTGCGATTGCTGGTACTGTCTATGAAAGGAACCTCGAAATGAGGTGAAACCTCTCCCTCTAGCCCCTCGAAAGGGCTGCTTTCTGTACTGCAGGGTACCCAGGGACTTGGCCGTGTCTGTGTCCGTCTTAATGGTTTGCAGTGCGTCATCCACATGTTTGCCAAACAAAGATTCCCCATCGTAAGGCATGTCTAGAATTCGGGACTGCACTTCTGGTCTGAAGGATGTGGCCTTGAGCCACCCTTGTCGTCGTAAGACAGCGGAGCCCGCTAGTTGGCGGAAACCCGTAGAGGCTATGTCCAGTGTGCAGTCAATAATCTCTTCCGATGCCCGCTCACCTTCCTGTAAGATTTTATGTGCCTCTTCCTGTTTATTTTCTGAGATGAGGTCCAGGAAAGGTTGCATGTCGGACCACATTTGTCGATCATATCGGCCCAAAATTGCTAATGAATTCGCTGCCCTGACAGTGATTGCAGACATTGAGGAGAATCTCTTGCCAATATTATCTAGTCTGCGACCTTCCTAGTCTGGAGGGGTGGATATAGGCGTTGATGGATTTTTGGAGCGCCTTTGAGCAGCCTGTGAGATGACCGAATCAGGCTTTGGATGGCCAGTAAGGCATGCCGGAGAATCTTGGGTCGCCTTATATTTTTTATCCAGTTTTTGTGGAACTGGAGGAACAGTAGCCGGATTCCGCATAATCTTTGTGCCCTCGCTCCAAATGTAATCAATAATCGGAATGGACCGTACCGACTTCCGTGATTGTTCTTTGAAGTCATGTAGGAAGCATTCCGACTGGGAGACAGATGTTGGTAGATGAAAACGTACTGCGGCTCTGTCCATAAGATTATGGAAACCACCTATGTCCTCGGGTGGGGAATCAGAGGGGCGAGGAGGTGGTGGAGAAGGAGTGGGAGCCAAGTAATCATCCCATTCCTCTGTAGGATGTTGTGGAGTAGAAATTTCTCCTTCTTCTTCCTCCCCTGAAGTGGACCCTTCATCTCTGGGGGGTGCAGCTAACACTGAGTGAGATGCTGATCTTGGAGTAGCTGGAGGAGGAGGAACATTTCCTGGCGTCACCGTAGAGGCCGGTACCTGTGGTTGGCCTTCCGCTGGAAACCTTCTCCTATAATCCTGAAGCATGGATTGTAAATCCTGAATTAAGGAGGAAGGCATTTCTACGGTGTCTCTGTGTTGAGGCTCCCGTGTTTCATAATATTGGTCCTGATGAGAGTAGTATGGCTGATACTGTTCGTACTCATTCTCCTCATCGTCATCTTGATACTTGACATGGAGCTGCGAAGGGCTATGCGCATCTCCAAAAGGACTTTCGTCCGATTCCTCCCAGTCGAGAAGATGACTGGGTAGTAAAGCCGTCACCTTGTTTGGAGATGTGTCGATAGGATATACGTCCTGTGCAGGCAGATTCCTGATGCTGACCATAGCTCGGAGAGCTGGAGACCTGGAAGAGGTAGGAATGGCCTCAACGTGTCCACTAGCCATCACTGCTGTCGATGGCGTTAAAGTTGATGCAGCCGTTGCAGATTTTTCCGTCGACGGTGGTCTCGTCGACGGTGGTCTCGTCGACAGTGGAGTCGCCGACGATGGTGTTGCCGACGATGGTTTCGCCGACGACGATCTCGCCGACGATGGTCTCGCCGACGATGGTCTCGTCGACGGTAGTGTCGTCGACGGTAGCTTCTTTGACCCCGTCGATGGCGATAGCGCCGATGAGAATGACGCTATAGTCGACGGGGCAGTCGTTGACGGTTTCGATGGAATCTGGATAGAAGGGATCGAACCCCTTACCGTCGATGTTAAGGTCGTCGACGCTGACGATGGTCTCGTCGACGATGAAGTAGAGACGGTAGATGTAGATACCGTCGTCGTCGATGTTCTAATTTTCAGAGTCATCTTTGCAGAAGTAGAAGGCTCTGAAGAAGGAGATAGATGGTAAGACTCCTTCTTTTGAACAGGAGAAGAAGGCTCAGAGCAAACCGAAGTTTGTAAGGCCTTCCCATGATGAGATTTCTGCCTCTTTCTGGATTTTTCAGTGTGGCCTAGGTCCTCAGATCTGGACCTTTTATGTGGCCTCTCTGACCCACTCTCCTCACCTGAAGTACAGGATTTGGCCTGTAACCACGTCAGGAGTCTGCCCTCCCGGTCTCTGAGGGTCTTTGTGGAGAAGGTGCGACATATCTTGCAGTCCTTAACCTGATGTTGTGGGTAGAGACAGTACAAGCATTCCTTATGTGGGTCATCCACATGGAGCCTTTTCTTCCCACAGGTCTTGCAAGGGCGGAAAAGGCCTTTTCTAGAAGAATCTGACATATTTGAAGTATTCTTGAGAGAAAATCTCTGAAGTAGAAGAAAAAACTGAGCAGAGCTCAGGGAGACTCCCTTCACACGACGTGCGGTAGAAAATCTGAGGAAGGGAGCTTCTCTGGAGAAGGTTCTAGAGGGTGCTGGTGCCTGATTGAACAGCAGGCAGGTTTGGGTCCTTTCACAAAAGGACATGGATAGGCTATATGAGCAAGCTCTGACTCCATTATAGCCTATGGCAAAAAAAAATATTTATTATTTATTGCTATTTTATGTACCGTGGGACTCCCACTTCGACGACGGGGATGATTCAAGCATGTGAATTTATGAAAGATCCAATACTGCATAAGTGTGAGTTCCTGAGAAAGTACATCTGTTTCTTCAGCTACCAATTCTCAGACCAACGGATAGGCTCCAACCAAACAAAAGTCAAGGATATTTAGGATGCTCATGCCCCATCATCAATGTCAGGTGTTTGCAGCTTCCTAGGCATGGTGACATACTGTGGGCGCTTCATGAAGAACTTATCAGACCTCAGTGGACCTCTTCGCGAGCTGAGGAAGACCACCATTCCCTGGTTTTGGCACGAAGAACAAATAGAGTCATTCAAGAAGACCAAGGAGGCCCTGTCAGTAAACACAATGCTCGTATATTTCGATCCCAAGCGAGAGTCAAAGCTAGCAGTAGGCACCAGCCCAACCAATCTAGGAGCCATGCTGGCCCAATGACAAGATTGTAGTGAGTGGGCGTTAGTCACTTATGTCTGTAAAACTCTCACACTCATAGAATGAAGGAAATCCCAAATCGAACAAGAAGATATTACTATCCTCTGGGGACGCAGACTCTTCTACATATACATGTATTGTTAGATCTGACAGCCTTGGGGTGGTCACCCCTAACGTTTTGCCTGCCTCCCTCCACTTTTTGGATACAGTTTTTGCTGGTTTTTAGACTCTGCACACTTTACCACTGCTAACCAGTGCTAAAGTGCATATGCTTTCTCCCTTTAAACATGGTAACATTGGATCATACCAAATGTGACTATTTAATTTACTTATAAGTCCCTAGTACTGGGCACTATATGTGCCCAGGGCCTGTAGATTAAATGCTACTAGTGGGCCTGCAGCACTGCTTGTGCCACCCACTTAAGAAGCTCCTTAACCTTGTCTCAGGCCTGCCATTGCAAGGCCTGTGTGTGCATTTTGACTGCCAATTCGACTTGGCATTTAAAAGTACTTGCCAAGCCTATAACTCCCCTTTTTCTACATATAAGACACCCCTAATGTACACCCTAGGTAACCCATTGGGCAGGGTGCTGTGTAGGCAAAAGGCAGGACATGTACCTATGTAGTTTACATGTCCTGGTAGTGTGAAACTCCCAAATTCGCTTTTACACTGCTGTGAGGCCTGCTCCCTTCATGGGCTAACATTGGGGCTGTCCTCATATATTGTCTGAGTGGTAGCTGCTGATCTGAAAGGAGTAGGAAGGTCATATTTAGTTTGCCCAGAATGATGATAAAAAATCCTACTGACTGGTGAAGTTGGATTTAATATTACAATTTTAGAAATGTCACTTTTAGAAAGTAAGCATGTCTCTGCACTTAAATCTTTCTGTGCCTTACAATCCACGTATGGCTGGGTTTAGTTGACAGATCCTTGTGCATTCACTCAGACACACCCCAAACACAGGATACTCAGCCTTACTTGCATACATCTGCATTTTGAATGGGTCTTCCTGGGCTGGGAGGGTGGAGGGTCTGCTCTCACACCAAGGACTGCCACACCCCCTACTGGGACCCTGGCAGACAGGATTGAACTGAAAGGGGACCTGGTGCACTTCTAAGCCACTCTTTGAAGTCTCCCCCACTTCAAAGGCACACCGAAGAGGATCCACGACAGAGCGGCGGAAATCGACGCACAGCCGTCCCTGCGTGAAAACTAAACTACGCATCACCGCGTGTGGCCCGAGAAATCGACGCACACCCCCTTTGTTTCCACGCTTCTCCTCCTCCGCGCCCCATTGCAGAGATTTTTCACGCGAACAAAATGCTTTGTGCTAAAAAGAGACTTTGGGGGTGATTCTGACCCCTGCGGCCAGAGTCGGCGGGAGTACCGCCGACAGGCCGGCGGTGCCCCGCAGGGCATTCTGACCGCGGCGGTTCGGCCGCGGTCAGATGCGGAAAACCGGCGGTCTCCCGCTGGTTTTCCGCTGCCCATGTGAATCCTCCATGGCGGCGGAGCGCGCTCCGCCGCCATGGGGATTCTGACACCCCCTACCGCCATCCTGTTCCTGGCGGGTCTCCCGCCAGGAACAGGATGGCGGTAGGGGGTGCCGCGGGGCCCCCGTAAGAGGGCCCCACTTTGTATTTCAGTGTCTGCTATGCAGACACTGAAATACGCGACGGGTGCCACTGCACCCGTCGCACCTTCCCACTCCGCCGGCTCAATTCTGAGCCGGCGTCCTCGTGGGAAGGATGATTTGCCCTGGGCTGGCGGGCGGCCTTTTGGCGGTCGCCCGCCAGCCCAGGGCAAATCCCAAAATACCCTCAGCGGTCTTTCGACCGCGGAGCGGTATTTTGGTGGGGGAAGTCTGGCGGGCGGCCTCCGCCGCCCGCCAGACTTAGAATGACCCCCTTTGTTTGCTTTTAAAAGACTTAAGACACTTTATATCACTTTTCAGTTATAGCTCTACATTTACTTATTGCATCTTTGATTGTTTTGACCTGCAAATATCCGGATAAATATTATATATTTTTCTAAACACTGTATGGTGTATTTTTGTGGTGCTATATTGTGTTATTGTATGATTTATTGCACAAATACTGTACACATTGCCTTCTAAGTTAAGCCTGACTGCTCAGTGCCAAGCTACCAGAAGGTGGGCACAGGATAATTTGGATTGTGTGTGACTTACCCTTACTAGAGCGAGGGTCGTCCTTGCTTGGGCAGGGGGTAACCTGACTGCTAACCAAAGGCCCCATTTCTAACATGTATGATCAGCAGTTTACCATCCTCACGTACCACAAGCTGCTGATAGCATTGTTTAGAGGTTGGTCATCTAAACCACCCCCACAAATTGAAAAACGAATCCTGCAGCTGCAGGAATTCAACTTCACAGCGGAGTACCAGGCTGGCACGTGCATCCCTGCAGAATTTTTACCTCAGCATGCACACCCAGTCCCCCCATCAGATGCCCAGGACAGGGAGGAATATGTCCAACTTGTGCGAGACAGAGAAAGGCCCATCCCCATGTCACTCTCTGATGTAGTAGAAGCAACCAAAGAGGACAACTGCCTACAGCTTGCCATCCAGGCCACCATGTCAGGTGTCCTGGCAACCCCTCCAGTGTCCAGTGGTGCACTGCACTGCACTGGAGGGGCCAGGATGACTTTGTAATCATTCCACCATATCCGACACAAGCTGTCCGTTATCGAATAAGGCTGTCTCAGGCGTGGCCCAAGCCTGGTCCTACCTGACAGCCTGAGGCAGAGAGCTGTTCTACTAGCACACGGCGCTCACCACATCGTGGTCAAGTCTAAGATCAGATTAAGAAGTAAGGTGTGGTTCCGGGCCTCAATCAGCAAGTGGAGGAAGCTGTCAGAAGCTGCCCTGCCTGCCAGGCTAGCGGCCAACCGGGTCTGCTGCCACCAGTCATCACAGAAGACAGCGCCACAGCCCCTTGGCAATGAGTCAATGCCGAATTTGGAAGTCTTCCTGACAGCTCTCATATGCTCATCGTGATCAACCATTTGTCTCGATATCCAGAGATGGAGGTCATCCCGACCTCAGCTTCAGATGTTATTACAAAGATGGAAAAAATGATAGCCACCTACAGCCTGTTTGAGGAAAGTCGTTAGGACAACAAACCCCATTTTAACAGCCACAAGTGGGCCGAATACCTCCAATCCCAAAACATGAAACATCATTGCATCACACCCCGGTGACCCCAAGCCAATGGACAGATTGAGCGTTTTGTAAGAACTCGGACAAAAGTCATCCTCATTGCAG
This sequence comes from Pleurodeles waltl, assembly GCF_031143425.1. Classification (NCBI taxonomy): domain Eukaryota; kingdom Metazoa; phylum Chordata; class Amphibia; order Caudata; family Salamandridae; genus Pleurodeles; species Pleurodeles waltl. The sequence goes on from NC_090448.1 coordinate 981,353,709, forward strand.
TGGCAGAAGCATGCAGCGTCGAAAGGGCCATCTAAAACTTCCTCTGTGAAATCGACTCATGCCACCAGTGGCACTGACCAAGTCACTTATGTTTTGGAAGAGTTGTGACTGACTCCATCCCACACCATCGACTCTCGGCTGACCAGCTGAACTCCCCCAAATCATTCAGAGTCAAACAGAGCACACAACAATGAGTATGCCTCGCGACGATGGAATGCAAACCAAAGCACTGTATGAATAGGCGACAGTGCTGGTTAAAGATCCCCACCCAGGTGGGAAGTTTTGTCTGCCTTTTGAAGCCAGACACTCACTACAATCAAAGGCACAATGGTGACTGTGGAGAAAGGAACAGAAGTCATCACCAGGTATGTATCCAAATTCAAAAGAGTGCCAGGTCTACCATCTGTCAACCCAGCAGCGGGTGACCTACAGGATGACAAGAACTGGAGCAGTTCACTGGATGATGAAGAACCACAAAGTCAGATCACACAAGGTGTACCAGAGTCTGAAGTGAGACCTCCACTCAACCCGGAAACCCTGCTACCTAGCTCTATGTCCATGTCTGAAGAATCCAGCCTAACAGAAACGGGGGCCCCAGGAACAGAAAGGTCTGCTGCTGAGTCTTCAGCGAGGAGTTAACAAGGGCAGTACCGTCTCAGATTCAACCCTAACCCATTCTGGCGTTATGCTGACTCCCTGATTGACTGAACGTGAACTACCAAGAGGGGCTAGTCATGTGGTTGCCTGGAAGACCCGGCTCACCCACTGCTCACGGGTTGTTCACCCAAGTTGACTGTTCATGCATTAGCTGTTGTTTTAATATATTTCTTTTTCAATCCCATGGCAAAGGGCGAATGTAGTTTCGTCCCATGAGGGATGATACCATAGGACGGCCATGGGGAAGGGTAGGAGAGGTGTTTCCCATACTTGAGGTAATTTTATCTGATGTGTTCGCCAGACCCGTTCTAAAAGTAAAGCCGAAGAAACATGTGTGGTTAATTGAATTAAGGCTGGAAGTGCAAAAACACTGTGTCTGCCATGTTCCTGACTTCTAATATATCTGCAACACCCCACCACCCATTCTAATGGTCGCCATAGATCAAATAAGCACTACACATAAAACAAAGAAGCACCCATTAACCCCAAGTGGGCTACTTCACAAAGAAGGGGAGACAATTTTGCTGACTTCCCTAGAAAGCCAGAACAGCAAGTCCATCGACTTTTATGGAGGTCAGGACAAATAGCGAGCAACTGCACTGCAACCACATCAAGTAAAACAAATACCTATCAGGGGTGTTGCCAAGTAGACCTGCGCACATGAAGGAAGACGAGAAAAATAAAACCCCACTGTTAAATACATTCCAAAGCAAGAACCTGCACTGCTCACAAAATTCACAGAAATGAGCTGCTGAACGAGTCACAAGCAGGCCTTTGCAAGACCTTATGAAATAACTTGCAATACAGAGCTTGCACATTGCCCACATGAAAAGAGAGGCCCCTGCACACATTTGTTTTTAATATCAATTAATAAAGTATAAAGGAGTTCCTAAACAATTCCAGCATGCCTGAATTGGAAACAAAAAACAAGCGGCACATCCGCGCAGCCCAGTTGTCAGCCTGACATTGTGGAAATAAAAGATGGACAACAGCGTTAAATTTAGTTCCTTTGACTCAGGATTGGTATCCTTCCACAAAAGCCAGCCCCTGGAGGCTGGAAGGTGACTCAGTAAGCGGTGGCCTGCTGATTTTAATTTTGGGGGCTGATCTTGCAACACTGCTGCAAACACAGCCCCTAGTAATGAAAGGGTCCTCAAGAAACAAAACCGACCCCCACCCTTCCAGCCTGCCGGGAAATAGCCTGATGCCCAGTACTGCCAGTCCGGCAGTGGATCTCGGCTGGAAGATAAAAAGCATTTCACTTCCACTAATCAATCTCCATGCATGAAGGGGGAGTGTGTGTAGGTTAGGGTGTAGAACCCTGTCCTGCTGCTGCGATAGAAGTTCCTCCTGATGGGGCAGTCGGACTGGAAGGCAGGAGCTCATGCTCAGGAGTTCAGGATACCAAACTCTCCTTGCCCAGTTCAGAGCCACCAAGATGACTTGGGCTTGGCCAGTCATGATCTTCTTGAGAATGAGGTGCAGGAATGGTATTGACAGAAAGCTGTACAGGAGTCCCGGGTTCCAGTCTAAACAGAACACTTCTCAGAGAAAGAATCACTTCGGAAATTCTAACACACAGAAGTGATGATATTGCGCATTCTCGGTTGTGGAGAAGACATTGGGCCAAGGCTCTCCCCATTCTCGGAAGAGACCCTGCACTGCCTCCAGATTTAGACACCATTTGTGATGCGCAATGCATCAGCGGCTGAGATTGTCTGCCCTTGCATTCAGAGATGCTGCCAGGTGCTGCATGACCAGGAAGATGACCAGCTGCTCTAGGCAGGTCCAAAGGCGCAGGGCCTCCTGGCACAAGGTCCACAACCCACTCTGCCTAGTTTATTGCAATACCACATGGCGGTGGTGTTGTCTGTGAATACCTGAACCAATCTTCCTTTGATGGACAGGAGTGTCGCATAGGCTCTCATAATCCTAATGAGAGTATTGGCTTGGGGAAGCAGATTCACTTGCATTGTGGGGAACCCACTACAGGTGACACCTGTCGGCCTAATCCGGGTTTTGCTCTGGCTAACTAGCAGTGCCTCATTTCCACCCAAGAGCAGGGATGATTGGGCAACCGAGCGCATGACACCATTGACTCCTCAGGGAAATCGTGGTCACTCGATCTCATCCGTTTCTCTCAGTTACTTTAGTCTCATGTATGCAAGCACAATCAGAGGCAGAGTGTAGTTCAATAAGGTTTTATTGAAGTAGCTGCATCTTAGATAATAAAGCATGAATTGCAATAACTAGGACGATGAAGCATGACAGGATTAAAATTGTGACATGGAGATTAAACCTAAAAAATTATGCTATAATATTGTCACTAAGTTTGTTAAAAATAGCTCCTACCTAGGCTACGTTAGAGCACAGAATGTTAAGCTCTAATTCTGCCCTTCAGGTTCCCTGGGAAGACATCATCCCTCATACCTAAACAAGAGGCCTGTAGTCTACATAACCAGCTGCAGCGAAGCACTCAGCAATCAGCATTCTGTCGTGATCATCTGGCTGGAATCTCCCTCTAATGTACATGGGTCAAAGTAGTATTTCTATAATAAAACAGCTGATGTTCCAAGAAAGGATCCCCATGTAAGAGTGTGTATGTTTCTGTGAAAATTAGAGACAAAGTGTACCACTTTTGCCGGCAACCTATCTTACTGCAGCCTTGAGAAAAGCACAGAGTGAAATAAATGTCTTGTTTAAGAACGCAGTGCTGGCCTAGACAAAGAACAGCTAGACAGAGAAATTAAAACAAGACTGCAAATGTGGCGATTGTTAAAATAATAAAAACAAAGCTGAATAAAATATATAACAGGTCACTCCCCTTTCCTGTGTGTGGTTGCGCACCAGACCTGGGGCCAGGGGTCCCTGGACTGGTGCAAACTGGATTATTCAAGGAGGGCACAAAATGTGCCTTTCAAAGTAAGCTGGTGGCATGGGGAGGCTACCCCTCCCCAGACTTGTAACACCTATTTCCTGTGGGAGAGGGTGTTGCATACCCTCTCCCACAGGAAATCCCACAGCCTGCCTTCCCCTGTTTAGCTGGTCAAGCAGCAGGAGGGCAGAAACCTGTTTGAGGAGCTGCAGCAGTGTGAGCTGCCCACAAACCCTGGGAGACTAGTAGGCGCTATACTGGGTGGTCCTCTAAGTAGCCCCCAGAGTGCATGGAATCATGGCACCAATACTGGCATTAGTATTTCGGTATGATTCTGACATGTCTGATTCCAAACATGCCTAGTTTCGGTGCTACCATAGTGCCCTGTGGTCAGTACACGGGTAAAATGGCTTCTCTGCACTTACGAAGTCCAGTGCATTGGAACTGGAGTTCATAGGGGCACCTCTGCTTATGCAGGGGTGCCCTCACACATGGGGACCCGCAGCCTGCCCTCTGGGTTAGAACGGCCTACCATAGGGGTGACTTACAGTGACCTGGTGCAGTGGCCAGCAGTGAAAGGTTGCATGCACCTTTTCACTCTGGCTGCAATGGCAAGCCTACAGATAAAGTTTGCATGGGCTCCCATAGGTGCCATAATACATGCTGCAGCCCATCGGGGACCCCTGGTGTACCAATGCCCTGGGTACCTAAGTACCATATACTAGGGTCTTACAGGGGTACCCCAGTATGACAATTGTGGGGTGTAAAGTGTACCAGAGCAACCACATTTAGAGGAGAGAGCACAATCACTGGGGTCCTGGTTAGCAGGATCCCAGTGAAAACAGCCTAAACACACTGATAGACAGGCAGATCTACTATAGGACGAAGTCTCTTCCGTCCTTTTCAGCACTAGAAAGTAGTGGGAACGGCAACCATGTCCTGCTTCTGAAGCTAGCACCTTCTCGATGAATCATTTGGCCAACAGAGTCTGCACTTCTTGACAGAGCAAGTAGAGATGGTCCTCTGTCAACTGTTCTGGGGATGGTGGCAAAGGGGGTGAGGGGTTTCCACAAATGGAAAGGTGTAACCACTCTGCCCAATTTGGAGCACCCACCTGTCAGTGAGGGCCTCACTGAAAGGGACCAAAGGCTTGTCAGATCTCACCCTGAGTGAAGCATCTCCATCAAGATGTTGCTCTTTACTTTGACTGCAGCCAGTTGTGGGTCAAGGACCTCCATTGCCCAGCTCACCACAGTTGAGACCTATGTGCCTTCCTCCAAACCAGGGCCCAGAGGGGAAAGCATGCCAGAGCATGTGGAGGTGTCCAGACAGCTTGTGCTACGAAGCTCCTTGTACCAGTTCTGTTCCTCCTTGAGGTTATCCCTAAATGGCCATATCTTTCTTCCTCATCATCCCCCTCAGTAAGGAAGGACTTGTCAAAAGGTTGCAAATCAAAGTATGAATATAGCCATTGTAGATGCTGAGCAGCGTCGGGGCAGCACAGACAGAGTCAGAAATATGGATGGGTTTGTCATCCACCGGCGTAGGAGGTCAGTGCTGGAGGGATTAGGGCCGGCTTAAGTATAGACAGTTGTGGTGGCATCAGGACAGATCATGATGCAGATCCAGAGGGCCCAGCTGGCATCAGGAGCGGACCCAATGGCAGTAAACCACCTCATGGCTCCATGGGGCCTGAAGGCATTTCAGAGCCACAGAGTGGCTAAAAGATGGCGTGCATGGCATCACAAAATTCCTTTAACTGGGCAAGAATCACTCTGGCTCTCAGGAACCCAGGGTAGCATGGAGCAGGCCCAGATGGCGGCTCCAAAGGTGGAGTAGGGGAGCAGCGACTAGAAGCACATCATTTGGACGGTGAAGCCAAAGACCACTTTGACTTCTTCTTGTGCTTCATGCACTTACTTGACTTGGTGGGGAAAGTCTTAAAGCAGGTGTATGATCGACCTATGGGAATGGCTCAGAGACGGGCCACAAGACCTTCTTCGGGAGCTGGAGGGGGACTGGGAACAATGCAGGGTCTTGTTTTGCCACACCACCAGGAACCGAATTGCCCACTTGCGAATCACCGTAGGGTGCATCGACTTACACTTGGTGCAGGCTTTGGGGTTGTGGCTCACCCCCGTACACCAAATACAGAACAAGTGGAGATCAGGCACAGACATCTGTTTGTGATATTCCCAGCATGGTTTTAATCCAGTAGGCTTGGTAGGGCCCATGTTCCTAGCACACTGGGAATAAAAACTCAGAAAAAACAGTTTGACAAAAGTTGAAAAAAGTGGTAAAAAATTTCACCACAGTTGCACCCCGGATCTGCATTGTTGGCGCAGAAGGAAAGGAACAACTTGTCAAGTTGGCACCTATGTGGGTACCTTGCACGTCACTTCAACGCGGATGACACTGAGCCAACCAACGCCTGTACCCAGCATCCAGAAGTAGTGCTCAACATTTTCTGGGTTCAGTCTGACACATCAGGGATATTTTAAGGTGAGGAGTTTGCAGTTATAAGTCTCTATCCGAAATGTACTTACACTTAAATGGAGTTTGGTTACACAAGAATCTCCATTGAGGTCTTCAAGCCACCATGCTTTTACCCAGTGAAAATAATATGAATGTGATTCCATTCTAAATAGGATTTCATCAAAGGAACTGGAGCAATTGACACCCACAAGGCATGATGGGATACTGTTAGTGTGTGCTTCTTAAAAGAGCGGTCTTTTCTAGACCATGAAGGCCGGAATATATCTAGCTATGTTGGCCCTGCTTTCTTTTCTTTTTTTCCATTTTAAAGGGTTTGTCGAAGATTTTTTTCTTGTCACTCGGATTATTAGAGACTTTTTTCAATTAAAATGAGTTTGTTTGAAAAAAAAGAAATGACATTTAGTCAACACAGTTTTCAAGTTGGCTGCCAAACTATATTTTTAATCTTTAAAAATGTAAATTTCTAAAGAAACATACTTTTTTATATATTTTTTAAAAAGCACTGTGGTATCCTGTGTGTGGGCAGGAATACTCAATACTTAATCCATCAATAGAGATCCCCCCGCAGAAGAAATGAGTTTTGAGAGAAAAACTCAACAAGTGATTCTGGATCTTATCAGACATGCTCTGACTTGGCCTGTACATTTCTTAAGCAGAGGTCTGATCAGGAAGAGAGCTTGCAGCAAGTTTGGGTATGATCTGGAGTAGTCCACCGAGTTCACCTGGATTTTATCAGGAGCTGTGTCCAGAGTGTAGCTTGATAACAAGAGTAAGAGTGCAAATTATTAACCGCAAGGCACATAATGAACCAGGGTATTATCAGAAGCATAATACTCAGTAAACCTACGTAAGTAGCTTCAAGAAAATCTAGGTATTACTCTAGAGCACATCGCTGAGAACGTGTTGCTCTACATAATTATAAACATTCTGCAATACATTATTTTTTCTTAGTATTCTCAGGCCTAGAAGTAAAGAAAATAGTTGGAGTAAACTGAAAAGGTCCTGTCGAATGCCGCAATTATTCACATCACTATGGAAAGCAGAACATAAAACATTGTTCTCAACATTGCTGACCAGGCACCTATGTATACCTATCACAGTAAATTTCGAGTCATTAAGACAGTTATAAAATATATCTATCTTTCCCATAGTTACTCTAACAGAATGGCGCATGTTAGCTGTGGAAAAAGTTGTTATATTCAACCAGACTACTGCAGGATGAGCAGCATGACAAAATGTCAAACAGTGATGTATATGAAATATACTGAAGACCATAGTTCGTATATGCTGCCCAGCTCAGCTTATCAGAAAATTAAAATTCCAGGCCTGCAAGATAAGTAACAACACCAGCTATTGGGTTGGAAATGATGATTCAAAGATACATTGTAGGTTTCCTAAGCTCTCAGAAGGACAGTGAGTGTAGCAGTTGACGATCATTCCTGAAGCATACAAAGGCTACTGGACATGAAGTTCCATACATTCCTTCTTACCGAGCTTCCACTGAGCTCAATATGACCTCTGGTTTAGTAGGCAGGATTGTCTTGGTTTGAGCTGCCTTTGTGGCCACCGCCATCCAGAGCAATTGTGTGTTCAGTGTACACTGTACACTTACCCGAGTTGTTGTAGATGGTCTCTGCGCTTCTGAGGCTGTTCGGAAATAGATCAGTCCGACTGTCTCCGGTGCAGACCCTAAGAAAGACAATGTTCAATTACACAGATATGTCACAGTAATCACATAACCACACAGCATGAAGCTGGCAAAGTAACACATCTCCACTTTCCCCACCTTTGTATTAAAGGAAAGGTTCAGTACAAGCATGTTGTGCATCTACTACTTTAATCTCCTAAATAACTCTGCCTAGGCTCTTCCCTCCGCTTCCACATCTAACTCACCAAACCTCACTTTACTACCATGACCTCCCAAACAACCCTACTAAATTCGCCCTCATTTATCTCACCCTGCTATTATGATCTCCCTAACCCCTTCCACAGACTCTTCCCTCCTCCGTCCTCCTTTACTCATCCCAAGCCTAAATCCTATTACCATATACTCCCAATTAACACTTCTGGATTCTTTCCTCCTCCATCCCTCCAGTCAATCCAACTAACAAACTCTCATATCCGCGGCTCAAATTAACTCATAATAATACTAAAACTGTACTCATATTTCCCTATACTAATCCATCACTAATTCTTGTTGGGTTCCGGAGTAGCGTGCTACTTGCCAAAAAGCGCTTAGATGCCTCGTCAGGGGTAGTAAGCGCTATATAAATACTATTACAATACAATACAATGCCTTGGTGAGAGAAGGTGAGAGACAGTTTACAAAATGGGCTTCACGTAGAGGAAGCAATGGTGTGCATATTTTCTCATTGCGAAAGGGGTGATTGTCCCGAATATGCAAAAACGAGTGGACTAGAAAGATTTGGAACCCAAAGCTAAATCCTTCAAAACTGTTGGATGGGCCCCAGACATGACTTGCTTTGGTTTCTTCAAATAGAACCACAGCGGTGTGTATGTGCGTAGTGCAATCAAAGGGGTCCAAGCCTTTTCTAATATAGAGTCCTGCCCTCTGGTAATATGCCCGTAGTACCAGTTTAAACTGCAAAACTTAAAGGACAGTACGCCCTAAGGGCAATGCGTTGGGCCATCAGCTTCAATAACAATGAATATACGTGTAAATTGAAGATGAAAGTGCAGAGCCTAACTTTAAATGAGCGCAAATAAAGTAAGTGTACACTGTTAACAATCAGGCAGCAAAACCTTTTTATCACTAAAACCATAATTCTGCTTGACTCGATACTGGAAACAGTATGTTAGAATCTTGGCTAACATATTCCAGTGGATTATACAGTCAAGTATCTATCGCAAATAAGCAGGTTTTCTCAAGATGTTCTTTTGGTTTACAAAATATGTCTAGTATGCCACGTTCTGACATCTATTTAGATGTCAACAAAGGCTGTTGGTCTTCTTTGCTCTTCATGTAGCAAAGGCCTTTCACTAAAACGTTTGGAAAAAGGTTACTATCACAAATAAACAGATCTATACTATTTTTTAAAACTTTTCGTTTGCATTTCATTATAATAACACGTCAACAGTGACAGTGTGTGCCAACGGTTTACCATCAACAACACAACTAGGTTTACAGCAGTGAACACACAAAGCATGTTGCCAATTTTGTCCCGAATGAATTTTAAATCAGGGCCAAAATGAGTGGTCCGTTGTTACTAGATTTTGATTCTATGCAGCCTGAATGTCTTGGATATATCTAAAATGGTTTTAAAGTGGTTAATTTCCTGACACCCCTTATTCTCAAAATACTAAAGTTGCACCAGCAAGGGAACTTGACTAATTTATTAACTTGTTTAGCCATATACCAGGCCAAAGGGGGTCTCTTGGAACACACATCCATTCCATCCGTCCAATTTAAACAGGCAGTTTAGTACCACATCTGAAGCCTGGGTGATTGGACACCCATTTAATGCCCTTATCACCAATGGCTTTGTGCATTCTGACAGTAAGATCCACGTCGCTGGGTCATGATACCGAAAAAACAGTCATTGGGAACGATCAGCTGTGCTGCCCAGGAGTATAATTGTGTACCTGCCATTCCAAGTCTAATCTCATAATACGATTAAACAAAATTGTCAAATGTCACCCTAGGCATCTTATGCTCCTACTGGACTGTGCAGAAACATTTTCTTATAATCTGGAGAAAAGCTTAAAGAGATCTTAGTGATAGTTCTCAAGAACATACAGTAGTCTAGGTAGTAAAATCATTTTACATAGGGCCACTCTGTCAGCAATTGATACTGCCAATGAGTTCCAGCTTAGTAGGACAGCTCTGGTTGCTCTGAGTAGTGGGAAAAGATTTAGCTCCCAGGCAATTGAGGGTCTCCAGTAACATACGTTCCCAAGTATTTAAAGCTTTCCTGCGCTACCATAAACTGGGACTCCTAATTAATTGCTTGCAATGGGTGGCTGAAAGACTTATCCCTTTTAACTTTTAGGCTGGATAACATCCCCAATTTTTCTAGTACTTCCATGAGTCTTTGACTCAACCATCTAGAGTATCTGACCTGTAGGAGTAGGCCATCTGCCTACTATGACAAACAATTGTTTGTACCCCTTCCATGCCCTGTACAAGGTAATCATTCGCAATCCGTGCTGCTAAGGGTTCAATAGCCGGGGCAACTAATAGACGGGCAAAAGCGCACCTGTGCCTCTTTCACTGGGGAACAGGGATATAATGCTATTGATTGTAGCTGATCGAATGGTTTCAGGTATTAAAGCTACTCCTCCAAGTGGTCTTGTAGTTACTCGATCACCAGTAAATACTATTACAGCAGGTACTACTCAGCCAATACCTTGTTCTACTCATAGGCATAGGTCACATCACATCATTCTGCATAAAGACGACCTTCTCACAGGTCACATTCACATACTCACAGAAAACAAATTCCACACAGATCCCCAACCCCTTGGGAGCACTGTACTCCTAGGACAGCATATAGATATATTTGTTTGTTTAGTTGTAGTAAAGGCTAAGAGCCTGATCACAAGTTGCATTGTACAGGAGTACAATAAAATTACCAAGTCTTGTATTACCGATTGTTGCCTGTTATTATTCATTGTAGGATGTAATTAGTGGTTACTCTACCTGGAATGGGAAATAACATGTGGCACAAAATAATAGGCAAATAACAGGCCCTTTTCCACTGCCTTTTCCCTTCTGCTTTAACGGGGCGGCTACTTGGTTGGGGGCTTTTCATGCACACTCTTTTCTGTGTGGGGGGTGTTATCATGCAGTGGCTGGGCTGCTCTTGTGGCTGCAGCACCTTTCAGTACTACACTCTATTTTACAGGATGGTAAGTAAGATCAGGCCTGCTGTTCCTACACTCCGTAATTATGAGTGGAGGAACACTGGGGTCCTTGTGATCAGGTGGTGCGAAATCCCCCCCGAGGATACCACTCCACCTGGCCTGTAAAGGGGGTCTGTGTGGCCATCTCTTATTTTGCCGGTCTCTTGCGTCTTGCAAGCCTCTTATACTGAGCTTGCCTTTGATCAGTTTCAGGTCTGAGTAAAACTGAGAATCCTCTAAGGAACATGGCATGAACTTGTACTGATGAGTCATAAAGAACGGCTTAAAAGTTGCTTGCTACTTCAAAGATCTTGCATTATGCCTCTATTCCTTAAATGGCTCAAAGAAAAAGTCAACTTCATCCACAAACAGCATATCAACACGGAAGGGCTTAACTAGGTGTTTGTTTACGGATCCAGTAAAGAGCCAGAATGATCAGCAATGTACGTCTGATCATTGTTTAAGACATAGCTAAGCTTCTCACAAATGAATCCCCGGCTGTCAAACATGATTGAATGTTAATCTTAGAAGGTTCCAAGCATTGTGAATACACCTCTGTTAGTATATCCGCCTCTTCCATCAGCACATCATCAAAGCCTTCTTTAATTAATAACAAAGGGACAACTGGCAGCTTGAGAAATTTGAAGAGGTTTTGACTCACTTCAATGTTCTTCGTCCATTGGATTCTCTTCTGTTGCATTATTCTGCAGCATTTCTACATGCATTGTGGGACAAGTTGCTTACCTTCGGTAACACCTTATCTGGTAGAGACCATATCTACCTGCAGACTCTATACCTTTGAATTCTCCCCAGGCTTCAGACTGGATCTGGAAGATTTTCGTGAGCAGTACCTCTGCGCGCTGGTAGGTGGTGTTGATCGGCTCCGCGCCTGTTGTCGGCGTAGTCCACGCCGTGTATGACTTCATGGGTTCTAGGTGTCACCCAGGCATGCCAACGTCAGTTTCTTTTCACAACTTTCCAGGGCAGAACCGCAGCGCAACAATGGCTACTGGTGTGTCAAAACTAAGGCCCTGGAAGGGGAGTCCCTGCCCCTAGAAATCAGTTCGCAGAGCGGGCAGAATGAGCGGGTCGGTAAGGAACCTCAAGCTAGATATAATCTCTACCAGATAGGGCTTTACCAAAGGTAAGTAACTTGTCCATCTGATAGAGACTTCTAGCTGCAGATTCCTGAACTTTGAATAGATACCAAAGCAATACCATCCCCGGAGTGGGTCTGCGCACCAAGTTCAAACTAGAAAGTCCTGCAGGACCGAAAAGGCAAAGTGTCTATCCCTACCGACCTGACTGCCCAGGCAGTAGTGCTTGATAAATGTTTGCAGAGATGCCCATGTTGATACCTGATAGATGTCCAAGACTGGGACTTTGCTTGCTAAAGCAGTGGTTGCAGCTTTAGCTCGGGTAGGATGAGCACGCAAACCCTTGGGGTTGCTTTTTGGCCAGTGTGTAGCTGTTCCTAATGCAGAGTATGACCCAATTAGAGAGGGTCTGCTTCTGCACTGCCTGACCTTTCTTTGCACCCACATATCTGACAAAGAGTTGGTCATCCACCCAGAACTCTTTTGTAGGATCAAGTTAGAACACCAATGCTCTTTTTAGGTCCAGGAAGTGGAGCCTCTCCTCTTCCTTAGAAGGATGGGGCGGTGTGCAGGCAAGGTGATGGATTGTCCTACATGAAAGGGCGTGACCACTTTTTGCAGAAAAGAGGCCCTAGTTTGAAGCACCATTTTGTCAGGATAGATAGGAAGGTAGAATTGCTTAGGAAACCTTTAAAGTCGTGATGAGGGGGCACTGGTTGGGGCAGCCAGTGGGTATGCAAAACAACCTGTAACAAGACCACCAAAAACTGGAAGATGAATAACATGCACTGGACAGTGAACAAAGTAGGAGCCCTGGGGCTCTCCTGCAACTGCTGGAAAAGCGGGAACGGTATAATGTGACCCTGGAATGTCTCAGATGCTATGATTATAAAAACTACGTGAATCAGGTTCATGAAGAGGATGGGTACTCAGGAAGACTCCTGGCTTGGCTGACCATTCCAGAGAATAGGGGCACCCCTTTCACTTGATTGTTGACAGCAGAGGGGACAGTTATTTTTTCACCAACACGCATTAATGAGGCATTCAGGACTTACTATGTCTCCCTTTATCGCCCACTGATACTAGACCTCTCAACGTCCCTGGGCCGCTTTTTGGGAAGCCTACCACTACGGGCCCTACCAGTTGAGGTACAAGAGCTGCTAGGCACCCAAGTGTCGTAAGTAGAAGTAAAAAATGCCATTAGGACCTTGGCAACGGGAAATTCACCAGAACGGGTTGACTCCCACTGGAGTTCTACAAGATGTTTGCAAAGGAACTGGTGCTGAGGCTGGCTGAGATGTACAGTGAGGCCTACAAGAAGAGTATCCTCCCAGCTACAACTAGGGAGGCTCTGGTGAAACCCCTACCTAAGTCCTCCTCGTAAGAGGTAACAGTCTCAGGTTTCAGATCCCTCTACATGTTGAACTCTGACTTTAAAATACTTATTAAAGTATTCCCTTCCAAACTATTATCCCGCATGCGGGACCTGATTCATGGTGACCAGAACGGGTTCATACCAACCCGTAATACATCCCACAACCTTCGTAGATTTTATTCTATATTTTACACCTGCGACCGCTGCCTGACCCCACTGCAGTGATCACATCAGTAGACCTGGAGAAGACCTTTGATATAGTGCAGCTTTTTGGGAAGCCTACCACTACGGGCCCTACCAGTTGAGGTACAAGAGCTGCTAGGCACCCAAGTGTCGTAAGTAGAAGTAAAAAATGCCATTAGGACCTTGGCAACGGGAAATTCACCAGAACGGGTTGACTCCCACTGGAGTTCTACAAGATGTTTGCAAAGGAACTGGTGCTGAGGCTGGCTGAGATGTACAGTGAGGCCTACAAGAAGAGTATCCTCCCAGCTACAACTAGGGAGGCTCTGGTGAAACCCCTACCTAAGTCCTCCTCGTAAGAGGTAACAGTCTCAGGTTTCAGATCCCTCTACATGTTGAACTCTGACTTTAAAATACTTATTAAAGTATTCCCTTCCAAACTGTTATCCCGCATGCGGGACCTGATTCATGGTGACCAGAACGGGTTCATACCAACCCGTAATACATCCCACAACCTTCGTAGATTTTATTCTATATTTTACACCTGCGACCACTGCCTGACCCCACTGCAGTGATCACATCAGTAGACCTGGAGAAGACCTTTGATATAGTGCAGCGGAACTTCTTTGAAGCAACATACTCCGAATGGGGCTGGGTGCTGGATGGACGAGATGGTCAGACTACTCTACATCCACCCAATGGCGAGGGTTAAGTTAGGCAAACAATTTCTGAACCTGTGAAATATCCAGGGACACCAGACAGGGTTGCCCCGTCCCCTCTCTTATTTGCCATGGCTTTTTGAGCCACTGGTGGAGAGATTTTGCAGCGAGGGAATCGACTGGGGCATTGTAATGGGCATATCAGTCCACATTATATCTCTTTATGTGCACAATTTGCTTATCTACCTCTGGGATGGTGCGAGGATATTCCTGGGCGCTTCAGCTCCTTCAAGAATTCGGACAGGGCTCTGGTCTCCAGCTGAACCGGAGCAAGATTTACGTGTTTCAGGTAGTTGAAGGCTTGTGCCGCCCCACTTCCTGTCCAACCAATATAACCTGGACTCAGAGTACATTCAGATATCTAGACATCGAGGTCTTCCATGACTTAGAGGATCTCTCAGAGCGGAACCTGTGGAATTCCCTTCGGTACCTGAGGTTCTTGCCTCCTTCTGGTGCTCCCTCTGATTACCCATCACGGCATGTATATATGGCTCTCTAAAATAGGCATGCTTCTGAGACTTCATTTCTTGCGAACCTCCTGGTGAGAGTTCCGGTGGCCTGGTTCAAGAGGCTGGACGTGCCGCTTCGAGAGCTGATTTGAGATGGTGTACGCTAAAAGGTTGCTCTAGCTAGCCCCCCTCACCTCCGCCCTCCCCTCAAGTGTGGATTGGGAGTACCAGATTTTGAATTCTGTTTTTTAGCAGCCCAGCTTCAGTGGATTACAAAGTGGCTTGATGGAACGGCCCTATACGAGCTCGGCCTAACAGGTGCATCAACCCAACCGGGGATGTTACTGGCAAAATGAATATGACCGGTGCTGTGAATCCCCCGCCTGGGTATTTTACTATCCAATGCCCTGTCCTGCTTGTGATGTGGGCTTCAGCGTACTGGTAGGACAACCTCCTATGCCCCTGGCCCCCGTTAGTCGGCCTTCCAAACAGCAACCCTCTCACCTTCTTTACAACAGGTCAGTTGGGCTCCTGGACAGATGTGGGACTGGTAACTCTGGGCGACTAAGCACTTACCCAAGCTCTGCAAGGACTGTGAGGAACTGCTGAATCGAAGCCACCCACCCACAGGTTTCTTCAACTCCTCTTGATGATGGGAATGGGCACTCACCTGGTTAGGCGGTTCTATGGGGCACTGAATGGGCTGGTTAAGAAACCACCACCCAGGCCCGCTGGACAAATGACTTGGGTCGGATGCTGACTGGAGGAGGGTGCTCACCTACCTATAGAAGGTCTCTTGCAACTCACGTCTTAAGTACACACAGTATAGCTACACTCACAGGACCTATTCCCCCGACCCACACACACAGGATTAGGACTTTCTACAGAGGGGACCCTAGGCGATGCCCTTGTTGAGCAACACTGGACTTTGACTTTGGACACATAACCTGGAGATGCCCCGAGCTCACTGGGTTTTGGGTTGAGGTTATCATGAGAATAAAGCAGACACCAAATACGTCACTTGACCATACTTCAGCAGTTTGCCTACTGGGCCTCTTCTGCAGGCCAGCCACCAAGAGGATAAGGAACAGATTTGTGTAACTGATGAGTAGCCATTCCTTGAAAGTCGCTTGAGGGCCCTTGCTTGGAGACCTGTGTGAACGATGTTACTCGTTGGGCGCGAGCAAAGGAAAGAGAAATGCAGCGGGAGGAAGCACAAGGTGTCCAACGCCGATCCATTGCACCACTAAGGACAGAGGTAGTTGATGAATTGGAGTCCCCTGGGACGGTGGATGACCTGACGGGGGATGAAAATGTCGGGTTGGCTGAGGAGGCAGGACCTGCATGCAATACAGAACCTGACCCGGATGGAAACGAGTGACTGACGAACCTAGTGGACCTGATGCAGAGAGCAGAATGATGTATCTTGGCCACAGCAAACTGCCTTGTTGCCCCCACCCTCGGTCCTGATCTGTTTACTACCCCACCCACCCAATGCGCCTAGCTCCCCGCCCTAGGGTCCTGACCTGCACATATATTTCACAACTGATACTGATTACGCACTCCACAACGAGACTAAGGCTTACTTGAACACAATTATGGTTTATAAGTGTTATAAAATATTTTACTCCCTAATCCCTGTGAGAGAGAATGTTTGTTTCAGCTTACAATGTGAGCCAAAATAAGACCTGCTCCTATTGCATATATCTAAATCTGTCTTTCAAACATAGGACTAGCAAACAATCACCAATGTACCAAATCCATGTCTGAAATACGTTGCGATTAATGAACTGCCAATAAACATAAGTGTTTTTAAAAAAAAAGGAGACTTAAACAAGGTAGGCTAATCAGGCAACCGTAAAAAAGGAGAAATAGCAGACAATTATCCCTTTAGAGTGCCCAGAGCAGAGCCATGCTGGGCAAGGGACAGAATGAACAATATTGCCTCAGAGAGAGGGGAGGAAAGGGGGTCAACAGATTTGTCTGTGCACAATGCCACAAATTTCATACAACACTACTGTTTTGGTGGAGGGACGCCTGGCTGCCAAGATTACATTACAGACTTTGGGAGGTCAAAAGCTGTCAACTGCGGCCGCTCAATCTCCACGCAAGAAGGTGGAGAGTGGACAGGTTCTGGTGCAGAACCCTCCCCTGCTGCTGCGACAGAAAATCCTCCCGAAGGAGCAGTCTAATTGGAGGATCAATGGACATGCTCACCTCACAGCTCAGTATACCAGACTCTCCGTGCCCAGTCCAGAGCCACAGGGATTACTTGGGCCTGGTTGTTCTTTATCTTCTTGAGAACTCTGGGCAGGAGTGGTATTGGCAGAAAGGCATAGAGGAGGCCTGAACTCCACTCAAGACAAAAAGCCTCTAGGTGCGAGAGCCGCCTTGGAAATTGCCACGATCGAAACGAATGATATTGCGCGTTCTCTGCGGAGGTGAGCAGATCGAACCAAGTCTATCCCCACAGCTAAAAGAGACCATGTGCCACCTCCGGAAGGCGTCACCATCCGTGATCTGCTAGGCAATTTTGGCTGAGTTTGTCTGCTCTAGCATTCAGTGAGCCCTCCAGATGTTGAACCACCACAGATATGCCCTGCTGTTACAACCACGTCCAGAGGCTAAGAGCCTCTTGACAAAGATTCCAAAACCCCACCCCACACTGCTTGTTGCAGTGCCACCTGGCGGTATTATTGCCTGTGAACACCTGCACCACCTTTACCCTGATGGAGGGAAGAAAGGCTTTCAATGACAGCCGGATCGCATGGAGCTCTAGCATGTTGATATGGAGTCACTTTTCTTTCAGAGACCAACTGCCTCTGTTCCCCACCTCTCCTAGACGGCCGGCCCATCCCAGGAGTGACGCATGTCATTACTGTAAGATCTGGTTGTGGGAAGGAAGAGGGATCTGCCTCTGACCCAATCACGGTTTGTTAACCACCACTGCAAATCTTTTGCAGCTTCCTCTGAGATCTGAACCCTGTCTGAGAGATTCCACTGATGCTGCGCCCACCGGAACTTCAGGTCACACTGCAGAGCCTGCATATGCTATCTGGTATGTGTCACCAGCAGGATGCATGTGGCCCAGCAGCCCCAGAGTCATTCTCACCAAAATCCAGGATAGAGGTTGAAACATCGATATCGTAGTCTGAACATCCCAGACTCGCTGCTCCAGAGGATAAGCCCGAAACTGCGCTGTGTCCAGAAATACCTCCGATGAAAGGTAGCATCTGAGAGGGAGTCAGGTGTGACTTCAGCACTTTTATGGTGAACCCCAGCAAATGCAGGAGGTCCACCGCAGCCTGGAGGTGGGAGACGACAACCTGGGGCAAACTTGCCTTCAACAGCCAGTCATCGAGATAGGGGAAGACTGAAACCCCTAATCTGTGCAGATGAGCCATCAAAGGGCATGTCCAACAAAGAAGCCCGGACATCCCCGAAAATCCAGACGACCTCAGCCAGGGATGGCGCCTCAGGGCCACATTCAAAGAAACCGCTCTGCCTAGTGAGTCGGTTGTGTCAAATCTGCAAAGAACTGTGTACTCTGCTGTGTCTCTCCCATCGGCACCAGTCAGAGAGTACAGCCCGGGCCACCTCAGGGACCTGTGGCAGCACTTGCGCAACTGTATCCCACAGTGTGTGGGAATAACAGCTCAAAAGGCATGCAGTGTTCACGGCCTGCAATAAAAAGCTGGTGGAAGAAAACATCTTCTTTCCTAGTGAGTCCAATCTTTCGGATTCCATGACTGGGGGAGCGGAAGGCAGCGCACCATGGGAGGTAGAGGCTTGGACCTCCAAGCTCTAAAGGGTGGGGTGCTGCGTCACGAAACCTGGGTCCTCAGGTGTGATCTCATCGGTTGAGCGTTTCTACTTCTTGGACTTTTTCTTATGCCTTGACTTACCTGATAGCCCTGAGGACTTGGAGTGGAACAATGATGACTTTGGACTCTGTGACCGGTCCCGGGACCTTCCTCTTGACCGGGACCTCGACTTGCATGGAGTCGAGCACCGGTCCACCATCAGCTTTAGGGATCGCTCCCTTCAAGCCTTCGGATGCATGGCCAGGCACTTGGAGCACGACTTCGCATTAGGGCAGCGCTCCAGACACCAAAGACACAAGAGGTGTGGATCTGTCGCAGACATCATCCGATGACAGGATCTGCAGAACTTGAATCCTGTCATCCTAGAAGACATCCTTGACACACCAGGACTTAAACTCGAAAAAGACTCGACAAAAAGTCAAAAAATGTCAGTCAACAAACTGTCTGAGGGGTAGCTCTCTTTGAATCAGCGCTTTGCTGGGGTGGAAAGAAAAGAACTGTGCCTATATAGCACCCGAGAAGTCATATCTGTTGCGGACGACGGCAACGACAGATGCAGAGTCGATCAACGCCACCTATGGATGCGCAGGGTTACTGCTCACGAAAATCTTCCAGGTCCATCTTCCAAGTCCTGCGGAGAATTCAAATGTAAGCACTCTCCAACTAGAAGTCTCTATCAGAAAATATTTTTTCTCTGTATTATTCAGACCACAGGTTTGAACTGGACAGCAATGAGAACAAATTCTTTGAATAAAAGACTGTACACGTACATTACCATCATCAGGTCGGAGGTTATCATCTCCCAAGAAAAAATCCTTTAAAATTCCTTCTATTGTGAGCATGCTGTAAAGGGTTATCAAATTAGCTTTCACTAAGAGACTGATGCAAGTGTTGCCTAATCCCGAGTTACCAGCACCTCACTGGTTTGCTATCTGCCCCATAACATTTCACAAACTGAGTTGCAACTCTAAGGAATGACCCTGACCAAAGGAAGACCTCTCTATAGGCCAATGTGCAGTACAAAATGGCTCAGCCATAGCTCCAAAGAAGCTAGCAGTCTGTGCATACTTGTCAACATTCTACAATGCATGGCTAACTGTGTCACAAAATAATTCCTTCCAATCAATGAAGCATTCCAAAAGCTGGTACTAGAAATCCACACACTGCCAGACTAATAAACCAGGAGGATAACTTCTTTTAAACAAGAGGGCATTTCCAAAATCCTAAACTAGCTATCCAGAAAAACACTGGATAGTTTAAGCCAAGAAAGATATTTCATTGCTGAAGAGGCAGCCACTCCACAGCAATAGAATCCACAGAGTTAAGCCCAGTCTCTATAGCGTTTTTGGATGAATTAATCCCATTGGTTATTGCCTGCTTCAAAGCTTTTGTCGAGCCATTAGACAAACGATCCACAGCCTTATCAAGCAACTACTACAATGAGTAAACATTTCTTGCCAAACTCAGTACCACAATTTCCAAAGCAAAAAATGGCTTTATGCTTTGTAGTAGTACTCTTAAGATTTTTATACTGAGGCAGAACTCAGAGCATTTAGCATCCCCCTGGCCATGGCTGCATGAACCACCAATGAATTTCTAACATGATGATTTATAAGGTAAAAGTGTTTTCACAACCATTTGCCTATACTACTCCATGGTGTAAAAGGACAACCGCCTTGTCACGAACACCCACCTCATGGTAAATGGTGATTTTATATGCAAGTGGAACAAGCTCTTCTAAAAAAAGAAGTACAACAGTAATGTTAAGATGTGGTTTGCTCAACCTCATGCTTCACTCTACCAAGTGGTTTTCAGACCGCTTTCATTCTTTTCAGCAAATACTGCAAATTCTTGGTGGCTTTGCTTCCCATAGGTGGTTCGGAAAAAGTACAAAATGCACTCATCTATATCATACTGTTCCTCTGACTGGGGTGAACCACTCAGTCTTATAAGTAGGCACCGCAGTCTCTGGACCTGATTCTGATATGTGTGCTGAAGATATCATCATGGTTGTTTTAGTGGCATTATCGGAACCACCAGATGATGTTGCAGAACTGTTGAGGGTATACACAACACCATAGGGCACCTCCTTGCCTCCCAGGAGCAGTCTCTCCCATAAAGCTGTATTGTAAGGCAGATGTTCCATCACTTCATCAATGTCAAGCCTATGTAAGGTGACTGAAATCTACCACGTCTATTGTACCCTTGCCAGGGTAGCCACTTTGGAACTGTTATGGTGGGACCTGCAAATGGACATGCTCTTTTAATAGGCTCATTAAATAACAAAATCTCCTTTCAATGACATGCATCTTGTCATCAAGGATATTGCTGGATTTGGAGCTGGTGCAATGTTCCCTGAGAGGACTCATTTAAAACCAGTTCTTGGAGCATTTTACCAAACTACCAAAAAACACGGTCTTTCGTCATCCTCACTGTCCAAAAAGGGAGTTCTTCTCTTCCTCTTTTTCTGAAGAATGCTTATGTCTGAAAGACCTGATTTCTCACCAAGGCTTCAACCTATTTCTTTTATGTTTCCTCACTGCTTGTCCTCCAAAATACTTAGAGGGGCATTCAATTTTCGAGAGTAGCAATCCTTCCTCATTCTCAGGGGTGTGTTGGCTCTCAGTGGTTACATTTAACCAAGCCACTGTTTTCTTTCCTCACGGTAATGGAACATTTGAAGATATTCCAAGGTAAGCATCACTTTTGCCACTGTCACACACTGTCAACACGGTAGACAAAGGTCACAGCTACAACTCTCTGACATCAACTTCTTGCATTTTAGAGCCACCCCTTAAAACCTGATCCCAATTGCTCACAGAGAGAAACAAAAGGTAAACAAGAAAAACAAAGATACAAGCCAAAGTCTATTAAATTTGCGTGAGCAATGGCACCTCTGAGCTTAGGTCCCAGAAACTGGGAATGCCTGGGTGAGTGGAAAGGAACTGAAGAGGTAAGGAGAGCCTGTGCCATCTCCCGGGCACTCCGTGCCAATATGAGCTTGGAAAAAACATTCCAGGGCCAAAGATAAGGTATATGAAGACAACAGCATCACTTCGAACCGAGTTCTATTTAACATAGTCTTCGCGCATCCAATGCGTGCCTGAGAAGCTGCTCTTAACGCGGGACGACTCTAAGTACCTTGAAGCAGCCAAGCTGAGGGCATGCGCAGATGGACTTCACAAGTCTGGTATTCTTTAAAATAGCAAAACGTGAGGCGGGGAGCTTGTTAAGCACCTCCTGGGCTGTGAAGTTTGCGCATTAACCATAGGGTGACCAACTGGCATTGAGGCAAATTCTGGACAGGACTGTAAAAAATTCAGGACAAAGGGTCAAAATTCAGGACAAAATTCAGGACAAAGGGTCAAAATTCAGGACAAAAATTCAAGTCAGTTTTACAGACACACGCAAGAGAGGCCATGCCTCAACTATGTTGTCAGTGCATTTATGTACTCTTTTTTAACATAGCACTATTTATTCACTGTGGACCTTTTGTGATTGCCTCCTGGTGTGCTACATTCAGGTGTCACATTACGTCCTTGTTCAGTAGTAAATTAATTCCCTTTCGCGGCAAGGCCATCACCCCTACCCAAATCTACCCGATCTTTCCTGAAGAGAAAGTAACAGCAAAATTTTGATTATGTTTCTGAACATTTCAAAACCCCTGGCAAACAATTTGGGAAACATTAAGGTAATTAACCTTATGCTAGTTTAAACAAATTGAACAAAAACATCTGGCTTACCTCAACCGCCCATGGACTTTCAACCTAATTTTTTTTAAAGAGGCAGGGCAGATGGTGTGGGTGACAGTCTCACACCTAATGACAGGATGTGATGTACCCATAACTTGTCTGTAGTCTCACTGCACTAGAGTGTATGTTTGGGACTCTACATTTATCTCAGAAATGGGAGCCCGGACTACCAATCAAAGATAGAAAAAGAGTAGGATGAAATCGAGATCAAATGGGAGATCCACGGCAAGTAATTCAAAGGGTTGTTGCTAACAACTGGATAAATAAAGAAGAGAAGAACAAGGTGGCACAATTCCTAAAATCAGACAAGATGGGTCCACCAAGACTATTTGAAGGTATTGGGTACCTGGGGGGTTGTCTGCACACAGGAGCGAAACAGAAGAGGCACTGTCAAGTGGTTGAACAATCAACACCCATCCACCTTGGCAAACTCTTCTGGTGCAATGGTCCGCTGTTAGTGCTTGTGAAGGGTGAGCAGGGGCCAGACGCCTTGCAAGGTTGTGCAAGACCATTGCCCGCTTTGTCTATGTCTTTATATGGTTTTGAAATTGAGCAAAAGCCAAACTAGAGATCTGGGTTATCTCTAAGTGTCAAGTACACATAGAATCTTCAAAATATTTGGGATGTAAATTGCACAAACAAAATTTACAAATTTTAAAATTTAATTAGTGTTTCTTTAACATATGGCACTGTTTTCGCCTTCATACACAATTAGATCTCATATTGAACTGGGAACCAGTTACCTTTTGATACCTAGTGATTAATATCTACCATTCTTACATTGATTTCCAGGATGAAAATCTCGGCAGAGCGAACGGTCCCTCCAAGCCCAGTTTGCTTTTTGGTCTTCTCTTCTGCTTTCTGTAGAGGCCATGTGGCACTAGCGAAGATGGTGTGCTACCCCAATGATAGTATTATTTTGCAAACCTTCCCCTGCTCGTCCTTCATTCCTTCTTCAGACAGGCCACACATCTGATTTGCTCGCTGCAGCGCCATCAGGAGCTCTTTCCACTCTAAAGCTAACTGTGGCTGCGGGTGGATTAGATCTTCTGGACTTAGAATGCTTTTATTCAGCTGCAGATGTCCAATGGGTGGCTCACTGGCTTTCTGCCCACCTCCCTGCATGAGATGGGGTTTACCAGTAAAGACTTTTAAGGAAGGCTTAATGCACTGCTCATCGTTTCCTACTGACCATTCTATGGATCACCATCCGGGGTTATCATGCATGGCTTTCTCTTGCCTTGCCAGAACCTGTAAACTCACTGACACGAAGAAACCCTATGCTCCTGCACTACCTTTGCTAAGCCTTCCCACTCGCACAGGATGGCTGTGCTCAGAGCAACTCCATCAGTGGCCTGTTGCAGGTGTCTTAAAATTGGGGAATTTGTTTCTGAACGGTGAGCTACTAAATTTCCAAACCCTTTTGGCAGACTACCATCTTCACCCCGGTCAACTCCTTACTTACAACCACCTTAAATAATCATTAAATGCCCTATTTCATGTCTGCCACCTAGCACTAACCCTACAAGAGGTGTGCCAGGAGCTCTGTGCCATAGGAAATGGTGGCAAACTGATAGAATGGGTGCACAGACCTATCCTGCAACATGGAAACCACTCTATGCCACTGCACTCTAGGCACTATACTCTACTCTACACCACTCTACAATACTCCACTCTGCACCACTCTACACCACTACACTCTATGCCACATGAGTCTACTCTGCACTCTGACACTGCACCACTCTGCATTACTGCACTCTGCTACTCTATTGTATGCCACTCTACTCCACTGCACTCTATGTAACTCTACCCCATGCCACTCTATGCCACTGCACTCTGCTCCAATGCACTCTAAACAACTGCACTGTACGCCACTGCCCTCTACTCTGTACCACTGTACTCTACGCCACTGCCCTGTACCACTCTACTCCACTCTACATCACTGCACTGACACTCTACTCTGCAGTGTTGCACTCTCCACCACCGTAGTGTACACCAATGTACTACTGCATTCTATGCCACTGCACTCTATGCCACTCTACTCTGCATCACTCCACTCTACAGCACTTTGCCCTACTCTGCACCACTCTACACTACACCACTGCACTCTCTGCAATGTGAGTCTACTCTGCAATCTATGCCACTGCACCACTCTACACTACTGCTCTCTCTGCTACTCTATTGTATGCCACTCTACTCCACTGCACTCTATGCCACTCTACTCTGTCCCATGCCACTGCACTCTAAACCACTGCACTCTACGCTAACGCACTCTAAACAACTGCACTGTACCCCACTACACTGTACTTTGCACCACTGGGCTCTACGCCACTGCTCCTATGCTACTCTACTCCACTCCACACCACTATGCCACTCGCTTTAAGCCATGCTGAACAGCAGCTACTCTGGTGTATAACATGGCAAATGGCTAAAACACATTAGCAAAGCCAATAACTCATTCGTAGACGAGACCTATTGGCTTTGCCAATGTTTGTTAGTACTATGAGGTACCTGAAAGAACTGTGAAAAATAAAATTACATCATAATAAAGGCTGCTACAAAATGCGCAAATACATTTCGGTTAAATAAAAAAAAAGTGCTTCTCAAACACAGATTTGAATAATATACGGTTTATACCTAGTGATAAAAAAAATTATAACACTCCATTAAAACCACACACTCAACATCTCACCTTGGAACACCATTACAATACCTCTCTAAAAGAAATATCTTTGCCACCAGAAAACTTCAAGTGACTCCTTTTAGTAAAGTCAATGCAGGTTTTCAAGCCCCTTTGTATTTGCAGATTTACCAGTTGCCCACATTTGCATGTCTTTAGGGAAGGAGACCCCCTGGCAAGAAGGCCTTTTCTTATCTGTCTGCCCCTCCCTCCCCCAGAGCACAGGAGACCCCCTGCCTTCCAGCCCAGCTGGGGAAACTCCTCTGCCAGTAATTTCGCCCTGCCTCCGTTGCCCTTTAGGTGAAAGGCTAAAATTACGGACAAATGCCGTCCGTTGAAGCTTTCATCACGGACAACGGACAGCAGGGCGAAATTACGGACAGTCCGTGAAATTTACGGACGGGTGGTCACCCTAATTAACCATCCACGCAAAGCATTAGAGGCTAGAGCTGAAAGCAGCCTGTGTCCACACGGCAAGGGAAGTGTAGTGAAAGAGCTTCCCTCCCCGATCCAAGGACCGGGGACTAGTGCAGACGGCGGGCACAACTCAGAGGCAGTGTTTTTCCCGTGATAATAAGGTTTCCAAGCACCCGAGTTGAAAGGACACAGCAGTGGCAATGAGCGTCCCTCACCCGAAATGTCTGTGGTATGTGGTTTCAGTTTAAATGCAAGAAAGGTGTATATGTATGGACGTGTGCGTAGAGCGGGAGCGCGTGTAAGTGCGCGCGCACACACACTCTTCTCACCAGCAGACCAGTTAAGGCAATAGGACTCCCGCAGCGCGCCAGGAAGAAATTTGCAGCAAGGCGATTGGCTCAACTTCAAGGCACCCTAAAATCAACTGCCTTTAAGATTAGTAAAATCAGGGAAGATTACGCCGCTGAGAACCTCTGCCTTGGAAGGGGATGAGGAAACTATTTTCTGGAACGGTCTGCAGCCACGTGGCGTTTGATCCTAGGATTGGATTTCTTCAGCTGGAATAGAACGGATACCCCCACCACCCGCTAGCCTTTTAATTTCCATTCGTTGCATGTTTGGTTTCCGGTTTTCCCACACTCTATCCCACCACGACAGTACCACCCAAAAAAAAAAAAACACACACACACAATAAAGCAAAGTATGTATTGCAGGGTTTAAACGGTTACCACAGCCAGTGAAGGCTGGAGGACTCAGCCTAAACAACTGATCCCTGAGCCAGCTAAATTCATAGTCTCACCGTACTAATTTGTCACAAAAACCACAGGCACTGGCATAAGTGCCACAGCAGCAGAGGACCAATTCTGCCCTTGCCCCATCGTTCCTCCTAATACCTCTCCATAACTACAAATGGATCAGGCATACTCATCATTCTCTGATTCCGAAAAGGCAAAGTAATTTCTTCTCCACTGGGATGAAGGGGCCATGTCCAGATTGTTGGAGAAAGATTAGGATGAGATGTCAACATTTTCCGACCTTAAAAGATGGCTACTTTCACCTCTTAAGACTCACACATGGGAAACATCAGAGGTCTTATGTGGACTTCTTCCACATCAGTTCAAGGTGCCAACTTTTGGCCTGAGTACAATTTGGGGAATTTTCAAAAGTGGCATAGCAGTAGATGCTGCACATCTCAGGAGTATAGGTGGAAGATGTGCAGTTATCCAGGTCAGAGTGTCAGCTATTCAAGGTGCTAGTCTACCAAGAGCCAGAAGCAACCACATGCATGGAACCCAAAAGGCGAATCAGGATAGACATTAGTGGATTTATCAGAAGAAGGGTTTCCTCATCTGTGCCTCAGAAGATACTTACATTCTGATTAAAACTTCTAACCAACTTTTGACCCTCCTCAGGTGCAGCCTCACTTTAACTTCCTTAGGTAGTTCCACCCTGAAAACAACCCTAAACGGTTCCTTTGATCAACCCTCCCCAGAAAAAACAACAACCCTAGAAAATAACACACTCTTTTACATTAACCGGACACACTTGCTCCTTTGACTTGGCAAAGGCCTAAAGAATAAGTGATAACAGTGACACATGCCTTAGGAAATCCACAATTTCTTAGGATTGGGAAACGAAGACGAAATATAGAAACGGACGTGCCCCGACACTGATGGAGCAAGACTCTCCATGAGTAGGCTCCCATCACAGAACCCCACCTGGCAGAATCCTGACAAAATAAGAGGCTGCAGACCCCCTAAAAGTCAAGGGTACCTACCCGACACCCATGGGTGCTAGAGGCATTGTCACATAACCACACTGGGGGCTGACTGTTTGCTAGAAAGCCCTTTCACCTCTCTTTGAAGTGTTGTTGACAGCGACCCCCCAGAGACCTAGAGCCGATCCTGCAATGGGGGATGCATGCTAAATTCCTCCCCATGTTCACATATAACACTGAAGAGGGTGCCCACAAGCCCATACAAAGAGGTGCGAGGGCTATACCCACGCCCGACGAAGTTGGGGGCCGAGTACAGACTAACAGGGGGTAGGTCCCGAATGAACGGAGGCCTGCTGGAGCTATCTATGAGCCACTGTGCTTCAGTGGACCACCCAAAGTGACTCTGCACTAGGCCGTGCAAGTGATAAGAGGGCTGCCTCTGATGCTGATGGAGGACTAGCTCAGAGACTATGCCCTGGCAAGGGCGAGGTACACAATGATCTGCCATATCCGACTGTATGAGCTTCTGAACTGAACCAGATGAAGCCCCAGGAGACCCCCAACTACTGCGACTGGGGAGTGGAGGGAGGTGGGGTAATCCTCCTGGTATGAAGTGAGGAAGACTCATGCAGTAAACCTGGTCACTGCATATAACTGATGGAGCAGATAGGGGGAGGAGAGGTGGAGGGCCAGAGGCAGCATTCGGCTGAAGAGCTCGGACAGGCCTTCACTGTGATTACCTATTCTTCCTTTTGGTGAGACCATCATCGAGGGAGTCCAGTCCACCCTTATTTCGTTACCTTCAATCTCTGAGACAATCCCCCATGGTGATCGTGGCCTGAGATTCACGTCACCTCCTGAACTAGAGGGGTGCTTTCACCCCCTCCCCCAAAAAAATCATGGGGAAACCCACTAGGAAGAAAAACTTAGGAGCAAAGAGTGACCAAATAGAGGAATCCACTGCATTATCTCAGGAGGAAGGTGCCAAGCGACTGGCCCTGAGACCTCTGAAAACCCTTCACTAAAGGACATATTGCAAGCGATCACTGCCTCCAGAGAGGTATGAGAGGCAAAAATTGACTCATTGTTGACAGATATGGGAATACTGCATGACAATCATAGCTGGCTGGCTGAGTGAGTCACCACAACTGAGAAGGACCTGAAAAAGCATTTCCCCTGGCTGTGGCCGATGTCACTTATAGACTGACTACTATGGAAACGAAGATCCATATCTTGGAGAGAAGAGCAGAAGATGCAGAAAGCAGGCTGCACTGCAATACCATGAGAGTGATTGGGCTGCCAGAACGACTGGAAGAAAGAGACAAGGTGGGCTATCTAGATCATTGGTTCTGCGAGGAGGTGGTGGGAGAAGGCCTCTCTTCATTCCTCGTGTTGGACAGAGTGAACAGAGTGCTGGAGTGACCTACGCCCCTGGGGGCTCTCACCGGACCGAGTGGTGGCAAGAGTACTCCATTATAAAGACCGTGACCACATCCTGCACCAGGACCACAGAAAGGAGAACTCATTATAGAGAATAGCAGAATCTGGAACAATGTTCCTCATTCCGGGAGACCAAATCTAAACTTCGACAGTTGGGCATACCTTACACAATGTTATTCCCTGCCTGCCTTAGGGTGGAAATAGCAGAGGGGATGCAGTTCTTCCAGACCCCAGATGAGGGGTGGAGTTGGATAGAGCTCAAACAACCGATCAACTCAGGCGGCGGGACCCGCCGACATAGACCCCGATTCCGGAGATGACTCCTGGCGACCACCACAGATGCCCCATCCTGAGAAGAGGTGCAACATGAGCGCCAGAAAGTGATGGAAGCTGTGGCATCCATGAGTAGCGTTACCCCTACCACTGATGGAGGACGATACACAAGCTTCTGACTCTGATCACAGCACAAGCAACTTCAAGACTTGGGCAGTGCCTTGCCTTTGGTGACCCCAGGGAGATAGGATGACATTATTTGATAGTGCTTCCTTACTAAGGTAACAAGGCACCCCACAAAAAAGTCTGTAAAAGGGGGTTCCTGTAGGGGGGCAGGCAGTGGCTGGGGCTCGCCATATGCCACATACATAAAACCAATTAATCCAGCTAGGTGGGGATGGCGTCTACATTTTTAAGAAGGTCCTCCTGTGAGCATTGAGAATTGTTTGCCTGTTTGGATGGGGGTTGTATATCTGGTTGTCCTGGGGAGTGGGAGTCGGGTTGTAAGTTGTTGGATGTTTATATGGGTTTTTAAGAGTCATGTTCCATTTAGTTGTTTACAGCCGCTGGACATTGCATTGCTACTGGCGATGGGAAGGAGAGGGGAAGATCGGGGGGGAAGAGGGCGGGAAGGGAGGTGGGGAAGGGACTGTGGGAGAGTTATATACTGCCATGATGGTTTCTACTATGCCTTACAAATTGTTGTCCCGGAACATAAGGGGGATGCACGCAATGACAAAGCGCTATAAAGTGTTCTCCTTTCTGAAAAGGAGTGGGGATACATGTGGCATTCTTGCAAAAAACTCATCTCACGGTCAAGGAGGGGTTGGCGCTACATAGATTCTGGAGGGGACCGACCTATTATACCACCTTACTCTGCCTATGCCAGAGGCACCTTGATCTGGGTTAGGGCAGGGGTATCCTTCCAACATACTGGGGACCTCATAGGCCCTGAAGGCCAATGCATAGTGGTAACTGGCCACCTAGAGTGCCAGGATGTAGCTCTGATAAAGATATATGCTCCAAATATAGATCTGGGCCCCTTTCTGGCATACCTCTCGACTATACTGGCACCATACTTAGTCCACACCTCTGTCATTGGGTGGGATTTCAACTGTGCTGCAGACCTTCTCCTAGATGGTCACATCCTTCACTTAGAGATTCCCCAATGATAAGAGCCGCACAGCACTTCACTGACTAGCAGAAACAATGGGGCCTCATAGATTCATGGAGCAGCATGCACCCACAAGAGACTATTCCTTCTTCTCGACTTTACACAACCTCCACAAAAGATTAGACACCTGCCTCTGTACGCCAGAAGCCCACGGCTTGGTACATGAGGTGTAATACCTGACCCGCACTGTCTTGGATCACAACGTGGTGCTTCTCCACCTATGCTGGTGTGCATCCTACATGGTGGCTAAAGACTGAATCACTTGAGGACCCAACCTACTAGGAGGTGATTAGAAATCATAATAGCCAGTATTTTACAGAAAATGAGGGTACAGCCTCAATGCTGTTAGTGGAATGGGATGCCTTTAAGGCAATATTAAGGGGGAAGTACATAGCGGAATCCATGGGAGTCAGGCATACCCTATTGGGAGAGGTTGTACAGAGAGAGCAGAATCTGAGGGAGGAGAAGAAATGCAGGCCAGGCCACCCAGAATTAAAATGAACACTGCTGAAAGCAAAAGAGGCAGTATCGAGTCACAGAGTGACACAGCTGTTTCGATTACAAACTGTACATGATACAGGCACACACAGAGCTGGAGAGAACTGGCTCCCTGCTTGATTGGCTAGCTCATCCAGCCAACAGAGGCTCAGTAATCATGGAAATGCACACAGAAGAAGGTTGCCGCCTCTACTGACAAGGAGACATTAAAAGCAAGTTACTTACCTTTGGTAACAAATTATCTGGTAGAGACTATCTAGCTGCAGATTCCTTACCTTAGAATTCCCTGGCGTCAGCTTCGAATCCGGAATTTTTCTGCTGAGCAGTACCCTGTGCGCGCCGTCAGGTGGGGTCGTTCGGCTCCGCGTGGCGCTGTTGGAGCCGTTTGTAACATCACGGTTGTCTATATAGACGCCATCGTGGCACGTGTTCGTCAGTTCTTTTTCCACAACTTTCCATGCCAGAAGCGCAGTCATGGAAGAACCAACAGCATTTAGTTTTTTTTCACTTGATTGTTTGAAGAAAAAGACATGCTCTTAAGAAAGGCAAAAATACTAAAATAAAGAAATATATATATATATATGTGTATATATATATATATATATATATATATATACACATATATGCAGAGCGGGGAGGCATGTGAGGGTGTAAGGAAGCTGCAGCTAGATAGAGTCTCTACCAGATAATTTGTTACCGCAGGTAAGTAACTTGCTCATCTGATAGAGACTTCTAGCTGCAGATTCCTGACCTTAGAATAGATACCCAAGATATAACTCCTGGTGGTGGGTCTTGAGGGTATATTTCATACCAGGAAGTCCTGCAGGACCGAGCGGGCAAAATGCCCCTCTCTCCTCACCTGGCTATTCAGGCAGTAGTGTCTTGCAAACGTGTGCAACGAAGCCCACGTTGCAACTGGGCACATGTCAAGTTCTGGCACACCTCGTACTAACGCAGTGGTAGCAGCTTTTCCCCTGGTGGAGTGAGCCCTCAAGCCCTCCGGAGGCTGCTTCTTGGCCAAAGCGTAGCAAATCTTTATACAGAGAACAACCCAGCGCGAAATGGACTGTTTCTGTACTGCCCGACCCTTCTTTGCGCCAACGTATCCCACAAAAAGTTGTCCATCCACCCGGAACTCTTTTGTGCGGTCAAGGTAGACCAATAACACTCTTTTTGGGTCCAGACGATGGAGACACTCCTCTTCCTTAGAGGGGTGCGGTGGCGCAAAGAAGGTGGGCAGGGTGATATTTTGACCTAGATGAAAAGGGTTCACCACCTTGGGGAGGAAAGAGGCACATGTTCTGAGGACTACTTTATCAGGATATATCGTGAAATACGGTGGTTTAGATGATAAAGCCTGCAGCTCACTCACTCTCCTGGTAGATGTAATTGCCAACAAAAAGGCTGTTTTGATAGTGAGCAGCGGGAGAGGACAGTTATGTAAGGGCTCAAAAGGAGCACACATTAGGAAACTAAGAACAAGATTAAGATCCCACTGGGGAATGACAAAAGGCACAGGTGGAAACATATGCAGAAGCCCTTTTAAAAATCTTTGTACGATGAGAGACTTAAACAAAGATGGTTGATCAGGCAAGCATAGAAAAGCCGATAAGGCAGCAAGATAGCCCTTGAGGGTCCCTAAGGAGGAACCCTGTTGGGCGAGAGATAAAACAAACAAAAGGATATTAGACAGAGAAGAAGAAGAAAGAGGATCAATAGACCTCTCTGTACAATATGAAACAAAACGTTTCCACTAGCAGGTGTAAATCGTCTTAGTAGAGACATGCCTGGCGGCCAGAATGACATCACAAACTTCGGAAGGGAGGTCATAAACCATCAACTGTCGCCGCTCAACCTCCATGCATGAAATCGCAAAGTTGACAGGTTTGGGTGGAGAAATTACCCCTGCTGCTGCGACAGAAGATCCTCCGGAAGAGGCAACCTGATTGGAGGACTGATGCTCATTTTGAGAAGCTCTGGATACCAGACTCTCCGTGCCCAATCCGGAGCCACTAGGATTACTTGGGCCCGGTCGTTCTTGATTTTCTTGAGAACTCTGGGCAGAAGTGGTATGGGCGGTATGGCGTATAGGAGGCCTGAACTCCACTCGCAACGAAAAGCGTCATCTAGCGATAGCCACCTTGGAAACTCCAATGCGCAATACTGCTGAATTTTGCGCGTTCTCTATGGAGGCGAACAGATCTAACTAAGGCTCTCCCCACTACTGAAAGACTCCTTGCGCCACCTCCGGACAGAGTTACCATTTGTGATCCGCTAAGCATTGTCGTCTGAGTTCATCCACCCTGACGTTCAGAGAACCTGCCAGGTGTTTAACCACCAGGGATATGCCCTGCTGTTCCAGCCATATCCAGAGACACAGAGCCTCTTGACAATGGGTCCACGACCCCACACTGCCCTGCTTGTTGCAGTACCACAGTGCAGTAGTGTTGTCCGTGAAAACCTGCACTACCTTCCCTTTCACAACAGGAAGAAATGCTTACAATGCTAGCCGGATCGCCTGAAGCTCCAACAAGTTGGTATGGATCCCGGATTCCACTGGAGACCAGGGACCTCTGATCTCCACCTCTCCCAGATGGCCACCCCATCCCAGAAGTGATGCATCTGTCACTACTGTGAATTCTGGTTGGGGAAGGGAGCTGAAAAAACCTCGACATACGTCAAAGAAAAAGGGTAGCTCTACTCGGATCTGCACTTAACTGGGCCAGAGGGAAAAGAACTGACATACGCTCGCTGGTGTGGTGCCTATGTTGAAGACCATGACGTCACAGATGGCTCTGACGACACCACGCAGAGCCGGACGACGCCACCCGATGGATTCGAAGCTGACGCCAGGGAATTCTAAATAAGGAATCTGCAGCTAGAAGTCTCTATCAGATAGTGCCTTTATTAAAGCCAGGAAAGCTGGTGCAGGATTGTAAAGCGTATAGACCTCTCTCCTTGCTCAACTTAGACTATAAGATTCTCTGTATGATCTTGGCCACCAAACTCCTTCCCCTTGTGCCCAGACTAGTGCACCCTGATCAAGTGGGGTTTATCCCACATCGCAACACAAATATTAATGTCAACAGACTCCTGGTGGTTAGGGAGGGTACTACTTACGACAGCGAGGAGGCCGCAGCCTTTACTGTCGACATAGAGAAGGCTTTCAATAGCCTTGAATGTGAGTTCCTATATGCAGTCATGGCCAAGATAGGGCGGTGGGGGGAGGGGGAGGTTACAGCATGGGTGCAATTATTATATGCAAATCCCACAGCCAGGGTCCGTACGGGACAAACGATCTCGGAGAGCTACCATGTAGAGTGAGGGACTAGACAGGGCTGCTCCTTGTCGCCTCTGCTATTTGTCCTGCCCATGGAACTATGTGGCCAAAGAGGGAAGCAGATACTGAGGCCTACAACTGGATACGCATCATCATCGCATAGCCCTGTAAGCCCATGACCTGGTGATCTTTTGCCGAAATAAGACCACAGATCTAGAAGGAGCCAGAAGTCTGCTGAAGATATTTGGTGACCTATCAGGTCTGAGGATCTACTGGCAGAAGTCACGCCTGTTCCCCATGAGAGCCGACAGTAACCCACCAGAAAGTCTGGGAGAGCTACAATTGGAATCCCAATGCCTATCCTACCTGGGGACAAAAAGATACGATGATGCACAAGATCTGTTGGACGGCAATGTGGGCCAAACCATTAGATCAATCAGGGCCTGCATTGAGTTTTGGTGCACACTCCCCCTCTCGCTGGCGGGCCGAGTGGCCCTACTCAAGATAATTGTTCTCCCCAGGTTACTATATTGTTTTACAGTATTACCACTGTGGATTCACCCTTGTGACATGGTTTTTATATGAAGCGGGGCTGAGAAGAGTGATTCTCATGAAATTGGAAAGACAGTTGACTGAAGGAGGTATGGCTGTCCCAGAATTTGAGTCCTACTATCTGGCCGCACAACTTCAATGGTACGTACGATGGTTGGCGATTCGCCAGACCCCAGAGAGGACAGTGGGACCCCTCATCCCTATATTACAAGCCCTGACTGGAACATTGCTGAGGGTGGGAAGACCCACAGAGGATGACTTGCATGAATTCAGGGTAATGCGTGGATACTGTCACTGCTGTCCACAGAAAACAAGGATGCAGTTCCCGTACTCTCCAGACATGCCCATATCTATGCTGAAGATACTACTCCACGACGGTAGTTAGGATGGAACTTCTCCCACTTGAGGATGTCCGTTCAGAATTTGATATCCCATATGGTCACTTTTTGCTTCATCACTTTTTGCTTCATAGAGCAGGGCAGTCACCACGGCGTTTGTAATCATTGGAACACCGGGCAGACAGAACAGCAACCACACACCGCTAGCTATCATCTGGTTCTTTTGTCGGGGACAGTAAAGGCGGTCACGTTTATATAGAGCACTGCACAGGGATATGCTTCAACCTTTAGAGGCCCTACAGATTAAATGGGAAGAGGACCTGGGAACCTCCATTCCCAATACAGACGGCAACCATAGTGGAGATAATCGCAGAAACATTCCGCAATGTCCAATTTAAACTGATTAATTATTTCATCCTCATGGCCTACCTGAGGGCCTACCTTACTACGGGCCATATTAATAGATCCTTTCACATGGGGACGGCGGCGTGCCCACGCTGTGGGGAGATCGGTGCTAAACTTAAGCACATGTTATGGGACTGCCCTCATCTGAGAGAATATTGAGGGGCGGTTACCAGAGAAGTGGCAGAGGTCATTGATAAAGAGGTCCCAGAATCGATGGAGCATTGCATACTGGGCAGGTTCCTGCAAACTGCTAAGACAAAGGCAACTCGCAGGTTTCAGGACTTAGCCTTCATCTTGGCAAAGAGGGAAATAACACAACATTGGAAAGCACCGTGGGGAACCTGTATCAATGCTTGGCGCAGAGAACTTGAGAGGTGGTGACTTATGAAGGGGAGGTGCTCCTCAGAGAAGCTAGAAAGGGGCTGCCACAGTTAGAGATCGCCCGAGCTTGGGAGGTCCTGGTGGACTGCCTAAAGAGCAGGAGGAACAATCCAGCGGAGCTTCACAAGCAGGGTCACCAGTACATCAACCCTAGCCCCACTTAGAAGCACTGTTGCGCACCATCCGAGGTCGGACTAAATAGTCCGGTTTGTGCTCTTCCCTGGACACGGACTCTCGCTACTCCTCCACGCATGCTACACTCCACTAAAAGATTATTAGCATAAACATAGCAATAGCCCAGTGAAAGGTTCACTACAGCAAAATTATGAATCGGACTCTGAATTGAGGGAGAGAGGGGCGAGTTATGTGGGAACTGGTATTGTGTTTGAAAATAAATTACTGTTTTTTTTACATTAGAATGGCATTTACTACCTGTAAGGGAGGATTTGTGAAGGCCTACATGCCAACCTATGCTGTAATGTATTACCCAAAACTGTCAATAAAATCTGTTTACCAAACAAAGAAAAGACGAAACACAGAAACAGAAGAATAAGGGAACTGAGGTCACACGGGGAGGTATATTAGCAATATATAATACCTGCAAGGAACTGCTCAATCAAAAGCCACTTAGTTAACATATTTGGATTCATGCACAATGAACAGAAGAGTCAACAACAGTTGCCCTAATCAAGGATTAACTGAACCACATCCACCAAGACAACTAACCACAAACTGCACATGACCACTAATCCAACAATCCCACAAATACATAGCAATTAGCAGTAATACCACATACAATACACAGTCCAAAAGGATTCCAAAACATTAGGTTAAGCAAAGGGTCAAAGACCAGCATTCCACTGTTATGCACCAAGAAGAGACACACCTTAGACTTCACCCTCATAGAGGTTTGTACAACAGATTGCATAACGTTCTCACCCACACCCCACCTCACCTCACCTCACAGCACAGCACAACCACAGAGAAACTCCAACAACCAGCAGTTGCTTTACACTGCATAATGTCGGTCTCTGGACAACCTACAGTGGGAAAACTTAAACTGCAGACATGCATGTAGCATCTAAAATTGCCAGTGGCCAAGTCATTGGCAGGTGTTCACTATATAAAGTACAAATAACATAACTGCTTTCCTTCCTTGTCTTCCAAGCAAATATAAAATAATATAACAAACACTTTTCAAAGGATTGCTTTCAATCAGGAGATTAAATTTCATTCCAGAGTTCAGACTATAAAGGAGTATGTGCCAGAAGGCTACAGGCCTGATTTAGGTCTTGGAGGAGGGGAAGAAAATAAGTTACTTAACTGTAGTTCTCCAGTATTGGAATCTTCTATCGATTCCCATTCCCCGTCGTCGAGATGGGAATCCCCAGTACCTTATAATAGAAATGTAATTTAAAATATAATGCCTCAAAACCCTTAGGCATTCACTTTTGTAGCATATCAAAGTATGTTTCAAAAAAGAGACCAAAGATAGACCTCAGCCAACCAGGCTGAACATCCCTTTAGAACACTCCTGTGAGAAGCTCCAGCCCCTCAGATTTTCCTAGGCACAAGTGCTGGAGGAACAGTGAGAAAGAAAGGAAAAAAATATAGGGATGACGTTGAGCTTCTCAGGGGAGGAGGTGTTGCTCCTAAGCAGTAATGCTTTGTAGAAATGTGCGCGTTCTTGCAGGTAGCTGCTCTGAAATGGATGGGCACACCAGCAAATAGTGCTGTGGATGCCGCTACAGCTCTTGTTGCATGGGCATGTGCTGTTCTCTGCAGAGGCTTCCCTGCAGCTCGCTGGCAGAAATGGATTGTGTGAGATATCCACCTACCAATCCCTTTCTTGGAGAGTGGCTGACCTTTCCTAGGGGCACTGAACGGCACAAATGGTAGACTGGACCTTCTAAAGCCTTTGGTTTTTCCAGATAAAATTTGAAACACCATTTAATGTACAAAGAATTTAGGTGTCGTAGGATTTGGAAAGAATGATTTGAAGACCACTGACTGATTATTGTGAAACTCCGAAGGGACTTTGAGTATGAACTTTGGATTTGTTCGTAGTATTACCTTGTCTTCTTTAAACTGCAAGAAAGGATCTTGCAGCCTTGGATTTCGCTAACAATTCTTGCTGAGGTGATGGCCAGAAGAAACACATCCCTCCATGAAAGGAATTTCAACTCCACTCCGTGTAGAGGTTCGAATGAATGTTTCATCAATTGGGATAATGCAAAGTTGAGCCGCCAAGATGGAGGAGGTGGTCTGACTGGCAGAAAAGTTCGGAACAGTCCTTTGATGAACTGTTTAACGATCCTAGTAGACCACAAGGTCGGTACGTTTACTGACCGCCTGTAACAGAATATTGCAGCTGGGTGAACTTTAATTGAAGCATGACCCAAACCAGTTCTTGCCAAATAGAGTAGGTATGGAAGAACTTGTTGAGGTGATGATGAGAATGGATGTATATGAGCTTGTTTGCACCACATGCAAAATCTTTTCCATTTAAGATGGTAAGTCTTGTTTGCGCTGGTTGCACTGGCAAGAATGTCTCTATAGTCAGGAGAGATGTCTAAGTGAGAGAACTCATTGTGCTCAGGAGCCAGGCTGTCAAATGAAGAGATGCTGGATCCGGGTGCAGCACTTGACCCTTACTCATTATAAGCAGCCATGGTGATATAGGCAGAGGGATACTGGGACTCTCTGATAGGAGAAGCAGTTCTGTATACCAATGCTGCTGAGGCCATGCACGGGCTATCAGGAGTTTTTTTTAGCAACGTTTGGCCTTGATCCTGGCTAGGACTCTCGGAATCAGGGGACTGGGAAGAAAGGGGTAAGCATATATTCCTGACCATGCCATTAAAAATGGATTCCCCTATGTACCCAGATGGTGATCCCGACTTGCAAAGAAATGGCATTTTGCATTCTGGGGAGTGGTAAACAGGTCCATGTTCGGGTTGTCCCACTGAGAGAAGACATGGTTGAGCACCTTCAGATCTAATTCCCATCTGTGGTTGGATGTTATCAACCTGCTGAGACAGTCTGCAAGCACATTTTGCTTTACTGGCATGTGCTCTGCTTGTAGATGCCCTTGTGGAGGAAGGACCAATGCCAGATATGCTGCGATTCTTGAGGTAAGAGCAGAGATGTGGTTCCTCCCTGTTTGTTGAAAAAGTGCATCATTGTAGTGTTGTCGATGCATATCAAGACTGGAGAATTGTTTATCTTTGGCAGAAAAGCTTGAAGGACTAGGCAAACCGCTTTAAGCTTGGATGCTTTGGAAGCTTGGAAACTTTAGTGATGCATTTTCCACTTACCACTGACCTGCAAGAAGGTAGGCTCCCCCCTTCCAGGGAAGCATCAGTTGTGATTACCCACGGAGATGATGGAGTGAAGAATAAGAGACAGACTGACAAATGGGAGCTCTTGGTCCACCAGGACAGTGCTGTGATCATAGTCTTTGTTATACTGATTGTATCATAGAAGGACCCCGTGGACGGCGTCCACTGACTATCCTGTCGTTCTTGAAGGAGTACCATTTTATGAAGGCAAAATGGAATGGGAAGTATACAGGAGGACATCGTCCCTAGCAAAGACTTAAAGAGGTGAACAGGTAAAAGAGACTTTTTTCCTTCTACCAAGGTTTTAGCTTAGCCAAGGGTTTAGCAGTCTTTCCTTTGCAGGAGCAGCTTTGTTGATTGGCGTGTCTAGAACTGCACCCAGAAAGGTGATATGTTTTGAGAATTGAAAGTTTGACCTCTTATTTTTGATTGTGAGAACCAATTTTCTGAATAGTTGTATACAGGCTGCTGCTGACCTCTGCCCCTGTGCCTTGGACGAGGCTCTGATTAGCCAGTCATCCAAATATGGGAAAACCAGAATCTTTTGTTTTCTCAGGAATGCTGCGACTGGAGCCAAACCTTTGGTGGATATCCTGGGGACTGATTTTAGGCCGAATGAGAGAACTTTGAATTGGAAGTGATTTCCAGCTACAGTAAATTTAAGGAACATTTTTGTGGGATGGATGGATTGGGATGTGAAAGTATGCATCCTGGAGATCGGGAGTGGATATATAATCCCCTGGATTTAGAAGCAAGAGGATATTGTGTAGAGTAACCATAGGGAATGACTGCTTCTTGAGATATATGTTCAGCTCTCTGAGGTCCAGAATTTGATGCCACTCCTTCCATTTCTTTTGGACAAGAAAGAAATGGGAGTAGAATCCTCTCTTTCTGTCTGAAACAGGAACTTTTTCTATTGCTCCCTTCCTGAGCATTGTAAAAACTTCCTTTTTGAGGAGATGTAGGTCAGCATTAACTGCAAGTCCGATATGAGGGTCCCAGGTACAGGAACCATCTCTTCATGGTATAAGTATTGCTCTCGAGGGGTATAAAAGGTTTGTGGATAATACCCTTTAGACTTCCTGGCATTTTAAATGTAACTCTGATGGGCTGCGGGCAACAAAAATGGCCCTTCCTCATATGAATTGTTTTCTTCCAGGAGATATGCTGTAATTAAGGGTGACACTTTAATAGGGGAGGTGTGGGATGGTGCCAAAGTCTTGTTTTTTCCCCTGTTTTTTCTTCGATTTCTCTCCTCAAAAAGGTTTTTACAATGCTCAGGAAGAGAGGATTCTACTCCCATTTCTTTCTTGTCCAAAAGAAATGGAAGGAGGGTTCAGAAGAAGATAAATACATCCTGAAAGGATAACCCAAAGGACTGCAACCTTTATTAGACCTTTGAATGGTCTTTTTTTTAGGCCTTCTTGGGCTGCTCACTGGAGGCACATGAGTGAGGTGATCTGTCCCTTTTGTGTGCCTTCCTTGAGGACTTAGATGATTCCTCACTGTCAGACTCAGAAACAGGCTCCTTTCTTGATTTTAAATTCTGGAGCCAAATGAGCAGACTGCCCTCTGTCTTTGAGAGTTTTGTTAGAAAATGTTTGGCATACCTTGCAGTCCCTCACTGAATGGTCTGAGTAAAGGCAATATATACAGTCCTTGGGTGGGTTTTCAAAATGCAGTCTTTTCTTGCCAGAGGTCTTGCAGGCTCTGAAAAGACTCTTTTTCTCCTTATCTGACATAGTTGATGAAGTAAAAATCAGATATACACCTAACAATAGTGTGGTGTAGGAGATATTAACTATTAGAAATAGAATTTGTGGAAAAATATAATCAGAAATGACTCTGAAAAGGTGTGACGACTCCCGATTATGACATGCAGTAGAAAATCTGAGGGACTGGAGTTTCTCACAGAAGTGTTCTAAAGGGCGGTACAGCCTGATTGGCTGGGGTCTATCTTTGGTCTCCTTTTTTTTTTTTTTTAAACAGACTTCGATATGTTACAAAAATGAAGGCCTAAGCGCACTAATACATTATATTTTATATTACATTGCTATTATAAGGTACCTTGGACGCACATCTCAACGACAGTGAATGATTCAACCATGTCAATCTAGGAAAGTTCCAATACTGGAGTAATACTTTCTCACAAATGTGACTGATATCCCCTTCACCGTATTATGATCCCATTACATCCTATGGAGAACATAATATGGCAGATGGGATATCCATAAAGTTTCCATCCATCAAGATCTAAATCAGGCCCTATATTTCCCTTGTTAGGCCATACAGCGTCACACTAGCAAACTTTACCCTTGGGAAAGAGGAGGAAGGTGCTCTTAGATGTAACAATCTATGACAAAACCACAAGAGGTGGCTTCACACTTTGAGAAGCCACTGCTGTCAAGGAAGGATCCCTTGTACTGCAACCAACAGCCACTTCTCGGGACACATGCATCTACTGCAGGCATACCCTTTAGAGAGACCTTTCAGAGTACTGTAGTCATGTGTGACATTCATGCTGACTATCAACATGCCAGAACTCAGAGCAGTCAATCTTCAAAATATTTTAAAAGAATTAAACAGCTAAGTTTGGCAACAATTATAAATGTAACAGAGATCCACTATATTGTGCACAACAGTAAGAAATGAGGAGTATTTAATCCTTCGGCCAGTTTGTTCACCAGTACTCCAGTAAAGGCACATCACATAGGGTTTCTTAGGATAGGTATAAAAGTATTAACGGTGAGCCACTGAGATACAGCATCTCCAGGCCCTTTTCAATTTTTGGGGGGAGCTGCCCGAAAAAAAGGACCCCTCGCAGTTAGCATTAGTGGTGTAATTCAGTTTTAGTTGCTACGTTCTTTTAAGGAGAAGATGAGGTAGCTCTTGAAGAGCACAACCTAATCATTAGAATTGGGGGATTCCTCATTGATATGGTCAATGAAAAAGTGAGAGGTGATGGTTCTCCAGGGCCCACAAGCAGGATTTTGGTTTTGCAGATGTTGAGGTAAAGCCAATTCTTCTGCATCGAAGACAGAAAATCTTTCAGAGAGTTTGACATTCGGTTTCGGACCCCAGATCCTGCAACTAGCTTGAGTAAGATCTGGGATCATGTAGCTGTTGAAGAGGTTCAGCATAAGGAATGATCGTCTGGGTTTCTGCAGCTGATGAGCAGGTTTTCAGGCACAAAAGTACCCACTTTAATCTACAGTGTCTAACTGGTGAATTCCACCAGCCTAAGGGATCCCGGTTCAGTGACCAGCGCCCGCCATTGCATCTCCTAAAAGCAGTCATAGCTCTCACTGGCCTTGGCTCTCATGAGGCCTAGACAACTGTTAATTCTAAAAGCTGCTTGGTGTCAGAGCTAGACAGCAGACAGCCAGGTCATGCTGAATCTGTATCAGAGATAGCCATGGCCTTTCAACTCACACCTGCAAAGAGCCTACCTTTTAAATGCTAATGTCTCTGACCCCTCTACTAGCCCATTGTTTTTAGGAAAATAAGCAACAAGCATACCCCTAGTTCTTTCTCTGGTCAGCTCTTTTTCAATTTTAGGCGTTACAAGTAAATGTACTGCTTAGCAAGATAGCAGGAAGGTGTGCATATACCTTTAACTAACCATATCTATTATTAAAATGGGGCAAAAAGGCCCCACACGTTCCTGCTGTAGAGCAGAAGTTTGGGAGAGCATAATCTGAAGGACATGGGAAAGGCTGCCATGAAGTTGAAGACAACAAAAGAACAAACAATTACTTGATAGACAGCAGAGATATCCTTGGTCAACTGACTGACCCCATGTTAGGGGAAGAAATCAGCGCTACCTCTCCTTTGTTGGACTGAAGAGCTACCTCACACTTGCAACAACCCCTAGAGCTAATCTAATTTGTTACATACATCAGAACTATCACTCACCCAGAACAGACAGCAGAGATAGCCACTGCACAGATGACTGGCCCCTTGCTGAATACATATTGCAGCACTAGCTTTCTCTTTACATAGAGCAAATCTATGTCCCTCCCTGGTGATTATCCTAGAAAAGGAGTGCACCTGTAGGTATGGTTGCTCGTCAATCTGTCTAATTGTCTGTTCTGCCCTGTCCAATTCCATACATCTGTTAAGCCCGTGGACAATGAACAAGGAAGGAGAGAACATTGGGAAAAGAGAGATTCAGAAACAGTTACTTTTATTAGACAAAGAGAATAAGGCAAGAGGAAGATATGGTCCTTGCAACCACATCGACTTTTATTCTGAATTTCTTTGCTCTGGAAAGACCACACAAAAGGACACTGGGACAACAGGTTAGAGGACCACAGAAGGAGGGTGATAAGGTGACAGATTCTAGATCAGAAAGAATGCACTCCAGGCAGGAAACATCGCCCCTTAGGTCACTTGGAGGCAGAAGAACCTAAAGCGATAAGAGGCTAAAGAGTTGGCAATGTGGATTATACAAAAACTGCATAACATGCACCTACTGCTGTTGCTAGGTGACTAAGCAGCACTGTTCTTTAATCATCCGTATCACTGATATTCAAGTTCATACTTAGATTTTCTCTTATTTTCTGATGTCCAGAAGGGTGTTTTTAGGCAAGTCTTTGATAAGAACCTATGCTGAAAGTCACTCAATAAATATCTGGACTACAACTATGTGGAAAGTTGAATGATTACCACACTTTTCAATGCTTTTAATGAAGAAAGGACGTCAGTCTATAATTAAAGAGGTTGGCATAAGCTTTTGGGTTCATTTGAAATTATGTAATTACTATGTTTTTTTTATTTTGAGAGGTGTTGTTCTGGTGGAAAGTGAGACAATGATCAATCTAGTTATCGTGGAAGACAAGGCTCAATACCTTCAAATTGTGGATATTTGTAGGGGTTGGAAACATTTCGAAAGAGAAAAA
Organism: Pleurodeles waltl; assembly: GCF_031143425.1. NCBI lineage: Eukaryota > Metazoa > Chordata > Amphibia > Caudata > Salamandridae > Pleurodeles > Pleurodeles waltl. The sequence continues at coordinate 981,397,396 of NC_090448.1, forward strand.
GATTTTGTATCCTAAGATTGGGCCATAATAAACTCTAGCAGTTCTGCATCAGTTATGTAGAGTGAGAGTACATGGATGCATGACTGACTGAAAGATGTTTGCCCTGAATCAAGATCTGGCATAAAGGCAGCCACCAGGGCCCTTCTCCATATTTCAATCTGCATGCACAAGGGTAACAAAAGCCATCCCTCCTCCAATCAGAGCAATAAAGCATGTACTTCCAGACGGACCAGGGAGAGGTGGTCCGCCTTCAGCTATCAAAAGACAGTGGCATGGGCAGTGGGGTTTCTAAAAATTGAATGGAGTAACCTCGCTGAATCATCGGAAATACCTACTTGTCTGATGTCAGGGACTGCCAATGGGGCAGATGATGGTGGATCCTGCTGCCAAACGGGTGATGGTGATGGTATGAGGGCAAACTAAAGAAGTGTGCAAGTGCTTTATGCTCCATTTCAGAGTATGCCTTACTGCCAAGAGGAGGGAGCCATCAAAGGGCTTGTCCATAACTGATGCCTGGACATTCCCCAAAAGGCCAGTGGACCTCAGCCAGGTGTGGCATCTGAGTGCCACTGACAATGCAATTGCTCTGCCTAGCAAGTCAGTTGCTTCCAGTACACAGCGAAAAGTGGACTTTGCTGAGTCTCTGACATCTGCAATAGCTTGTGACAAGATGGGCTGGGCCTCCTCCAAGACCATGGGCAGCACTTGAGCAACCGAATCCCAAACTATGTGGGTACATCAGCCCAAAAGCCATGCAACATTCACTGAATGCAGTGCTAGGCTGGCGAAAGAGAACATCCTATTGCAAAAGGTGTCCAGCCTCTTGGATTCTCTATCCGATGGTGTGGTAGGGAAAGCACCATGATTAACCTTGGCGGTGGAGGCATGGACAACCAGGCTCTCCAGGGTGGGGTGCTGGGTAAGGAAAGCTGGGTCCCCGAGAGCAGGGTGATGGCAGCAGGCAATAGTCCTGTGCACAGGCGCCCCTGTGCAGGGCTTGGCCCAGACCCTGACATAATGAGTGCTTCATTAAAGGAGAGGAGGGGCTCTGAGGGAGTGACTCCCTGTTCAAGCACCTCTGTCAAAACATTGGTTTTGCCTTCTACAAAGGGCAGCTGAAGGTCCAGGACATCCAACAGCCCTACACACCAACATAGCAAAAGTGGCCCCTTCCTCCATAGCCACACTAGGAGAGACCAGGCCACTGTCTGTTGAGGTGTCCAAACTACTGGCATCCACCACCTAGTCGGCCTTGGTTGCCGTGACTGACATCATCAGGTGCTCCCTGGATGTGAACATCCCAGCTATGCTCATGCTTCTAGACCTATCCGCAGCATTCGATACAGTGTCCTATGCTAAGTGACTTCTAAGAGTACAGGAGATTGGGATTGCTGGGCCTGCCTTGGCCTGGTTCCAGGTCTTTCTGAAAGACAGAGTGTAGGGCATCTCACTGGGAGCTTTCAAGCTGGTCGATAAAGGTGTACCCCTCAAGGTTCATGCCTGAGCCCAACACTATTTAACATTTATGTGGCACCCCTGGGCAAAGTTATCAAAGCAGATGAGTTTGAAATCCTGTTGGATGCGGATGACACACAGTTGGTCAATTCCTTTGATGACGAGTCTCACAAAGTGAAGGAATGCATGCTTTTCGACTGGAATGAAAGCTATTGCAGGGTGGATGTCGCATAACTTTCTTCCTCTGAGTCCAGGGAAAACAGAGATTATTCTGTTTGGGAAAGCCCAACAACTGTGGACTACGGATTGGTGGCCGTCAGAGTTAAGCAAGGGCTCTACTGGCAGCAAGGTAGTAAATACCTTGGAGTTGGGGTAGACCAGGAACTTATTATGAAAGAACAAGTTCTAGTCACAACAGGTACCTGTTTTTACATGTTACATTTACTTCCCTTGGTTGGTCAGAAGCCCTTGGTACAGGGTTTTGCTGGGAGTCAGCCTGATTATGGAAATCCATTATTGGCTTCTGTCAATGAGTCATTATTGTCTAAATTACAGGTAGTGCAGGTAGTGCAAAACACGGCTGCATGGCTGACTTGTAATCATCCCCCTAGAACGGCCTCCACTCCTCTTCTAAGATCTTTACATTGGCTGACAGTAAAGAAAAGAAAAGTATTCAAAATGTGCTGTCTAACCTAAAAAGCTATGCAGGGGAAGATCCTAAGTACCTTTATCAGAGGCTTAAGCACTATTATCTCACTAGAAATTTGCGTTCCAGTGACAAGTAGTTACTGTCGGTCCAACACATGCAACAAACTAGATGTGGTGGAAGAGCCTTCTCCTACTTGGCCCCTACTCTCTGGAACAAATTGCCATTTTCTTTTCGAACCTGCTCGGACTGCAGCAAATGTAGGAAATTATTAAAAACGACTGTCGGAAAGTGATCTTTTTGCCCTGTTCACTTAAATTTTTGTTGCTGACTGGTGCTGATGGTAACTCACTCTGCTATGTTAAACCACACATGTAGTAAAAGGTATTACAGTACCATTCTAGTTGGCATGACAGACCCTGTAAGTTCCTAGTATATAAAAAAGGGCAAGGGGTACAATCTGCCAATAACTACCTAGTATACATTAGGGCATGGAGATTAGATGCAGAGCAGAATTTCTGCACTTGAATCTGTGCACTGCTGTGTGCTTTCTGTTCTTTTAAATGCAGGCGTGCCTTGCAGCCTGTCTTTAAAAGTTAAATTCTTACCACTTGCATGACAGCCCTATAAGCCCCTAGTAGATAATGGGGCAAAGGATGCCAACTACCTATAAGACCCTAGTACATAATAGGGCATGGAAGTAGAGGCCCAGCAGAATTGCTGCCTTTTGCATGTGGGCACTGCTGGGGGTTTTATGTCATTTGTAAATGCAGCCTGACTCTGCAGACTGCATTTAAATAAAAGTGGTGTCCCAATTCGACTTTGGTGCTATGGGCACTTTAAAAGTGATAATCTACCTTATTTGCACATATTAAGTATTCCCAGGATCTCCCCTAGTTGTCCCATGGGTAGAGGGTCACGTAACTCTAAGCAGGGTCTCTATAAAAGATGTTTTATAAACCCTGTTGAGGGGAAAAATTTCTCAATGCATGTTTCCCCAATTGAAGATACTTGGGCTTCATAGGCTAATATTGCAATATTATATTTTATTATAAATATAGGAGGGAAAATCGTAGACAAGTCATTTAAGGACTTAAAAGATTTGTTTTGATAGATCCAGCAATTTGCCATTGGTGAATTTATCATAACTTGTACAGAAAAGAAGTTATAAGGCCATTCTTACTGTAAGCCAAAATCCAGTGTTCTGAAGGTCCCCTCTGATTGGTCAGTGCTAACAGGATTAGTAGAGGTAATTAACTGAGTGATGAGTGGCTGCCCAGGGGAGAGGCTATCTGGTGAAGGGCAGCTCTGGGGCTACACAGGAATACCAGAGCAGGGAGTGGTGAGGTGGGGGAGTGGGGGGGGAAGGGTGTATAATCACACATACAGCTTCAAAGGAGAGGAGGACAGGCACTGAATGCCAGATCTGGTCAGCTCTGACTGCTCAACTGAAATTTCAGCCATCATGGATTTCGAAAGAATGGTGGTTTCTGGGACAGGAATATGCCATATTTTAGAGGAGGTGGTCATGCACCTGCATTCTATTGGCCATGGGTGCCCCCTTCCTGATGCTCAGGAGCTGGGAATAAATATGTGAGAGGTGCATAGCTGCTGCCTGAAACTACAAGTGGAAGAAGGACAGCCCTGCTGGAATCTGGATCTGCACCCTTGGCCTGCACTTCTGAGTGAACTGCGCCTGCTTCACGATCTGGTATTATAGGCCTGGGGCCTTGCTTTAAGAAGGACTCAGGAGTGGACTCCCTGCAGCTACAGGTTAACAGAACTTTACCTGCATTATGTCCAGCCTGGAGTGCATTCAGTGGACTTTTAAGGATTTGGCCAGACGCATTGTGGGAATTGTGGCCCGACTTTCAAAGGACCAGCTAGGAGATTCCAGACCCTTGGATTTGTGTTTTGGACCCCTTGAACCTGCAAGGAGGATTTCAGGAAACACCTCCTGAAGTTCGGAGAAGTTTGGAGAATTGTGGTAAAGTTGGCACTTTGTGTTTCTAAGTACTAGGAAATGTTTATTTTTTAAAAATTCATGTCTCCGGTTCCCTACATTGGATTTTTGTCTTTTTGGTGTCTATTTACTCATAATAATAAAACCCTTCTTTTAGACATTGGAGTGGAATTTTTATTGTGTGCTGTGTCTCACTTTGGTGTTTTTTAATGCTTTACACTCTTGTTTCCTAACTTAGTCCTGCGTACTCAGTTAAAGCTATACCTTTACTGAACCTATATTTGGTTAGTGGCCTTATTGCCAGGGGTAGGTTCATACTTAGCACTACCAATAATCCAATTTTCAACAACAGCATTGTTCTAGAACTTGCGTTCATCTACCTTAGGTTGACTGCATGCCGACATACTACCCCATTTGGAGTGATTTGTGTGCATTATCAAACCAAATGAATAATAATTAATAATAATAATCATTCCAGTTGTCTTCAGTCTCCTCAAGGGGGTTGCAGTCATAGGAATCCTCAAAGAAAGGAGGTAATGGCTCTGACTCAGAGTCTGGTTCTGGCAGGCGCTGGAATTGGAGTTGGGTGATGCCAATCTGGTTCCGTCTGATATGAGGATGGGATCAGCAACACTGTGGGGGCACCCGCAGCACCAGAAAGACACTGCTAGAACAGGCTCTAGGGAAGATTGTGGTCTCATGGATGGAGCCATTTCAGATCCAACACTGTATCCAGGGGTCCTGAGTGGTGACAAGGGCAAACCTGCAGTGGAAATCTAGTGGGGACAGCCGCCCAACCAATGGAGCCTGAAGGCACTCTACAGGGGTCGGCCCACCCAAATATGATGGGCATGATCTCATAAAACTAACAGAGTTGGGCAGGGTTCCTCTGGCTCCAGGAGACTCAGGGAGGTACAAAGCAGACCCACAGGCAGGGGCCAGGTGGAAGCGGGCCTGAAGTGCCATAATTTCCGTGCCTCGTCCAATGACTTGGACCAGACTGGAAAAGATGAAGTGCACTTCAACTTCTTTGACTTTTGGGGGTCTGTCATAAACATATGTCTGTGACAGGAACCACAGGATCTAAACCCCACTGTTTTTTCTGGGGACATCCGTAGCACACTGCGAGACTAGGTCTCATAAAATGGCTAGAAAAAATGTAAAAAAAAGTTCAGTCAAAAAATGAGTGGAGATAGACTGGATCTGCACTTATTGGCATGGAAGGACAAGTTACTTACCCTTGGTAACCCCTTATCTGGTAGGGGCAGAATCTAGCTGCAGATTCCTTACCTTAGAATTCTTCCCCAGCCGCCATACTGGATCTGGATTTTTTTTTTCCAGCAGTACCTCTGCGTGTCGGAAGAGGGTGTTGAGCCACTCTGTAGCAAAGTTGTCCACTGGATGTGACGCCGACAGAGTCCTCATAATACCCTCTCTGTTGTCAGTTTCTTCCATGACTGTTTTCCACGCCAAAAACGCAGAGCCATTTATAGAAACTGCCTATGGAAACAGTGTGCCAAAAAAGAGAGATATCTGTGTCAATTATGAACTCTCAATGGAGGTATCTTAATGCCAAGAAAGGGAGCTTTGTGACGCTATTGGCATAATCCGTGCCACAAGTGACGTTGCAGTCACCTTTCGAAGGAGCAACCTTGGTGCATGGACCTCAATTACTGTATCATGACATTCAATGCCAGGTGTCCAAACTATGGTCCTGAAAGGGAGTATCAGTAGCCCTAGAAATCTGTCCTCAGAGCAGGGAGGATGGGAGGCTCAGCAAGAAATCTGCAGCTAGATCATGTCTCTACCAGATAAGGTGTTACCAAAGGTAAGTAACTTGTTCATCTGATAGAGACATCTAGCCGCAGATTCCTCATCTTAGAATTTGACAGCAAAGCAATACCATCTCCGGAAGACGGCCCACGGACCAAGTTTAGAGAAGGAAGCCCTGCTGGACCGAATGGGCAAAATGCCCGTCACAATGGACCTGACTGTCCAGATGGTGAGGTTGATATCCAGCACCAGAACTCTGCATTCTAATGGAGTGGTCACAGATCTGGCTCTGGTAGACTGAGCATGCAAGCCACAGGGGCCTACGCCTTCGCCAATGCACAGCAGATTTTAATCCAGGTCACAATTGACCCTACTAAAAGTCACTGACTAGAACAAGCCGGTCTAAAAAACAGATACTCTTAGGAATGTAGGAGAGTTAGGACATAAGCCACATCCTAACAACTGTGGGAAGGAACACAGGCAAGTGAAGTCATAAATGCACTGAAAAGCATGTCAGAGCGTTACCATGGCATTGGGACAAACGACAGACAATATGAATATAAAAACTACTTTCTCACAACGTGGGATTGAACCCATGTTTGGACAGTACATGGGGGCCCAAAGTCAACAGGCAATGTGACTGAGCTATAGCTCTTTGCCATGGAAAGCCATTATTTCAGCCAAACCTATTCTGTAAAGCACAGATAAAGGGGTGGAACCCAAGAACCCATTGTGAAGGACAGAGCATTGAATAACGCTTTAATAGAAACATGGCAAAGACAACAAGAGCCACTACAGGTATCGAAACAACACCTGACCTAAGAAAAAACTGCCAGAGAAAATGTTAACACCTCTGGGACCATCTATAACGTATAATGCACATAGGAGGAAAAGAAACATGACTGCCTATGTAACAACAAAAGGATCAATATTGGCCACAGACAGAATCCGTCACTACGATGATGACACAAATATACACAAAAACCAAGCTGAGTTATCAGCAAGTTGAACAAGTTACTTACTTTCGGTAACACATTATCTGGTACTCTTGGGCTACAGCTAAGTCCTTGGGCCTCTCGATGACCCCCGCCCACTGTCTGCCTTTTGTGGCCACAGAAGGGGCATACCACAGTACCAGCCCAATGCCAGCCACCGTCTTGCGCAAGCTCCCCAAGCTATGCGAGGACATGGGTGTGGTGTCTTCAGACCTAGAGGGTCTGGAAGCCAGAAGTTGTCTGCCACCCAACCCTCAGCAGATGCAACCTCCCCACCCTCCTAGTTTCATTCTGCAGGACCATGATTGTCCAGTTTGAGGGAGAATGCAACATCATCTCCTCCACTGGCAGTCCGTTACATCAGATGCATTGGTTCTGAAGATCATTCAGAAAGGGCTGCACCTTGCCTTTCCAATCCTTTCCTCCCCCAGTTCCGCCCACTTACAGATGACTGGCAGAGGATCACATGACTTTGCTCCGAGAGGAAGTTACGGCTCTCTTGACCAAGGGGCCATAGAAAGGGGTCCGTTGTCAGAAGCAGGCAGTGGTTGTTCTTCCCACTACCTTCTGATACCCAAAAAGGACAAGGGCCTTCGCTCTATTCTAGACCTACGGACCGTCAATCTCTTCCTCAAGATGGAGAAACTGAAGATGCTCACTTTTGGTCAGGTCTTGTCTGCCCTAGACCAAGGAGACTGGCTAGTAGCGCATGACTTGCAAGATGCGTATTTCCACATACCCATCTTGCCTAACCACAGGCATTACCTGTGGTTCAAGTTAGGCCACAAGCACTTTCAGTTCATTGTGCTCCCCTATGGCCTTACCAATGGCTCTCGGGTGTTCACCAAAGTGATGCGGGTGGTCGCAGCTCATCTGCACAGGTTGGGGGTTTCAATCTTCCCCTACCTTGACGAATGGCTGTTGAAGGCTCTCACTTCCAGACTTTGGCGAACCTCCTGCATTCGCTGGGGTTCACTATAAACATGCTGAAGTTACACCTGACCTCCTCTCAGAGGATCCCTTTCATCTGAGCTGTTCCTGACAGTGCCGTTTTGGGTTTATCCTCCCGAGCAGCAAGTCCAGGATATTCAGTTTATGATACCTATGTTTTGGCCTCTATCCTGGGTTTTGGTGAGACTGACTCTGAGGCTCCTGGGCCTCCTGCATCCTGCTGGTGAATCAAGCCAGATGGCATATGTGGGCTCTGCAGTATGACCTGCAGTTTCAGTGGGTGCAGCGTAAGGGAAGTTTCTCTAACATGGTCCAGATCTCGGAGGGAACTGCAAAAGACCTGTAGTCATAGATTACGAACTATGATTGGGTCAAAGGCAGACTCCTCTCCCCTTCCCCAACCAGACCTCACAGTAGTGCCTGATGTGTCACTCCTGGGATAGGACAGCCATCTAAGAGGGTTGGAGATCAGAGGACTCTGGTCTACTGCTGAATCAGGACTCCACATCAACCTGCTAGAGCTCCAGGCAATCCAGCTAGCATCGAAAGCATTTCTTCACTCTGGAAAGGGGAAGTCAGTGGTACTGCAACAAGCAGGCGTGGGAATGGGGTCATGGACACTTCGTCAAGAAGCCCTGCGTCTCTGGATATGGCTGGACCAGCAGGGCATAACCCTTGTGGTTCAACACCTGGCAGGTTCTCTAAACGCCAGGGCAGACAAGCTCAGCCGTCAATGCCTAGCGGTTCACAAGTGGTGTCTCCATTCAGGGGTGGCGCACGGACTCTTTCAGCAGTGGGGAGAGCCTTGGTTAGGTCTGTTTGCCTCCGAAAAGAACGTGCCATGTCAGCAATATTGTGCGTTGGAGTTTACAAAGCGGAAATCATTCAGCAATGCTTTTTCTTCATGACTGGAGTTCAGGCCTCCTGTACGCCTTTCCACCCATACCACATCTGCCCAGAGTTCTCATGAAAATCAAGAATGACCAGGCTCAAGTAATCCTTGTGGCTCTGCACTGGGCAAGAAGAGTCTGGTATCCCGAGCTTCTGAAAATGAGCATCGATCCTCTGCCTGGGTGTGGGGCCTATATAGGTGACCGAGACTTCACATCCGACAATGCAGGCGGAACTGAATAAAGCCACTTGACATCACACACCCTTATAAACAAAAGGCTGCAGAAGTATTTAAACCAATTCCAACAGACTGAGTAGCCCACAATTAAGTCTCTGATATCAAAAGTTTAAAAGAAGACCGCTGGTGTGAAAAACCTGGCTAAGTACGGAACCAACAGCAAAATACATAGGGGGTCATTCTGACCCTGGCGGTCTTTGACCGCCAGGGTCGCGAATGACGGAAGCACCGCCAACAGGCTGGCGGTCTTCCAAGCCCATTCTGACCGCGGCGGTAAAGCCGCGGTCAGAAAACCGGGACCGGCGGTTTCCCGCCAGTTTTCCCCCGGCTGGGCGAATCCGCCAGGGCAGCGCTGCAAGCAGCGCTGCCATGGGGATTCTGACCCCCTTCCCGCCAGCCTGTTTCTTGCGGTTGTCACTGCCAGGAAGAGGCTGGCGGGAACGGGTGTCTTGGGGCCCCTGGGGGCCCCTGCACTGCCCATTCCACTGGCATGGGCAGTGCAGGGGCCCCCTAACAGGACCCCATGAAGCTTTTCACTGTCTGCCTAGCAGACAGTGAAAAGCGCGACGGGTGCAACTGCACCCGTCGCACGCCCGCAACACCGCCGGCTCCATTCGGAGCCGGCTTCTGTGTTGCAGGCCTCCTTCCCGCTGGGCCGGCCGGCGCTACCATGGGTAGCGCCGGCCGGCCCAGCGGGAAGGTTGGAATGCCGGCAGCGGTCTTTTGACTGCGTAGCGGCCAAATGGCGGTTCCCGCCTGGCGGGCGGCAACCGCCGCCCGCCAGAGTCAGAATGACCGCCATAGTCCTCTATGTACCAAACCTCACAAAGCGGACCTATAGAAGAACAATAATTGTTGAATATAGGAAATAATGTTCCTACAGAAAATAGGGGACATTAAAATCACCGGAAGGTATAAGACAAAGCACTCCTACCGCCTTCATTATACTAACGTATATGGGCATCTTTCGAAGGACATAAGGTATGTAGAAAGAGGGAGAAATTCCCTTATGAAGTAAGGAGCCATAAGTAAGTATCACACATCTTCTTGTGGTGAAGAGGCAGTGTAAGGATAAGACCAGCAGCACAAGAGAGGAGTGCCGTGAGCATGATCTGTACAGACACAAGAAGAAATTTTAACACGTGTACCTGAGATACCAGCGGCAAGAACCCATGCTGCTGAGGTATAGCAAGAACAGCTCACTAAAGAAATACAAGGACGCACAGATGTGGACTGGTGGTGCCACCTGCCCCACATGGGAAATTAAAAGTCTCTTAGGAGATGAACAACATTTTGAAGAGAAGCATAAGTAATGCTCCAAGATTAAAGTAAGGAAAATCAATACATTCACCATTAATAGGCACTTGTGCAAGTGGTGAGTCATGTACAAAAGCTCACAGGGAGTTATAATAATAAGCTCCCTATTAGGAATACTAAAAGTACCATAAATGTACCTAACAACACCCTAAAGGCATACAGAAGATGCTCTACACAGAGCAAGGAACATACCATACTGGTAACTATCTCTTGGTCATGAAGCCAGTCTACAGAGAAAAAGAAAAAACTCACTTAAGGCCACAAAGAATATACTTCACAGATAGCAACAATGAAAAGCTGTCATCAACAGCCTTAGTAAATAAAAGTAATACTTGCACAAGGCAGGAACACTGCACTGGGTGCCACCAGAGGGTAAAATGTGTTCAGACAAATGCGACAAAAGGGGAGCTGAAACTTGCTCTCAAAAGGAAATATAGGAGTTCACTCTGGAATGGGTTCATCTGTAAGTATGGAAGTAGACAATGTAATAATCTTTTCCACCCTGGCTGTCCCTAAAGCGTTACAATGCAGATTCAGCATGTGTGCTGAACAGGCAAGCGCCATAGAAGGGCATGTCCTCCACGGTGGTTTGGATAGTCTCCAAAAAAGCCAGAGTGGCTTAGCCAGGCATGACTTCGCAGTGCTACCAAATGAGCCATGGTTAGACCTACTGAGTCCGTAGTATCCACACACACATTTTACTACAAACTTAGCTGCTTTTTGCCCATCCTGGGGTGTCTGGGCGAAGTTCGCTGTGGGTCTCCCCCGGAAGCGAAGGCGGCAGGCGCACCTCCAAATCCCACAACATATGGGAAAATAGGCCCAGAACGAATGCAGTGTTTACTGACCGCAAGGCTGAGCGTGCTGAGGAGAAAATGTTTCATACACAAGTTTGCAGCCAACTGGACTCCCTATACAGAGGAATGTTAGGGAGGACGTCGGGGATCAGAGGAGGCTGAAGCAGCCTGCACCACAAAACTTCTTGGAGTTGGGTGCCAGGAGACAAGTCAGGACCCGGACAGCAGGCCGGTATCTATGGGCTATGGACCGGTCCACAGAAGCCCCTGTGGCTGGCCCAGCCCAAACCCCTAATAAAAGGTCATACAGGGCTTCACTATAGGGGAGTACAGGCTCTACTCCTGTTTGTTCCTGGTGAACTACTGTTAACAAGGGGCAGTGGTCACCTCCAAAGATGGGAGCTGCAAATCTAGAACCGCAGCTGTCCTCTTCAGCATCTCAGCAAAGGAGGAGCTTACCTCAGCAGCAAGACTGGGGCGGAGAAGAATGTCTGAAGCCAGCAAGGACTCAAGGCCACAAGCCTCACCCAACTCTGTCAACCACCTACCCTCTAGAGGAGGCTGGACAGTTTCGCCCAAGGAGTGCCTAAACCCCAGCTTCTCTCCTTCACCTCCAAAGGCCTGTTCCTCTGTAGGAAAAGCAGCAAGGAAGTGTTTAGAAGGAGGGGGGAAGGTGTCTGAGATGGAGGGCACCACTGTTGCCGCACCCGATGCCATCTGGAGTCGGTGCATCATCGTCTTGGCATCGGACAGGGTTGAACAACTCAGCGTCGACTGACACGGCCGATGTCGGCTGATCGAACTCAGGCATTGCAGGTGGGAACCCTGAAGGGCTGTGCAGCGGTGCCGGCATGGATCCAAGTACAGATCTAGAGGGCCTAACTGATGCCGAGGGCGAACCTGCCTGCATGGATTCATGCAGGATACATCTCACCTCCTTTGGGCTCCAAAGTGCATCAAAGGAATGTAAGGGCCCAAAGATGGCATGGAGGGAATAGCAGTAATTGTGCATCTGGGTCAGAGTTGCGCCAGCTCCAGGGAAAAGAACTGAGACACGGGGTGGAGTCATGCACTGACTACTCAGCTGGAGGCTGGTGGAAACACAGGACTTTGTTGACGTTGGTGGATGCCGCAACTTAGACCTCCTGCATTTCGAAATCTTGTCTTTAGATGTGGAGAGCAACTTATGCTTACGGGAACGGCTCCCGGATCGGACTCTTGATCTCTCCCGGGATCTAGAACGAGACCGAAGACGACGACGGGCGTCCACCAGACACACTGCAAGGATCTTCATACACCATTCCCACAACGCCTTCAGGCAAAGGTGACAGCAGAAGCAGCAATCCTGAGTCGTTGTGTTCCCCGAGGCACCACATACAAACAGTTTGAGGGTCTGTGGCCGACATCCGCCTGCCACTGGACCCATAAGGTTTGAAACTCAAGGATTGGGGAAAAAAAGGGACACACTGTTCCTTCGACAAAAAACAAACAAACAAAAAAAAACCTCCCTATTGGCATTGTAAGCACAGAAAATCAGTGAGGGGATTATGTGGACTCCATTGATGTCACATCCGGTGGGGGATGTCGCGACAGAGTTGCACAATGCCCTCTTCCGATGCACAGAGGTGATGCTGGGAAATTTTTTTCCAGATCCAGTCTGGCACCTGGGAAAGAATTCTAAGGTAAGGAATCCGAGGCTAGATGTCTCTATCAGATAGAAAAGAACTGAAGTAAGCACGCTGTGATGGCGCCTATGGAGGCACTGAGCACGTCCCTTCCATGGTGGATGCCAACACTGAGCTGAACAACACATCTACTAGCACAAAGAGGTACTGCTCAAAAAGTTTCCAGATCCAGTCTGACACCTGGGGATTACTCTAAGGTAAGGAATCTGCAGGTAGAAGCCTTTATTAGATAAATGAGGCTAGCTCCTTAGGTTCCTCTTTGATCCATGTGGTGGACAGGGCTCTCTTTTTTAGGAGGGAGGATTTATTAATTTAATAACTGCAATGGCTCGCTTCACAGAAATCTCCATAATGATGGTCTGACAAGCACCAGGAATAAAGCACTAATCTGGCTTTTCTTGTCCTGAAAATGTTCTTGGACTGTAGTGCACCAGTTAACTGGAAATCCAGGAGTCATGATAAGTGGATTGAGACTGATTATTTATTTTATGCATACATGATCTGCTTAGTAAAGAAGTCTATGGTAGCACTTGAAGTAGCGTTTTTATATGTTCTACTAATGGTTTTCGAATTAAAACTGGTTGTGTAATTTGATTCAATGGTTGGGATGTATTCATCCCATTTCATCCTGCTTTTATCAAAGGCAGTGAGTGTGCTGGTGTTTGAGCGTACCAGCGTACCAGTAAGTGATTATTAATAGTGTAAGGCCATGCTAGATGTTTCTTAGAAATCTATGTGAAGATGAGAAGATAGTTGAATGGCACAACTTAGCTTTAAGTGAAATAAGGTCCAGCCCCACAGTATAAACACAATCTAAAATGTGGCCTTTATTATGTGTGGTTGTGAGTAAGTTTTTGTTCAAAACCCAGTTCCTCTATAGTAGCTACCAGGCTCAAGGAGTTAATATGAATAACATGACGAAACTAAATTATATTACCATGTATTGAACTGTCATTTTTCAGCACACACTTTTAACTGCCCAGGCCTTTCTATAACTCAGCATTCTGTTACCATGTGGGAAAGGTCGAGGTGACAATTGCCTAAGCTTAGGATCAAAATGTGGGTGTGCTAATGAGATTGATCTTGAGACCAGGGGACTTGTATTTTCGAGTTGTATTAAAAAATCCTGCCAGTGGGCCCTGGGAGTCTAGGGATAATGGTGCCCATTGAATGCCTTGGAACGGGTCACTTTGCCTGGAGCCAAGAGACACATGATCATGAATCCACTCTTTACAAGTTCCCTTTTGGGTTTGCATGTAGTTTGCAAAAACATAGTTAAAAGGCAACAGAATGATTACAAGTAAGCTAAGTGTACCTAATATCGTTATTATTTTTTGGTTACTGCATCAAAATCCTGTTCAGCTAGTGTTAAGTGCTTGGCTAACGCAGACTGGTTCTGTTACTGCATCCACAGGGCTAGGCGTAGAGCTGACTAGATGAAGGCAGGTGATCTGTGGTCAAACAGACAAGTACCATGAACTGGATAGGTCATGCAGTTCCCTTCCTATAACTCTTTATTCACAACAAAGAGGAAACCAGAATGTCCTTTGCATGAAGCACTTGCAAATGGAATTGGCTAAGACATTATCAAAGTCTGAACAAATCACGTGTTGGCTGAGAAACATATGAAACAGAATTTATAAACTGATCAATAAAAGTGCCTCCAAGGAAGGGAGGTTGTGTGCAACTGTTATCACATTTGTCTGAGTTTTAATATGTAGTTGTGACTCTAACCCTTAAAGCAAGATTATGAGTATGGCAGTCTTGGGACCGCTGTACCATCGTTGGCAGTCCGACCGCCGCGTTCTTGTCGGTCCAACAGTACAATTAGAATACTGGCAGCCAGACCACCACAAGACAGCCACCACTGCCGACTTCTGAGCTACAGCAGGGGTAGGGACAGCAGGCGTCCATGGTGGAGGTGCAGGCATTGGCACCACTGTATGAATTCTAACCTGCCTTTCTGTCGACCTTTTCATGACGGGGAGACTGCCATGAAAAAGTCGGTGGAAAGTCAAGTAAACGGCTACAAGAAGGGCTCCAGAACGAATATGTGTATTGCCGGGACCCATGTTGTGCCCCCCCATGCCAGCAATGTCAGTGCGCGCACTGTTTGCCACGCACAACATGGTGCATGGAAACAGTGCACCTGACTTGCTGGATGTGCAGAAGTGCAGCCGGCATGGACTTCAGGCTCTTTCTTAGTGCCGAAGCATGCTGCCACACTGATTACGCAGCCAACAAACCACCAGCCCCGCGGAAATGTCGTGAAGTGGCGGTCGGGGTGCCTCCGGCTTGGTGGAGTTCTCCGGACTGCCCCCACTGAGGGCTGGCAGTCCAACCATCGTACTCATAATCAGGCCTTAAGTGCTGATTCATGCTGACAAAATTAATAGGCAATGGTGCCAGTCTCGCTCACATGCTTATGCCTCGATGAAATAGTTATTGATAAAGTTCCTCTCCACTAGGCCTTTGGATTCATAGACTTGTGCTGGAAATCCGTAGCAGAAACTTACCTTCCTGGACGCTGCAAGGCTGTTTTCCGAAGCAAGACCTGCTTATGATTGACAGGTGGTTTTGGGATGTGCTGGGAAGAGATCTGCATTGAATTTGGCTTTTGGGATCCCATCTTTTGGCTGTTTGGTGGCAACGGCCCCATCCAGTGGACTCCGGAGCTCTCTGGCACAGAACCCTGGGTGGAACTTGGCAACTGATGGCTAGAAAGTACACTCTAGAATGCACAAAAAGAGAAAAACACCAAATATGACACAATATCAACATCTTATTTTTTACTTCTCGATTGTTGCCACCGTTTTTTAATTTGTGAAATAGCAAATAACAAGTGTTAAAATTTGCAGTGAAATCAAGAGAGGGAATACACAGGTACATGTGAAGAAGATATATTCCAGAAGAAATATCAGAGCAACAGAATGGGTTGCATCTATCATTGGCACAGCTCTCCTAAAATCCCTCCAATATTTAAATCATCATTCTAATTTATTATGCACTCACTTTCAAGGATGATTCAATCCGAATGGAATTATATAATCTGCATTTCCAGTCATATATTTGTCAGCAACTTCAACAGCTAAGCTTGAAAGAGAATGAGATGACTGGCATCATACTCTACAGGCCATAACTCAGCCTACAGATGTCTAGTGTTACCCATCAGGATTTTAAATCGAAACATCATTTGATAGGAGCACAGAATAGTATGCCACTGTTTAGCCACAATCAAGGGGTAATGACTGGAAATAACTGAACACTTCAAAGACAGAAGCCTTTTTTCAATCAAAAAAGGTCAGGAGCAAGCCCTATGTGAACCAACTCCCTCCTGGTTTGTGAATGGCTAGAGATCAATGACATACGGATTTTTTTATATTTATCAGACAGTTACGCTGTAGTCATAGAAGATTAATTTAAACTGTGGTTCCTATATGTCACTCTGATAATAAATCATTGGTAACTGACGCCTTAGTCAATAAAAAAATGCCTACTGTAATAAAATCTTTCAATAAATTCTGAAAAAATGCACCCATAAACTTCATGTATGCCAAAATACAGGGGAGAGCATTACGAAGGGGGCATCTAGATTGATCATGCCTCCAGAGGCCCATGGCTGCTACATTTGCCCATAAAGGCCAGTATTCCAATGATGATATTCTCATTAGTGCACAAAATTCTGTGGAGCTGATTTACAAAGATTTCGCTGTGACTCTGGCCTGATTTAGATCTTGGTGGATGGGTTACTCTGTCACAAACATGACACATATTTCGTCAATCAATCAATCAATCAATTGATTTTTAATGGGCGGCTAATCACCGTCGGGTCTCAAGGTGTTGATTGCGAGCATGCTGCTCAGTCAAAGAGCCAGGTCTTGAGATTCTTCCTGAACTGCTTTAGTGATGCAGTTTGAGAGGTAGCGTGTTCCATTCCGTCCGCTGTATTACAATTGGAATCGTAATACGGCAGACAGGATATCAGTCACATTTGTGACAGAGGAACCCCGTCCGCC
Source organism: Pleurodeles waltl (assembly GCF_031143425.1). Lineage (NCBI taxonomy): Eukaryota > Metazoa > Chordata > Amphibia > Caudata > Salamandridae > Pleurodeles > Pleurodeles waltl. The sequence continues at coordinate 981,414,123 of NC_090448.1, forward strand.
AAGATCTAGATGAACAAGTTACTTACATTCCTTAGCTTAGAATTTCCCCCAGGCGTCAGACTAGATACGGAGTTTTTTTGTCAAGCAGTACCCTTGTGAGTCGTTTGGTGGCGTTGGTCGACTCCACAGGCGTCGTTGTCGCCGTGATGATGTCGGGAGTCCTATATACATGCTGCCTCAGCTGGTGATGTCAATTTATTTTCACAACTTTACACGCCAAAGTGCAGAACCATGAAGAACACTGAAAATGGTGTGCCAGAGCTAAGTCCCTGAATGGGGAATCCCTATCCCTAGAAATCTGTTCGCAAGCGGGGAGAATGGGTGGGTCGGTAAGGAATCTGCAACTAGACTATGGGCCTGATTACAACTTTGGAGGATGGTGTTAATCCGTCCCAAATGTGACGGATATACCACCTACCGTATTACGAGTTCCATAGGATATAATGGACTTGTAATACGATAGGCGGTATATCCGTCACATTTGGGACGGATTAACACCGTCCTCCAAAGTTGTAATCAGGCCCTATGTCTCTACCAAATAAATCGTTATTGAAGGTAAGTAACCTGTTCATCTGATAGAGACTTATAGTTGCAGATTCCTTACCTTAGAATAGATACCGACGAAATGCCATTCTCGGTGGTGAGCTGCGAACCAAGATCATACTGGAAAGTCCAGCCGGACTGAACGACCGAAGTAGATGTCCCTACGGACCCGACTGTCCAGGAAGTAATGTTTAGTAAACGTGCGCAGGGATGCCCACGTTGCTGCCTGGCCAATAGCCAGGACAGGAACTCCACTTGCCAATGCTCTGGTAGCAGCAGTTGCTCTGGCGGAATGAGCGTGCAAGCCCTCAAGGGGTTGCTTCTTTGCCAAAGCGTAGCACATTTTGATGCAAAGTAGTACCCATTGTGAGATGGAATGCTTTTGCTCTGCCTTCCCTTTCTTTGCACCAATATACCCAGCAAAGAGTTGATCATCCACCTGGAAATCTTTAGTATGATGGAGATAGAACGCCAACGCTCTTCATGGATCAGGCCGTGGAGTCTCTCCTCTTCATGAGAAGGATGTGGAGGTGTGTTAAAAGTAGGCAACGTGATGGACTGGCCTACACGAAAAGATGTAACTACTTTAGGAAGGAATGAGGCCCTAGTGCGTAACACCACTTTGTCAGGGTACAGAGCCAAAAATGGGGGCTCTGAAGAAAGAGTCTGAAGCTCACTCACTCTGCGAGCAGAGGTGATGGCAACAAGAAAAATAGTTTTGAAAGTAAGAAGTGGTAGGGGAGAATTGTGTAACTGCTCAAAAGAAGCACACATTAAGTAAGTAAGGACAAGATTGAGGTGCTACTGAGGCATGATAAACAGTGGGAGGAAACAAATGGGTGAGACCCTTAAGGAATCTACCAACAATAGGAAACTTAAAAAGGGAAGGCTGATCAGGCAATCTAAGAAAGGCTGAGATAGCCGATAAGCAACCTTTAAGGGTGCCCAAAGCAAAGCCCTGCTGGGCCAAAGAAAGAATGAACAAAAGAACCTCAGATAGAGGAGCAGAGAAGGGATCAACAGACTTGTTGGTACACCATGCCACAAATGTATGCCAACGACAGGCGTATACCGTTTTGGTGGAAGGACGCCTGGCTGCCAAGATAACATCACAGACATCGAGTGGAAGGTCAGAAGTCATCAACTGCTGCCGCTCAATCTCCACACATGAAGGCGAAGATTGGACAGATTCAGGTGGAGACAGGTTCTGCTGCGACAGAAGATCCTCCTGAAGGGCCAGTCTGAGTGGAGGATCAGAGGCCATGCTCAGTAGCTCTGGATACCATACTCTCTGTTCTCAGTCCGGAGTCACCAAGATTACTCGGGCCGGATCGTTCTTGATCTTCTTCAGAACTCTGGACAGAAGTGGTATAGGCTGAAAGGAGGCCAGAGTCCCACTCAAGATGAAAAGTGTCGCCGAGCGAGTGTCTCATTGGAAACTCAAACGTGCAAAACAGCTGACATTGCACGTTCTCTATGGAGGCAAACAGACCTAACCAAGGCTCACCCCACTGCTGAAAGAGACCTTGTGCCACCTCCAGAAGGAGACGGCATTCATGATCAGCTATGCATCGACGGCGGAGTTCATCTGCTGTGGCGTTTAGAGAGCCCACCAGATGTTGAACCACCAGGGAAATGTGTTAGCCATTTCCAGAGGCGCAGAGCCTCCTGACAAAGGGTCCAGGACCCCACTCCGCCATGTTTGTAGTAGTGCCACATGGCGGTAGTGTTGTCCGTGAACACCAGCATCACTTTCCCTTTGAGAGAGGGAAGGAATGCTTTCAATGAAAGCCTGATCGCCTGGAACTCCAAAAGACTGATGTGGAGTCCAGACTCCGCAGGAGACCAGAGACCTCTGATCTCTGCCTTTCCCATGTGGCCGCCCCATCCCTGGTGTGACGCGTCTGTCAGTACTGACAGATCAGGTTGTGGAAGAGAGAGGGATATGCTGTTGACCTAATCCTGATTCGAAAGCCACCAATGCAGGTCTTTTGCAGTCCCCTCCGAGAATCTGGACCATGTCAGAGAGATTTCCCTGATGCTGCGCCCACTGGAACATCAGGTCCCACTGCCGAGCCTGCATATGCCATCTGGCATGCGTCACTAGCAGGATGCAGGAGGCCATGAGGCCCAACAGCCTCAGAGTCATTCTCACCAAAACCCAGGATAGAGGCTGAAAGACTGGAATCATAGCCTGAATATCCTGGACTCACTTTTCGGGAGGATAGGCCCGAAACTGCACTGTCTCCAGAACAGTTCCGATGAAAGGGAGAGTCAGAGGGAGTCCAGTGTGACTTCAGCACATTGATAGTGAACCCTAGCGTGTGCAGGAGGTTCGTTGTAGTCTGAAGGTGGGAGACAACTTTCTGGGGCGTGATCCCATTCAACAGCCAGTCATCGAGGTAGGGGAAGACTGAAACCCCCAACCTGCGCAGATGAGCTGCAACCACCGCCATCACTTTCGTGGACACCCAAGGGGCGCTGGTAAGGCCAGAGGGAAGTACAGTAAATTGAAAGTACTCATCACCTACCAAGAATTGTAAGGTAACGTCTGTGGGCAGGCAAGACGGGGTTATGGAAATAAGCATCCTGCAAGTCCAACGCTACCATCCAGTCTCCTGGGTCCAACGCAAACAGGACCGGAGCCAGGTTAGCATTTTGAACTTCTCCTTTTTGAGGAAGAGATTGAGAGCCCAAAGGTCTAGGATAGGACGTAAGCCCTTATCCTTTTTTGGCACCGTAAAGTAGAGGGAATAACAACCACAACCTACTTTTGGCACAGGAACCCTCTCTACTGCTCTCTTGGCCAAGAGAACCACAACATCCTCACTCAGAAGTGCCAGATGATCCTCCTGTAGTCAGCCGTAGGATGGAGGCATGGTCAGATGGGCAGTCTTGAAGGGGATGGAGTAGCCCCTTCGGACGATCTGCAAAACCCACCTGTCTGTAGTGATGAATTCCTAGTGGAGCAGGTGATGACGGATCCTGCCACCAACTGGTCTGGAATGGGGGAACGGACGAGGAAGGCTTGGAAGCTGCAGCAGGGGTGGGGGTGGACTAGGCAGACCTCTGGTTCCCTGTCCCACAAGCCTGTGGGATTCCACGTCCTGGGCCACGCAGCGGCTGAACAGCATGAGTGTCACAGTGTCTGGGAAAGGGACGCGACAGGGAACCCCTTCCATGGCCACTAAAAGGGTGAAAGGCAGACTGTTGGGGATGAGGGGCAGTCGAAAGGCAGAGGGACTGAGTCGTAGCTCAAGGGTCCTTGAACCTCTCGAGCGCCGAGTCCACCTTGTCACTAAAGAGAAGAGTGCCATCAAAGGGCATGTCCATAAGGGTCTGTTGGACATCCCCTGAGAAACCAGATGTCCTCAACCAGGTGTGGTGCCTCATGGCCACCATCAACGCTACCAATCTACCCAGAGAGTTAGTCGTGTCCAGCGCACATTGAATAGTGAACTTCGCCAGGTCTCTCCCTTCAGCAACTGCTTAGGAGATGATAGTCCGGGCCTCCTCTGGTATCTGTGGCAATAGATACACAACCGTATCCCACAAGGAGTGAGTATAACGGCCCATAAGACATGCGGTGCTCACTAACCGCAACGCTACACTGGAGGAAGAAAACATCTTCTTCCCAAGTTGGTCCAAACTCTTTGATTATCGATTTGGAAGTGCAAAAGGGAATGTACCGGATGACAAGGATGCCTGGATAACAAGGCTCTCAGGTGTGGGGTGTTGGGACAGGGATTTAGGGTCATTCGGAGCGGGCCGATGGTGGCGAGTGATCATCCTGTTCACAGGAGCCCCTGTGCTGGGTCTGGACCAAGTATCTAGAAGGACATCAGCAAGGGCTTCATTGAAAGGAAGGAGAGGCTCAGATGTGGAAACCCCGGGTTGAAGCACCTCCGTCAGGAGATTAGACCTGACTTCAACAGTAGGCAGCTCTAGTCCAAGGACTTCAGCCACCCTACTGACCACCATAGAATAAGTGGCTCCCTCTGCCGTAGCCACGGCAGAATCAGAAAGCATGCAAACGTCTGGAGAAGTATCCAGACCACTGGCCTCACCCAATTCCTGTGCCCAGTCCATATTTGGGTGTTCCTTATAATCATAAGAATCCAGGGACCCCTCCAATCCTTCCCTGTATTCATACCCATAAGAATAAGCGTCTCAATCTAACCTGGGGTGAGGAGACCCCATCGAAGAAGAGTCGTCGGGGATTAGGATCGGGTCAACATCGATCGTGGGCACAACCGATGTCGGGAGCGTCGACGGTCGAACCAGTGCCGGGGAAGGTCCTGAAGGTACATCTGCTGTTGATACGGGTCCGGTAGTGGATCTGGAGGGGACCTCGGTGGCCAGGGCCTGAGCCGCCGGAGCAGAACGTGAAGGGCCCCCAGCAGAACCCCCAGGGCCCAAAGGTGCCAAAGAGGGGTCGGACTGCCCAAAAATGAGACACATTACCTCACAGAATTCTTTTAATTTGGCAGGGGTTGCTCCGGCTCCCGGAATGTCGGGGACCCAGAAGTAGGCTCTGAGGATGGCCGCCTAGAGCATCGACGCTCCTCCTGCGTTGAAATCAGCCGAGTGACAGGGTGAAGTCGAGAGATGCCTAGCCTTCTTTGACTTCTTCTTACCTGAGTGACCCGACGTGGAGGACAACGAGTTGTAGTCACCTCGCAAGCAGTCTCGAGCGAGACCGGGAATGATGCAGAGTTGAGCACCCGGGCGCCATAAGCTTGAGAGAGCACTCCCTCGAGGTCTTTGGGTGTATGGCCCGTCACTCGGAGCACGACTTCGGGTCATGGTCACGCTCCAGGCACAACAAACAGACCCAGTGCAGATCAGCCACAAACATCATGCGGTGACAGGCCTCGCAAGGCTTGAAACCGATCTTTGGGGACATCCTCGACATAACAAAAACTTCACCAAACAATTCAACAAAAGTGTCAAAGTCAGTAAAAAATTGACCTAGGGTAGCTATTTCCGGATCAGCGCATGGCACAGAAAGAAAATAACTGACGTCACCGCACTGAGGCGGCCAGTATATACGACTCCTGACGTGATTACGGCGACCACGACGCCAACGATGCCTGCGGAGTTGACCAACGCCACCTAATGATGCGCAAGGGTACTGCTCGAAGGAAAATATCTGGCTCCAGTCAGATGTCTGGGCGACATTCTAAGGTAAGGAATCTGTAACTAGCAGTCTCTGTCAGATCAGGCCCTTAGTCCTATGGTGCTCCTGAATTCCAGGAGTAAGCCAAGAGGACTCATTTCTGAAATTCATTACCAAGCAAGCAGCACTACAAAGAGTAAGCCAAACTTAATCATAAATGATTCTTTGCCAATCATGGCTTGTAAATAGTAGATCCCTGCTACCTAAAAATATCTTCAATCCCAGGAAGTGTCTTTTGTTCATGTGGGAAAAGACCAGTGTCCTCAAATTAATTTCGTCTTGACATGTTGGGGAACACAATATTTCATAGTTGTGGGGCTCTTGATTTGGAGTCTGCGCTCATGCAGCACAGGCTTGAAATGAATTTCATTAAATTTTTTGGAAAGAGCTCACACATCACCTATTCATCTGAACTGAGGGAAGAACCTTTTTCTTTCTCTCTCAGTCTATTAAGATGCCTCACCATTGCCTCTCTCTCTCTGTTGGATCAGCCCCATATACAAAGCTGGCTAGCCCATTAATTTACACTGTACCTGTATTTACAAGCGTCCCTTCTATTCCATCATTGTGGATTTGGAGAAATGCACTCTCCAAACAACTGAATTTATCAAGTGATTAGCTGAAAAGGCGCATTCTGGAGGGAAAGCTTACCCAACTAGCAAAGCGATTTTCATGGTCTTCTTTTTATGGAAACTCCTTAAAATAGATCACAAACTATTTTCTGTTTTCTTGGGTGACAAGAAGATCCACCCAATGAGTCTTACATTTTGAGAAAAGTAAATAAAGATTTTTTAAAGGAATCACACATTTGTGAGAGACCTATATGCAGGAGCTCCATTTATCTGCCTGGGTATTTGCACTAACCATTAGATGAGATGCCATGACTGAGGTTTTTTGGGGCTAGCCTAGAACCAGTGTCTGCAAATGTCCCTAAGTCCACTTCACATATACACCACTCACACGTAGGGGGACCAAAGGGCCGAGTCATTACAGACTAAAAGATTTATAAGGGAGAGCAAAAAGCCAGTGTCCTCACTGAGGATCTGATTTGATTAACTTTATGGCAAGCCCCCACTCACACTGCACCCTGATGGCTTAGTCACTTTGTCATATGCTTTTCAGGGCAGGCTTCCAACTTTCAAGCTTAACTGGTGCTAGAGAAAATGCCTTTCTAGCATCAGAATGAAAGGCTCCAAGATGGCTGCATTTTGAAAGGGCTCCACCAGGCTTGGTTAAAACCCTGCATAATCCTGCCAGGAAAACAACCTGGAATCCTAATAACAGAATATTCTATTGCTTTGGATGACAAGGTGCAAGTAGAACAAGTTATTTACCTTAGGTAACAATCTTTCTGGTGGATACTCTTTCTAACCACAGATTCTGCACCTTGTGAAAATCTTTGTCACACTGGATCCGTAAACATTTAAAGCTGTTCTGTGCACCAGTAGGTGGCGTCATGAGGCTGTGCGCCAACATGGTTTCACTCCGGACGTGACAAGTGGAGCTGCATATAAGCATCACCCTTGTGTGCTGATGTTAGTTGCTTTATAGTCTGTCCATGCCCTCAGATGCAGAGCCCATCTGCACATTTGTTTGACCAGTGTGCAGATGACTAGACTGTGACCTCTATAGATGGAAAGAGTCTAGTTTACAGGACGGGGAAGTGGGAGGGCCATCTACAAATTTTCTACCAGAAAGATCATTACCAAAGGTAAGTAATTTGTTCTTCTGGTGGATACTTTTAACTGCAAATTCCTTGCCTTGTGACTAGATACCATAGCAGTACCTCCCAAGGTAGTGGGTCTATAAACTTGCTCGAGCCAAGATGTCCTGAAGGACCGAGGATGCAAAATGCCCCTTTTGACTGACTTGACTGTGAAGGCAGTAGTACTTAGTGCACCAAAGCCCACGTGGCTGCCTGACAGATGTCCACGACAGGCACTCCGCTTGCTAGCACAGTGGTGGCAGCATGGGCCCTAGTGGAATGAGCCCTTATGACATCTGAGGGCTGTTTTAACAGAGCAGATTACACATCTTTATGCAGAGACAAATCCATCTGGATATGATCCATTTCTGCAATGCAATACCCTTTTTTGCTTCAGAAAACCCAGCTAACAGCTGATTGTCTACTCAGAGTTACCCGGTACGATCAATACAAAAACTCAAAGCTCTTTTAGGGTTCAAATGATGGAGTTTCTCTGTTTCCTTAGAATGGATGAAGTGTAGGAAAGAATACCGGAAAGGCGATAGCCTGACCGACGTCAAAAAGAGTGACCACTTTCGGTGGACGGAAGCTTGGGTCCTCAAAACCAACTTATCAGGGAAGAAGGTGATGTAAAGTGGATTTACACAGAATGTCTGAAGCTCACTCACACGTATACCCAGTGTTATGGTGCTGATAAAGACTATCATCAAGGTTAAAAGTCTTAAGGGATAATTGTGCAGCAGTTCAAAACGGGTGCCCATCACAAATGTTTGTCACAGTGGGGCATCACAAAGTGTTTTGGTGGAAACAAGAGTGTCACACCTTTCAAAAACCTCAACGTGTGATTTAAATAACCATGGCTCATCCAACAATTGCAGAAGGCCAAAAGAGCCGATAAGAAGCCTTTAACAGTGACCAAAACAAGCACTTACTGAGCGAAGGACAAAAAAACAACAAAACTTCAGACAATTTTGAATGTAAGAGATCAGTTTGTCGTGTAGCGCACCAAGCTACAAATTTATCCTAATGGATGGTGCACAAAGATTGAGGAGGGACTCAATATTTGTCAATCTTCTCGGTCTACAGAGGAGGCAACAAACACTACAAACACGAGGACACATTAGGGGGTTAAATGAAGCCAAGGATAGGGAACAAGGTGTCCCCAGAGGACATGGGCAAGCACAGGGTAAGATAATTCTGGTAAAACCTGTTGTAGTAGGCATTTGAGCTGCTTCTCAAAAACTCTATCACAGTATCACACATGGCAGGATTCTGACTCAATTATAAATTTAGCCCTCAGTACTGCCTGAACACAAAAAACAGACTTAAACCAGTTTGACTGACTGGGCAGATATGGTGTAGGATGTGCCTGCTGTCAGCATCCCCAGTTTAGAGAGTGTCAATTTTGCTTTCTACTGAATCCATGCCCTTTGGTCATTTATGCCCTCCCTCGGTGCTCTATTAAGGTTGGTCTAGAAAAATACTCATGATACTTTAGGGGGTCCTGCACTGTCTCACTGGGACCAAAATATGACTTTGAAAGTTGCGTTTTCCCCAAAAGGATAAAGGCAAACCTCTGACTCTGGGTGAAGACTTGCTTCTGTCCCCTGCCTTAAAAGAAGAGAACACTATACTGCCAATGTGTGGATAGGAGCTGCCTCCTGACCACGATGACAAGACCACAGTCAAGTGATCCTCTGTGAAAATACGCTGCCCTAAACCATAAGAACCTTAAATATCAGCCGATTAGACCAAAACTGAAGACATCTGTTTCACAAGAGGATAGAGCACCTGCAGGAGGCACTCCGGAACTGCAAGTGTTCGAAGCCCGAAACAGGTTCACCAGCTCCTGACACTATGAGAGATAGTATCACCCTCTTTCTGGCACAATGGGAGGCACTAGGATTTTTTGCTTTCAGCCATGGCCTTAAAGTATTGTGCTGCAGATTGGGGCTGTAACCCTGGATTCTGGAACTATGTGAACTATCTCTCCATCCCTTCTTGAAAGGTTACAGTTTAAAGAGGACACTGACCTTACCTCTAAACTCATCATAGTAGGAACTGGTGCATCCAGTGGCTTTCCCCAAGCGCATTGGTCGCACTCACCACTTAAAAAATGTCACTGCAACTAGCCGTTTGTTACAGATGAGCTTAAAATGATTGGTACACCCTGGGGATGTATCTTTGCTAATTGCCTGTGCGTAGCACCAGCCATTCACCTGTTGAAACAACTGACATTCAAGGTGTAAATGGTATTTCCTTGATCTCTGTAAAATGCTTCCGTTATCGACCATCAAAGCTCCAGTGGCAGTGATGTCATGGACAGTGGACTACAAGTCTGGTAACAAGTACTTTTTCAGTCTAAAAGCATAATTTGCCTTTGTGTGGGAAGATCAGTTTACTTTTTGGGGGAGGTTTTAGACTTAATTGTCTTCCATGGCATTGAGGGGCACTAAGTAATTTGGAAAAAGTTAAGGCATTTAACAAACTCTTTGATACGTTCCACTGACTTTGGAGCATAAACAAAGCAACAGAATGACTTGTAAGATCCAAAGATTTCTGTGGACAGCAGCACTTAAGAATTTGCCTCCAGTGGATGACATTCTTTGTAGACATTCATGATGTTTGACAAGTAGCACCTTCGTGGGGGTGTGCTCTATTAAACTGCTTGATCGTGTATAACACATCCAAAAAGCGCTAAATCTGTCTAGTTTGTTTTGCAGGTATTTTGATTGGTGTGCATTTCCTATATGTAAGTGCTCTTCTTTTTAAACATTATAGCTCTGACTGGATTTTGAATTTTAATTGTGTGTGAATTTATTTCTTACTATATCAGAATTCCAGACCTGCTACCTGTGGGAAGCAGGCTCGGTATATGGTGTACACCTATTAGTAAGGCAGCTTGTACTGAGTCCAGGCAACCCCTAGTGATAGTTAGAGGCTTCCAATAACCTAAGGTTTCGGAAGTAGTAGCTGTGGAGAGCAGCTAAGGCTTATCAGAGAGGAGTGTAAAGCACTTGCAATAGTCACAAAGTCAGCTAGTAAGTTATATACCACGAAGAACCACACCAAGTGTTAGAAAAATAAGTATTATTTATTCACACAAAAGAACTAAACTAACCTTGGCAAGAACACACAAAAGGATACTCGGTGACAGGTAGGTACAGCATAAAATACAGGAGCCCCTTATAGGGGGTCAAACCACAAACTAAAATAAATGTAATGCGAAAATCACATTTGGCCAGCACGGAGATGTAAGGTTCCCAAGTGCTGGGGGAGTACTAAGAGACCAAAGGTAAGTACCAGAGGACCCCCAGGCACCCGTGTGCAGAGGTGTTACCTAGACGTGTGCCCCAAAGGATAACACAGGCAAGTCGCAGTTAGAGTTTTGTGGATTCAGGACTCTTCCTGATGGACCAGAGGAAACCCATTGGAACCAGGGAGGTTAGGGGCCACCCCACCCATGGATACCCAGAGAAGAGGAGTACCTACACCAGGAAGCCCAAGTACATAGGGGTGAAGTGGTTTCAGCCCCTCCTGTAGAAGTCAATGGGGGCCTCAGTGTGTCCAGCTGCTGTGGTGACCGGTGGTGACCCGGTGGACCAGGTTGGTGGAACCCAAGAGTGGATTCTTGAAGAAGAGTACCAGTGGAAAGAGAAAGGAGAGTCCAAACCACCTGGAAAAGTCCAGGGCGTGCAGGTAGGCAATGCCCACCCTTTACCAAGATGCTTTCCTGAAGGACGGTTGGTGCAAGAAGGCAGCAGCGACGTCCAGACAAAGAAGTTGGATCACAGGAGTCGTCCACAAGCTGTCCCACGCCAGTCGTCAACAGAAGAAGGGTAAGTGGCCAGCAGGACCACCAACAAGCCTTGGCAAATGCAAGATTTGTAGCTGCAAAGAAAGTTGCAGTGGTAAGAGCCAACAAGGTCCAAGGGACGCAACCTTTCCAGATGAATCGGGTTCGGCCCTCAGCACAGAGGAGAGCCACCAGGAATCATAGGATCCCCCACAAGGACACACTGACAGCAGGCACAGAGATTCGCAGGGAGGCTTCAGAAGCACAGCAAATTTGGATGTCCACGTGGCAGAGGTTGCAGAAAGGATGTCGTTCTTGGAGCTGTGTGATGCTGGAGACTGGGGCTTCTTGGAGCTAGGAGGCCTCCGGAGTGGAGAGTCAACAAGCCTTGGTAACAGCAACAGACAAGGTACACAGGGGTATTGTTCAAGCAGCTACAGCGAGGGTCCACAGTCTCCACATTTGCACAGAAGACAAGTAGGACCTGGAGTGAGCTGCAGAACCATCACCTGTGTTGCAGAGCCATTTCGGAAGCAGGATATGCAAGCTGATCGTTGTTGTAGAGGTGCCTGAGGATGAAGGGGAGTGACTCCTTCACTCCAAGAGATATTCCTTCTGGATGTCTGTACGAAAGTTCCCCTTTTGGCATGGTAAACACTCCCCCCCCCCATGCACACACTTTTTGCCTGATATTGATGCTGACGTGACAGTGAGCTGGGATCCTGCTAACCAGGCCCCAGCACCAGTGTTCTTTCCCAAAAACTGTGCCATTGTTCCCACAATTGGCACACCCCTGGCACACAGTTAAGTCCCTTGTAAAAGGGCCCTGTAACCAGGGAAGGTCCCCAAGGGCTGCAGCATGTATTGTGCGACCCTGGGGGACCCCCCATCAAACACACACACACTGCCATTGCAACTTGTGTGTGCTTGTGGGGAGAAAAAGACAAAGTCGACATGGCACCCCTGTTAGGGTGCCATGCCTACAAACCACTGCCTGTGACATAGGTAGGTCACCTCACTAGCAGGCCTTCCAGTCCTAAGGTAGGGTGCACTAAACCACAGGCGGGGGCATAGTTGCATGAGCAATATGCCCCTACAGTGTCTAAGTCCATTCTTAGACATTGTTAGTGCAGTGTGGCCATACTGAGTATATGGGCTGGTAGTTTATCATTACGAACTCCACAGCTCCTTAATGGCTTCACTGAAGTCTGGGGAGTTTGATATCAATCTTCTCAGCACAGCACAATAAACCCACACTGATGCCAGTGCTGGATTTATTGAAAAATGCACCCAGAGGGCATCTTAAAGATGCCTCCTGTATTTTAGCCAAACATCTAGTGCAGATCTGACTTGTCTGTGCCAGTCTGCCACTTCCAGACGAGTTTGACCACATGGGGTGATAGCCTTTATGCTCTCAGTGGCCAGAAACAAAGCCTGCACTGGGTGGAGGTGCTTCACACCTTCCCCATTCGGGAACTGTAACACCTAGCGGTGAGCCTCAAAGGCTCAGGCCTCTTGTTACAGTGCTCCTGGGTACTCCAGCTAGTGGAGATGCCCACTGCTAAGCTGACTTCCACCAGAGAAGACTGAAGACACCAACTGACTTGTCCCCAACCCTACAGGCCTGTCTCCAGCTTCAGAAGCCCTGCTACAAAAAGGTGACGCATCCTGCAAGACCAGCAACCTCTTAAAAGCCTTGAGAGGACTGCCTGCACCCCAGAGGACCAAGATCTCTAGTGGACAGCGGCCCTGTCGAGAAAGAAACACCAGCAAAGGACTCCAGAACCACCCCGGATCCACGAATCCTGCCCACTCTGCACCCAACGCCCATGTCCAGGTGGCCCAACCGACTAGAGCTGGTTCCCAGGCAATTCTGAACTAGTGTCCATCCTGGATTGACCCCACCTGTCCAACACGACGACGTCTGCAGCCTAAATTAGGAGGATTTCCCTGACCGTGAGGGAACTGGCCAAAGATACCAGACGCCCAAAGGTATTTCTGCACCCACAGCCCTCTGACCTTGAGGAATCCGACCACCCGTCCAGCAATATCCAGCAGGCAGCCCTCCTCCTTGTCCAGCATTTGGTTTTCTGGAACAGACCCCATGGACTTAGCCTGCAGCATCTTTGTGGCCCCAGGTTCCCCATATTGTAAAGCACTGGGAGCCCGATGCTGTGTTTGCACCATGCACCTGGTCGCCTCTGTGCCACTGAGGGTGTGTGTTTGGTGCTGACATGTGCCCCCGGTGCTCCTCTTAACCCCCCAGGTCTGCTATCTGAAGAAGCAGGTACTTACCTGCAAGCAGACCTGATTCCGAGTGTCCCCAGTCTCCAAAGAAGCCCATGTTAAATCTACCTCAACTTTGACCTCTGCACCCGGCTGGCCCCGTGTTGCTGGTGGTGGATGTTTGGGGTTAACTTGAATCCAAACCTGTGGACAACCTAACCCCCGGAGACTGGAACTGTAAGTCTTGTACTTACCTTGAAACTGTGCTAACTTTTCTTCCTTCCTAGAACAGTTTCTGAAAATTGCAGTGTCAACTTTTAAAACAGTTTATTGCTATTTATTCAAAAACCGTTTAACTTGCCAAATTGAAACAAAGTGGTATTGAAACATATAATGGATACTTACTTGCAAATCTACTTACCTGCTACTTGAATCTTGTGGTTCTAGAAATAAAGTAAACAAAATTTATTTTTGCTATATAAAAACAGTTGGCCTGGAGTTAGTCATTGAATATGTGCGTCATTTATTGCCTGTGTGTACAACAAATGCTTTGCACTAGCCCCTGATAAGCCTAACTGCTCGACCACACTACCACAAAAGAGAGCATTTGTATTACCTGCTTTAGCCTCTGGGGAACCCTGGACTCTGTGCACACTATGGGGGTCATTCCAAGTCTGGCGGGCGGCAGAGGCCGCCCGCCAGACTTCCCCCCTCCGAAATACCGCTCCGCGGTCGAAAGACCGCGGAGGGTATTCTAAGTTTTTCCCTGGGCTGGCGGGCGGTCGCCAAAAGACCGCCCGCCAGCCCAGGGAAAAACTCCCTTCCCACGAGGATGCCGGCTCGTAATCGAGCCGGCGGAGTGGGAAGGTGCGACGGGTGCTCTTGCACCCGTCGCGTATTTCACTGTCTGCCAAGCAGACAGTGAAATACTTGTAGGGGCCCTCTTACGGGGGCCCCTGCAGTGCCCATGCCAGTGGCATGGGCACTGCAGGGGCCCCCAGGGGCCCCGCGACCCCCCCTACCGCCATCCGGTTCCCGGCGGGCGGACCGGCGGGAACTGGATGGCGGTAGGGCGGGTCGGAATCCCCTCTGCGGCGCAGCTAGCTGGGCCGCCTTGGAGGATTCCAAAGGGCGGCGGTACACTGGCGGGAGACCGCCAGTGTTGCCGGTCCGACCGCGGCTTTACCGCCGCAGTCGGAATGCCCTTGGGAGCACCGCCGGCCTGTCGGCGGTGCTCCCGCGGTCCTCGAACCCGGCGGTCATTGACCGCCAGGGTTGGAATGACCCCCTATATCTAATTATGATATAGTATATACAGAACCAGCTTCCTACAATGTCCTTAATGCAGGATTTGTACTTGTAACTCTGGGGATGCACAGCCATGGAAGTTGCAGAATTCTTGCAGAACTTGGAAACAAAGTTGCAACAGGAGCCCTCTTACTGGTTACAGTATTGTCTCTGTTCCAGACGAAGACCAGCAGCTGAATCCTGTGTCCTGGGTCACAGAAGAGTCTTCAGATGATGCTCAAGAGGAATCTAGGGTCACACCCCCAGGCAAGCCCTTAAGTAACCCAGGAAGGGAGTTGGAATGCCTCTGAAGTGACCCCTTATTGAGGAGGGGGGACAACGCTACTTAGCTGGATTGACCAGTAGGCTACTCCCAGGGGTCCCTGTTCATCCTATTTCCAAGATGGCAGAAACAACTAACCACTTGGCAGAGATCTGGGCATCTCCCTAGGGGAGGGACTAGACAGGGGAGTGGACACTCCCCTGTCCTTTGTGTGGTTTCACTCCAGAGCAAGAGTTGGTTGCTCCTGCACTGGTAAGAACAGGATTATGCAAGGAGGGCACCAAATGTGCCTTTCAAAGGAGTCTTCTGGCGCTCAGGAGCACCCCCACCCTTGCCCAGTAACACCTATTTTTAAAGTGGGGGTCGCACCTCTCTCCCAAAGGAAAAGCACTGTTCTGCCTTCCTCTGCTCGAGTTAGACTCAGCAGCAGGGGGGCAGAACAGTGTCTGGGTCGGCAGCAGCACTGGCTTGCATGCAGACTTTTCAAGGCTGAATAGGCAGATATGGGGGATCCTCTAAGGAACCCCCAATGTACATGGTATCATGCAACTAGCACTGAAATCGGTGTAGTTGCATGATTCCAACATGTTTGATACCAAACATGCCTTGGTTCAGGGAAACCATTATGTAGCTGGACATCTCGTGATCATCAGTGTCTGCTACAAACCTTAAGATGGCTTCCCCGCCCTTACGAAGGTCGGGAAATTGAGTCTGGGGTTTGTAGGGGTTCCTCTGCTCATGCAGGGGTACCCTCACACATAAAAACCATGCATGCTGCCCATAGGCTGAAGGGCCTACCTTAGGGGTGACTTGTAGGTTATAAGTGCAGTGACGGGGATATAAGGTAAACCTTATATCTGGGGTGAAAGGTGCATGCACCATTTCATGCAGGCAGCAATGGCAGGCCTGCAGAAACAGTTTGCATTAGCTCCCATGGGCGGCGTAATACATGCTGCAGCCCCTGGGAGGCCCCTGGTGTATCAATGCCCTTGGTACCTAAGTACCATGTACTAGGGACTTACAGGGGTACACCAGTATGCCAACTGTGGGGTGTAAAGGTATCTACCAACTCAATTTAGGGGAGAGATAACTGACACTAGGATCCTGATTAGCAGGATCCCAGTGTACTACAGTCAAAACACACTGACACCAGGCACAATGTGGGGGTAACTATACCAGAAGGGTGCTACTTTCCTACACAATCGTCACATGAAATAAACCCTAGCTGCTAGACTAAAGTGCATTTGAGAGTCAAATGCAAAAAGTAAGTAGCTTGAATATGTAGCAGGAGTGCTGTAGTGAATGAGGTAACTTCCCCTTATCAAAAGAAAAGGTCTCACATCTATCAATATCTGGTTTCTCTAGATCCTCCTGTCATCCTCAGCCTTGGGAATCCTTGGCACTTCTACTGTATCCATGAACATCTGGTCTCTGCTGCTCTTCTTGCCAGGGATTTCCACAATACCTGGTCTCTTCTTCACCCCATTCAAAATATCTGGACCTCCTGCCCACCTTCCATTCATAAATAAGTGGTTTCTCATGGTCCTCCTCTTATCCATCAATATCCGATCCTCCCTACTCCACACCCTCAATACCTTAAGCTTTCCTGCTTCTCCCTTCATTTACCAATTACTTCTCTCTCTCTGTCATCCTTCCCATTAAAAAAGTACCTGGCCACACAAGCACACACTTTTTTTTCTCTCTCTTTTTCTCTCTCTCGCTCTCTCTTGAAAAATGCCAATTTCTTCAATGATAATTCATCCGCTTTACTGTAGATTAAAAATCAAAACAACACTGTCTCCACAGAAATGTCTACGCGTTTCGGCTACCGCCTTCTACTGGACATTGACAGCCATCTTGAACACATCTGTAAATACAATCACTGTCCTTCACTTGTTTCAGTGACACACTAGTGAAAAATTATATGGCGGCCATCTTAAAGCATGTACGTTGTTACAAACACAACCTACAATCAATAATACTGGATTGCAGGACTGTAACAGAAACAACATATGTTTAAACAAAAACGCACTATAATCACTTAGCGATCATTTTTTAGCATAATGCTGCATATTGAGTAATGTTTAGGTCAAACCACATATATTAATGTATACATTATAGATAATATAAATGACTTAAAACCTAAAAACATTGGTCTGATCATGAATAATCAGATCTCTAAAGTGCTTAGTGCATCAGTCATCTGCGCAATTATTGTAAAAGCACAATGTTAAATATCAACAATATATTTGAAAAAACAGTTGCTCAAACTGTAAAATAGTGCTCAATGGATCACCATATTACAGGCATTTGGACATACATGGTGATAGAATATGTAGATAATTATCACAATATTATGTATCAAAAGATGGCCATATTATCTAAAGTGTCAAGTGCAAAAGTGCTAACCCAACTGGAATTATAAAAATATATATAATACCTTCCGATGATACTTCTTCCTTTAGATGCGTAATCTAGAAGTATCTCCAGTCATCAAAGTGGCTCCATAGTATTTTTGTTGCATTTCCCCTACTGCTTGTAGGTGGGACCATTGATGCACCAGCCACTGATTGGTCAGATATTACAGCAAAAAAGTGACGTTGCTCAACTATACTGGTGTCACTAGTTCTTGTTTGTATCAATATCACACAATACAGCACCCAGACAACAGAGAGCTAGCTGCTCGCTCAGTTTCTCACTTTTTCCCTACTTTTGTTAGCTTTTAAAAAAAATATTTGATATTCATGACCCTTCTACCTAAACCCTCAGGTTTTAAGCCTTGACCCAAATGAAGAATGCAGATGCCGGTTGTACGAAATTGGGCTTCTTTGCAGATTCCCCCAACTTTTAGCCCCCTTTTAGAACTACTGGATGCTGGTTTTTAACTCTGACAGTGCACCTAGGCCTGCTAACCAGACCTCAGTGCCAGTGCTCTTTCTTTAAAAACAAGGTATGTCTAAATGTGTAGTATTGGCACAGGACTTTAGCACCCCTATAATTCCCTAGTAAAGGGTACCACTGGTACTTGGAGCATGGGCTCCAAAGAGGGTCCCCTAAGGGCTGCAGCATAACTTATGGCACCCTAAGGGACCCACACACAAATTACACACAGCCTGCCATTGCAGATTGCGTGTCAGGGTGCAAACCCTGAGTGAAAACACAGCATGGCACACTGTGTGACATGCCAAAGTCACTGCAAGCATTATATGTAAGTCACCACGACAGCAGGCCTTAAGAGCCCTAAGGCAGGGTGTATTATAATACATTTGAGGCAGTAGATGCATGGGCAGATATGCCCCTGTGATGTCTAGTTCTGTTCCTAGACATTGCAAGTGACCGGGCAGCCATCTTAAATCGTACTGGACACTGGTCAGCACAACTGACCCAGCCACATGATGGCTGCACGGAAAATAGTGGTGTTTGGAATAAAACACCTCATCTTAATAAATCCATACTAATGTATTGGATTAATTATGACATGCATCATGAGGGCCCCTTT
Source organism: Pleurodeles waltl (assembly GCF_031143425.1). Taxonomy (NCBI): domain Eukaryota; kingdom Metazoa; phylum Chordata; class Amphibia; order Caudata; family Salamandridae; genus Pleurodeles; species Pleurodeles waltl. The sequence continues at coordinate 981,432,641 of NC_090448.1, forward strand.
TAGGTACTCCCTGAAACCTACTAGTCCTCTGGTGTACTGGCTGACTGGTTTCAACCAGCCTGCTACCACAGATGAGTTTCGGTGAAAGCCTCTGTTTTCAGAGGTCAGAAACAACGTCTGCTCTGGCAGGAGGTGTTATCACCTCCGTCAACAGGATGGTTAGCAGATCTGCGTATCATAACCTGGAACTTCGAAGGCGCTGCCTCCTTTTGTATGCAGCCCTCTGCCTCCCCAGGCCGGTGAGAGGTGACCTCCCTGCCCTGAGGTTCATCTGGCACCAAGACAGGCGGGAAATTAGATAGTCAAGAGGCATGTTGCACTTGCAGACTGGACACCCCCCTAGAGGGAGGCAGTCTGAAGTGAACACAAAATTAGGAATTCGAAAATCTTGTGTGGGGCGGAATTAGGAATTCTTAGACAGGGTGCTGCCGACTCCCCACTGGAAGTGTCATCTAGGGGGTGTGGTGACCCCAAGGGTAAGTAGTCTATTGATTACTACCCTTCACTTCCCTTTGAGAATAGAGGGGACTCCCTGAACCCACGAAAGCAGGTCAAGTCTGAGATCAAGTCCAAGTCAATACTCGACTACTGGGAAGCAAGGAAGACTGAAGACGGACCAAAGAGAGTGATAACTGAAGACCTGCACCAACAATTGGCACAAAACCCCGCAAGGCAGCTTATGATTTGACCATAGCTGGACCAACTTCACCAAGCGCTGGACACCCTTCCCAAAACCCTTGGAGGACTGCTCAGCACCTCAACAACCGGGAAAGATTCCTCCTGGAGAATAGGAGCTGCTTCCCTGCATCTGCAAGCACTGGTTGCAAAGTCCGGTACTCTGCCCCGTTGGCCATCAGGCCCTCCAAGGGATCAATGAGCCTGTTTGGAGCCCAGGAGGGCAGCCCCTCCACTTTAAAGAAGTCCAGAGATGCTGACCCCTCCCAGCACCTATAACTGGGATACTGGACCACTTGCAGCAACCAAGGCCTGTCGGTGGTACAATCAGGACTCCTGCAGCCCCAAAGTAGACCTACCATCGAGGGAAGCCAGCATCCACAAGGCCATTTAGAAGAGTGGTCTCACTGCCCTGTTTCCCCTCTTCACCATGTTACCAAGAAACAGATCCAGTCTCTGATCACTTTGACCAGACACCTTAAAGCACCCCTGCATCCGAGACCTACAGCCTGAGTCCGAAAGAGTTGACCATGCCCATGGAGGACTGAGACCCTCTGGAGCGGAGCTCACCCTTGAGTTTGGCAAGACTGGACTCCCAGTCGCCGCCTGCACCCTCTTTCTGCAGGCCCCCTTGACCGCGAGTGTCTCGGGTGACAGAAACCTGATGCCCATACACCTTTGCACCCGGCTGCCCCAGCCCGAGGAAAATGGGGCCAAAGTTGTCCCTATGTTCTAGTGCATCTCATGAACTGAGCACCCCCCGTGGGTTTGCCTGGACTAGCCTCCCAGTCCCAGTTTGCAACTTCTTTGTGACTCGACCATTCCCTATTGAAGTGAATGGGACACCCAACGCCATAACACAACTCTGCACCTGGGCACCCCAAAGCCTCCCAAGATGACATGTTGGTATGGCCCTGGACCTTGCCCCATACTCACCTTAAATCCTTGGGAGCAGTCCCGTAATTCGCTGTTAAGTGCCTAAATGCAGTACATGTTTTTCCCCAGAAGGATAACATTAAGGCACCCAAAAATTGCACTGTCAACGTTTGAAAACTAAAAATTGATTTCTCAAAAAGTACTCACCCATTTCTGAAGATCTTGGCGTCTAACTTCATATAAAAGTACGTGCTATTTTTTTTTTATAAACTGGTGTTGTGTTTCTTTATTGAGTTTGAGTCTCGCACTTTGGCTCTGTGTGTGCAAACAATGCTTAACACTGTCCTCTAATAAGCCTAACTGCTCGCCCACACTACCACAAAAGAGAGCTTTTAGAGTTATTATTTAAACCGTCAGTTAATAAGGGTTGCCCAGGACTATGTGCCTAGTGTCCCTGTCACAGGAAAGGTACCAATCTAGGGAGGTCTTTAGTACCTTTATTCGGTATACAAACAGGCATTTACACTAGGAAGTGTTTGAACAGGCTGATTTTTTTATTTCCCAAAAGTGTTTTAGTTATTTCCCAGTCTGTTGTGAGGATAGGTTTTGTTTTCCACGTCTTGGTTTTCCGTCCCCCTGGTAATCTTCTCTCTGTTTGTTTCCACTGGTAATCAAGGCTTTGCAGTTGGTCCTCTCCTACATAGCCAGTGAGAGAAGGGGAGAAAACAAAACAAGAAGCCTCTATCAGCTAAGTGTTCCTTTTCTTTTGTATCACCTTCTATTTTAATACTATGCCATTTGTACAAGATTAGGTGTGATTATAGTTAAGAGGGGGGTAGAAAGACACTTCATTTGTGCGCCACTGCAGGAAAAATAGTCCCTCTGTCTCTCGTCTCAAATACTTTATGTTTTTTTTTTTTATTTAAATGATTATTTCTTTTCTTTTCTCCATGTTATGGCTTGTTTTATATGAAAGAACAACAAAAAAATAAACACGCCGAAACAAAATCCCCAGTGGTTTAGAAGTAAACTTGTTCTTAACTTTGTGTTTTCTTCGAGGACTTTGCCCTGTTTCACTCGTTAGATGTGAGGCTCCGGGGTGCCCAATTCTCCTCCCCGCTCCCTCCCGGTCTTCCCACCAATGTTGTGAATGGACCGCATAAGCGGTTCCGTACATGCAAAAGCCATGTCCCTCCGGGGATGTGGCTGGCTCTTCTGCTCTCTCCCTTCTCTGAGGCTGCTCCTCCAGTCACCGCTCGTCTTCTTCTTCATTTCGTTGTCCTCCAGTCCTCCCGTCTTCCATCCGTGCCTCTCCTTTTGCTGGTGCTCCTCTGACTCCCTTTTCCAGCCACGCGTCTTCCTTCTTCCATCTTTTTTCTATTCGTCCCCGGGATTCTCGACGGTGTCAGCACATTCCGTCGTGCTTACCAAAAATAAATTCTTGTGAGTCCCCCTGGGGGACTCAGAGATGGGCCCGACCCCCGTTGATTTCTGTGCTGACACAGTCCCCTTACATTGGTACACTACATAGATAGCCAGCTTCCTACACCGGTGTCTGAAATACATTAATTGTGTATGTTATGTCGGGTCCAGATCAAGATGCAGTGTCTTCTGACCTATGCTTCCTCATACATCTGAAGGCCACTTGTTAGAAGGAGGAAACCTTTCAATGGCTTTTCACAAAAGGAATGATTTAGGTCACTGATTCCATCTCGGGCCATTTAACAGTGTCTTGCTTTTTTCACAAACAAGAGTTTCTGAGCCTTTTTTGAGTGCTATTGCTTTTTAGGTGACTAAAGCTAAGTTCATAAATATGTCATTTGAGAGTAAATGGTTGTGCAATAGAATCATTCAAGCAGGTCAGTGCTAATGCACATTTACTTGCCCTCTCTAGCATATCAATTCTAGAAAGAATAAAGGGAGTTTCGTGGCTAAGGACATTCCCCTGCAATATATTTTAACAATCGGTACAAAAACACTACTGTCAGATCAGAAATAGAAGTGTGAGCAGGAACAGGCAGCAGCAGGTTTTGCTTATCCTCTGTGCCAGCTATCCCAAAATATAACTAATTAATTGTTTTGCAGTATACATGACATTCCACCAGCAGGATGGGTGTATTAAGCCATAAATCATCAAACATGGTGCAAGCATCATTTAATATTTTTAAGTCTAATTTCCTGGTTGTATGCTATGAAGACATAACATAACTAACACTGCCAGCTTTTGTCAGTGAGATATTTTTCATTTTGAACCACTTCTCATTCCTGCGTATCTTATGCAGCATTCCCACCATATTATCTTGGCTCGTTGCTTTCCACAGTCCACTTCGAGCAGGGATAATGGACTCACACGAGGGAACTTCGGGTGTTATTCTATAGTTTGGCTTGTGTTACGCTCGACGTTCGAAGCATCTTTCTGAAGTCCCCCGTGTTCATTGGTTTATGCATCTGTGCTCTAGGTTTTGGCTTGAGATACCTCAGGAATGTAAACTATAGTGTTTGATCCATACTGCTTTAACAATCTCGCTATTCAGTGCAAAGCTTTTCCATCCTTTCTGCTGGATGCGCAAAGTGTTTATATTGGCATTCTCCCAGAGGGACAATGAAAACGTTCTTCCTAAATAGACAAATGTATTCACCTTTGTATTACCCTCCAACTTTTTTCATTTTTGGCTGTTGCGTTCATCAAGACCAAAGCCATTACTTTGTTTATTTTGATGGAGGTATTTGGTAGAATTTAGTTTGGCTAGCAAATGTTGAAGTTGTTTTATTATTCTTGCAAATAAACTATAGACACATCTGCATAAATTAGAGTTGACATAGAGTGGTTTCATCTGCTTAAAAAAAAAAAAAAAATCAGCCAAATTCTTCATCAGTCCACAAATTAAAATGCAAAACAGGGGTGGCTGGTAATTTAAGGAAGTTGTGGGGGTAGAGAAGTGCCCTTCCGCTTCCCAAAAAACGAAATAAACACCCCTCCCTCCAAAACATCTTAATAAAACACCCACTCCCTCCAAAAACACCCACTACCTCCAAAATCCCAAAATAAAACCGCAACTCACTCCAAAAGCCCAAAATAGAACTACACTAACAATAAAAATAAATAAAATAAAAGGTACTTACTGCTGTATGTCCTCCTCGGTGTTCTGAGACAGCAGTTTCCTGTAGAGCTACCCTAACCCATCCAGATGCTGTTTTCATGCAATTAAGAAGCATAAGAGAAGCACCAGGATTGGATGGTGTGGATTGGCTGGACACTCCTTCAGACCCTGGAGGCTTGTGCTTTCTCTCCACCCAGCTGTCTAAATCAGCTCGGGTTGGAGAGCTTCAAAGTGTGCATGTCGGGCTGGCCGTCGTAGGACAGCAGGCCAAACTGACAGGAACCCTTTGGAGCATCCAGCCAGCCACTGTTCCAGTCCTCCATGCTGCTAATTGGCAGCAAAGGACACGTCCTGCATGTCTCTTGGCTTGGGGGCACTCGCTGTGGCGCACACATTGGGAAGAAAATAAAATGGCAATAATGAAATAATTTACTGCCATTTTATTTTTTCACCCCAGGCTCACCTCTGGCAGGGGGGTGGAGTGACATATTATTGTACTAATGGAGAAAACACCACTAATGCAGAAATGAAGTCAAAAAGCCATAAAACCACAAGTACAGTATAGGAAAGTAGCTTATTTTTAGCAGGTTCCCACCACTTTTTGCCTGTTTGTCAGTGTGTTTGATTGGGTTCACTGGGATCCTGCTAACCAGGACCCCTGTGATTATGCTATCTCCCTTCTAACTTGGTATCTTGTACTATTTTCACCCCCATGTAAGTCCCTAATATATGGTACACAGGTAAGCAAGGCATGGGAGTACCAGGGGATCCCCATGGCCTGCAGCATGTATTATGCCACCCATGGGGAGCCCATGCAAAGTGTTCTGCAGGCCTGCCATTGCAGCCTGCATGAAAGGGTGCATACACCTTTTTTCACCATAGGCCACTGCACCAGGTCACTATAAGTCACTCCTATGGCAGGCCCTTCTAGCTTGGAGGGCAGTATGCAAGAACCAGTGTGAGGGCACTCCTGCACTAGCAGGTGCCCCCACGAAATCCAGTGCCATTTTCATGGACTTCATGAGTGCGGGGACACCATTTTACGTGTGTACTGGACATAGGTAACTACCTCTGTCCAGCTACATAATGGTAACTCCGAACCTAGGCATGTTTGGAAACAAACATGTCAGAATCATACCCTGATACTGTTGCCAGTATTGGAAGTATGATTCCATGCACTCTGGGGGCTCCTTAGAGGAAGCCCAACATTGCTCCTACTAAACCTTCTGGGGTTTTACGGGCAGCACAAGCTGTTGCCACCCCTCAGACAGGTTTCTACCCTCCTGCTGCTTGAACAGCTCAAGTCCAGGAAGGCAGAACAAAGGATTTCCTTAGGGAGAGGGGGACAACACCCTCTCCTTTTGGAAATAGGTGTTACATGGCTTGGGAAGGGTAGGCTCCCAGAGCCACTGGTACACTTTGAAGGGCACATTTGGGGCCCTCTGTGCATAAACCAGCCAACACCGGCTCAGGGACTCCAGTCCCTGTACTGGTGCGAAACTGGACAATGGAAAGGGGAGGGACCACTACCCTGTCCATCACCACCACAGGAGTGGTGCCCAAGCTCCTCCAGAGGGTCCCTGAGTTCTACCATCTTGAATCCAAGGTTGGCAGGGACCTCAGGGAGCATCTGAGTGGCCAGGCCAAGCAGGTGACGCCAGAGTCCCCTCCTGATAGGTGGTTACCTGGCTAGGAAACCAATCCTCCTTTCAGGGCTATTTAGGGTCTCTCTTTTGGGTGGATCCTGAGATTCAGCTTGCAAGATTCCAGCAGGACTCCTCTGCAACCTTACTTTGACTCCTAGCCACCGGAACCGCGGCTGGACCCTCCAGGAACCGATAATCTGCATCCACAAAGAAGACTCTACTTACAACATTGTTTCCACGGTTCCTTCCAGCTTCTGCAACATTTTACCGGCAGTGCATCCTCTGAGTGCAGCAAGTCTTCAGTCAGCACAAGAAGGAAGAAGGAATCTCCCTTGGAGTGAAGGAGTCACTCCCCTGCATCCGCAGGCACCTACTGCAACGACGACCGGCTGCGTGGATCTCCTTTCAACCGGAGCTGTGTGGATCCTTCATCACAGGTGGTGGTCCGGAGTAGTCCTCTTGGTCCTCTCTGCCAGCTGTCCAACTTTTGTGGAGGTAAGCCCTTGTCTTCCCACGCAGGACAGTACCCCCACGCACCACGTCTCTTGCAGCTGTCAAGACTTGTTTGCATCTCCTACAAGGATCTATGTGTAGCTCCAGCCCCCAGCACTCCTCCCTACGATGCACAGCCCTCTGCGTGGTTCTCCAGTGGCGTGGGACCCTTCTCCAGTTGTGCTGTGTGGGCTCTTCTGCGACTCCTGTGTCCCTATCCAGTGGGACTCCTGTGGGTGCTGCCTCTGCTCCTGTGAGCTCTCTGGGTCGCTGAGGGTCCCCTCTGACTCCTCCTCCTGGGTAGAGTCCTCCTGGGCCTTGCTGGTCCTCAGCAGCTCCACTTTCCACTAACCACGACATTTGCCTTTACCACAGCTTTTTGTTGGAATTCCTGCACCAACACCCGACTGCCAATTCTCACCTTTTTGCATGTCTATCTGTGATCTGAGTGGTTGTTGTTTGACCACACAGTCATCCCCAATGTAAGGGTAAACTCTCTTGTGGGATTTTTTTGTACAGCTTTCTATAGTTGTAAAATCTTACTTTGAGTGATAAAATCTTTATAGTCATTTACTTTTTATTGGCTTCTTTAATTTATTTTTAAAGACACTAATCGTGTTTGTGAAGTGAAGTTTCACTGATTTTGATCTTGGTTAATAATTCATTAGATCATTATTTTGCTAATTTTTTACAGCGTACAGCACCACGCAATCAATGACCAGTCTGATCTTCTAAGAACATTTTGGGTTTATTTGTAACAATGAGCCCAATTAGGGCTGCATTTTCCAATGTTCAGTCAACACCACTCCCTGTAAAATAGTTTTTACTAGGTTCCTGTTTAATTCATTTAGAGTGTCCTAGTGGTCTGTTTGTGCAATGGCCTGGGTAATGTTGGACTCAGTGTTTTGAGGTATTTTTATTCTTACACCCCTTCAGGAGAATGTCCAAAGTGCCCCCTTGAATATGGTCGAGGATAAGACCCAGCAATGAAGCATAACACCGATAGGATGTGGGAGGGTCTAACAAATAAAATAGAAATCATGTTGACTTGTTAGGGTCAAGCTATATACTTGTCAGAAGTGATTTAGGTGTGTCTTCCCAATAACTACATAGGATACTTTTTGTTGTACAGTTTGTATAGACGGAGGACGTATTGTATTTATTTCCTCTTAACCCCTCCATGGCATTGGTTTGACCTTGTGGTCTATCTCTGCATTCAATGTTTTTGAAGCTAAATAAAGAGGATCACAACTGAAATCCAGAGTATCTGCATAACAAGAGTGTCTATCCCAATCCAAAACTATCAGAACGGCTTGTGCTCCTTTGCTGCTGTATTTTATGAATCAACTTCTGTATTAGTGGCTTTGGAGGGAAACACATAAGAAAATAATATGTCCACAATTCTGACAGCATATCTAGACTTCTACTTCCCTTCGTAACCCTACTGAACAATGAGCTAAATATTTCCTAATGGTCTGTGCAACAAAAAGGTCTATCTGAGGACGACTCCAATTGAGAAATGTCATCTTTTCTATATCTGATGAAGTTTCCACTCATGATCTGTCGATGGCTGTCTACTGAAAAAGATTGCTGAGGTATTATGCTAGATGAAGTATTGACCGACCAGCTTCTCTGACAATGGTCAACACCCGCAATTATATTGCCTTGTTGCAGAGCAGATGTGAAGACACCCCTTCTGGCTGATTGAACAATGTACTTAACGTTGGTAAAGCTCTTTCTGGTGGATACTCTATCTAGCAGTAGATTCTTCAACTTGTGAAAATCCCCACTCACCAGACCGGATTGAGAAACTCAAAAAGCATTGCTCCTGCACACCATTAGGTGGTATGTGCAGCTGTGAGTCGAATTTGTTCCACTCCAGAAGTGATGAACGGAGACACATTTGAGGACTTTTTGATCTATGCCATTTTCTCAGATCCACCACGTTCGCATGTACTACTTTAGTATGTATTCACAAAGTGAGGAATCTGCGGTTAGAAGTATCCATTAAAAGAACAAGTTACTTACTTTCAGTAACATTCTACCTGATAGATGCTCTATTCAACTCCAGATGCCTCACCACCTTCCCAACTCCCCGTTCTGTGCAATGATCTCCTTCTCCATTTAAAACTGCCCCAATTTAAGAATGTGCACCGTGTTTGTTTCAATCAGTTGTGTATTTGTGGATATTGTACGCTTCTTTCAATAGCTCCTTTTGAGGGCTATCTCAAAGGATGGCGGTTTAGGTAGTTTCGTTGGTGTGGGTCATAGCTTTTTAGAATCAAGAATACAGTACTCTGATGGATTTGCCTTGTATTCTTGCCCTTGAATTTAGGTAGAATAACTTTGTGCTTGTTATTTCCAACTGTAATTGTATAGTGATCTTGTTATAAGTTACAGCCTGACATCTACTGCAAAACAATGTGTGCATCTCTTTCAGGGACAAGGTGGTTGAAGTATGCCTTTTTGAAGTGGTGCATGGTTTGGCTACTTGATTGTGGATGCTCTCAACCAACAGTAAAGGTGACCTGAACATAATGCTGGTGACCAAAGGAGAGGAACCATTTATTCTGGCTTGGCTTCTTGGTGCACACAACAACCACTGGCAAAGCCAATAGGTCTTGCCCATGAGAGAGTGATTGGCTTTTTTCCAATGTTTGTTAGCCATGTTGCAAAACAGTTCAACTGCTGTGTAGCAGGACTGACCGTAAAAACAAAACTCTCTGATGACCATGTCATAGCGATTTTTTTTTTTTTTTTTACTTTCAGCTATGCTGCACGTCCGAACAGGGGCTTAAATGCCATTTTTTAGGGGGTTGATGTAAACAGAAGCAAGAATAAGAAAGTGGACACCTACTGTAAAACTTTCTATCAAGTCGGGAGATCCAAGTCGGAGAGCACATCCATTGTAAGAAGCTGGGGGGAGAGGGTGGAGGGGGGAGGGAGGTCAGCAGGCAACAGCCTGGGGACAACAATAAAACACAAGCATTGGAAAAAATAATGTTATGATGCGGCCATCAATGACCGCATCACAGTGCCTTCTTTTCTGGTGGGAGGGGCAAGAAGGGGTAAGCAACAACGCTGGAGGGGGTGAAAAGGACAAAGCAAGAAACACAATACTGTGGGCAGGAACAATAGGGCAAGCATAACAACACATGAGGAGGAGGAAGGAGTTGGGCAAGCAACACATCACTCGAGGATGTGGAGGGAAAGCGGGACGGGGAGTTACGGCCTTCAGACACATGCACTCTTATGGTGTGGCTCCACAAAATGAAAAAAGTAACCCTTGCCTAACAGCGCAAGCAGAGGAAGGGCACTCAATGAGCATGGAAGCAGTACTTGGGTCATGCTCCATGGGATGAACAAGAGAAGCAAGGAAATGGGAGTGATGATGAAGCCAACCAATAGTATGCAAGGGGCTGGCTCTAAGCCCACTGTAAACTAACAAAAAAGTCTTGCAATCGCTGTCTCAAGTGAGACCTAAAAGGGCTTTTGATGTTGATAGGGACAGGAAGGTTACCAAAATACTGTGATTTCAAGGAGTACATAGGATCACTAGTAGAGAACCGGGAACCGAGTGGGGCATTTTGGTAGCTGAAAGGCTGACATACATTTCCACCCATTTTGCAGAATGTTTTCCCTTCTCGTGTGGTCCTGACTTGTCTTTTCTCATTACAGGCTTTACTTACATCTCTCCTTTGTCGGCTTTACAGCCGTGAAAAGTTCTCTAGCTGAATCCAAGAACCACGCTGAGAATCTCTCCCCCTTCCCAGGTGTTTTGGTCTGGGCTTACAAAGGCTCTACATGGATCATATCCAAGGACTGACGTTTGCAAGCAGTGCACTGAGTCAGAACAGTCAGAATCATCCCCGCTACCCTCTGTCCCACAACGAAATAGGCCGCTGTGAGACCAGTGAGCTGTAAAGGCTGTCATCTAGACTCCAAGCTCAAAAGCTGCCAATCAGTTTGATCATCCTGAATTGTTCCTGTGTCTGAGCAAGATTTAGATCCTCAAACCCCCGGCGGGTGCGGTGGGTGCACCACAGATGTGACTAAGGGGATGCACTGTGTGTGTCTTTGCTCACTCATCTTCCTATCGTTTCTACTACTATTACTGCAATCTGCCAACAAATGAATGACTCTACTGGATGCCATCCTTCCTACAACGCATCACTGTATTCATCATTATCAAATTCTAGGAATGTTTATGGTTATGAAGTAAGGTACAACTGAAGAGGTACCAATAAAGTGATTCTAGTGCGGGATCACAACTTGGATGATATTTCATGCAGGATACAGGAGGTCCACGTAGAGAAGGGCAGTAGCCGTCCAATTTTCGGGACAGGTTACGCCAGGACAACATGCTGTTTTAGTTTTTGCTGGAGCTAGAGGAGAGAGGGAGCTGCCGGACTGGAGAGGAGATTGAACTCCAGTCGGTGTGCAGCACTGTCGCCTTCTTTGACACTGAAATACTGCTGTGAATTAGCTGGGAGGTTTCTTCCTGAGGATTGGGCTGTGACTGTGGCGCTGGTGAGAGGTATTCTATGAGGTTGATTTGTAATGCTGTCACTTGCCACTGCTCCTTTTCAAAGCATTATTGCCTGGAAACGGGAAGCCTTACTCAGTCTCCATTAAATACGGCGCTGTTGCAGTTTTTTCGGGTTTGAAAAGGGATGATATGATATCCTCACCCTCTTCTAGGTTTGGTATTCGTTTTGAAGTCTTCAGAGTTAACATCCTGTAGAAGGAAGTTAACCCCCACCGATTCCTTACAATTTCCTGTTCTTCCTATCTGATGAAAAGCATATTCGTACGTCCTTATGTTTAGTAACAAATGGAAAATTGATAGAACTGACGTCACTGATGCACATGGGACTTGTATGCCTACGACACAATTTCAGAAGGAGCTGCAGAACAGCAGCACATAAAGCCGGTGAAGAAGAGTGGCAATGAAAATATATATAGATTCAGTCTAGTGCCTGGGGGCAGAATGAAAAGAATCCAGAATCTTCCCTTCTTCCAAACTCCGTTTGCCTTTATTACATTTCGCTCGGTTACGCAGAGCCGACATTTACCACAACATTGTCAACTGTAACCTCTCTTTCTACTTACAGTTTAGGCTAGCTTGCCATTTTAACTTGCCTGCTGTTCTGCTTATGGCACACACACACCTCATAGACACTGTCATGCGAAAAAAGTCTGTGACCTAGAGTGTTCCTGGGTCAGAGAAACCTTCACGCATTTGACTTTCAGGTTGCTAGTTCCATGAATAAATTTATTTTCATCAAAATTAATAGATACCACCCGAGACGATACCTTGAACCACTTCTGCAGAATACCTTAATAGAACCAAAACCAGACCTGGATCCTGGCTGCATTCCAAGACGCTGGATTTCCAAAAACACGTTCTCAAATTGTATCCACAGGTTTAGCTTAAGTATTAAAATCCAAAACCCAGCAAATGCACATAACATATATCATATATGTGCAGCATTTGACAGGAAGCATAAGGATTTCTGCTGGTCACTGCATGGGTTGAGAAGAAATACTAGTATTACCACAAGTTCTTAGGGGCGAATATCTTTATCGTCTTTAATGTGATGCAGAATTTGCAATCATTGCAACACCAGGGAATGAAATCAGGACTAAATGACTGTTTCTAATTGATATTCACCTCTGCAGATTGCTTGTATGAACTTAAACCCCAGGTGCCAGATATAAATCATTTAAGCAGTACTCCTTCACTGGCACCAGGAGGCGCTACTGACAACAACAGTACCAGAGTATAGGAGGGCAGAGGTCTGTAAATGTCGTAATAAAGTTGGTGACATTATTTCTCCTTTATCCCGCATCTCTACAGAAAAGGAATCCGTAGCACCTATAGTTTTTCTCAGATTTTTCTTTTTAGATTGGTCAGTATTTTCCCAATATTTTGAGATCTTATCCCCGACTGAGCGTGGACTGACCCCTTCGGTTGATTTTGGCGCACACCAGAATGTGGAATGGCCAGACACTAAGGGGGTCATTCTGACCCTGGCGGCCAACGACCGCGGAAGCACCGCCAACAGGCTGGCGGTGCTTCCTGGGCCATTCTGACCGCGGCGGTAAAGCCGCGGTCAGAAAAGGGGAACCGGCGGTTTCCCGCCAGTTTACCCCTGGCCCAGGGTCAGAAAAGGGGAACCGGCGGTTTCCCGCCAGTTTACCCCTGGCCCAGGGAGCGCCGCCATGGGGATTCCGACCCCCTTCCCGCCATCCTGTTCCTGGCGTTTTTTACCGCCAGGAACAGGATGGCGGGAACGGGTGTTGTGGGGCCCCTGGGGGCCCCTGCACTGCCCATGCCACTGGCATGGGCAGTGCAGGGGCCCCCTAACAGGGCCCCATAATGATTTTCAGTGTCTGCTTTGCAGACACTGAAAATTGCGACGGGTGCCACTGCACCCGTCGCACCCCAGCAACTCCGCCGGCTCCATTCGGAGCCGGCTTCATCGTTGCTGGGTCTTTCCCGCTGGGCCGGCCGCGGTTGGAATGACCGCCTAAATATCTACGCGGTCTATGTACCACCAAAGCTACACTCAGATACTCTCCCTGCTCTGGGGACACTACTGTTAAAACTGCCACCTGGCATGTTGCTACTGGGGCGGACATGAATGACATTATGGCCCAGGATCGAGACAGGCTGGCCAACACCAAGGGGAGCTCACCCACTAGTACATTATGAGCCTCCCGGACTCAGTGGGCCGGATAGATCTATGGAGGGAACATAACCTGACTGCGAGACAGTTCACATACTTATTAAGGTCTCGCTGCAGCTTCTCTCGCCTAGATTACTTGTTTACACATCCTACAGAAGCCAGAAGATTTCACAGTGCAACGCACCTGGCACGCAGTATCTGTTTACTTATCAGTCATAGTTACACTGGCAGGACCCACCAAAGACACAACTCTAACCCCCAGAATAGCTACATGGAATCTTAAAGATAGTAAAGTGCAGGAGAAAATAAGAGAGGGGGGTGGAACGTTATTTCCAAGTAAACTTAGGAAGGGTGGACTCCGCCAGCACCCTCTGGGAAGCTTTCAAGGCTGTCCTTAGAGGACACATGCAAGCATTGATGGGGGATGAACAAAGAGCGATGCCTTAATTATGAGAAGCTAGAAGAGGAGCTTGCAGACTTAGAGCAGAAGTTGATAACAGAGGGTATGTTGACCCCGACCAGTATCACAAGCTCTGTCTTAAAGAACACGACATGAAGGATCTAGCAGACAATGCGGCTAGAGCACACGCACTAGCCATACAAAGGCGCCTATATGACATAGGGGATAAGGCTGGCAAACTGATAGCATGGTTAGACAGGAGGGACAGAGGGCAGAACTGGGTGGCCGAAATACAAGACGAGGAGGGAGTATCATACACAACAGGAAAATCGATATGGAAGCATTTGCCACTTATGAAAAAATATACTCCTCCTGGATAGACCACTCCACAGAGGACTGTGTAGAATTACTCTGAGACCTCCCGCTCCAGGTACTCTCTAGCGACGACAGGGCAACACTGGACCAGGAATTAACAGTGGAGGAAGTATGTAGGGCAATCTGGGGGCTTCAATCGGATAAAAAGGCATGCCCCAACGGCCTACCCGTGGAACTGTATAAATGTGTGTCCAAGATAGTAGCGCCACACATGCTGGCCATGTTCCAGGCGGCCAGAGAGGAGGGGATACTTCCACCAGATAAAAGGTTGGCCACCATTGTGGTGATACACAAAAAGGCAAGCCACAAACTGCTTGTGGCTCTTATCGACCTATATCCCTTCTCAACCTGGAAGTTAAGGTGCTGGCAAAGATCCCAAATAAAAGGCTGCAACCAAATGATGGCCAGTGTGGTCCACTCTGACCAGTCTGGTTTTATGCCGCAGAAGAGTGCCAAACTTAATTTAAGATGCCTATATGGGGTTTTACACATGACGGAGTCCCAGAAACGGAGGAGGCCATGCTGCTCTCACTAAATGCGAGAATGGCCTTTGAAAGTATTGAATGGCCATACCTTTTCGCTGCACTGACCAGATTGGTTGTGCCTGGATCCAACTACTGTATCACGACCCACAGGCGAGAGTCAGAGTCAATGTGACGGTCTTACGCCACATAGAGGCATGAGGGGAGGGCTGCCTTTTGTCTCCTTTGTTGTTTGCTCTGGTGTTGGAACCTCTAGCTATATGGGTACGCCAGGACCCCCTTCTGTGGGGGATCCGAGAAGGAGAGAGTTGGGAAGAGCCAATCTCCCTCGATGCAGACAATATTCTTTTATAGGTCACAAAGCCCCACAGCTCAGTCGCCAGAATAGTACATATTCTACATATCTTTGGGAGCTACTCTGGGTATCAAATAAATCGGGACAAGTCCAGAGCCTTCCCGCTATCTGAGGGAGAACCAAACCTACCATCACAATCCACTCTCCCATTGGTCACAAATGGATTCACATACCTGGGCATTTATGTTATGAGACGTCCGGAGGAGTTCTTCAGCAGGAACCTCCTTCCTCATCTGGACACCTCTGAGACGTCGTAACACACTGGCGAAGGCTTCCGATCTCCCTGATGGGTCGGGCTGTCCTTTTTAAAATGACGGAACTTCCCCATCTATTGTACGCCCTCCAGAATACCCCATACAAGGTCCCATCTGACTTCTTTGGCATATCAACTCCAATCTTTGCAGCAGAGGTTGTGGTCAGGTGGGGTCATTCTTCTATATTCTTTGGAGCTGTCCAGTAATCCAACATTTTTGGACACAGGTGATGCAAGTGATGTTCCAGGTAACAGGCCTCACCTCCACTGCATGCTAGATGGCAGGAAGAAACCTGGCCTAGACATCAACAGACATGGTAAAAACAGGGCAAAAAAGATATAGCTAAAGTATGGGGAGCGAGCAGACCCCCGACGATACTGGACTGGAAAAACAATATAGATTGGTGTCAGCAGGCAGAGCAAGTAATCTATCAGGGCCGGGATGCCCCAGGAAATATGAGAAAATTTGGTCCCAATGGCGTAAATACAGAGACTTTTGAAATTTCACACAAACGGAGGCCAGGGAACAGAGAGAACCCAGGCAGTGGCATTTATGGAGGGTATGCTGGGAGTATGAACAGCGTTCGGGGGTAATGAGAATCAGGTATGTTGGGTTTTGTTTATGTGACAAACTTATATTAGGTATCTACTATCCTCTGGATGCAGATCGAACTCCGCACCTTAACTGTGACAAATATACTGTACTGAGCATTTGTTTGAATCTAATAAAAAGTAAAAAAATAAAATATTTTCAGATCTTAAGCATCCCTGAAGCCTTGGGCTTCTGTCAATTATTACAGTAGGAGGTGGATTATGCAATGGCCAGCCTTAGTCGGCCAGTTTTATTGGTGAGATGTTGAGTACAGGGTCATTGCTGATTTGTTGCAGAAGACAAAGATGGTTGCTGCATGAGTAATTATCTTTCCTGCATCCCCACATTCAAGGATACTAAGCCCGAAGTTCAAATGTTCTTAGCACTTTCTGATGCAGGCTGTTTTGTTGAAAGGTGGAGTTTTTAATGAGGCAGACAATGAGACACAATGTGCTTTTTCATAGCTCGTGGATGTTTATAAGCCTTCATAATGTGCCCAATTTGACCCAGGGTGCTCTTTACAGGATATCTTATCTGGTCATTTAGTTCGTTTATTTATGGTACAGTAAAGGATTCAGTTGCTTCCACAGGTAGCATGTGAAGGTGGTGCATGGAAAAGATGTGTTAGGTGTTGTTTAGGTAAACATGGTTAGCCAGATAATTACCGCCAAATCTGCTTCCTGCTCTTTTGAAACACTAATTTAGCAGTTCCATCTTTCTATCTCTTTGTGGGTTGTAATAGATTCCTTATCCAAAATCATGATCCTGGAATTGCACTGTACTAAACTGGTAGTTATACAATGTTTTCCCTACCCCATGCAAGGCATTGGGGTATCTTGATGTATAACATGGAACCAGACATGCTGGATGATGTTTGAACATCAAGGGGCCTTTAAGGAATACAAAATACCCCCTTTTGCTAAAACTATCCATCACAAGCACATTGGTATAGTAGCTGTGCCACCTGATAAACTATTTCCCTGGGCTTACTGGGAATAGGTAGCATTTAAAATAATTTCTCTGAATTAGTTGTTAAACTCTTGTTTTATGTGCACGGGCCAAAGTTGGCAATGCCGTAAGTCTCACAAGCTTGGTACCATGACACATGACAAGTGCCTAGGACCAGTCAGCAGAAACAGGTTTCATGGGTTTGCTTTCCTCAGATATATCTCTCTTTACAACGTGGAGAGGCCATTGTGATGTCTTGTGTAATTTGTAGTAAAAAATGTCCATATTTTGTAATTAGAAAATCTTATCTTTTATTCCACCTATTTATCTATAGCGCACCCATTCTTTAATCAGTTGGCCAAGATTGCATGAATTTGTAGACCTTTCCCTCAGAGCTATTCCTCCCCATAACATTTCTTTTCTCTCAATCTTCGAATTTTACTCTACTCAACTAATTGTTGCTATACTCTGGATTTCATGAATTAGCCTTCAGATGTCTCCCGCGCTTGCTAGTGTGTGGATAGGACTCCTCATGGTTAGCAGTGTATCACAAAAACCTACAATTAATTTATCTGATAAAGGCTTCTAGCTGCAGATTCGTTACCTTTGAATTTACCCAGAAGTCAGACTGGATCTGGAAAATTTTGCTCTAGCAATACTCCTGCGCGGGCCATTGAGTGGCTCCATTCGGCTCCATGTGGCATCATTGACGCTAGAAGTGACGTCACAGTCACCTATATAGGCGCCAGTGTCACTGTTTTTCTTTCCGCGCCAGTTAGAGCACATCCGGAGAGAGCCTTTTTGACAGGCCTTTTTTCAACGTTTTGTTGAGATTTTTTTCTTCAAGTGTGTTGAGAATGTCATCGAAGCAGGCCGGGTTCAAACTGTGTGGTGCCTGTTGTAGGGGGATTGTTGAGTTTTTTGGTGTACACCTATGTTGTGGTACCCTATACTGAATCCAGGCAACCCTTAGTGATAGTGTTTAGGTGTCCAGACAGCAAGAGCTCTCTAGGGGTAGCTGTGGTGAGCATCTAAAGCTTATCTCGGAGGAATGTAAAGTACTTGCAATATCGGAAAAGTCAGCCAGTAACTGTACACAAGAAAGAACCACACTAGGTGCTGCAAAAATAAAGGTTTATTTATTACAACACTAAAGACTATACAAATGTTGGTACATCTCCACTTGGAGATATCTACACACAAAACATACACTTGGATACAATCAGAAATAGCATAGAAATACATGGGGCCCTATGGGGGACACCACCATATACTAAGGACCGTCGTGGTTGGATTTTTATGGATTCAGGACCCTTCACAGTGGACCCTGAGGAAACCAGTTGGCACAAAGAAGGTTGGAGAGAGCCTCCACCCGTGGATACCCAGAAGACCAGAGTACCTACACCAGGGAGCCCAGGTACATAGGAGTGAAGTGATGTCGGAAACCCTTGTTGGAGTCTATGGAAGCCTCAGTTGTTCAGCTGCTGTCGGGACCCGAGGACCAGGTTGGTGGAACTCAAAGGTCGATCCTGGATGAGAGGAACCTTGAAAAAGAAGGGGGCGGTGTCCAGACCTCTCGAAGATGCCCAGGCATTGCAGGTAGTCAATGCCCACCCTCTTGGAGGTGAAGGAGAAGTCCAGCTGCGGAGTCCAGGGGGATGCAGGGAATCCTTGGAGTAGCCCTTGATCTGTCCCACATTGGTCGCCAGATTGCAGGCGGGTCAGTGACCAGCATGGCCATCAACAAGCCTTGGCAAATGCATATAGAAGTTACAAGGTAAGTTGTAGGTTTTAGAGGAGCAGCAAGGTCCTAGTGACTTGACCCTTGGAAGAGGGTCAGGGCAGCCTTCAGCAGGAAGGAAAGCCAGCCGGAGTCGATGGAGCCCTCACGAGTGGCACACTGGCAGCAGGCACAGGCAGTTGAAGAAAGGCCTCAACAGCACAACAAAACAGTAGTCCCACGTTGCAGGAGCTGCAGTGGAAGCTGATCTTGAAGTTGCAGAGTGCTGGAGGCTGGGGCTTCTTGGTGCCTGGAGATCTCTCTGGAGGAAGAGCAAACAAGCCTTGGCAAAAGTAACAGTCGCAGTGCACAGGGGTTCCATTCCAGTGGCTGCAGTAGGGGCCAACAGTCTACCAAGTGGATCAGGAGACAAGAGGGACCCAAAGAGGACCACAGACCCACCACCTGTGTTGCAGAGACTTTTGATGTCCGTGGTACAGCAGGATACACCAGCCGGTTGTCGTTGTCTTGAGGTGCCTGCAGATGCAGGGGAGTGTCTCCTTCACTCCAAGGAAGTTTCCTTCTTGCTTCTTGGATGCAAACAGAGTCCTTGTGACCCTCAAGGAAACACAGCCATGGATGTTGCAGAAATCCTGCAGGAGCTGGAGAAACAATGTTGCAGTGGGAGCCCTCTCAACTGGATACAGTCTTGTTTCAGTTCCGAAGCAGACCAGTAGTGGTTCCGGAGGCCCGGAGCAGAAGAGCCTTGCAGAGAGTTCCGGGTGTAGAGTCTTGCTCGACGAATCTAAGGACACTACTTTTGAGGAAGCCCTTACATAATCCTAAAATGGGGTTGGTCACTCTTGGCGCGGACGCACCTATCAGAGGGAGTCAGAGACGTTATCTACCTGGCCTAACCAGCCAGATGCTCCCAGGGGCCTCTGCCTACCTTGTTTCCAAGATGGCAGAATCAACAGCCACCTGGCAGAGCTCTGTGCATCTCACTAGGGGAGGAGCTGGACAGGCGGGTGGTCACTCCCCTGTGTGGTTTTTAGCCAGAGGTGCAAACCAGATTATGCAAGAAGGCAGTCTGGTGGTGCTCAGAGCGTACCCCACCCCAGCCCATAGACAGCCCAGCCCATAGACACCTATTTCAAAGTGAGAGGTGGTCACACCTCTCCCCTGCAGGAAATCCATTGTTCTGCCTTCCTGTGCCTGAGTTAGGCTCACCAGCAGGAGGGCAGCACAGTGCCTGGGGTTGGCAGCAGGGTGGGTTGGCAGACAGACCCATAAGGCTGCACAGGCAGAACTGGGGGATCCTAAAAGTTATCCCCAGAGTACATGGGATCATGTAACTGGCACTGGAATCGGTGTAGTTGCATGATTCCAACATGCTTGATACCAAACATACCTAGGTTCGGAGAAGCCCATTATGTAGTTAGACCACTCATGTTGACCAGTGTCCACTACATAACTTAAGCCTGCTTCCCCGCACATACAAAGCCTAGGGAATGGAGTCTGGGGTTTGTAGGAGTGCCCTGCGCTCATGCAGATGTACCCTCACACTTAGGGACATGCAACCTGCCCTTGGGCTGAAGGGCCTATCAGAGGGGTGACTTACAGTGTCTAAATGCAGTGACCAGGATGTAAGGCAAGCACCATTTCACACAGGCTGCAATGTCAGGCCTGCAGACACAGTTTGCATGGGCTCCCATGGGTGGCACAATACATGCTGCATCCCATGGGAGTCCCCTTGGTGTACCAATGTCCTGGGTACCTAAGTACCATAAGGGACATACATGGGTGCCCCAGTATGCCAATTGTAGTGTGAAAATGTTTACCAGCAACCAAATTTATAGGAAAGGGCACAGACACTGGGGTCCTGGTTAGCAGGATCCCAGTGTAATACAGTTTAAACACACTGACACCAGGCAGAAAGTGGTGGTAGCTATGTCAGAAAGATGCTACTTTCCTACACCTGTCACCATGCCATGTCAGTTACAGACTCCCATCTTGTTTGCCTCTGGTGCCTTGGGCGTGACCACGACTCTATGTCGTGCTTTGACTGCCGGGCCACGGCACCAAAGGCTTTCAGGGGGCGGTCCCTAAAGCTGCTTGCGGCCTGGCAGTCGGCAACAGTGGCACACGTAGCTCCTCGGAGATCTTGGTCCCAGTTAAGAAGGAGGTCATGGGACTGCTTCGGGAGCCCCAAGTACTCGAGCCCCAAGTCCTATTCGTCCCACTCGAGAAAGAGGCTCAAAAAGAAGAGGACTTCGACTTCACCTTGTCCATCGGCTGACGAGAAGAGGGGGGAACATCGGTGTTCTTGGCACGATTCTGCAGAGCCGTTGCCCAGTGTGACTCCGCATCTCCACCCGTTTCTGGAAGCCGGATTGACATCCACTCAGGTTAAGGAATTTTACCAGGCCATTGCGCTGCGTAGTCGAGCGGGCTGACTCCTCTGGCGTGCCTTCGGGCCCCACAGGGTCTGAGAAGGCCCTATCCGGTTCCACGCCGTAGGCTTTGTCCTCGGCTCCGATGAGGTCTCATAAATCCAATTTCTGATCAGCGTCAGTCGCATACAGGTGACCTTCTCCTGTGCCTGTCCTGACACCGATGCTCCCAAGGACCCAGCGGCATTAGCCCCATTCTGATTCCCAACGATCTGGAGCCAGAACAGCATCGCACAATGCTGATTCAGGTGCCTACGGCGACCACAGGTGCCAGATTGTTGCCTGAGCCTTATTTCACACAGCCAGGCATGGGAGAAGATTGGGAGGGGCCACTGGACCCTTTAGAACACCAATTGGAAGGATCTCTAAACTGGTATGAGAGGCCAGTGGTCTGGACACATCTCCAGATACTGTCTTGCTCTCTCTCCCCAACTGTGGTTCTGGAGAAGGGAGCTTCCTATGCATTGGTGGGCGTAGGGCAGTGGAGGTCCTCAACCTCGAACTGCCCTCAGTGGCTGTCAAGACGAACATCTTGATGGAAGTGCTTCAGCCTGGGGCTTCTACATCCAAACCCCTCCTGAATCTGCAGCTAAAAAAAGTCTATACCAGATAATGCGTTACCAAAGGTAAATACCTTGTTCCATAATTTTCTAATTTGCAAAAATAACATCTCAATTGCTCTGCACTTAGAACCCTGGCAGACCTATAAAAATTGGAAGTTCCGATGATAGGTGTTAGCTTTCACGGTGTGATGAGGTTCAAGAAGAAAATGTCCCAATCCTTGAAAGCATTCTTCACAGCCAATATTTCCTTGGCCAATTTGAGTGACTTTTTCCCCTGGACTCAAATTAAGAGAGTAATAGGCTATTGGCAGCAATTGTGCTGTATTGGGTGTCAAGGCATGGGTTAAGGTGTGAGGTTCCAGAAAGATAGATTAAGCCAGATTTATCTGTAAAAGGATGGATGCGATTGTGACCTGTCTTTCTAAGTTTGAAAAGGCTGGCTTTGGGAGAAATTAGAAGTTATTTGCCTTACAACAATAACTAATAAACAATAATCCTTGAGAATTTGTGAATGCAAAGTTTTCAGAAATTGTCACCTCCCAAATCATCTCTCCCTCATTTCACAGATGTTGGAGTGGACCAAACCAGTATCGTTTCTCTTTTTTGTCTTCTAATTGTACATGGTCCGGTGACCAAATCAATTCCAAGAACTCTCCCCTGGACACAAGAGAAAAACATTTCTCAAGCTTAGCATAAATTAATTTTTGTCATTAACTTCAATACTTGGAAGACAAGGATTGGTGTCTTTGAGCTTATGAAATCATCAGTGTACACCATCATAAAAAGACATCCAGGAATTCCAAGACAACCTTTCATAAGTCAGAATGTGGTACAAAACACGGTTGTCTATTCCCCTACGTGACCCATGAGACAGGGTCCTTGTAGATCCAGCATATGTGTAAATAATTGCCTCTTTCTGCTCCAACAAGACCAGTATCTAAAGTAAAGGGGAGAGCTTTTACACAGTCTTCTTGTTTACCACTAGTTAATCCAAACATGTCCTCCGGTTGCGGGTTGCTTAGGAATTTTATATTTAAAATGTGAGGAATCAACAGGTAGCCAGGTAGATGTACCCATCAGAAGAACAAATTACTTATCTTCTGTAATGTTTTTTCTGTCTATCTGTGGATTCCTCACTGACCCACCCGCCCCCCTGTTGCTTGTCTGCATATGCCAAAAATAAATTTACTTGTATATTATGTATGCATTTCTCAATTTATATACATATTTGTGTACAGACGTAGATCTTTGATTTAAGTTTACAACCCCTCTAAGGCACAAAAAAAAATGGGTGGAAACTGGCATCAGCTCGCCGCCGAGCACCTCTTATGGCTCCAATGACGACAGGCGGAGTGTGAGGAGCCATGAGCATTATGACGTCCTGATCGACGTGGGAGAGCTGTGAAGAAATGTTTCCATGGAATGCTGGCGCATCGGGATATTCAAAAGGTGAGGAACCCACAGCTAGATGTATCCATCAAAATAGCATTGATGTAGACCATGCATTTTCTACCAGTCAGGGGCGGCTCCTTCGTTAGGGTGGAGGAGTGTTGCCCCATCCAACCCCGCCAGCAGCAGCTGCAAAACCTTTACAAAAAAATAATAAACTGAGTTTAATATCGTTTTCTTGTAAAGCGGCAGGGCAATGGGGGTGACAGGCACTGAGGGGAATGCACAGAGCACTCCCCTCAGTGCGCATGTATGTTTGGCCGGCTGTCTCGAGCTTGCCAAACACACGTGCATAGTAGGCCTACTCCAGCCCAGCAACACATTTGCCGGGCTGGAGAGAGCCTGCACGGTCTCCCAGTTTGCCTGGAAGCACCCTGGATGGGTGCTCCCAGCCAATCCTAATGCTGCTTTGAGCAGCATCAGGATTGGACGCAGAGCAGGCTGGCAGCCTGTGCCTGCAGCCTGGAGCGACAAGGGACAGAGGAGTGGCACAGCAGCAACACAGGAGGTATGTTTTTATAATTAAATGTCCCCTTCCCCCGCCCCTTCAGAGGGCATCGAGCCGCGACTGCTACCAGCCCCAAACTAATAAAAATAATTTAAAAAAATTCCATTTAGGAACAATGAACCTGTCATCTCAATCAACTTCAAAGTGATCATTTCTATTTCTTACACTGCAGCCAATAAGACTGTCATTATATTTTGTCATATCTGAATGAGGTGTCTTCTCATTACAAGCAGAATTAATTGTACAAAAGTCCAAAGCAATTGCTGACACGCACAAGTGACAAAGGCATGAGACTTCATTCAAACAAAGGTATCAATACAATGGAATTTGTTTTTGCAGAGTACCATTCAACGAAGAATGAATGTAAAGCTAAAAGAACCTCGCAACAATTGAATTCAATACGTCTTATCCTCAATTACATTGGGCTTATTTATGTGTGCTTCCAAAATAATTTCCCAAGAATCTTACTGTTAGGAAGAAAACACAATTCAGCTGATTTAGAGTTCTGCAGAGGGGGTTATGCCGTCAGAAACATGACTGATATCCCATCCTCTGTATTACAATTCCATTATAGCCTATGGAACTTGTAAAATGGCGGACGGGATATCCATCACGTTTAGGATGGAGTAACCCCTCGCTAAACTCTAAATCAGGCCCAATGTCTTTTTCTCCCATTGGTTGTGGCATGCCTCCAGAAATTTCCCTACTTCTGGAGAATAGCAACTAGAGGAGAGCTATCCCTTTTAGCAAAATGGCCATACTTGCATGACTTGTACATCTTTTATGCCTGACACCATATCTTTTTTCTATATTGCAGTACTTTTGCAATAGGGACTGTAAAGTCAGGAGGCCAAAAATCAAATGCTTTGAAATGTGATATTTTTTTCAATACTGTTGTTGAGTTAGTATTTAAATTTATATTTAATTATAGAACAATGCACATTATTTGAAAGAGGGTCAAGAACTCATGACCCGAATGTGAACATTTCTCCTTCACTTGGCCAGATGACACTGGCTGTCCAAACTATATAGTAGAAAAACACACTGACATTCTCACAATCCAGATAATTCGAGTGAGCAAATCAAGAGTCTGTACAAGGGCCATGCTGTGCTTTGAGACCATCTTCTTTTCAATTCCCATGATCTGCTTATATACTTCCACCCCCCACTTTTCATGCTGTTTCACCAAAGTCCTAAAGTGTTCTTAAATGACAAAAAAGTTAACCTGCTGCACTACATACATTAATGTATATAAGATATGAAAATGTATTAAGTCAGGTAAATTTCTAACCACACCACCAATAATTAATGACGGATAATTCAGAGATCTACATACCAATACTGCTATATATCATATAACATAACAAACAATGTAGTCTCATAAAAAGAAACAACCAGACGCTCCATCAGCTCTTCATAACAAAGGAAAATAATTGGCAGAGCAAACTCAAGTTTCAACCAGAAAACTCAATATTCCTCTTGTTTTCCCTTAAAGGCAAATCAGTAATGTAACTTCATGCCACACAGAATGATTATTTTTAAAACTTTGCACCTGTCAAACAAGTTACTTACCTTCAGTAACACATTATATGGTAGAGACAGGATCTAGCCACAGACTTCTAACTTTAGAATCCTCCCCAGCCGCGAGACTAGATCCCAGAATTTTTTTCCCACAGCACGTCTGCGTGTAGGAAGAGGGTGACGAGCGACTCCATAATGACGTCGTCCATCGGATGCGACGTCGACGGAGTCCATATAACCTCCTCTCCGAAGTCAGCTTCTTCCGCGCCCAATATGTGACGCCATATACAGAAACTGCCTATCGAAACAGTCTGCTAAAATAAAAGACACCCTTGTATCAAACAATCACTGAATTCTTAATTCAAGATATGAATTTCCACAACAAAACCTTTGAGGAAAACAAGGACTCAGTTTGCAGAGCAGGGAGGAAGGGAGGGTCGTTGAGGAATCTGCGGCTAGATCCTGTCTTGACCAGATAATGTGTTACCGAAGGTAAGTAACTTGTCCATCTGATAGAGATATCTAGCTGCGGATTCCTTACTTTAGAATCAGAAACCAATGTCATACCATCCCAGAGGAGGGTCTGTGAACCAAGAACATTAAACGTCTCTCACTAGAACAAAACCGGTATAGAACAAGATATTTAAAAAAACAGACATTTATTATAATTCAGGTGAGCAATAACATACTCTACAACGTAAAAACCTGTTGAAGGAACCACAGTTAAGGAAAGTCTTAAGACATTAAAAACATTGGAACACAATTATCGATGTTTGTATGACCAATCTGAGTCAGACACCACCCAACTATATGAATATAAAACTTAATGGACCTAACCCGTGCATGCTCACCCCATAAGAACTGTGGAGAAAGTATAAAAAATGTTCTATTTAAAAAGAAGTCACAGACAACAATAGCAACTAATGCATAGAAGCAATCTCTTCCCTAGGGAGATTAACTAGGGAAAATATAAGTACCTCTAGGATATCCGTACTATTTATGCTGAATATAGGAAAGCACCCTTTTTGACATGGTTAGCCCCCACTTTTTGCCTGATTTCTGATGTGGCTTTGACTGTTAGTGTACTGAATACCTTCTAATCATGTCCCTAGTGCCATATCTCTTTCCCCAAAATTGCAGTTACTACTGTAAGTTCCAAGTAAATGGTACCCCTGGCACCTAGAGCCTGGGGTTCTAAGGAAGGCCACTGAGGGCTGCAGCACCAATTGTGCAACCTTCAGGGACACCTCACCTGATCACACAGTGCTGCCATCGCAGCCTGCATGTGTAGGCGCAGGCTAAATTGAAAACACGACCTGTAACACACCCCTTTGTGCCAGGTCCCCTATCACTGCATGTGCCAGGTATAAGTCAACCCTAAGGCAGGGTGCATCAAGGAACATGTGAGGGCATAAATGCACGGGCAGATACGCCCCTGCAGTGTCTCTGTCGATTCTGAGACATAGTAGGTGCACAGGGAAGCCATTTCAAATGCATGTGCTCGAAAATTGTCATTATGGGTTCCTCAGCTACATGATGGCTTCTCTGAATCCTGGGATGTTTGGTATCAAACAACTCAGAATAATAAGCCCTCACTGACTCCAGTGATGGATTTATTAAAAATGCACACAGAGGGCACCTTAGAGGTGCCCCCTCAAAACCTACCAGATACTAATGTGCTGACTGACTGGTCCTGACCAGCTCAGCCACCACAGACACGTTTCTGTGAACCTCCACCACCTCCCCCCCTCAAGATGAGTGCCATTGCTCTCAAGGGCCTGAGGCAACGGCCTGCTCTGGTCAGAGGTGTGACCTCCTCCCCCAAGCAGGATGGACATTCCTGAGTGGGGAGCTTCAAAGGCCTTGCAGCCTTTGTTATGTGAGACAGGTCTCTCCAGACGGTGGAGATGCCCAACTCCCCAGTCCTGACCCCACTTTTGGTGGCAGCACAGGCAGAATAATTAGTTAAATTAGGAGTAGTGCCCACTTCATGGCAGTCCCATCCCTAAGATGGACGAGCTGAAGTGGACACTACTTTTCAAATTCCTCCATCTTGTTTTGAAGGAATTAGGCCACTAAGGTTAGGGTTATGACCACTTCTCAGCTGAAGTGGTCATAAGAAGGGTGTAATCACCCTAAAAATGGTCAGCTCATTGGCTACCGCCTGGCACCCTCTGTAACTCCCCTAAGTTGAGTATTTAGGTGGCACCCCTGAATCCTAGAACTCAGATTTTGACAACCTAAGAGGGCCTGGACAAAAAAGAGTTGCACCCACAGAAGAGGAAAAGAAGAAGCAGCTGACCTGAAACCAACCCCTCCGGCCTGCATGCTGACCTCGAAGAATCCTCAACAAGAAGCCAACTCATTCAGCCTTCAACAAAAACTCAAGTCTCCAGTGGGCACCTGCAACAAGAAACTCCATGGAAAAGACTCTGCAGCTGCTGGATCCCCGGAAACCCGACACCAGAAGTGACCACTGCACCCAATGTCCATGGCCCGAGGTGAGGCCAACAGACAGTGGCAACGCGGGTCCCCAGCTGTCCAGAGACCGAGTCCAGTGTGGTCTTGCCCATCTTGGAGTCTCCTGAGACGCCTGCAGCCTCTGCACGCAGGCCCCCTCTCCCACAGGCTTGTGGAGAGAGTAAATCCAACACCTCCAGCAACCACTGCATCTGTGACCCCTGACCCCAGCTGAGGTGGGTCCCTCGGCTCCTAAGAGCTCTTCCTCCCCCCCCCCCCCCCCGTTTTTACAACAGCAGGGTGTCCTACTAATTAAAGGGGACTGTACAGAAGTACACATTGAACATCAGTGTGTAGTGAGGAGACCTTTCCAAATAGGATCCAATATGAGGTAATCATGTCTTATTTATTATTCACTGAGTTATCTATATTTAAAGGACTTGGAAGAATTTTCCATTAGAATTGTGTTTGCCCTCATTTACAAGATGCCATTTAATTGCCCACCCTTTTCCCCTGATTTCTTGGAGTTGCAGCTGTCAACATAGAAGGAGTACAGAGGAGGGTCAAAAGTGACCCATCCCTGAAGTGACATATTAGTGTAAGTGGGGGAAGGACATCGTAAGGGGGGGAAGATAAGCACTCAAGTGTGCATGGGCATGCTAACATGATATTGACAACTTGTTTGTCCATCTCGCTCATGGGAGAGGGTTATTTTCACTCTGTTTTCCTTGGGGTAGTAATATGGACTCCAATATAGAGCACTTTAAGGTTTAGGCCCTGAAGTTTCCTGACCACACAGGGATGCAGCATTATTATCTTTTCACCCTATTTTCACATTTTGTCTTACACTTAGTTTATCTGGAACCATGGTAATGGTAATTTTTTTAAGGAACCTGATATTTCAGGTTTTTTCTGGATATTTCAGGGTTTTACAAATGGACTTGCTATTTAAATATATTGGTTCTGATCTGTCATGTCCTTGTATATGTTTTGTAGATTCCACCCACTATCCAACGTTTTGAACAAACCCCAATATAGAGTGGTCCTGAAGAAGGTGGTCGGATTAAATTATTCCCACACTGAAACGCGCATTGACTGCTTTTTGGAGGGGTTCTAGCTCACAACATCACAAGGGCCAAAAATCCAAACTGTTTTTCCGTTGTACTTGGTTTTGTATGTATAGATGGCTGGATTGAGATAAGAGTAGTGAATATGATAGGGAACGATTCTGGATGTGAGCAAGAGTGAGTGGATTTTTCAGTATGTAATATGTTCAATATTCTGCTTGTAAAGTGTTTTATTGGAGTAATTTATGGAACATGTTAGTGAAATCATGCAAGATATCTGAGGATTTGTGTTATTTGTGTCTATGGATGAAATGATGTCAAAAAAATAAGCAACAAAATCAAGTTTCACAAATGAATTTGCTCATGAAATTATGATTTATTGGGGAACAGAACCAACAGCATTTGTTTAACCACATAGGAAGAAAAACACGTGAAGTGGGACTTTGCACTTTATTAGCTGGATACTTTCCCCCTTGCCCCAAGACCTATAATTATAGAAGAAGGGGGGGGAAACCTTCTTTTTCAGGACAAGAAGCCAACTCGTCCAGCCTTCAATGAAGCCTCAAGCAACTCCAAGGAAAAGACTCTGCAGCTGCTGGAACCCTGGAAACCCGACACCAGAAGTGACCACTGCACCCGACGTCCACGACCCGAGATGAAGCCAACCAATAGAGCCAATGAGGGTCCCCAGCTGCCCAGAGACAGAGTCCAGTGTGGTCTCGCCCACCTTGGACTCTCACAAGACACCTGCAGCCTCCACACGCAGGCCCCCTCTCCCACATGATTGTGGAGACAGAAAATCTGACAGCTGCAGCAACCACTGCACCCTTGAACACTGACCCCAGCTGAGGTGGGTCCCCAGCTCCTAAAAGCTCAAGTCCACCCTGGATCCATCCCTGCTGGACTCCCCCACGACGCCTGCAGCCTCAGCACACAAGACCCCCTGACAACTACTGTTTGCGGACATGGAAACCCGACGCCCCAAGCACCCAAAGTCTACTACCTACCTATTTGTTGTCCCAAACTGGCTTCCCAGCCAGAGCCTGCAGCCTATTTGTCACGGGGTCAAACTCCCATAGGAAGCCATTGGGCACCCAATGCCTCACTGCACCTCTGCACCCAGCCGCCCCAGTGCCGCCCGGTGTGACCTGGTGGTGTGGTTCTGATCAGTGTCCAATACTTACCTTAACTTCATGAGACTGGCTTCATAGGTTGTTGTTAACACTGTGTTTGCTGAACATTATCTTTCCACCATAGGGTAACACTAAGAGAACTCTGAAAATTGCACTGTGTCTACTTTTGAAGCTTCAAAGTATTTATGCTTAAATGTCTACTTCCCCAATTATGAAGTTCTTGGGTTTGAAACATATAAAGATAATTATTTTTCGAAATTGGTCTCAGATTTATTCTTTGAGTCTGTGTTCCATTTATTGCCTCTGTGAGTACAACAATGCTTTGCACTAATCTCTGATAAGTCTAACTGCTCACCCACGCTACTACAAAATAGATCAGAAGTCCTATCTACTTTAACCTCTGCAATACCATTTGGGGATCCACTGGACTCTCTGCACAGTGTACTTTACTTTAGTGCACTATATACAGAGTCAGCTTCCTACACTGTCATTGGAGTAAAATAAATAAACGTTTATGTACTAACAATAGAAAAATTATTACATATCGATATAAAAATAAATTAGAGCAATCACACAGACAATAATGTTATGATTATCGAAACTATAGTGGGCATCATATCTCTTAGGAAAGCAACATCCATCCAAATCCTTAGAGTGACACAAATTGCCTGAGAAACCACCATCAAGCCATAGTAGTATAAAGATGAATAAGATAGTAAGTAAGAAAAAGAAACCTCGATAGCCTAGCGAAAACCAAGGTTAGCACATTCCCTACTAAATGATTATAGACCCATCTACAGATGAACTAGAAAAGGTCTTCCATACTGAAACCAGAAACTTTTTTTAAAGATTCTATAATAAACAAAAAACTGAATGATCTATAAAATAAACATCGATTTGTATATTATATCTAGGGACAACACTCCGCAAAGTGTGAACACAAACTGAAACAAATACCTACCCCCTCCTGTATAACTGTAATGAACAGCTTCATTTAAAAGAAAAAGAAAAAGTACACCATCCGAGGGTAAATTCCTTCAAAAAAGAAGGAAATCTTAATTAATAATGCAAAAGCATTGGAAAAACCCCTAAAGAGTAAAGAATATTAAGTACTCTGTACAATAGAGTGAATAGAATCTACAGACACGCTATGTCTCAATGGAGACCTATGAGAGTGTGACATAATCCCAGGAAAATGAAAGAATAATGTAATAATGTTCAAAGAACTTGTCTCTACCAACAAATGTCTACACGAAGGTGTAGAATAGTCAACCAAACTGTAATGGCTATAAGACAAAACTTTAAAAGACAAAAACAAATAAAGTCCTAAGGCCCACAGGATGATAACTTACTGGTTTATAATGTACTAAATCTAGGAAAAGTAGAAAACTTTTACTACTAATCATAAGCAATGTTGTCTATCACTTAAATTTAATGTACGTATCGGGAATAAATGTAGAACACACAAGTAGGACACTGAACTCTCTCTATGCTGTATTCAAAAGAAGTACACCGTGCACAGAGTCCAGTGGATCCCCAATTGGTTTGCTGAGAGAAAAGTAGGTAGGACTAATGCTCTATTTTGTGGTAGTGTGGACGAGCATTTAGGCTTATCGGAGGGTAGTGCTAAGCATTTGTTGTTCTTACAGAGGCAAGCAATGAGACACACACTCAAAGAATAAATCAGAGACAAATTTAGAAAAATAACACTTCTTTTTATATATACTTTAAACTCAAGAACTTTGTTATAAGGTAAATACGTTTTTATTTTAAATCTTTTTCTTTGTATTTTACTCAAACAGAACATTACATCCCATCGGGCCGGAAGCCAGCAGTTAAAATTACATACCAAATCATTACAGAGGTAAGTCATACAAGTGAGTTTTTGAAGCATAAATGCTTTCCACTTGCAAAAATCGACACAATGCAATTCTTCAATGTTAGCCTCTGGAAGGAAAACACATTCAGCAAGCAAGCACGTTATGACGGCTCACAAGACCAATCTTGTAGACTTAAGGTGAGTACTGTACAAGGGTTGGGATCACATGAACAGGTCACTCCAGGCAGTACTGGGGCATCCAGGTGCAGAAGTGTAGTACGGCGTTGGGTGCCCTATGCATTTCAATGGGGATTGGTCTCTGTGAATTTAAGTTGCAGGCTCTGGCTGGAAGGGGGCAGGGGGCAGTCAGGGCCAACAAACAGGTATGTCACAAACATGGGGAGCTCAGGGACTGGGTGCACCTTTTGTCCTCTTCACCAGGGGCGATAGGGGTGTCCTTTGGCATTAGGTTTCCTTGTCCGGGAGCACTTGTGGTTGGGGGCCCTGTGGCCTGAGGCAGCAGGGGTTGTCGTAGAGTCCAGGAGAGGTGAAACCACAGTGGAATCGAGCTCAGGAGAGCTGAGGGACGCAGTTGACACCAGGGGTCCACTTCAACTAGGTCTGGTGGCGACGGGTGCAGTGGTTGCTTTAGGTGTTGGTTTCTCTGACCTCAGAGGCTGCAGGAGAGGAGGCCTGCGTGCTGAGGCTGCAGACTACTTCAGGAAGTCCAGGAGGGGTGAAACCACGATGGACTCAGACTCTGGACAGCTGGCGGACCTTGCTGGCACCGGAGGTCCACTCTCACTCGGGTCGGTGACGTGGGTGCAGTGGTAACTTCAGGTGTAGTGTCTTTGCAAGAGTTTGCTGGAGAGCAGGTCCACTGCTCAAGGCAGACTTGAGCCTTTTTCGAAGGCATGCAGTCCTCCCAGGTTTTTGGACGTTCAGCTGCAGGACGAGGCGTCTTCTGGTGCAGAGTTCATCGAGGAGTGTAGACGGGCCAGCAGGGTTGGTACCAGGTCAGCTGCTTCTACTTCTAATCTTTTTCGGGTGTGTCTCTTCTTTGTCCTTTTCTTCTTCGGTTATCAGAATCGGAGTTCTGGGGTTCAGAGCTGCCACCTAAATATTCAATTTAGGGGCATAACAGGGAGTGTCAGGTGGCAGCCAATGAGTTTCCCACCTTTAGAATGATTACACCCTTTCTATAACCACATCCGTTGGGAAATGGGCATAACCCTTACCCTTGTGGCCCAATTCCTTCCAAGCCAAGATGGAGGAATTTGAAAAGTGGTGTCCACTTCAGCTCGTCCACCACCTCCTAATCTGTCAAATCTTCCTGCCTGTCTCACCACCAAAAGTGGGGTCAGGACAGGAGAGTTTGTCATAGCTGTCATTTGGAGAAACCTGGGTCGCATTACAAAGGAGGCTAGGCCTTTGTCGCTTACTGCCCTGGAAAGTCCATCATGCCTGAATGAGGTGTCAACACCCCCGCCCGTTGCAGGTTTTTGTTTCTGTACCAGAAGAGCACTGGCTCTCACCTTAGGGGGTCAGAAACGTTGCTTAGGTAGCTAACTGGTCAGGACCAGTCAGCTAACACACTAGCAGTTGGTAGGTTTTCAGGGGGCACCTATAAGTTGCCCTCTAGGTGCACGTATCAGTGAATCCAACACTGACATCAGTGTGGGTTCACCAATACGAGATGTTTGGTACCAAACATCCCTATCTTATTTCAAGTAACTATAATTTGCGGCCTAAGGTAATTATAACTTGCGCCTTTGCCATGCACTGCTAATTTTCCGAGATATTACAGCAATCATGACAACTTTTATAATGTCAATAAAAATATCAATGAAACATCAAAAGTCAAAATATTGAAAACAAAACTGTGCATGGTCGAGACACTAGGTATAGTTACCTTAGGCTGGGAGTTACACTTACTTGAAATAACGCTATAACTGCTGAATTTCTCTGGTTTGGCGCAAGTAAATTCAGAACCTAACTATAATGTCCCTGTAACCTTTGTTTTTAAGTGACTATATATATATATAGACACACACACACATATATACAACTAAATTACAATGTTAAGCGAAAGGGAAGACAGGAAACTTTCTTCTTAAGTAAATGTTGGCAGCCTGCACTTTTTAAAAAATAGACTGATTTGAGATTTGGCCAGTGCTGAATTTGAGCCTGTGGTTACTAGTGGGGCTCCATTGGCACTCATTAGGGTCAAGCGCGCAATCGTTCTGGCCCCTGTTGTAATCTCTCTGTAGGCTTTTAACCATGCCCGTCACACCCATCACTTTCATTGGTTCGTGGGCTTGCCTTTTAAAATTTGCTTGATTTCATTAGTGAAAGGCATGCATACATCATGCCTTTTCCGGTGTTTAGCCCTCCTCGACAGCACTGAAAACATTAGAGGTCCCATGTTTTCCATATGGTTTCTGGACTACTTTTTATTTTTATTTCGTAGGCTGAACAATATCTCTGGGCAGTAATTGAGCACTTTTCATGACTATCTGTTTAATTCTACGGTTTATCCTAGAACGCCTTTGTGAATTCAAGGTTTTACAGTGTGATCGTGCTCGTTTTTTTATTATTATGCGCGTGACAATCTATTCATGGTGGTGCCCCAATTATAGCTGCCGCTAATGATGGGCGGCCAGCAAAGGCGAAACCGGACCGCTCTTTTTGTTCTGATTAGTCTCCCTCACGCTCATGGAGTGGCGCTTTAAATCGGCATGTGAAATTGTGTTACTTTTTGTTTTCAGATTATGTGGCAAGAAAAGTCCGGTTAGCAGTTTAGAACGCTCGCTAATAGCTGTAACTCAAGCAAATGAGAGACCCATTGCATCGCAGATGAGCAAGTTACTAACCTTCGGTAACGCATTATCTGATAGAGACCCAGATAAAATGGGGTCACCACCTAGGGGAGAAAAGAGGCACGAGTTTTGAGTACCACCTTGTCTGAATAGACAGTGAGATACGGTGGCTTTGATGACAGAGCTTGCATCTCACTCACCCTCCTGGCAGATGTTATTGCCACTAAGAAGTCTGTTGTGATAGTGAGCAGCCGGAGGGGACAGTTGTGTAAAGGCTCAAAGGGAAGACACATCAGAAATGTGAGGACCAGATTTAAGTCCCATTGGGGCATAGCAAAGGACCGTAGGGGGAAACATATGTACAAGCCCTTTGAGGAATCTATTTAGAATAGGGGTTTTGAAAAGTGAAGGTTGATCAGGCAGCCGAAGGAATGCCGATAAGGCAGAAATATAGCCCTTGAGAGTACGTAAGGCAGAAACCTGCTGGGCAAGGGAAAGTATAAAGAGAAGGATATCAGAAAGAGAAGCAGAAAGAGGATCAATAGATCTTTCTGTACAATAATATACAAAGTGTTTCCAACGGCAGGCATATACCGTTTTAATGGAGGGATGCATGGCTGCCAAAATAACTTACAGACTTCTGTAGGAAGGTCGAAAGCCATCAACTGCCACTGCTCAATCTCCACACATGAAGGCACAGAGTTAACAGGTTCAGGTGGAGAACCCTCCCCTGCTGCTGTGACAGAAGATCCTCCCGAAGGGGCAGCCTGATTTGGAAGACTGATGCTCATTTTGAGAAGCTTGGAATACCAGACTCTCTGTGCCCAGTCCGGAGCCACTAGGATCACTTGGGCCCGGTCATTCTTGATCTTCTTGAGCACTCTGGGCAGAAGTATTGTGGGTGGAAAAGCATACAGGAGGCCTGAACTCAACTCATGACAAAAAGCGTCACCTAGCGATTGCCACCTTGGAAACTCCAACGCGCAATACTGCTGACATTGCGTGTTCTCTGCGGAGGCGAACAGATCTAACCAAGGCTCTCCCCACTGTGAAAGAGTCCTTGCGCCACCTCCGGATATAGATACCATTCGTGATCCACTTGGCTTCGACGGCTGAGTTCGGCCACCCTGGCGTTCAGAGAACTTGCCAGGTGTTGAACCACCAGGGTTATGCCCTGCTGTTCCAGCCATGTCCAGAGACACAGAGGCTCTTGACAAAGGGTCCACGACCCCACACCACCCTGCTTGTTGCAGTACCACATTGCGGTGGTGTTGTCCGTGAACACCTGCACTATCTTCCCTTTCACAATAGGAAGAAATTATTTTAATGCAAGTTGGATCGCCTTGAGCTCCAGCAAATTGCTAAGGAGTCCGGATTCCACCTGAGAGGCCTCTGATCTCCGCCTCTCCCAGATGGCCACCTCATCCCAGAAGTGATGCATCTGTCACTACTGTGTGATCTGGCTGGGAAAGGGAGAAGAGTCTGCCTCTGATCCAATCGCAGTTCACTAACCACCACTGCAGGTCTTTTGCTGTTCCCTCTGATATCTGAACCGTGTTGGTAGGATTTCCCTGATGCTGCGCCCACTGGAACTTCAGGTCCCACTGCAGAGGCCTCATAGGCCATCTGGCATGTTTGACTAACAGGATGCAGGAAACCACGATCCTCAACAGCCTCAGAGTCTGTCTCACCAAAATCCAGGATAGCTGCCGAAACATCGGTATCATAACCTGAATATCCTGGACTCGCTGCTAGGGAGGATAAACCTGAAAGTGCACTGTGTCCAGAACAGCTCCAATGAAAGGGAGCTTTTCAAAGGGAGTCAGGTGTGACTTCAGCATGATTATTGTGAACTCAAGCAAATGCAGGCGGTCCGCGTAGTCTGAAGGTGGGTGACGAGAGCATGGGGCGCAGGAGCTTTCAACAGCCAACCGTCAAGGTAGGGGAAGACTGAAATCCCTAACCTGCGCAGATGAGCTGCTACCACAGCCATCACCTTGGTGAACACGCGAGTTGCACTGGTGAGACCAAAAGGGAGCATAATAAACTGAAAGTGCTCCTGGCCCACCCACCTTGAACCGCAAGTAACGCCTGTGGGTGGGCAGGATGGGGATGTGAGAATACGAATCTGGAAGTTCAACGCCACCATCCAGTCTCCTTGGTCTGGGGCAGACAAGACCTGAGCAAGAGTGAGTATCTTGAATTTCTCCATTTTGAGGAAGAGATTGATGTCCCTTACATCCAAGATAGGGCGAAGACCCTTGTTCTTTTTTGGAATCAGAAAGTAGCTGGAATGACAACCACTGCCTACTTCTGATATCGGGCCCCTTTCTATGTCTCCCTTGGCCAAGAGAGCCGTAACTTCCTCACGGAGCAAGATTAAATGATCCTCCATCAGCTGTTCTTTCAATGGAGGTATACAGGGAGGGAAAGACTAGAAGGGGAGGGAATAGCCCTTCTGTATGATCTGCAAGACCCACTTGTCCGATGTTATGGACTGCCAGTGAGGGAGATAAAATTAAATCCTATCTCCAACTGGATGAACATGGTCTTACAGAACTATACTAGAAGGGCTTGGGCGTTGTGGAAGAGGGGGGCTGGGTGGTAGCAGACCTCTGGCTAGACCCTCTGAGTCTGAAGGTAGCACAACTTCGTCCTCGCACTCAATGGTGTGATGATGGAGGACGGTTGCTGACCTGTGGGTGGAGTTGTACCCCCACCCCTTCTGAAGTCTCGAAAGGGGCGAAAGGCAGACTGCTAGTGAGCAGGCGCCAAGAGGCCCAAGGTTCTGGCCGTAGCTTGAGTGTCTTTGAACCGCTCAGGCGCAGAGTATGCCTTTTCTCCAAAAAGCTGTGAGCCATCAAAGGGCATGTCCATCAGGTTTGCCTGAACATCCCCTGAAAAGCCAGTCGTACGAAGTCAGGCGAGGCAACAAAGGGCCACTGTCGATTAAATTGCCCTGCCCAGCGAGTTGGTCGTGTCCAAACCACACCGAATGGTAAACTTGGCTGCATCTCTCCTATCCTTGACAGCTTGGGTGAAAGTGTCCACCTGTGCCACCGTATCCCATAAAGTATGGGAAAAATGGCCCAATAGGCATGATGCCGCACTGGAGGAAGAAAAAAATCTTCTTCCCAAGTTGGTCCAGCCTCTTGGATTCCCTATCCGGGGGAGCGGAAGGGAAGGCACCATGGGAATTGGAGGCTTGGACCACCAAGCTCTTTGGGATAGGGTGTTGGGTGAGGAAACTAGGGTCGGTAGGAGCTGGTTAATGGCCACAGTGGCCAATTGTCTTATTTACAGGAGCCCCTGTGCTGGGTTTGGACCTCGTCCCCAGCAGGACATCTGTAAGGGCTTTGTTGAAGGGTAACATCGGCTCCGATGTAGCAATCCCGGCTGAAGCACCTCTGTCAGGATGTTAGTCCTGACTGGAACCGTAGGCAACTCTAGGTCCAAGACCTCAGCTGCTCTACGCACCACCATGGCATACGACGCTCCCTCCGCCAGAGCCACAGAAGGAGGTAAGAGCATACCAGCATCTGGAGAAGTATCTAGTCCACTGCTTCCCCTAGATCCTCATACAAGTCCTGCTCCAGCTCCAATTCATAATCTAAAGGGTCCTCAGACCCCTCCCATTCCTCATCTGTGCCTGGCTGTTTAAAATAAGCCTCAGGCACTGATCTGGGCCATGTTGGTGCCGTCGGAATCGGCATTGTACGACGTTACTTTGGCTCCGGACCATCTGGAATGAGGATGGGGCTCTCACCGCTGGTGGGCCCAGGCATTGGGGGGAGCGTCTACTTCGGACCAGCGCCAGAGGATGCCGACAGTGTGGAACCGGCGTCAGTCCACATCCAATATCGGATCCCGGGGTCCCCAACGGCGCTGAGGCTGAAGCCGCCGGCGTCAAACCCGACAGGGCACCTGGTCACCCTGCGGTGTCCAACGACCCACCCACGGGGGCAGCCGGCTCAAATACGAGGCACATGGCTTCATAAAAATCTTTACATTTGAGCAGGGGTCGCTCTGGCTCCCAGATAGGTGGGAGACGTGAAGTCGGCCCAGGCATCGGCTCCGCGGATCCGTGCTCAGAACGTCAACATTCCTGTGATGCCTCCTCGGCCGACTCGCGTGGCAAGTCCGCTTGGACTTCTTTTTGTGCCTCTTGCCCGTGTGCCTGGAGGATCTCGAATGAGAAGAGGACTTGGGGCTCCTGGAGCAGACCTGCAATCTCCTCCTTGAATGGGACGGTGATCTCCTAGGAGGCGTGACCGACGTCGACTGCCGGGCCACCATGAGCTTCAGAGACCGCTTTCTTAAAGCTTTCGGGGCCATGGCCCGGCATTCGGGGCACGACTTCCAGTCGTGATCTCTGTTGAGGCACCAGAGACCCACCTGGTGGGTGTTCATCACCGACTTGGCGCAATGGCATGCACCACACGGCTTGAACCCAGTATTTCTTGATGACATCTTCGCACAGACTTTGAAAAATCTTCGATAAAAGGTCAAAGAAAGGCCTGCCAAAAAAGGCAGAGGGTAGCTCGATCCCAGACCACTGCCAAACTGGTACAGAAGTAAAAGAACTGACTTACGCGCGCCGGGATGGTGCCTTTATAGGTGACCGTGAGGTCTCACAGACAGCTCCAACAACGTTGACAACGCCACGGGGAGTCGAACAAAGCACACGGATCCGAACAAAGCCACCCGAAGGCACGTGCAGGGTATTGCTCAGCAAAAAATTCCAGATTCGAAGCTGAGGCCAGGGAATTCAAAGGTAAGGAATCTGCAGCTAGAAATCTCTATCAAATGTTTGTCTTTTAAGATGGGACTAATTTATCATGGTCAGACTATGACCAAGAAAAAGAGAGATAAAAGGAGGAAAGCAAGAGAAAGACAGAATAACAATAACAGAGCAAGAAACTAGGGATGAAAAAGAAACTGCAAGAGTGTGATAAAGGGCCAGTGAGTGTAAGGTGGTGGATGAAAGGGGGAAAGGTAGAGTTATGACTAGACAGCCTTGGTATTCGGAACTGTAGGAAGCTGGCTCTGTATATACTATATCAACATGAGATATAGTATGCACAGAGTCCAGGGATTCCCCAAGAGGCTTGAGAGAGGCAATAGTAGATAATACTAATGCTCTATTTGTGGTAGTGTGGACGAGCAGTTAGGCTCATCAGAGGGTAGCGTTAAGCATTTGTTGTACACAGTCAAGCAATAAATGAGAACACACACTCAATGACTTAACTCCAGACCAATAGGTTTCTATATAGAAAAATATTATTTTCTTTAATTTATTTTAGAACCACAAGATTCAAATTGCAGGTACGTACATTAAATGTAAGGTTCTTTGCATAAGTATAGTTAGCAATTTGAACCAAAACAGTAATGTACAATTTTTTTCATAAAATGGCAATAAGCTATTTTAAAAGTGGATACAGTGCAAAATTCAACGGTTCCTGGGGGAGGTAAGTACTGTTTGATTAATACAGTAAGTAGAGCACTTACAAGTTCAGTCTCCGGGGGCATAGGTAGCCCACCGTTGGGGGTTCAAATCAACCCCAAACACCCAGAAACACAGGGCTGGTCAGGTGCAGAGGTAAAAGAGGAGCCAAAATAACATGGGCGACTAGAGAGACAGGGGGGGGCTCTGGTTCTGGTCTTCTGGCAGCTAAGTACCCGCGTCCTCAGGGAGCAGACCAGGGGGGTTTAGTAGAGCACTGGGAGGGGAGGGGGGGCAAGTACGCACACAAAACACACCCTCAGCGGCACAGGGGCGGCCGGGTGCAGGTGAGAGTCCCATTAAAGATGGTTTCTTCTTTCTCTGGTTGGACAGGTTCGCTCTCCACAGGAGTTCTTGATCCTTTGTATTTGCAGGGCAGTCCTCTGAATTGGCAGAGGTTGCTGGGCCCGCAGGATGCATCACTGGTGCAGGTTCCCTGAAGTTGGAAACAGGCCGGTAGGGCTGGAGCCAAAGCAGTTGTCTTCCTTCTTCTCTGAGGGGTTTTTCAGCTAGTTAGTCCTTCTTCTTTGTAGGTTGTCAGGAATCTGAAATCCTGGGTTCAGGGTCGCCCCTAAATACTAAATTTAGGGGTGTGTTAGGGAGTTACAGGGCAGTAGCCAATAGCTACACCTTAGGGGTGGACCTGGCTGAGGGAGTGACTCCTCTTTGTTTTTCTCAGTATCTCCCTAGACTTGCCACCAAAAATGGGGGCTGTGTCCCGGGAGGGGGGAGCATCTCCACTAGCTGGAATGCCCTGGGGCACTGTAACACCAGGCTTGAGCCTTTGAGGCTCACCGCCAGGTGTTACATTTACTGCAGGGGGAGGTGTGAACCACCTCCCCCCAGGACAGGCTTTGTTTCTGACCACAAAGTGCACAAAGGCACTCATCCCATGTGGTCAGAAACTCATCTGGAAGTGGCAGGCTGGAACAGATCGGTCAGTCACACACTAACAGTAGAGCTGGCATACAGGGTAAGATGCCCTCTGTGTGCATTTCTCAATAAATCCCCCACTGGCATCAGTTTGGGTATAATGTGCTGAGAAGTTTGATACCAAACTTCTCAGTATACAGTGTACCCATTATGGAACTGTGGAGTTTGTTTTTTACAAACTCCCAGACCATATAGTCAGTATGGCTACCCTGCACTTACAATGCCTAAGAATTGACTTAGACACTGTAGGGCCATAGAGTTCATGCGGCTATGCCCTCACCTGTGGTATAGTGCACCCTGGCTTAGGGCTGTAAGGCCTGCTAGAGGGGTGACTTAGCTATGTCACAGGTGGTGGGTTGTGGGCATGGCACTCTGAGGGGAGTGCCATGTCGACTTAGTATTTTTCTCCCCACCAGCACACACAAGCTGTGAGGCAGTGTGCATGTGCTGAGTGAGGAGTCCCCAGGGTGGCATAATACATGCTGTAGCCCTTAGAGACCGTCCCTGGCCACAGGGCCCCTGGTACCAGGGGTACCTTTTACAAGGGGCTTAACTGTGTTCCAGGGCTGTGCCAATTGTGGAGACAAAGGTACAGTTTTAGGGAAAGAACGCTGGTATTGGGGCCTGGTTAGCAGGGTCCCAGCACACTTTTAATCAAAGCTGGCATCAACAAAAAGGTAAAACGTTAGGGGGTAACCATGCCAACAGTGGCATTGTCCTACAGTAACCCATCAGCAGGCTTATTCTTTTAAGAATGAGCACCTCAATTATAGCAGCTGCATAAATCAACAAAATAAAGGGACTTGAAGATTTAACAGAGAGAGCCTTGATTATAGGTCTTCGTGTGACACAAGAGCAGCTAAGCACTGAAAAAACATTAATTTACATAATCTACTTTCAGTTCAATGTTATATATCCGCTGGGGTGCAAAGCCAGACGTTTGGGTCGGGTTTGGCTCCGGTTGCCAGCCTCTAAATATTCCAGGGCAGAGGTCATTCACAGGGGGTACCAGTTGAAAGACGCTCGAGTACTACAGTAGCAAGGAATGGCGCACCGATGGCAACACCTATTTAGAATCGTAAACAGGGCAGCTGGAGATGGCTGTAAAAAGAGGCCAAGGGAGGGGGGAGCCCAGACCGGAGCGAGCCCCTCCCTTCCAGGCTTCTGAAGGCAGGACTGTATCCTTCCCGAGACAGAGTTGCTGCAAGAGTCAGGGGGCGTGTGTTTACTACCCGGGCCCCAGTGTAACAGAAGATTACTTCAGCAGAGCCTGTTGAGTAATCCTCCTGGTCCAAGCCAACAATAACAGCACTGCAGGGCCGCGGTCCAGAGGAGTCTCAGTGGGCCCCTCACACGGGGCGCTCACTGCTCTGAGAAGGAATGGCCTTCAGGGCGCCTCCAGAAGTCACACCTTGTAGATTCTGCATCAGAACAAGATACGTGGAAGGAGCGAACAAAATACTAGATTTCCATTCGTAGAACTACTCCTATGAGCGGTGCGGATTTGCTACTTTTTGAAATTCTAACACCTGGGCTCTGGTACACCTGGAAAAAAGGCCAGTTGGTGCCCAGGCGTGACATTTTTACACGTTACTACCTACCCAAGGTGGCAGTATACGAAAAGCACCACTGCAGATCAAAGCAGCCTCCACTATGTAATTGCACATGAATTTTCTTTTTCCTCCGCGGGGATGAAAACATTTCCCCCACGTGGAGAAAACTACCCAAGATGATCTAGGGGTCTTCCATTCCTCTCTGAGGGAGGAAAGTGGATTTACTTTAGCTGCTGTTTACTTTGCAAAATTAAAGAAAGTGCAGGGGGTTCAAAGATTTCTTAGGAGGACGCGCTGGTGCTATCAAATGCTACGGATTTTCAGTACCAAGGTAACCTAGTTTGATCTCACCTCATGCCTTCCACAGCCGACACTTTCTTGCTCTTTATTCTCTCCCACTGTTTCTATTCCACCACTGTGTTCTCCCTTTGGTAATGTCTTCCTATTTTCCCTCACTCTTTCCCCGTGTTTACTTTTTACTCTTTCGCTCTCTGTCAAACTCTGATGATGAAAAACAAGCCCCAGTCCCTATAAATGCGTCCAGAGCCCCACCATATGTAACCACCAGCACAAATTAAGCACTGGCCTCAGCCCTTTACTGAACCAAACGTCCACATATTTCCAGGGTCAGAGAGAGGCAATAAGGAGTCCGTAAATGCGACAAACGCATGAGTTTATGGGCGTTTACCAACTCACAAAGCAAACTATACCATGCTCCACCCCTCTCCAATTTATGCCGACAATGTGTCCCTTTCTGGATGCATGAAATGCATAAATCAAAGTGTTAATCGGTCCGACAGCGCAAAGACTGCAAGAAAGCAGCACGAACTGTATCCAATGCCTATGAAGTATCTTGCACGCTGTGGCGCCACGAAACTGGAAGGTGCCCCCTCAACAGAACATAAAGAGGGACCCCCTCCGGCCTCACTCAGGCCAGGTGGTGTATTGAGCACCCCCCTCTCCCACTGGAACTCGAGAACCAGTAGGCGGTGCTGGCTTTGGTCAACACTGAAGTGATTTCAGATCACGACCCTGAAGCCATATAGCACGCTGCTCTGGTACAATGAAGGCAATTTCCATCCATTTTTTCCAAGCCTTCGAGGCAAGTGGGCATATTGACATTGACTGAATAGTGCAGTATTAAAAAATAA
Source organism: Pleurodeles waltl (assembly GCF_031143425.1). Taxonomy (NCBI): domain Eukaryota; kingdom Metazoa; phylum Chordata; class Amphibia; order Caudata; family Salamandridae; genus Pleurodeles; species Pleurodeles waltl. The sequence goes on from NC_090448.1 coordinate 981,476,180, forward strand.
ATTGGGATCCTATTAGGTTTACTTCTAACTCAGCCATCAAACGAGGAGGCATGTGGGTCTAGGAGGAATCAGCAAGTAAAGACAGACAACTCTGGCAGGGGTGGAAATCACAGATGTGGCTCTGGTGGAATGAGCACTATGGCATCTGGAGGATCTTTCTTGACCTAAGAATATCAGGTTTTTGCAATGGATGCTCCACCTTGAGAGAATCTTTTTCTATACTGCTTTACCATTCCTAGCACGCAGTAGCCCACGAAGAGGTGGTCATACAGACGTGGAAGTTGACTACCAACCTATGCAACCGCTCCTCCTCCTTCATGGGATGGGTGGTAGGGGGAGTAAAAGTTGGGAGGGTGATGGTTTGACCCAGATGAAAAGGAGTCACCACGTTTGGCAGGAAAGCAGCCCTGGCTCTCAATACCAACTTGTCAGGAGAAAAACAGATTAAAGGAGGTCAGGAACTGGGAGTTTGCAACTCACTCACCCATTTGGCAGAGGCGATAGTCATCAAAAACAGTTTTTGAGGGTCAACATCCTCAAGGGACAACTATGTAGGGGTTCAAACGGAGTCACTATAAGTAAAGTTTAGACTAAATTAAGGTCCCACTGAGGCACAACAATGGGAGTTGGAGGACACATTTGTCAACCTGAGAAATGCATGACAATGGGCAAACTTAAAAAGGGAGGACTGGTCCAGTAGACAGAGAAATGCAGACAAGGCCACCACAGACCATGACAGTGCCTATTGACCCCTCTGAGCAAGAAAAAGTGAATACTGAGGGACCTGAGACAGCTTGTACCTGCAAGGGGTTGACATTATTGCCCCCACACAAATAACCAAAGTTTTCCCATCTGCCCAAATAAGCAATGTTGATGAAGGGGTGATGCTCTGATAAAATGATGCCTACCGCATCTGGCGCCACCTGAAAGGAACTCAGACGTCCCAGCTCAATCTTCAAGCATGGAGGTGGAGGCCTTGGAGAATGAGATGGAGGACCATTCCCCTCGACTGGGCGCTCCTCGCATCTCAAAATTTCCTAATCGAGGTATAGCTTATGAATGAATACAGTTTTAATCAAAAGGCTGAAAACTATTGTTGACACAACCGAGGCAGTTTGTTTTCTTCTGATGGATGCTTCTACGTGCAGATTCCTCACCTGGAGAAGAACCCAAGGCATCAGACTGAATCACGAAGCTTCAAAGATCTCACCAGGCTGGCTTCAGCGATCAAGCGCCCCTGTGACACAACAGACATATGCTTCTGCTTTTTGTGTCCCCCCCCCCCGGTCACTATGGTATAACAAAAGAGGCCACAGACGCTTTTGCAACCCCTTCTGTAATACTCAGAGCGCTGATGCACATGTAGCACCAGCACTATCTTAAGAGGGTATTACCTCATTTGCATGGGGGCATGGCCCCATGCTAACGAGTGAAGCACTTTGCCTCTATGCCTGCACCATATTGCGGTTGTAGGTACAGAGGGAAACACACTCTTAGAAGGTGCACTCACATTGAGCTGCAAAAAGGTGGTGCACGATTTGTGCTCTTAACGCCAGCCCTCTGGTGGGGTGACAGATTGTTGCAGAGACACCCCAGACATCCCCCTACTGTCCGGTGCAGTCATTAGCTGCACCTGCCTGGGATCTCTCTCCCCTCTTTAAAGTGCAGTCAGCATGCCGCCTGAACTATAAAACAAGGAGCAGCTTGTAAACAGCGGCGCCTTATTTAAGTGAATGCCCTGATGTCCGTTTAGTTACAAATGAAAGAGATGGTGTTCCAGTAACATGGTGGTACGGGGCATAAGACAACATGAAGAACTGGGCTTGCAAAGTGACAGTTTTGTTTTTTACATTGTCTCTGACTTGACACACATGTAAAAATCGATTCGTATGAGTGGCTTACACCATTGACAGCTGGTGTCAATGACTCAGTGACAGGATATTCTGGAGAAACAGACTGGCTTCACGCGGGATGTGTCAGCTGGGTCCAGATTTCGTTTTATGTTTGCAAGTTCTTTGAGCCCACTATGGACGGGGGCCAGGGATTCCCCACTGTTATGCATTGCGTATGGGACAAGGAAAAACTCAGTCTTGGTTCACCAATTGTAGGAAATGCATGTTCAGTTTTTATGAGAAATAACCATGAGGGGGCAGTATTAGGGAGTGTTTTGGACAATTTATGAATAGCAGGCCCTGCAAGGTGTAATAAAGGAGATCATTTGAGCCGTGTGGGTGGGTATGTGCGTTTGGGAGGGGGAAGAGGTGGGGCTGAGACATACTCCTTAAAGGGCCAATGCACCAACAAATTGCTACAAAATAAAAGGTGCATGTGCTTGAGAGCAGTGTGGACACAGTTCCTGGCAGACACACCATGTACACAAGAGGTCAGATGGACAAGCTGTTGTTTAGTGGGAGGAAGACAGCAGAGTTGTATTATTCTGGCTCCTTAAATGTGCAATAAATTCACACAAGTGTCTCGAAACAATCCAATCCTTTCTGAATGCCCAGAGGGCACTGTAAACATGAATGAGTGGCAGAGATCATTGTTACAATTACCTTGAGAGGATATACGAGATGAGTCTCTGGAGATGCCTACAGCACAGAATACATTACAAATAAAAGCTCAACCTTCCAGCAGCCCTAAACACTTTTTTCAAGCCTATTTCAGCTGGTGCTATAGTCTTATTTAAATTAATTACAATCAATTTGTTTAATTATGTGGTTGGTACAAGAAGACCCCTGCATGGTAAACAGGTGTGTAATTCTGCTCTGTGTGCCCAACTGCTTGTGAAATGGGTATTCTGACTTTTTGTTGGTCCAGGTACCAAACTAATCTAGTATGTGTGCATAGGTCAGTCCCTGGTAACACACGGTCCAGACCCTGCTCTGAGACCCACAGGTGCGGACAAAGTACACCCTCACAATGGGAGGAATACGCTTACCATCCATGCCCGTGTTAGTCACATGAAGCGGTGTTGCTAGTGTAAAGAGTTTATGTGGATCATTAGTTCAACCAGACCGTTTCTCTGTGAAAAGCAATGTGGTTTACCAACATCTCTATTGTGTAAAGTTCTGCTGATATAACAGCCCCAGATTTTTGCGTTGGCATTCTGTGTGCATGTATGTGCAGTGAGTGTGTAACATATATATGATAGTAGAACACTGTGTGTGGTGAAAGTGTGAGTACTGGGCCCAGTGTGATCCATTATTGAATGGCCCCATGTTTAACATGGCACAAGATGGAGGGTGGATAAAACTTCCCCAGGAAGTGCAAGTGCACAGACTTCATTCCTGTGGCTGGAAGGTGGTGATACAAACACTGAAGTGAAAGAGAATGGAGACAGGTTGTCCATAGAAGTTCAATGAGGGCAGTGTGAGCAAGGGATTGCTAATTAGATTTTCCTGGGCTTTGCCATTTGGTAGATGGTAGTGGTGTGAATTGGGGCAGCAATTTATTTTCTCCAAGATAAATACTGCGTCGGGAAGTGTGATGATAACCAGGTTCAGACTTCTCTTCATTGTGCCCCTGTTTTTGATACCTGTGGTTGGAGCCAACCTCTTTGTACCTGCTGTGAGAGCCATCACTTTGCACTAATGCTGCAACTGATAAACAGCACAGAAATGGTATCTGCAAGAGAATCAACCCAAACTGGTTCTAAAACCTTAGTGGATCCACATCCCGTCTGGAAAACGAATATAAAATATCTGCCTCAGATACCCTCAGAAGTTATGTGAAGATAAAAATGTGCCCTGGGATTGATCACAACTGGGAGAGATTGCTTCTTACTAGATTCCTCCTGGGCTCAGTTAGGTCTTGGTCAATATACAAACCCTGTTGCACTTATTATTCTATTGTAGATTTTATAGAGAATTGTCGAAAGGCCTGTTTATACCAGCGATCCAAAAGGTACAGATTAAAGGTTGTAGAGACGCTCTAATTTATTTGCAATCCCTACATATGCAGGAAATATTGTACAAAATACAGAGAGGTGTTTATGCTCTCATGTTTGCACATCCGATGTGTCAATAGAGTATCCCGGGATGAGAAAGTCCTGTGTGCCATAAGAAATGTTCCAAGGGTGCCCTACTGGTAGATTACACCCAACCACCAAGGGTGTACGTTATGTTGACTGGGAACCAATCAACCACGGTAAATGTCATGAGTTACCAGGGCACACCAGAGAAGTCCGTTAAGCCAAATCAAAACATGTGGTATAGTAATAAGAGCCTTGATCACGTCTTGAAAGTCTAGTAGATTTATTCTTTCCAAATTGTGATATATGCAAAGAAAACAGCCGACACGTATTTCGTCATCTAGACTTTTTCAAGGATTATACTATTGAAAATGAAGTCCAACGTAATTGAGAATATGTCGTAATAGAATTTGACCTGAACTGGAAGATGAACTTTGTAAACTTGTAAGGTTAGCAGGGGTCACCCTTTGGTTATTGTCGCGTCGACATTTAATAGCGCCAACCGCTGGCTTCTCAGCAGTGCTTTGGGCACCGACACACTTTTGTCTTTGGATATATCACACTTTGGAAATAATAAATCTACTACACTTTCAAGACGTGATCAAGACTCTTATTACTATACTGCATGTTTTGATTTAGCTTAACGGACTGCTCTGGTGTGCCCTGGTAACTCATGAGGCATGCAGGAAATATGTTTTACAGTGTGCCTATTTTTAAAATCTGCTATTAGATTTCATAACTCAATGTAGTTTTAATATTATTTTTAATAATGTAACTTCCACTATTTTATGTTTCTCTGATATTACTTTTTGTTTTTACTTGTGAAAGGTGGTTTTAAATAATAATTGTTTTGTACAAGGCAAAATGTATTGTGTTCGTGATTGTATCTGTATGCATTTTTGTGGTCTTTCTCACCGAAATAAAGAGAGAATGAATGAGTATAAAAGTGACAACCAAAGGTGGCAAATTTGTTGCTGTACCAAGTTCTTCATTATCGCGAAAGGGAGTGCTCGCCACAGGACACAAAGTACTGCTGTGTCAAGAGGACTGATGTCTGCATGACAGACAGTCTCCCAGAGGTGAGGGAACATCGTGTGAAGTTTGCAATTTTTGCTGAAAGAGCTGAGGATCTGCCTAAAGACTAGAAGCATGCCTACTGTTAGAGGGAAGGAGCATGCCTGGACCTCCAGGAGGAGAAGCCCAGCATGCACCCACCATGAGGACCATCCAGAGGAAGCAGAGGATTCAAAGGGAATGAAGCCAGGAGGTCCCATGCGTGAAGGGATTTCATCGGTCTCCTCGAATGGTACTTCTTGTGAAGAGGACCAAGACTTTGAAGGCCAAGCATTGTTGTGTCATCAGTATCCTGCTGTGTACACAAAAGGCCAATGTCGACATTGCCAACGCAAGGGTCAGAGATAGAAGCCCTGATCGGCTCAGAGGCTGCCTCTGCAGGGGCCTTACCTGTCCAAGCAAGAGCCCTATTTGCACCTGCCTTTGAAGTTGCTACAGTCAAAGACAAGTGCCACTGATCCTGCCCAGTGGTCAATTTCTAAGTGTGAGCATCACTGTGGCCCCAGTAATAATTCAGGCGCAGGACAGGTACACATGCCCACCATGCAGAACGAGAGTTGCATCTACCGTAATGGAAGTAACTGTGGTGATTAACTGTGAGTAGAATGGGAGACTGAAGAAAGCAGAAGAATTCTGCCAACGAAATTAAAACTTTTAACGTGTGAACCTGAATTGCTGAAAGTGAACAGGACTGTTGTATGCATCCAAACACTGGTGTATTTTTGAGTGAATTGCACCTTTGCCTAATCCATGCCTAGGTCCATTTTGTACACCTAGGGTTGTTAACACTTGGAAACTCTAATAGCAGGGGTGTTGGGGCTACGGAAGGGGTGTAAGGTCTTAGTGAACATTGCAAACCCTAATTGTGCTTTGCAGTGTTTTATTTAGCTTTGTGAGTAAAACACTTTCTATTAACTAAAGAAAAGCGCTGTTCTGGAAAATATATTATTATGCTGGTGTTTGACCGTTGGGTTCTGTGCTTTAGCGTTAATGTGACCTCTCTGAGAAGCCTTTGAATGCCTCCATGTGCAGGAAGGGTGACGCTTGCCTAGTCTGCACAGCCGCAGTACTACGGACCACAGGTCATCGGGGTGAACTCCCTCAACCACAACATTTGGTGCCCAGTAGCCCCCATCTGCCCTGTATTCCCTCTGTCTCAAAAGGAGTCTGGCGCATGTTCATTTGGAGAGGTACTGACAAAGACATCACCTGAAAATTGACCACACAAGCAGTGAGAGCGGCAGGCCTGTCGAAAGTCACGCCAAAGGCGGGCTGAGTGCAGCCGAAGGTACAGACAGTGAACTACGCGTAGGCCTTGAGATTAGAAGGGGCTGCAGCTAGGGCCTGAAAACAGCAGCGAGCGTAGGGGTGAGCGGCAAGGGCGGCCCCGGAGGCAGTCGGGCAGGCCCAGCAGGACACTTTGAGGCTGCGGCCTGGGCATGCAGATGTCGACGTGGGAGTAAAGAGGCCTACAATTTAATGACGTAACCTGGAAACTCCTTATGTTCATACTCGCTCATGGCAGCCCCAATAAAAGCGCGGGCAGCCACACCATAGAAACTGGTAAAGACACTGTGAGGCAAAGAATTAGAGGGCTGAGGGGGCAAAGGTAGCACAGAGCACATGTATACTGAACACCTCGCGGTTGTTGTGGTGGTAGAATCGCAGACGTGCAGAGACACCCTACCCAATAACTGGTATAATCACGCAGTGCCGCACACAGGCGTGTGACAAGCAATAAAGAAACTGCTACGGAGTGTGGCCCACAACCACCGCAAGTAAAACAAAGGCACTGATCCGTATAACTCGGAACCCTGCAAAGAACGCTGTGAGCAGAGATGGGAAAGAATGATTAGCAGCATTCTAAATTACCATTCGAGAACAAAAAAACAGGGCGCTGCACTAATTGTAGTGCAATGACTGGAACATCTGAACTATCCGCAGGTAAGGAGCAATAATATTAAATCGCTGCTTCGCACCATGCTAAATAGCCTGACAGCCATTGATAGCATACAATACTCTCTAAACACGAGTGTAGACCAGTAAAAAGAGAGAATGGACAAACATGCCTCAAGGATGGACACAGTTGACGTCCGAATCTCGGATGCGGGAGACTCCTTAGTGGTGCATATTGAGAAAGTGTGGAAGGTGGGAAAATCTCTAGACAAAAGATTAAGATAGAGAGGCATGATCTAGAAGAAATAACATACACATACTTAGGTTCCTGGAGACCATCAGTACAGGAAGAATGGGAAGGTTGCGGAGCAACTCCTTGCAGATATACTTGGATGTGCAATTGTTTCACACCTCTTCATTATAGAAAGATTGCATAGAACCATGGCACTAAGGTCACCTATCAAGAGCCCCGGCGCGGCCAATAATCACAAGGATACTAAACTACAGACACCGAGATATAGCTTTACGACTAGCAACGGGTCTCGCCTTTCTCCGAGTTAGAGCTATTAGCAGTTGTAAACTCCCACCGGACTTTTCTTGCCACATTAAATGGAAAAAAAGAGCGCGATCGCGCTACTACAGTTCACTGGTAGTGAAACCTATCCGCAAAAGTGCAATTATCTACGTAACCAGCAAAAGTGCAATTAACTATGCAACAGGGTCGATGTCATGGAAAGCACTCGAGTTCTGCCAAGCGAGATCACGCTGCGCAAAAAGATAAAAAGTGGTCCACAAACCGAACAGAAAACAGCAAGCCTCCCATGTTTTCAGTACCTGGTCGCTGCGCTCGAGGAGGGCTAACCACCGGAAAAGGCATGACGTATGCATGCCTTCCACTAATGAAAGCAAGCAGATTTTAAAAGGCAAGCCCACAAACCAATGAAAGACATTGACGTAACATGGACGGGGCTCTGAGCCCTTTTCTAACTACTAAAGCGTCTTGCAAGCGAAACTCAGCCCTAAAAAAGTAGACTACTAGGGACTGATGAGCTCACGGTATCCAGACTTCATGCTCGCAGGACAGGAGGCAAGGCGAGTTTGGCAGCCAAGAAAAAACTGCAATTATCAGTACCATGCACATTGCTCTATCTAGCCAAACTACGATTAATGCTCTTTGAGGAAGTGCATTACTTCACAGAAGTGAGGAAAGCCAACAAATTCATCATGAGAATTAATATTAAAGAGCATTCAAGCCCAGAGAAAAACTGCAATGACAGCACAACACAGGAAAATGGAAACACTGATTAATGGAGACAAGATATGAGGAGAAAAACATGAAGCTGCAACTGTTGCAATGTGATGTGAGCAAGACGCTGATCTATGAGCATAGGACATAGTATGCACCGTCTACCCAGAGCAATCTGAGACCGCTAGAGACACAAAACCGCGATACAGAGGAACAACTGTGCCTCATATACCGCATAGAGTGTGCTAAATGAGACGTGGGATAAGAGAGGAACTGTAACAATCATGGCCACTGCTGAGAACATAAGGTGACGGGGCTCTGGCTTAGTGGCAATACCCGCATGACAGTTTGTACTAATATATGCACTGTTGGGAACAGTTACAGTTATGATTGGGGGACCGAGTTAGTGGTTTGGGGACTGGCATGAGTGGAGGGAGGAAAAGGGAGAAGTGCTTTAAGTTTGACAGATGCAAGACTAAAGGAAGAGCAATGTTTTGTGTTTGTGATAGATCATGATTTGCATTTCCTTAAGAACAGCATACTGAAGTAGCATTACCAATGACTAAGCTGGAAAGTTCAGGAAGCTCGAAAACGTATAGGGTGTCAATGCAGGAGAACTGTGTAACGTGGAATACAAAAGGGCGGAATAATGCATGTAAAGCCAGACAGGAGCTAGCATATTTAAATAATCATGACATACAAAAAGCGTTTCTCCAGGAAATGCATCTCGCAAAAAAGCCAGGAAACTAAATTTGCGTCAAACTGGGGCTCCACCAGGCACTTTACCTAATTTGTGAACTACCCTAGAGGCTTAGCAATAGTTACTAGAAAGGAAACTCCCTTCATGTTCAAGGCATCATATGCAGATAAGGTGGGCAGATTTCAATGGATACTTGGTCTACTGAAAGATATATTGTTAAATACCCATGGCGTCAGTGTGTCTACATTGAGCTTTTACCAGTGGGTCCATGCGAAGTCATTGAAAATTTCAGGGAGAGCAAAGACATGGAGAGGAGACTAACATTGTGTAAGAACCAGATTTAGAAAGACACACATTTCCCTCCCCTCAACGGCAGCAACCAAAGAACTACAACAGATACTATTTCACATAAGCTATGTAGGTGTATGACGAATACAGAGCACCAAAGCATGCAATTACATACAATACACTAGAGCCCATAACAAGTACACCAGGTTGGAATACTGGTTTGCATTTAAGGACCTCAGCACTAAACATTCTCATATAATGCACCGATCCTGCTGACACTATTGGTACCACTCAGTAGATAATTACATACGATTCGGAGATCCCCATCAGACTCATTAGTGGACGCCCCCTTTCGAAAGGAAACCAAGAGAAGCAATTAACCGCTATTTTAATAATGTTGAAACAGCAGAAAGACCAGTCACACTCTGGGAAGCGTTTAAAACGTACATCAGAGGGATCAAAGGACGCAGGTATATTAAAATCAATCAGAGCAATGACGAGACAGTCAGAGAGAGAACTCCACAGGGTAGCGGCCCACGTCAGCAAACCCAGGGATGCAACAGGGCCCATTACTGAACAAACTCATGGAGCATGCAGACGAAGCAGACAGAGATACAAAATATATGAATAAAGACAGTACAGCTATGAGATACGGAGAAGGTGAACACCCAAGCAAATCACTGGCAGGAATGGTCCAGAAACCTTGGGCTGCAGCTGCTATAGCAGAAGTTATAGCCAGACCCTCTATCTGGGGCTGGGTCCCTCCCTATGGCTCCTTTGGCCAAAAGAGTCTGCACTTCTTGGGGCAAGACTGACGTGTGTTCCTCCGAAGGATGCTCTGATGTTGGCAGGAGGTGTGGTGGGTCCAACATGAATGGCAGGGCGTAGCCAGTTTGAACGATCTGCAGGAACCACCTGTTGAAAGTTACCCTTTGCACCAGTGAAGAAAATGTCCGATTTTGCCTCCCGCAGGATGGCTGTGTGCCACTACGGGCACACTGAAGTAGCTTAAAGGCTGTTGCTGCAGCATGGAACTGGTAAGTATGTGACCACTGATGACGTGGACATTTTCTCCTTGATCTCTGCCCCCTAAAGGACTTGGATGCCTGTTGTGGGAATGGTGGGCCTTCGTATAGCTAATATGTTAACCCTCTGAAGTAGCCGCAAAACAGGCAAAACTGTTCATGGTACTCTCTTGCAGGGTTGGAAAGGCCTAAGGACTGAGATGAAGCTCTGCTATTTTCCAATTCTGAAACGGCATACGTATCAAACAGTGGTCCCCTTAGAAGCCTGTGGATTGCATCCAAGCATGCTGCCAAAACACCACTTTAGTGCCCACGGGTCTGCCCAAGCAGTCAGTAGTGGCCAGCTCAGTGCAGATGATGTACTTTGCAGCATCCTGACCATCCTAAATGGTTTGAGCCAGGTAAACCCTAAATTCATGGAATGGAATGCCGGCAAAATCTTGGCAATCATGTCTCATAAAGCATGGCTGTTTCTGCCCAGCAAATAGCTGACGTTGACTGACCACAGGGTTAGGCTGGCTGAGGAAATCATCCATTTCTCGAGTCCCTAAATTCATTTTGACTCTGTCAGCAGGGGTCGCAAGGAAAGAACCAGGGTTCCCTCTACTGGTGGAAGCCTTAATCACCAAACGTTCTGATTTAGGACACTGCATCAAGAACATCAGGGTTGCCTGGTGCCAGTCTGTGGCATCTGGCAACTTGGCTGTTCATTGGTGGTAAGAAACAGAGCTTAAACCACATGAGTATAACTGTGCCAATCAGGGCTTCATTAAATGAAAGTAAAGGTTCTGATTACGTTAGTCCTGGTTGTAAAGTACAAGTTACTTACCTTCGGTAACAAAATATCTGGTAGAGACATATTCTAGTTGCAGATTCCTTTTACTAGAATTTTTCCCCAAGAGTAAGACTGGATCTGGAGATTTTTTTCTCCGAGCAATACCCTTGAGCGTTGGTAGGTGGCGTCAGTCGACTCCGTGAGCGTCGTTGGCATTGCAGTCGCCGTGATGACGTTGGGAGTAGCACATAGACGCCGCCTCAGCATAGTGACGTCAGTTTCTTTTAACGACTTTCCACGTCAAAGGGCAGAGCCGCTAAGAACACTGAGATTGGTACGCCAGAGCTAAGTACCTGAATGGGGAATCCCTGTCCCTAGAAATCAGTTCGCAAGCGGAGAGGATGGGTGGGCCTGTAAGGAAACTGTAACTAGAATATGTTTCTACCAGATATTTTGTTACCGAAGGTACGTAACTTGTACATCAGATAGAGACTTCTAGTTGCAGATTCCCTACTTTAGAATAGATACCCAAGCACTGCCATCCTTGTAGGTGGGCTGCGAACCAAGATCATATTAGAAAGTCCTGCAGGACCAAACGACCAAAGTAGCCATCCCGACGTACCTGCCTGTCCAAGCAGTAATGTTTAGCAAACGTGTGCAGGGATGCCCACCTAGCTGCCTGGCAGATATCTAGAACAGGAACTCCACATGCTAACGCAATGGAAGCAGCAGTTGCTCTGGTGGAATGAGCACGTAAGCCCTCAGGGGGTTGCTTCTTGGCCAAAGCGTAGCACATCTTGATGCAAAGAAGTACACATCGAGAGCTGGTACGTTTTTGCACCCCTTTCTCTATTTTTGCACCCACATATCCAACAAAGAGTTGATCTTCCACCCGGAAATCTTTAGTACGATTGAGATAGAACACCAACACTCTTTTTGGGTCCAGACGTGGAGTCTCTCCTCCTCATGAGAAGGATGGGGGGGACGACGCGGAAAAAGTAGGGAAGGTGATGGACTGGCCCACATGAAAATGCATAACCACCTTGGGAAGGAAGCCTTAGTGCACAACACCACTTTTTCAGGGTGCACAGACAAGTATGGGGACTTTGAAGAAAGAGCTTGAAGCTTACTTACTCTGTGAGCAGAAGTGATGGCAACAAGAAAGACAGTCTTGAAAGTGAGGAGCCGTTGAGGGCAATGTGCATCGGCTCAAAGGGAGTACACATTAAGTAACTAAGGACAAGACAGGTCCCACTGAGACATGATAAATGGAGTGGGAGAAAATAAATGGGTGAGACCTTTAACTAATCAGATGACAATAGGAGACTTAAAGAGTGAGAGCTGATTAGGTAACATAAGAGCAAAATAGCAGATAAATACCTTTTAAGGGTGCCCAAAGCAGAGCCCTGCTGGGCTAAAGAAAGAATGAACAAAAGAACCTCAGAGAGAGGAGCAGAGAAGAGATCAACAGATTTGTTGGTACACCATGCCACAAATTTATGCCAATGACAGGTGTATACTGTTTTGGTGGAGGGACGCCTGGCTGCCAAGATAACGTCACGGACTTCGGGTGGAAGGTCAAAAGCTGTCAACTGCCACCGCTCAATCTCCACGCATGAAAGCAGAGACTCGACAGGTTTGGGTGGAGAACCGTCCCCTGCTGCTGCGACAGAAGATCCTCCTGAGGAGGCAGTCTGAGTGGAGTATCAGTGGCCATGCCCAGTACGGAGCCACCAAGATAACTTGGGCCCAGTCGTTCCTGACCTTCTTGAGAACCCTGGGTAGAAGTTGTATAGGCGGAAAGACTTAAAGGGGGCCGGAGTTCCATTCCAGACGAAAAGCGTCTCCGAGCGAGTGCCGCCTTGGAAACTCCAACGCGCAAAACAGCTGACATAGTGCATTCTATGCGAAGGCGAACAGATCTAACCAAGGCTCTCCCCACTGCTAAAAGAGACCTTGCGCCACATCCGATGGAGAAACTATTCGTGATCGGCTATGCATCGACAGCTGAGTTCGTCTGCTCTGGGGTTCAGAGAGCCTGCCAGATGTTGAACCACCAGGGTAATGTCTTGATGTTCCAGTCATGTCCAGAGGCACAGTGCCTCCTGACAAAGGGTCCAGGACCCTACTCTGCCCTGTTTGTGGCAGTACCATATGGTGGTAGTGTTGTCTGTGAACACTTGCACTACTTTCCCTTTGAGAGAGGGAAGAAATGCTTTCAACGCAAGCCTGATTGCCTGGAGCTCCAGAAGTTTGATATAGTACCCAGACTCCGCCGGAGACCACAGGCCTTTGATCTCTGCCTCTCCCATGTGGCCGCCACAACCCAGAAGTGACGCATCTGTCACTATGGATAGATCTGGCTGGGGAAGGGAGAGGGATCTGCCGCGGACCCAATGCGGATTTGAAAGCCACCACTGCAGGTCTTTTGCAGCCCCTACGAGATCTGGACCATGTCAGAGAGGTTTCCCTGATGCTGCACCCACTGGAACTTCAAGTCACACTGCACAGCCCACATATGCCATCTGGCATGTATTACTAGCAGCATGCAGGAGGACCTGAGGCCCAGCAGCCTCAGAGTCAGTCTCACCAAAACCCAAGACAGAGGCTGAAAGATCGGATTCATAGCCCGAATATCTTGGACCCGCTTTTTGGAGGATAAGCCCGAAACTCCACTGTGTCCAGAGCAGCTCCGATGAAAGGGAGCGTTTGAGAGGGAGTCAAGTGTGACTTTGGCACATTGATAGTGAACCCCAACGTGTGCAGGAGGCTCACTGTAGTCTGAAGGTGGGAGATGACTTTCTGGGGCGAGTCTGCCTTCAAAAGCCAGTCATCGAGGTAGGAGAAGACTGAAACCCCTAACCTGCGCAGATGAGCTGCAACTCACTTTCGTGAATACCAGAGGGGCGATGGTAAAGCCAAAGGGGAGCACGGTAAACTGATAGTGCTCATGACCTACCACGAATCGCAGGTGACATCTGTAGGCAGGCAGGATGGGAATGTGGAAATAAGCATCCTGCAAGTTCAACGTTACCATACAGTTTCCTGGGTGTAAGGCAGACAGGACCTGAGCAAGGGTGAGCATTTTTAATTTCTCCTTCTTGAGGAAGTAATTGAGGTCCTGAAGGTCTAGGATAGGACATAAGCCCTTGACCTTTTTCAGAACCAGAAAGTAGCGAGAATAACAACCACAACCTACTTCTGGCACAGGGACCTTCTCTATGGCTTCCTTGACCAAGAGAGCTGCGACTTCCAGGCGGAGAAGTGCCAAATGATCCTCCGGAAGATGGCTGACTGGTGGAGGCATGGCTGGTGGGGCAGATTCGAAGGGGAGGGAGTAGCCCTTTCAAACTATCTGCAAAACCCACCTGTCCGTAGTGATGGATTCCCAGTGGGGCAGGTGATGGCGAATCCTGCCGCCAACTGGATCGGAGTGAGGGGACCGACTAGGAGGGTTTGGAGGCTGCAGCGGGGACATGGGTGGATTGGGCAGACCTCTAGGTCCCTGTTTCACGCCCACGGCCACGCAGCTGCTGAACAGCATGGGTGGCACGATGGCTGGGTAAGGGACACGACAGATAGCCCCTTCTGTGGCCACAAAAGGGTGCCAAAGGCGAACTGTTGGGGTTGAGGGGCAGTGGAAAGGCCAAGGGACCGAGACTTAGCCCGGGAATCCTTGATCCTCTCCAAGGCCGAGTCCGCTTTGTCTGCAGAGAGACGGAAGCCATCAAAGGGCATGTCCATAAGAGACTGTTGGACATCCCCTGAAAAACCAGAAGTATGCAACCAGGCGTGGTGCTTCAAGGCCACCGTCATCGCAACCGATCTGCCTAGATTTGGTCGTGTCCAGGCCACATCGGATCGTGAACTTCGCCGCATCTCTCCCATCGGTGACAGCTTGAGTCACGATAGCACGGGCCTCCTCCGGTATCTACAGCAGAACTTGCGCAACTGTATCCCACAGAGAGTGGGCATAGTGGCCCAAAAGGCATGTGGTGCTCACGGACCGCAGCGCGAGACTGGAGGAAGAAAACATCTTTTAACCAAATTGTTCCAGCCTTTTTGATTCCCTATCCAGGGGTGCGGAAGGGAATGTGCCTGAGGAAGAGGAATCCTGGATGACAAGACTCTCAGACGTGGGGTGTTGGGCTAGGAATTTAGGGTCGTTCGGGGCAGGCTGATGGCGGTGTGCGATAGTCCTGTTCACAGGAGCCCATGTTGGGCTTGGATCAAGCGCCCAAGAGGACATTGGTTGAGTCTTCATTGAATGGTAGAAGGGGCTCAGATGTGGAAGCCCCTGGCTGAAGCACCGCCATCAGGAGATTTGACCTGACCTGTACAGTAGGCAGCTCAAGGCTAAGGACATCAGCCGCCCTACTGACCACCATACAATAAGTCGATGCCTCCGCCATAGCCTCGGTAGGAGGAGACAGCATGCCAGCGTCTGGAGAAGTATTCAGGCTACTGGCCTCGGCGAACTCCTGTGCCCAGTCCAAATTAGGGTCATCCTGGTATTCAAAAGGGTCCCAGGACCCCTCCAATCCGTCCCCGAATTTGTATCCATAAGAAAAAGGGTCCAAATCTGACCTGGGGTGAGTAGGCCCCATCGAAGACAGAGACGGCGTCAGCCGATTCCGAGTCGTCTGGGATAAGGATCAGGTCGACATCAATGGTGGGCACCACAGACGTTGGGAGCGTCGACAATCGAACCAGCGCTTGGGAAGGTCTCAGTAGTACGACCGGCGTCAGTGCGGATCTGGAGGGGACCTCGGTGGCCAGAGCCAAAGCCACCGGCGCAGAACCCGAAGGCCCCCCAAACAAAACCCCTTGGGCCCAAAGGCACCGTATCGGGGTCGGCCTGCCCAAAAATTAGGTGCATGGCCTCATAAAACGCTTTCAATTGGGCAGGGGTAGCTCCCGGAAGTTCAGGGAATCACGGAGCAGACCCAGAAGCAGGCTCTGAAGATGGAGGCCTCGAGCGTTGACGCTCCTCCCGCGTCGCATCAGCCGAGCAACGGGGTGAAGTCAAAAGATGACAGGACCGCTTCGACTTCTTCCTCTTACCCGGGCCCGAAGACTTGGAGGAAGAAGAATGGTGGTGGCTCTGTGAGCGGTCTGGAGACCTTCACCTCGAGCGAGACCGGGACCTACGCGGGGTTGAGCGCTGGGCCGCCATGAGCTTGAGGGACCGCTCCCTCAAGGCATTCCGGTGCATGGCCCGGCATTCGGAGCACGACTTTGGGTTGTGGTCGCACTCCAGGCACCACAAACAGATCCGATACAGATCTGTCACCAACATCATGTGACAGTCCTCGCACGGCTTGAAACCGGTCTTCGGGGACATCTCAACGAACCAAAAACTCAACAAAAAACTCAAAGGGGTCGAAATGGGTCAAAAAGAGACCAGGGTAGCTCTCTCAGGATCAGCACATGGAGCGCAAAGAGAAGAACTGATGTATGCAGGAAGCTGGCTCTGTATATACTATCTCAAAGTGAGATATAGTGTGTACAGAGTCCAGGGGTTCCCCTTAGAGGTAGATAGTGGCAATAATAGATAATACTAATGCTCTATTTGTGGTAGTGTGGTCGAGCAGTTAGGCTTATCAGAAGGTAGTGTTAAGCATCTGTTGTACACACACAGGCAATAAATGGAAACACACACTCAAAGACTTAATTCCAGGCCAGTAGGTTTTTATATAGAAAAATATTATTTTCTTAATTTATTTTAGAACCACAAGATTCAGATATCAAGTAAGTACATAAATTGTAAGGTACTTAGCTTAGGTAAATATAGAACTTTGAATGAAAATAGTAATGTACACAGTGTAGCATAAAATGGCAATAAGCTATTTTAAAAGTGCAAAATTCAGCAGTTCCTGGGGGAGGTAAGTAACGGTTAGTTTGTAAGGTAAATAAAGCACTTACAAGTTCAGTCTCTGGGGCATAGGCAGCCCACCGTTGGAGGTTCAAGTCAATCCCAAACACCCAGCACCAGTAACACAGGGCCCGTCAGGTGCAGAGGTCAAGGAGGGGCCAAATAGCATAGGCACCTATGGAGACTAGGGGTGCTCCGGTTCCAGTCTGCTAGCAGGTAAGTACCTGCGTCCTTGGGGAGCAGATCGGGGGGTTTTGTACAGCACTGGGGGGGGGGGGGGGCACAGGGGCGGCCAGGTGCAGCGTGCAAACAAGGCATCAGGTTTTGTACTGGATTCAATGGAGGGACCCGGGGGTCAGTCTGGCAATGCAGGCAGGGCACAGGGAGTCTTCTCGGGCCAGCCACCAACTGGGCAAGGATGAGGGACGCATGCTGGTCACTCCTGCACCGGTAGCTGGTTCCTCTCGGGCCTGAGGGCTGTTGGTGGAGTGCTTCTTAGAGGCGTAGGGTTCTGTGTTACCAGGTAGTTGCGGTTAGGGGGATCCTCTGGATTCTCTCTGCAGGCGTCGTCGTGGGGGTGCAGGGAGGTCGTCTCAGGGTGGACACATCTTGGGAGTCGCCTGGGGGTCCTTGCTGCAGTTTTGGTGTTTCTGGACACGGGCCAGGGGCATCGGGTGCAGAGTGTTCGGGACTCTCACTTCAGGAGTGAGTTCCTTTAAAGATGGTTTCTTCTTGGTTGTTTTGGACAAAGCCGCTGTCCACAGGGATTTCTTGGTCCTTTGGGTTTCAGGGCAATCCTCTGAGTCAGCAGAGGTCGGTGGGCCTGCTGGATGCGTCGCTGTTGTAGGTTCTTTGAATCTAGAGACAGGCTGTTAGGGCTGTGGCCAAAGCAGTTGTCGCCTCCTTCTTCTCCGTGGGGTTTTCAGGTCAGCAGTCCTTCTTCTTGTTAGGTCGTCAGGGATCTGATGTCCTGGGTTCTAAATTTAGGTGTTTGGGCTGGAGGGTAGTAGCCAATAGCTACTGTCCCTCAGGGTGGCTACACCCCCCTTGTGCCTCCTCCCCTTGGAGAGGGGCCCACATCCCTATTCCTATTGAGCTAAATCCTCCAAAATAAGATGGAGGATTTTTCAAGGGGGGGGGGGGGGTCACTTCAGCTCGGGTCACCTTAGGGGTGGACCTGGCTGAGAGGGTGACTCTTCCTTGTTTTTCTCATTATTTCCCCAGACTTGCCGCCAAAAGTGGGGGCGGTGTCCAGGGGTGAGCATCTCCACTAGCCACCCAGTGCAGGCTTTGTTTCTGGCCCAAGAGAGGACAAAGGCTGTCACCCCAGGGGGGCCGAAACTCGTCTCTCAGTGGCAGGCTGGCACAGACCAGTCAGTCCTGCACTGAAGGATTGGGTAAAATACAGGGGCTATCTCTAAGATGCCCTTTGTGTGCATTTTTTATTAAATCCAGCACTGGCATCAGTGTGGGTTTATTATTCTGAGGAGTTTGATACCAAACATCCCAGTGTTCAGTGTAGCCATTATGGAACTGTGAAGTACGTTTTGACAGACTCCCAGACCATATACTTAATATGGCCACATTGTACTTACAATGTCTAAGAATGGACTTAGACACTGTAGGGGCATACTGCTCATGCAGCTATGCCCTCGCCTGTGGTATGGTGCACCCTGCCTTAGGGCTTTAAGGCCTGCTAGAGGGGTGACTTACCTATGCCACAGGCAGTATTTTGTGTGCATGGCATCCTGAGGGGGATGCCATGTTGACTTTGCTTTTTTCTCCCCACCATCACGCACAATCTGCAATGGGAGTGCGCATGTGTTAGGCGAGGGGTCCCTTAGGGAGGGCACAACACATGCTGCAGCCCTTAGGGACCTTCCCTGGTCACAGGGCCCTTGGTACCACTGGTACCTTTGACAAGGGACTTATCTGTGTGCCAGGGTGTGCCAATTGTGGAAACAATGGTACATTTTTAGTGAAAGAACACTGGTGCTGGGGCCTGGTTAGCAGGGTCCCAGCACACTCTCAGTCAAGTCAGCATCAATATCAGGCAAAAAGTGTGGGGGGGGGGGGGGGGTAACTGCCACAAGGAGCCATTTTCCTACAACGTCACTGTGCTAAAGCAGCGTCTATGTTCTACTCCCAATGTCATCACAGTGATTATGATGCCAACGATGCCCGCGGAGTTGACCGACCCCACCTACCTGCATGCAAGGGTATTGCTCGAAGAAAAAATCACCGGATCCAGCCTGACACCTGGGGGAAATTCTAAGGTAAGGAATCTGCAACTAGAAGTCTCTATCAGATACCTTTGTCAGTATGTTAGCTCTGTTTTCTATAGTTGACAGATGTAAATCCAATACCTTCACTGCACATCTCCCTACTACGGCAAAGTACTGGACCGGCCATTGGTGGTCCAGGGGGAGAGCACAACCTATTTTCTGGGGAAGTGTCCAACACACAGGTCTCCTGCAAGTCCATGTAGAAATTGCCATCATCATAATGTTGGAAAAATAACCCCCTCATCACCATTGCCATCTGCAAAGGCTGAGTGGCTCTGACACAGGAGTGGGTCTTTCTCTGGCACCAGAGGTGTTGTTGCCATTGTTGATGCAAAGGGATCAGTGTGGAATTTCGTGCCAGAGTGTAAGTTGGAGCAGGATCAGAGGCAATTTCAGAAAGCACTGATAATGCTGAGAGTTGACCCGCCAGAGGTAACCCAACTGAAGGCCTCCAGGAATCCTTGGGGCCTGAAGGTGCAGCAAGGGAGCAGGAAGAACACCAACATTTTGCAAATGGCCTCCAATAAAGCCTCAACCTGTTGCAATGTCACCGATGGGCCTGGAAACTAGGGGTACATCAGGATTAGCCACAGCATCAACTCCTCAGCAGGGAACCAGGAACAAGACTGTGAAGAACATTGATCTCCTTGTGACTACTCAGGTTGAGTGGTGGGACTGGGACGAATCCCAATTAGCCTTCCTGTGCTTCCACTTCGACATTTCTGAACACTTGGACCACCACAAGGACATGTCGCAGGAACAGCCTTAGGGGTGGTAGCTTGTCTACACTCTTGACTTTGAGTGGGAGCAGGACTTCCACAACTTCTTTTGGTGTTCAGTGACAAACAGCTTCACTGCATTTCTGAATCACCTTCAGGTTCATAAGGGGCACACCCCTCGCAGAACTTTGAGTCTCCACAAGGTTTAAACCTTGTAATTTTAGGAGGGAACATAGTAGTTCCTTTGCAAACTGGGAAAAATAATCTTGCAAAAACAAACTTGTCAGTAACAACGATCCATGCATGAAGGCATGAGCAGCGGCACCTATATTTGGCTCTATGGTAATTTACTGGGTGGAATAAAGTCAATGCGGAGGAGCACCAGGCTACCTACTACAGCCAAAAAAGCACTCTGCAGAGCTTCATCATTGGCAGGGCTACAAGGATTATGCATTATGTAGGACCATATTAAGTGGCAATGTTGCCTCGAAGTACTATTATCCATTTGAGCTAGAAACAACATCGTTAGTAAAATCTGCAAATTATGGGGCAGATCTGGTAAATGAAAAAGTTGCTTACATTTAATGCCAATTTTCTTCACTAGAATCTGAAAAAAATAAAAAACACTGAATAGTTCCACCCATGTGTGGGTTTCAGAAGCACGTTACAAAATAAAAACTACCCTCTTCTGTAAATATATATATATATACATATATATATATATTTTTTTTCTTTAAAACAAAAGGTCTGACAGCCTACTAAAGACTAAAGTTGCCACTTTTCATTTACTGTCTTTTAAAAAAAGTAGATACTTCAAATTTCAAATGTGTCACTAAAGAACAAGTTACTTACCTTCAATAACCCCTTATGTGGTAGAGACTATAACTAGCTGCAGGTCCCTGAGAACAAGATTTAGATGCCACTGAGGCATAATAAATGGCCAGAAGGGAAATGTGATGTGAACCTTTAAGAGACCTAGCCACAACAGATGACTTAAA
Source organism: Pleurodeles waltl (assembly GCF_031143425.1). NCBI lineage: Eukaryota > Metazoa > Chordata > Amphibia > Caudata > Salamandridae > Pleurodeles > Pleurodeles waltl. The sequence continues at coordinate 981,497,034 of NC_090448.1, forward strand.
TATGGAAAGTTGGTCCGGCACTGGCAAAAATGTCATAATGGCTGATAGATAACCTTTAAATGTGCCCAGAGCAGAGCCCTGTGGGGCCTACAATAGAGCATGGAGAAGGAACCTACAAAGAGGTGCAGAAAGAGGGTTGATGTTGTGGGAATCACACCATGTCACAAACAAATCCCAACAGCAGGGGTGGATGAGGCACACCTGGCTGCCAGAATAACATCACCGACTTCAGAAGGAAAGTCGTAAAGTGAAGGATGTGCACGTTCGGGTGCAGAACCCTCCCCTGTTGCTGCAACAGAAGATCCTCTTGAAGACGAAACCTTATCAGAGGACCGATGATCATGCTCAACAGCTCGGGATTTCAGACTCTCCAGGCCAAATCCAGAGCCACAAGAATAACTTGAGCCCAGTTGTTCTTGATATTCTTGAGAATTCTGGGCAGGAGTAGTATTGGGGGAAAGGTGAACAAGAGGCCAGAGCGCCTCTTGTGATGAAAATCTCTGAGCAAGAGCCACCTTTGACTCTTTAGTGCTCAAAACTGCAGACATTTTGTGTTGTCAACGGTAGCAAAGAGATCTAACAAAGACTCTCCCCACTTCTAAAAGAGGCCCTTGTACCACCTCTGGGTGGAGATACCATTTGTGAACTGCTGGCGTTCAGAGGGCCCCACCAGGTGTTGAACCACAAGGAAATGCCATGGCTTTCCAGCTATTTCCAGGGAAGTAGAGCCTCTTGAGAAAGGATTCACGACCCCACCCCACCCCACTTTGTTTGTTGCAATATCACATGGCAGTGATGTAGTGTCTACTGAGATATCAGGTCCCACTGCAGAGCCTGCATATGCCAACTGGTACGAGTTACAAGCAAGATGCAGGAGGCCATGAGGCCCTACAATCTCTGGTTCATTCTCACTGAAATCCAAGATAGAGGCTGAAACATCGGTATCATAGCCTGAATATTCTGGACTCACCACTTGGGAGGATAGGCCCAAAACTGCACTGTTTCCAGAATAGCTCCAGTGAAAGAGAGAGTCTGAGAGGGAGCCAGGTGTGACTTTGGCACGCAGATTGTGAACCCCTGCAAGTGCAGAAGTCTCACCGTAGTCTGGAAGGGGGAGACAACTACCTGGGGTGAGCCCCACTTCAACAGCCAATTGTCAATTTAGGTAGAGTGGAACCCCTGATCTCCACAGAGGAGCTGCAACCACGAGATTCACTTTCGTGAACACACGAGGGGTGCTGCAAGGAAGAAGGGGAGCACAGCAAACCAAAAGTGCTTTTGGCCTTCTGTGAACCGCAGGTAATGTCAGTGGGCAGGCGGGACGGGGATGTCGAAAATATGGGTCCTGCAAGTCCAACGCTACCATCCAGTCTCCTGGGTCTAGGACAGACAAAACTTGCGCAGGCGTGAGACTTGAGACTGAGTAGGTGCAGATTTCAGATAGGGCGAAGACCTCTGTCCTTCTTGGGCACCAGAAAGTTGTGGGATTATGACCTACTTCCGATGCAGGCACCCCTCTCATTGGCTCCCTTGGCCAAGACAGCCAGCTTTTCCAGACAGAGCAAGGAGAGGTGACCCACCGTCAGCTGGTTGTAAACTGGGTGGCATGGGTCAAGGGACAGTCATAAAGGGGAGGAACTAGTTCCTTTGGACTATTTGCAAATGACAACGGTCCGAGGTTAGGTACTGCCAGTGGTGCAGGTGATGGCGTATCCTGGAATCTACTGGAAGTCCATGAAGGTCGGAGGGAAAACTTAAGGGGTTGGTGGGCTGGCCAGACGTCTGGCTACCTGTCCCACATGCTCCATGGGACCCACGTCCTCTGCCACAAAAAGGCTGGGATGCCTGTTGGCAGTGGCGGCCATGGACGCAGTTGGAGACTATTTCTGTGGCCACAAAAAGGGCAGAAGGCAGACTGTGGATGACGAGAGGATTAGACAAGCCCAAGGACCTGGCTGTAGCTCTACTGTCCTTAAAGGGCTCCACCACTCAATCCGCCTTCTCTTCAAAAAGACAAGAGCCATCAAAGGGTAAGTCCATAAATAAGGCTTGGAAATCCTCTTGAAAAGGGCAGTGGTTCTCAGCTAGGTGTGGCACCACTAGGCCACCTGCGATGGAATCGCTCTACCCAGCAAGTCTGTCTTGTCTAGTCCACATTGTATGGTGAATTTTGTTGTGTCTCTCCCGTCAGCAATAGCTTCGGAGAGTATGGTGTGGGCCTCCTCCGAGATCATTGGCAGCACTTATACAGCCAAATCCCTGTTTGATTGAAATATGTGTTCAATGACCGCAGTGCTAGGCTGACAGAAGAGAACATTCTCTTGCCAAATGTATCCAGCCTTTTGGATTCCCTATCTGATAGAGTGGTATGGAATGCACAGGGATTGATCCCAGAGGCAGAGGCTTGGAGGACCAAGCTGTCTGGGGTGGGGCGCTGGGTAAGTATGCTGGGGTCCCCAGAATCAGGGCGATGGCAGCAAGTAATTTTCATATGCACAGGAGTCAATGCGCAGGGTTTGGACCAGGCCTGAGCAGGACTTCAGTAAGGGCTTGTTAAAGGGGAGTAAAAGTTCAGAAGGGGTGACTCCTGGTTGAAGCAACTCGTAAAGACATTCGTCTTGACTGCCACTGTGGGTAGGTGAAGGTCATAGACCTCAGCCGCTCTACACACCACCATAGCGAAAGAGGCTCCATCCTCCATAGCGACTGTAGCAAGAGAGATCAGGCCCATGTCAGCTGAGATGTCTAACCCACTGGCCTCTGACAGTTTCTCATACCAGTTGACTTCATTCTCATCTAGGGAATTTTTGTATCCACAAGGGTCCTCAGACCCCTCCCATTCTTCTCCCTCTCCAGCCCTGTCAAATGTAAAAGGAATTGGCTGTGACCCGGAGAGCCATGGAACCAGCATTGGGTGACCACTAGCCCACTCCGTGTTGCTGTAGGGAATGACGATGGGAATGGCGCTGCGGGGTCGGCCAACGTTGAGCAGAGAGGAGCTTGAGGGATCGTGCCTTCGGATGTATGGTGTGGCATTCCTCGCATGTCCTGGCCATGGTCCCTCTCCAAGAACCAGAAAGACACCAAGTTTGTGTCTATCACAAACATTTGCCTGTAACAGGCACCACATGGTTTCAAACCAGATGCTTTGTTAAGGGACATTCTGTCACACCAGGAGAGAAAAATCTCAAAAAAGTGTTGACAAAAAGTCCAGAAAAAAGCCAGTCAAAAAACAACAGACGGTAGCTCGGACTGTGTCAGCGCTATTTGCAGTGGAAAGGAAAAAAGGATATGTTACTTACCTGTAAATCCTAGTTCTCTTCCAGGGGTACCCTTATCAAAGTCATAAACACTGAATATTCCAGCCCACATGCGGGGACCCCGGAACATAGATAAACACATATGTATATGCATTAAATGTATGTGTATATATATATATATATATATATATATATATATATATATATATATGAGTAATAATCTTGAAGAGAATTTTAGTACATATATATCATATACATATGTAAAAAAAAAAATGTAGTCTATGTTGACAAACAGGCTAAAAATGTCTTATTTTTCTTTAACCGGTACTGTGCCGCGGACGAGGTGATCTCGTCCAAGAGATCACCTCGTCCTGCACCCGACCCACGGGGGAGCGCTAGCACTCCCCCCGTCGGCCCCCCACCCACACCCCCCGGTCGTGGATGGAAGGGGAATCTTTTCCCCTTCCACCCCAACTCCTCACTCGGCAATCTGATGACATCAGAGCGCTCACAGCGCACCGACGTCATCAAGTATTGCTGAGGACGCGCTGGAAGCCATTTGCTTCCAGCAGGTCGAGGGAGAAGACACAAAGTAGGTGAGTCCTTCCCTTTTTGGAGGGTTTTGGGGGGTGTTGGGGGGAACAGACACAAGGGGAAAGGAAAGGGTTTTTCCTTTCTCCCTGTGCCTGTTTTCAGTGGATTCCTGCTCCACGATTGCGGGCGGGGCCCGCGATCGTGGAGCTGGAATCCCCACTAGGCACCAGGGATTTGTTTTTAGGCTTAGTTTTGGGAGGACCCCTTGGGCAAGGGTCGCTCCCATTGGGGGCTATTTTTTTCCTATTTCGGCCCCCCCTGGGGGCAGATTGGCCGATTTTCCGGCCGATCTGCCCCCGGGGGGACCGAAAACCACTAGACACCAGGGACTTTATTTTGGTTATGTTTTTTGGGAGCGAGCCCTTGGGCAAGGTTCGCTCCCATTGGGGGCTATTTTTTTTCCCTATTTCGGCCCCCCCTGAGGACGGATCGGCCGATTTTTCGGCCGATCTGCCCCCAGGGGGGGCCGAAAACCACTAGACACCAGGGAATTTATATTTGTTATGTTTTTTGGGCGCGACCCTCTGGGCAAGGGTCGCTCCCATTGGGGGCTATTTTTTTAATCCTATTTCAGCTCCCCCGGGGATCTGCAACCCAGGGGGGGGTCCAAAAACCATTAGACACCAGGGAATTTATTTTCTTTATGTTTTTGGGCAGCGACCCCTTAGGCAAGGGGAATAATTTCCCGGGGGGAATAATTTTTTATATGTTTTGGACCCCCTGGGGCTAGATCAGCCATGTTTTTGGCCGATATGGCCCCCGGGGGGGTTGAAACCCACTATGCGCCAGGGATTGTGTGGTGTGTGTGTTTTGTGTGTTTGGGGGCACCCCTTGGGCAAGGGTCGCCCCCCCAAAGGGGGGAAATTTCGTATTGGCCATCTCTGTCACCCTTGGGGGCAGAGGGGCCTATTTCTGTAGGCCCATCTGCCCCCAAGGAGGGCAGAAACCACCAATACGCCAGGAATTATTTTTTTCCCCCTTTTTTTGTTTTGGGCTGGGGGTGCCCCTTTTTGCCCCCTTTGGCAAGGGTTGCCCCCTAAAGGGGGCACAGAGCTGTTGGCCATTTCTGCCCCCCTTGGGGGCAGATCGGGCAATTTTTTTATGCCCATCTGCCCCCAAGGGGGGCAGAATCCACTTAGGCACCAGGGATCCTGTGTGTGTGTGTTTTGTGTGGGGAGGGGGATGGCACCTTTGGCAAGGGTCGCCCCCCAAAGGGGGCACATTAGTGATGGCCATTTCTGCCCACCTTGGAGGCAGATCAGATATTTTGTTTAGGCCCAGAAGGCACCAAGATGTCAGAGATTTTTTTTTTGTGGTTCTCTTTGTTTTTTTGTGTGCAGGAGGCACCCCCATTCGTCCCCCTTGGCAAGGGCCGCCCCCCAAACAGGGTACAGAGCTGTTGGCCATTTCTGCCCCACTTCGGGGCAGATCAGCCTATTTTTTCTTTTAGGCCCATCTGCCTCCTAGTGGGGCAGAAGCCACTTAAGCACCAGGGACAATTTCTAAGTTGTTTGTCAACTGGCGAAGTACTTGTATTTGTGATTATAACAGTTTATTTCTTCTTTTTGTTCTAGTTCAAAGCTTTTGCTTCCTTTGCTGTGGATCCTTGCGGTTTTGGCAGTAGTTGTCCTGCGGTTTGCGTAGTTGCATGTTTTAGGTAAGTGAAAGCAATTTACTCCAAAGGAGTATTGTTGACAAGCATGAATGACATGTTTGTATGTGGTGTACTAAATGCAGTATTGTGTGTGAAATTGTCCTTAGATTTGAGCACAATGATATTTGTGTTGTCATATGTCTTTATTTGCTTTTTTCTTTTTAGTGGGATATCATTGGTGATTGCTGTGTCTGTGCAGAGTAGTTGCTGGTGAGTAGCTTTTTCAGGCAAGTGAGTGGTATAGTTTTTTTAGTACATAACTCTTTGTGATAAAGCTACACTTTGTTTATTACTTATTTTAGTGCTAATTGTTGTTGGCAATCCATTTGTTGTTAGTGAGGATCATGGCTAGCCGCAGAGTGACCGCTCAGCAGGTTGTTGGCATGCTCTTTGAGTCGTCTTCAGACCATGATTATGAGACTGACTCTGCGTCTGAAGCAGAGGAGGAAGTGAGCGATTCTGGCAGTGAGTTTTCTGTCCGAGAGTGTTCTTCTGATGAGGAAGCTACTCTCAGTGCAGATGAAGGGCCTGTGTTAGAGGAGGACATTGATGTGCCAAGAGTGCAGCAGCCTGGGGCTGAAGGGTTTCCCATTAGAAGACCTGACACCTGGATTGCCCCAAACATGGAGCAGCCACAGTTACCTGCATTTACTGGTCTCCCAGGGTGTAGAGTCAATACGGAAAACATTTTGCCTCTCCATTTCTTTCACTTGTTTATGTACAATGTATTTTGGGAAGAGATTGTGGAGCAGACTAATTTGTATGCAGAGCAATATTTGAGGGACAACGCTGCCAGACTTAGGCCTCAGTCTCGAGCTACTCAGTGGGTTCCCACTTATCTGGAAGAGATGAAAAAGTTTTTAGGTTTGACTTTTTTGATGGGGTTGATCAGGAAGCCGTCACTGGCTTCTTATTGGTCTACTAGTCCCTTGATGGTAACGGCTATATTTCCTGCAACTATGACACGTAATCGCTATTTGCTTCTTCTTCGTATGCTGAATTTTGTAGACAATGCTTTAGCCTTGCCACGAGATCACCCTGATTGTGACTGTCTTTTTAAGATTAGGCCTGTCCTTGATCATTTTGTAGATCGGTTTTCAGAGGTCTATGTTCCAGGCAAAGAGTTAAGTGTGGACGAGTCTTTGGTCCTTTTCAAGGGGCGTTTAGTTTTTAAGCAGTACATTCCTAGTAAGAGGGCACGGTATGGGATTAAATTGTATATGCTGTCAGAAAGCAGTACAGGATATGTGTATAATTTCCGGGTCTACACTGGTAGGGATTCCAGTATTGACCCTCCTGGTTGTCCGTTTGGAGTTAGCGAAATAATTGTGTGGAACTTGGTAGACGACTGTTTAACAAAGGTCACCATTTGTACGTAGATAATTTCTACACTGGAGTGCAGTTGTTCAAGGAGTTGTTTAGAGTGTACACTGTTGCTTGTGGCACAATCCGTTCTAACTGGAAAGGCTATCCAAGGGAGCTTGTCTGTAAAAACCTTGAGAGGGGACAGTGCAGTGCTTTGCGGAATAATGAGCTGCTAGCTCTGACATTTTCAGACAGGAGGGATGTGTACATGCTATCTACCATCCATGAAGAGTGTACTTCCCCTGTGACTGTTTGGGGTCAGGTTGCGGAAGTGCGCAAACCTGCTTGCATTTTGGACTACAATAGGCACATGGGTGGTGTTGATAGAGTAGATAAGAGGTTGGAACGTTACACTGCTCTTCGTAAGTCTTACGTGTGGTATAAAAAGTTGGCCCTACATTTATTTCATTTGGCAACTTTTAATGCTTTTATTGTGTTCAAGGATTGTTCACCTGAGTCAATGATGACATTTGTTAAATTTCAGTAGTCAGTGATAGAAAGCCTTATTGTGGTGAAACAGGCAAGAGTTCCTAGAGTAGAAGTGATGGAGGATGTGGCTAGATTGAAAGATCAGTACTTTCCAGATCACATTCCTCCCACTCCCAAAAAAGACTTGCCCACGAAGAAATGTAGAGTATGTGCCCGGAGAGCAATCCCGAGGGAGAGCCGGATGTACTGCCCCGATTGCCCTTCAAAGCCTGGGCTGTGTGTGCTCGGCTGTTTTAGAAGTTACCACACCACGAAAAACCTTTGGGAAATACCGTGAGCGTAAACTGCCTATTTTATATTTTCATATGTTCAGTTTCACAGTTGGCATTACTGTCATGTATTTATTTAGAGCTTTTTTGTTTGTAGTTTTGTACTTATTTTATAATTAGTTAGTGGTTTCTTTGTTCTTTATAAAAATTTTAAAAAGTGATGGCGGTGTGCGTGGGGTGGTGCTTGGCTGGCGGTGTGCGTGGGGTGGCGCATGGCTGGCGGTGTGCGTGGGGAGGCGCTTGGCTGGCGGTGTGCGTGGGGAGGCACTTGGCTGGCGGTGTGCGTGGGGAGGCACTTGGCTGGCGGTGTGCGTGGGGTGCCGCTTGGCTGGCGGTGTGCGTGGGGTGCCGCTTGGCTGGCGGTGTGCGTGGGGTGCCGCTTGGCTGACGGTGTGCGTGGGGTGCCGCTTGGCTGGCGGTGTGCGTGGGGTGGCGCTTGGCTGGCGGTGTGCGCGGGGTGGCGCTTGGCTGGCGGTATGAGTGGGGTGGCGCTTGGCTGGCGGTATGAGTGGGGTGGCGCTTGGCTAGCGGTGCCAGTCAAACGCCAGTCCACACACTCATCAGCTGGTGTGATTGCTGTATCAGGCATGTGGGCGTATGAAAGTGATGGGCCCTTGACTGGCGCTGTCTGTTGATGCGAGTGTTGTAATGTGCTGGGCCCGTGGCTGGCGGCGTGAATGGTCTTGTGCATGTCATGTATGAAAGGTGTGTGAATGGACTGTAAAGCGGTTGGTGCCTTGCCGTGGCTTTACAGCTCACGAGCTGTGAGTCATTGGTTCAGTTTTTTGGCCTTTCAGTTATTAACAGTGCATTTCACTTTTGTGAAATCTCTAGTTAATAAAATTTGGTCTACTGAACCATCACTCACCCTCGTGCCAAATCCAACCAGTATGTGTGGTAAATATTAAAAAACCTGCTCCGCTGTAATCAGGCGTCGCAGCACACTTGTGACACGCTAGGTGTCTCAGGTGGGCCCCGATAATGAAGCATGCCACCAACTTGGTTGGTGGGTGAGGGGTCTTTTTCACATAACCTAAGTGCGTTTCTTTTCACAATTTTAGTGTTTGGCACATCACAGACATATGTAGACACATCAAAATGATTTATTACAAAACTACCTGTGTTTGGGGGGGGGGGGGAAGGGGGCACCTATGTTTTTGTTCCTGGGTGCGGCCTTCATCTAGGGAAACCCAGACATTTTTTAAAACTAGTCACCCCAAGGAGTCCAGGGAGGTGTGGCTTGCGTGGATCCCCCAACATTTTCTTACCCAGACTCCTCTGCAAACCTCAAAATTTGCTTAAAAAAGCATATTTTCCTGACTTTTCTTTGTACGATCACCGCTCCAGCACACAATTCCTACTCCCCAGCGTTCCCCTCAGTCTCCCAAGTAAAATGACACCTCACTTGTGTGGGTCCCCAAAGCAGAGTCAGCCTAAAGATGTATAAAAGAAGAATATGTGCTTATCAACTCGCTGTGCTATCCCCATAATCTCTACAAGTTTGTGGCCTTTTTCTGTTGCGGGCACCTGGCCCACCCACACAAGTGACCTATCATTTTTATCGGGAGACTTGGGGGAACGCTGGGTGGAAGGAAATTTGTGGCTCCTCTCAGATTCCAGAACTTTCTGCCACCGAAATGTGAGGAAAACGTGTTTTTTTTTACAAATTCGGAGGTTTGCAAAGGATTCTGGGTAACAGAAACTGGTCAGAGCCCCACAAGTCACCCCATATTGGATTCCCCTAGGTCTCTAGTTTTATAAAAAGCACAGGTTTGGTAGGTTTCCCTATGTGCCGGCTGAGCTAGAGGCCAAAATCTACAGGTAGGCACTTTGCAAAAAACACCTCTGTTTTCTGTAGAAAAATGTGATGTGTCCACGTTGTGTTTTGGGGGCATTTCTTGTCATGGGCGCTAGGCCTATCCACACAAGTGAGCTATCATTTTTATCGGGAGACTTGGGGGAACGCTGGGTGGAAGGAAATTTGTGGCTCCTCTCAGATTCCAGAACTTTCTGTCACCGAAATGTGGGGAAAAAGTGTGTTTTTAGCCAAATTTTGAGGTTTGCAAAGGATTCTGGGTAACAGAAATTGGTCAGAGCCCCACAAGTCACCCCATATTGGATTCCCCTAGGTCTCTAGTTTAAAAAAATGCACAGGTTTGGTAGGTTTCCCTAGGTGCCGGCTGAGCTAGAGGCCAAAATCTACAGGTAGGCACTTTGCAAAAAACACCTCTGTTTTCTGTAGAAAAATGTGATGTGTCCACATTGTGTTTTGGGGCATTTCCTGTCGCGGGAACTAGGCCTACCCACACAAGTGAGGTACCATTTTTATCGGGAGACTTGGGGGAAAATAGAATAGTAAAACAAGTGTTATTGCCCCTTGTCTTTCTCTACATTTTTTCCTTCCAAATATGAGAGTGTGTGTAAAAAAAGACGTCTATTTGAGAAATACCCTGTAATTCACATACTAGTATGGGCACCCCAGAATTCAGAGATGTGCAAATAACCACTGCTCCTCAACACCTTATCTTGTGCCCATTTTGGAAATACAAAGGCTTTCTTGATAGCTATTTTTCACTCTTTATATTTCAGCAAATGAATTGCTGTATACCCGGTATAGATTGAAAACCCACTGCAGGGTGCAGCTCATTTATTGGCTCTGGGTACCTAGGGTTCTTGATGAACCTACAAGCCCTATATATCCCCGCAACCAGAAGAGTCCAGCGGACCTAACAGTATATTGCTTTCACAAATCTGACATTGCAGGAAAAAGTTACAGAGTAAAACATAGAGAAAAATGGCTGTTTTTTTCACCTCAATTTCAATATTTTTTTATTTGAGTTGTTAGTTTCTGCAGGAAACCCTTGTAGAATCTACACAAATGACCCCTTGCTGAATTCAGATTTTTGTCTACTTTTCAGAAATGTTTAGGTTTCTGGGATCCAGCATTGGTTTCACGCCCATTCCGGTCACTGACAGGAAGGAGGCTGAAAGCACACAAAATCGTTAAAATGGGGTATGTCCCAGTAAAATGCCAAAATTGTGTTGAGAAATTGGGTTTTCTGATTCAAGTCTGCCTGTTCCTGAAAGCTTGAAAGCTGGTGATTTTAGCACCGCAAACCATTTGTTGATGCCATTTTCAGGGGAAAAAAACACAAGCCTTCTTCTGCAGCCCTTTTTCCCATATGTTTTTTAAAAAACGAAATTTTCACTGTATTTTGGCTAATTTCTTGGCCTCCTTCAGGGAAACCCACAAAGTCTGGGTACCTCTAGAATCCCTAGGATGTTGGAAAAAAAGGACGCAAATTTGGCGTGGGGAGCTTATGTGCACAAAAAGTTATGTGGGCCTAAGCGAGAACTATTCCAAATAGGCAAATAAAGGCCTGGCACAGGAGGGGGAAAAGGTCTGGCAGCGAAGGGGTTAATTAAACTCCTCAATTAGAGGTAAAAACCTTTCTGCAATCAAAGGAGAGAGCATAGAAAGTATACACTATTCCATGTAAAGAGAAGAAATGCAGTGAAAATACAGGGGCATTATTACCCAATAGGCTGCATCCAAATTCACATACCAGAACCCAAAAACTGGTACTGTGCCTTTAAGGCCCTGAGCACCTCCAGTATCCCACCATGCCTCAGAGGTGAGAGTGAGGTAACAGTTGGGTTACAGTTAAGTCAGTACTTTTTTACGGTGATAATATGAGTAGGTTAGAGAAAGTAAAACTGCTGTACCTCTAGAATAACGTCCTGGGAGGAGGGTGGGTTGTTTATGACTTTGATGAGGATACCCCTGGAAGAGAACTAGGATTTACAGGTAAGTAACTTATCATTCTCTTCCAGGGGATCCTTATCAATAGTCATGACCACTGAATAGATTAGCAAGCCCATCCCATACCCCTGTGGATGGAGAGCTAGAAGCACAAGCAGTTTACTTGTCTTAGTTAAATACATTTCTTAATGAAGCCTGACCCACTAGAGTGTCTGTCTTAGCATCTGAATCTAGACAGTAATGTCTTGTAAAAGTATGTACCGATCTCCACGTTGCAGCCTTGCAAATTTCGGAGATGGGCACGTTCCTGAGAAGGGCTGCCGTTGATGCCTTTCCCCTTGTGGAATGAGCTTTAGGCCTGGCAGTCAATTGTTTGTTAGCCAATTGGTACGCAATCAGAATACATGAGACCATCCACCTACAAATAGTCTGTTTTGAGGCCGCCCTGTCCGTTCTCATGTGGCCATAGTTTATGAATAATTGATCAGATTTTCTGATCTCTTTAGTCTTATTGAGATAAAACTTCAACACTCTTTTCAAGTCTAGGGAGTGCAAAGTTCTCTCTGCTGGTGTAGAAGGTTTGGGGAAGGATTTTGGAAGAGATATGGTCTGATTGATATGAAAGTCAGAAACCACCTTAGGTAAGAACCCAAGATGGGTCCGTAAAACCATCCTGTTACCATGAAACACTGTATAGGGTTCTTCTGAACAAAGAGCCTGAATTTCGCTGACTCTTTTGGCTGGATGAATCGCAACAAGAAAAGCTGTCTTCCATGTAAGATGTTGCAAAGAGGCTTTGTGTATGGGCTCAAATGGAGGGCCCATGAGTCTAGACAAGACCACGTTCGATTCCCACAGAGGGGAAGATGTATGAACCGGTGAAAACACTTTTCTCAAGCCCTCTAGGAAATCCTTAACCACTGGCATAGTAAAGAATGACATTTGTGAGGGCGATTTACGATAAGCAGTAATGGCAGACAAATGTACCTTAATGGAAGAAAACTGCAATCCTGACTTTGCAAGATGGAGGAGATAGGGTAGAATAACCTCCTCTTGAGCCAGAATAGGATTGAAGCCGTTCTGTACACGCCACATGTAGAACCTCTTCCACTTGAATGCCTAAGAGCACTGTGTTGAGGGTCTTTTGGACTCCTTTAGAATATTCAATGACCATACTGCAGGAATTCAGGAGCCATGCCGTCAAGCTGGTTGGGATGCAAAACTTTCCCCTCTAATTTGTGGAGAAGATCCGGACTGCACGACAGACTCCAGTGAGGCTTTTCTGATAACTGGAGGAGATCCATGTACCACCATTGACAGGGCCATTTTGGGGCTATTATTATCATCCTGGTTTTGGCCCTGTAGAATTTGTTGATCACTGTGGGAATTAGGGGAATGGGAGGAAAGGCATAGAGAAATGTCTCTGACAAGTCTATCAACAGGCATTCCCCCTCGTCCCTGGTTGGTAAAACCTGGATGCAAAGTCTCAGCATTTTTTGTTCTTTTCCTCAGCAAACAGGTCTAACTAGGGATATCCCCACAGTTGGAAAATGTCTGTTACAACGTAGTTGTGCAAGTCTGAAAAACCGCGGCTGAGGGCATCTGCTTGTGTTCTGTTCCCCTGGAAGGTGAACCGCTGTGATTGTCAGCCTTCTTACTAATAGCCAATGCCAAATGGTTTGTGACCCTCGAGATAGAGGGCGAGATCGAGTGCCCCCCTGTTTGTTCAAATAGTACATCGTGGTAGTGTTGTCTGTTTGGACTAAGATGGAGTTACCCTTGATGGAAGGGTGAAAAGACTTGAGGGCTAGATGCACCACTTTGAGTTCCAGCAGATTGATGTGATATTGCTGTTCTTTGTCTGACTGCAGTCCTTGTGCTTGTAGAGAGCCCATGTGGGCCTCCCAGCCTTGAAGCGATGCATCCGTTACCAGCGTCTGGGTAGGAATGCTCTGTTGAAAAGGAACCCCTACCAACAGATGTCGGTGAGTCCACCATTGTAGTGTGTTCTTTGCTATCGGTGAAAGAGTTATTTGTCTTCCCATTTGTCCGCAAACTGGCAGGAGGCAATGGAACCTTGGAGCGACGCTATTTGTCTGGCCGTTGGCCGTAGTGCGTGGAGTACACTTTGACATTTCTGTGCGATTGATAATAGTCTCTCCTCCGAAGGATACACTTTTTCAAGGTTTGTGTCCAGTCTTGCTCCCAAGTAGTGGAGCCTCTGGGTTGGAGTCCATATGGACTTCTGTAGATTTACTCGAAGACCTAGGGATTTGAAGATATACAGAGTGATTTTTAGGTGTTGCAAGGTTTGGACTGAAGTGCTGCCTTTCCGTAACCAATCGTCGAGGTATGGGTAAATAAAGATCTTTTTCTTTCTCAAGTGTGCTGCTATTGTTGCTACACATTTGGAAAATGTTCGAGGGGCTGATTTTAGCCCAAAGGGTGGTACCCTGTATTGGTAGTGTTGGGATGCAACTACAAAGCAAAGGAACTTGCGGTGTTTCACTGCCACTAGGATGTGAAAATATGCATCCGGTATATCTATGGAACACATCCAGGCCCCTTGACATAGTTGGGGAAAGATTTGGTGAAGGACAAGCATCCTGAATTTTTCTTTTCAAATGTGCTTGTTGAGATGTCTCAGATCCAAAATGGGTCTGAAAGCTTTGTCTGGACCTTTCTTCTATACCAGGAAATAGCCGGAGTACACCCCTTTTCCTCTTTGGGAAGGTGGAACTTTCTCGATAGCTCTTTTTTGTAGCAGAATGAAAACCTCTTCCTGCAGGAGAGGCTGGTGATGACAAACTGTTTTTGTTGGTTGCACCGGTGGAGGAGGTGACTTGAAAAGTAAAGAATACCCATTTGTGACAATATTTGGCACCCATTTGTCTTTTGTTATGGATCACCACTCGTTTATGTAATCTATAATACTTCCCCCCACTGGAGTGGGTGACAGGATTAGGGGGAGCAAGTCCTCATTGTTTCCCTGATGTTTTTATTGCAGACTGATTTTGCCTGCTGGAACCACATTCCCCTGTTGTTTTTCAGGACTGGTCGAAAGGTCTTCCTTGTCTTTGCTGTTGCCTTTTTGTCCATTGAGGGGTCTGAACCCTCTGCTGGTAGGGACGTCTATCATAGGGACTATTCCTTCTACGGTATTCCTTGCACCTTTCTGTCCCATGGCCTTAAGTGTATCTAGTTCTGATTTCACCTTGGCCATTTCCTCATCTGTGTGAGCCCCAAATAATGAATTTCCATTGAATGGGAGGTTCAAAATTAAATGTTGCGCCTCTTGTTAGAGACCTGTTAGGCGATGCGAAGATGAGTGTCTTACACATTTACCATGCGCATATCTGTGAGCAGCCAGATCTGAACCATCCGTCACTGCGCTGATTACCTGATTGGCTACTAGGCCTCCTTCTTGCAGGATCTCTTGAAAATCCTGCCTGTCTTCCCTAGGCAGTTTATCGACAAACCTGTTGAGAGAGTCCCACAGAGATTGGTCGTACCTTCCTAAAAGTGCTGATACACTAGAGACCTTCATAAAGGAAGCGGAGGTATGTGTGTTTATCTATGCTCCGGGGTCCCCGCACATGGGTGGGAAAATTCAGTGTTTATGACTATTGATGAGGATCCCCTGGAAGAGAACTAATGTTAGCATGCCGGGGCGGTGCCTCTATAGGTTCCGTGCACGTTACTTCCGACATGGAGAACGCTGACACTACCTACACACAGGGGTACAGCTTAAAAAGTCCAGAAACTGCCTGATGCCTGAAGATTATTCTAAGGTAAGGAACCTGCAGCTAGAAGTCTCTATCAGATTGAAGAGTAGAGAGAAGAAAACCTCTTTCTCAAACCCTTTTTTAAATGAAAAAGGATGGCAATGTACCTGCATAGTCTGCCGTCAAAAAGGACTTGTAAACAACATTGCTCATTTTAGGGAGCACATACGTCCAGTGCCAATCTTGCCCTGTCCGTGACAGTTGCTTGGAGTCTTTTTCATCGGAGACTTTGGAATCTACAGACTATGTATTCATAGTTTCTATTCTTCCACAGTGGAGGAGGAATGGTTGCTTCTTACTTCAATGGACATTCCCTTGAAGGAGAACTAGGATTACTGGTGAGCAACTTTTCCTTCTCTTTTAGGGGTTGTCCACTGATAATTATATGAACTGAATAGATGGCAAGCTCATCCCGCATCAGGAAATGGAAGGAATAAAACATATTTCGATAGACGCAAAATGAGCCCTCAAAGAAGCTTGCGTTTCTTGGGCATCAGCTCTGGAATTTGAATCAAATAAATAAATAAATACACAAATCCAAGATTTGTAAAGTGCAGCAATTTAACCGTGTGGGACTCAAGGCACTGAATTGCAGGCATGAGAAGATTAGGCAATTTGCCAAGAATCACAGGATGTTGGGCAGACACAGAGACTCAAACCTGGTTTTCCTAGCTCTGTAGTATGCAGCTCAGGCTGTTACGCCACACCCTATACCTACAGTGTCTTTTCAATGTACAGACTGAGTGCCAAGTAGCCACCTTACAAATCTCTGTTTTAGGGATATACCTTAAAGTTAGTTGCAGCTTTAACTCTAGTAGAATGAGACTTGGTTTTCCCGGGCAAGGATATATTAACTTTCTGGTAGCAGACAACAATCCAAGAGAGAATCAATTTTCAAATGGATTGCTCAGAAGTGTACAAGCTCAGTCTGTGTCTTTTTCCTACCACAAGAAATGCTGTTTACAAATAAAGATGACATTTTCCATTAGAACAAATGTGTCAGGAAACAGGAAATAAAAACTGCTGACTTCCAAAGAAGTTGAGATAAACACTTTAAACAAAGCTTTGGAAAGCTTTTTTTGTTTTTCAAAAAGCAGAAAAAGACAGATCAATGTTCCAAGATGCTATTGCCATGAGCTGGTAAAAACTGGAGTAACTGTGTAGGGAGCTGGGTTCTAGTTGCAATACCCCCCAACACACTCACACTTTTTGCCCGTTTTTTAGATGCAACTTCGACTGGAATGCACTGGGTTCTTCCTAAACAGATCCCCTGTGCCAGTGTTCCTTCCCTAAAACAAGACACCTGGTCACTTGATCCCCAAGTGACCAGGCCCTTCATCCAACTGTAAGTCTCTAGTAAATGGTACCCCTGGTACATAGGGCATGGGTAGTGAAGATGGCCTCATAGAGCTGCAGCTCAACTCTTACCATCCCTGAGAGACCCAGCACCAACCTTATGCAGACTGCCATTGCAGGCTGCGTGACAAGGTGCTTCAAAATTGAAAACACGACATGGCACACACTTGAGTGCCATGTCCCCTGAAACACTGCCTGTAATATCTGTAGGTCACACCTACAGCAGGCCTTCAGTCCTAAGGCAGGGTGCATCATATTACAAGTGAGAGCATATATGAATGAGCAAATATGCCCCTACTATGTCTTTGTCGATTCATAAACATAGTAAGTGTACAGGGAAGCCATTTTAAATACATGTGCTGGACACTGGTCACTACGAGTCCCCCGACTAAATAATGGCTTCTCTGAACCTAGGGATGTTTGGTATCAAACATCTTGTATTAATCAACCCTCACTGAATCCAGTGATGGATTCATTAATACGTGCACTCTGAGGGCACCTTAGAGGTGTCCTCTGAAAAACCCACCAACTGCTGGTGAGCTCACTGACCGGTTATGACCAGTCTCCCACCAACAGACAAGAATCTGACCTCCCAGGGGGAGAGTCTCCACTCTCGAGAGGTCAGAAGCAAAAGCCTGTCCAGACTGGGGTGTTACCCACCTTCTTCCCACAGGATGACCTGCATTCCAAGGCAGGAGCTTCAAAGAAGCTCACTGCCTCTGGTATGCAGATCTCAGAGGAAGATGCCACCCCCGCCCAAGGGCCCATCTGGCACCTGGACATGTGGGAAAATTAGCTATGCATGAGGCGTGTCACACTTCCAAACTGGGAACACCCCTAAGGTGGCCAGCCTGAAATGAAATCTCACACTCCCCACAGAAAGTGGTCATCTAGGGTGCAGTGACCCCAGTAGCACATTGGCTACTACCCTTCACTCCCCTTAATGCCCCCTAAATTGAGTATATAGGGGACCACCTAATACCAGATCCTCAGATCTTCGCTGGACACAGAAGGAGAAGTGGACGAGAAGCCTGCTGAAGCCAAGAACCGAGAAGCACGACTGACTTGGCGCTACACTTGCCAGCCTGCCTGCCGCACCCGACCCTCAAGGAGCAATTGACCTGTCCCTGCACTGCAGCCGCCAATAAAAGGAGAAAGCTGACAGTGCTTTGTCAATCAGGTAGTAGAGTAGAGGAGCTGCTCCCCTGCATCTTCAGGCTCCGAAGAAAGAACTGGGAGGACTGGGGCTGCCAAAGACCCAACACTGGACATCACCACTACACCGAGCCGCCTAGCCCATGTTGAAGTGGGCCAAGGGTGTCAGCGTGGTCCCCAGGCCCTCCAGAAGAGAAGCCCACACTGTGCTCAGCCACTGTGGACTTCACAATGACGTCTGCAGACTATATCTGCAGCCCCCCCTGCAACTGCGAGTGGCCAAGAGGCAAAACCTGATGCCCTAGCACACCTCTGCAACTGTCCGCCCCGGACCCAGAAGAGGAGATTAAAGGGTGTCCCCACATCTCCCTACCTCGTGAGACCTAGGCCCACTTGCAGGCTGGGTTGGACTGGATCCCCAGTCCACACCTGCAGTGTGTTTCTGTGGGCCCATCTGTAACGCGAGGGACTTCAGTGCTGGACCTGACGCCAGAAAACACCCCTGCACCCGCACCCTACAGCCCGGGAGAAGGGGGCTGACGGTTTCCCCATGTGCCCGAGGACTTCAAGAGTCAAGCCCCTGTGGGTTCCCCTGGAATGTCCTTCCATTCCATCCCTGCCGATCCCCATAGACTTGAATAAGACACCTAACACTGTAACACATCTCTGCACCTGGACGCACCAGAGTTCCCCGAGGTGACCTATTGATGTTGTCTTGGACCATGCCCCAAAACCCCCTTACGTCCAGGAGATTGGTCCCGTAAGTCGTTGTACTCTACCTGGATTGCTGTCTTTGTTTTCCTCCATAGGATTGTATTGCAGCTTCCTGGAAATGCATTAAGTGTCGACTTTTGAAAACTATAGAAATTCATCACTCAGAAAGTACTCACGTGATTCCGGTGAACTTGGTACCTAAATTTATATAACAATATGTGTTATTTTTATCAATTGGTATCGGATTTCCTTATTTAATGTGTGTCTCACTTACTGCACGAGTGTGCCTTACATGCTTAGCACTACCCTCTGATATGCCTAACTGCTCGACCACACCACCCAAAAAGAGAGCACTTGGGATGTAATTTGTGCCTCTGTGATACCTCTGGGGATTGCTTGGACTCTTTGCACAGTGTACCTCAATTTGGTCCACTATATAAAGAGCCATCTTCCTATAAACTGTCACTGACCGGGCATAGTGGGATACTGGAGGTATGTGCTCCCTAAAAGGAGGGGTGACTTTTTCCAGTGTCTTTAGGCTTCAGCCTATCACCCTACAATGCCATCCTCTGCTCTCACTTTTCTTTAAAAAAAGGTTTGTGAAAGAATTTATTGCCACATTATTCCGTGTCCTTTCAAAATGTGAATTGGCCACTATTTTTTTTTTTTAAAGAAAATTAATCTAAAGTTGACCAATACATGCTTTAATTAACTGATAAAAGTGTTCTATCTGTAAAATTAACAAATTGGCTATTCTAGAGAAAAGTGTTTATTTTTATTTTTAAAAGTGCTCTGTGATCCCGCATGAGGGTGGTACTATTAAATGTTTATGCTTACCTAATGGAGTTCCCCCAACGGAGAATTATAATTAGGTAGTAAACGCTCTTGTCAGGAAAGCTCACAGTACCACTGCCCCTCACTACTGTCCATTGTTTCATTACAAATTTATTCAAGACAAGTAAATAAAACTGAAACATTCTAATTCCAATTACTGCTCATTATTAGCAGCGCTCTCAAGAAAACAGCTTTTTTAAGCTAACTACCACAAAGCAGACCCCTCAAGGATATCAACATTTTCACAAAAGTGCCTGCACAAATTGTCATTCTATCGCAAAGTGAGGCTGATCCCACTTTTATTGCATCTGCGCTGAAACAATACAAGGAGGGTGAGCAACAGGCTAGCTGGCGGCAGATGTGTTTAGTTCCTCAGTAGCCTACCTGTTAATCCCTTGAACATGCATAGGACCCTTCTCCTGCGCTGACAGGCTGCACCCAGCTCTCTATCTTGCTACCTGTCCCCCCACAGGCACCCTTCCTCCCCACTGCCTTTTGTTTTGTTCGTCTTGCTCCACCTTGAATATTTTTTCCGGCTTTGTGTATCACAAAGTTGACCGTATTGGAGCACCTTACATGAGCACTAGTTACATTATCAAGGTCACTTTTTTTTTTTAAATCACAGACTAGAACCTAAAGTCAGCTTCTCTGGTTGTAATGCCACGTCCATCCCCTCCTATGCCTCCCCTCTCCCATGGGCATTAAAATACAATAGGGTAACATGTAATATGGTTTATTTTGCCATCTCTGGGTTCTAGCGACATTTTCAAACAACTCGAACTTTGGAATCCTTGATGGCAATATTGGACCATATCGCAGTTACTCCTTACGTACCACATGTAGGCAGGCAGGTACGTGGTTAGATAGAAAGATAGATAGATAGACAGACAGAGAGACAGAGAAAGCTAGTTATAGTAGCTGGATAATTCCCTTTTCCCTCGTTTGACATACGTCACTCATGTCACTATCACAGTGATTTTTTTTCAGAGTGTGGCTAACCGGTTGGTGGCTGTTTTTGGTGGCACCTAATGAGGGCATAAAATACACAGTCTTGTAATAAAGTGATACAATGAACACAAAATAAGGCCTGTTGAAGGCTACACGGGTGGTTAAGCCCTTGTTAGTTCCCTTGGTGCTAGCAGTCTTGAACATCAGCTTACCTGATGCCGGGTTCGGCTTTGCTCCGAGAATTGCCGCGCCTGAAGCCGCTGCAGCTCGAGCTGTTGCACGGCGTACTGGAGCTGATAGCTACTCGGTGTAGGTTGATACTTGTGCTGTGGATTGACTCCTGTCACCATACTGTATGCGCTCATCCCCATATCTCCATCTCCTGGCCATAGCTCATTGTCCGCACCCCTGTACAGATGAATAAGAAAAGTGATAAAGTGATCTCTCTAGATCATGGCAAAGAAGAAAAATCGACAGATCTACCAATAACTGCTCAAAATAAAGCAAGAAAGTAAGGAAAAGGAAGCACAAAATAGAACAAAGAGGGTGTAAGAGGGAGAGTGAATGCAAAGAGGTGGAGGGACACTGAGCAGAGGGAAATGGAGAAGGAACATGAAGGGCTCAGCCTAACTTCTCATTTTAAAGAATCTACGACTGTAGTTTTTACATTTAGAATGAGTAACTCAAAAGTTCTCAGTTGAGTGGAAGATAAGTGGGCTATTGGCCTGATTTTTTTTTTAAACTACTTTAAAGGAGGCGATGAATTGCCAGACTAAGATGGGGGTTCCAACTCTACAGATGACTTTTAGTTTGGAATGGGCAGAAGATGTATGTGGACAAGTAGTGCCCCATTCAGTACTTCCACAGTGTGTCTTAACTGCACCAAAAGAAGCAAGAGCCTTTATTTACTTCGTCCACGATGCAAGCAAATTCCTTTGAATGCCTCCAGCTGGGTAGAGGTAAGAGCTTCCCCTCTGCCTGTTGCCTCAACAATAATAAAAGTGGAAGCTCTGCTTTATTTAGAAATTAGAAAGGCAGTCCTGTATCTGCTCTGCTGAATGTTCCTAGTGACATGGCAGAAGTCCTGTTTGAGGTCCGAAGGAAACACTTTTTAAATATATTCAGGAATATTGCATCTGATTCTCAACTTATGAACTTAAGAGTAGGGGTGTGTAAAGTCAGACACCTAGCAACAACAGGGTAGTTTCGGAGCCCTTCCACATACTGCCCCCTTTTAGGAATACCTTGAGATTTAGCTACCGGGACAGTTCCCTGTGAGGCAAACACACGTTCTTTTCAAGGTTTCTCTGCCACTCCTCCGCCCCGCATACTCGTATTATAGTACACAAAAAACACCACCTAGCACCAGAGCAGTTCCCTGTGCACTGGTCCACTGCCTGGTAGATGCGTTTGTGGGTCCCATTCACTAATGTTAGTATGTATGCATGCATATTTGTATGTTGTACTTGTAGAAGAACTAGGTCTACACACTGGGCCAAAGGGCAGCGGGGAGCTGTACAGGGTCAAAGGCAAGCATAAAGTGAATGAGTGATACTAGTGGTAGATGGTTATTGGATTGTTACTACAATGTGATGCAGTGTTGTTTAAAGAGAAGTGACTTCAACTATTTCCCAAATTGGAGTAGCGCTGGGGTGGTCCTCATGGATACCAGAATTTTGCTCTAGATCCCAAGTGCAAAGATGGAAAAGGTCTACTGTCTTGTTTTTTTCAGTTCTTAGTCTCCAGTCTGATTATGGCTTGGCTGCAGGCAATCCAAAGCCAATAGAGATGGTAAGCAGGTTCGCAAGATAAGCCAGGATGCTAGTCACGATGGCTCTGTACATGACGTAGCTGGTTATGAAGATGATGTAGCACAGGAAGGGGAGCCAACGCAGGTCCATTACGATGAGGACGATGTGATCATTTTTCTGCCGAGCCTAAATGATACGTAGTATACGGTGTGTAGGATGCCCTTATGGGGTATAAATGTGGAGTCCAGAAGACCACAGAATGGCGTTAACACCACCCAGGTGCAAGTGTATGAGGGGCCTGAACAGCAATTCTGAAGTCTCTTTCTAGAAGAAAACGTTTTACTTTTCTTAGAAAGGAAAAATGCTCCCAAGCTGTCTGTGTGTTTTTTGGCAATGTGTTCCTTGACCGTGCAGTTTCTGTCCAAGGTAAATCCAAGTGACTTGGCATTTGATCAAGGTTTATGTCATTGAGCCAAGTTTGCACTATTTCTTGCTTGTTGTTTTTGGCAAAAAGCAGGAATTCTGTCATGGTTGAACTGAGCTTCAGTTAGGCGGCGGACATCCAGATTTGAATGAGGCGCATTTAGAGTTTGAGCTATGGGATGGCTGCAGTAGAGGAGACTTTCAGATAAATTTGTGTATCGTCATCATACTGGTGAACCTTGATGTGGTTATCTGTGAGTAGAAGTCCCAGGGTCTCCGTGTAAGGGGTGAAGTTGATAGCAAACGGTATGGAACCCGGGGTTCCTCGCAGGTGATGAAAAAGTTACTTGCCTTTGGTAATGCCTTATCTGTAAGAAGCTCTTATCTAGTATTATCCCCAGGCATCAGTCTGGATCCTAATTTTTTTTTATGAACAGTACTCTTGCATGTCTGTAGGTGGTATAATGTGGGCCTGCGTGATGTCGTCTGCACCAGAAGTGACGTGTGCGGTGCCTATATAGACGCCAAACCAGCACGCTGATGTTGGTTTCTCTCCATGACTTTCCATGCCAGGAGCACAGAACACACGAAGAAGACTGACCACTGATGTGGAAAAGTAGGGCCCTGAAAGGGAAACCACCCTATCCCTAGAAATCTGTTTGGAAAGCATGGAGGATGGGTGGGTCGTTAAGGAATCTGCAACTAGATAGAGCTTCTACCAAATAAGGCGTTACCGAAGGGACGCAATTTGTTTATCTGATAGAGACTTCAAGCTACAGATTCCTTGCCTTAGACTAGATACCCAAGCAATAACTCCCTGTAGGTGGGTCACACTAAAATGTCCTGCAACACCAAACTGGCAAAGTGCCCATCTCTACAGATCCGACTGTCCAGGCAATAGTGCTTGGTAAAAGTGTGCGGAGATGCCCACGTTGCTGCCTGGCAGATGTCCCGAGCCATAACTCTGCGTGCTAACGCAGTGGTCACTGCCATGGCTCTTGGCTCCGAGCACTTAAACCCTCAGGGGGTTGCTGCTTGGCCAATGAATAGCAGATTCTGATACAGAATACATTCCACTGGGAGATAGTGTGTTTCTGTCCTGCCTTCCATTTATGGGCTCCAACACACCCCAAGAAGAGTTGTTTACCCAGCCACAGCTCTTTAGTGTGGTCAAGGTACAACAACAACAGAGCTCTTTTTGGGTCAAGTAGGTGGAGTCGTACCTCTTCTTTACAGGGATAAGGCAGAGCATCAAAGGAAGGCAGTGATGGACTGGCCTACATGAAAGAAATTGACCACCTTTGGTAGGAAGAAAGCTCTACTGTGAAGGACCAGCTTGCCTGGGAAGATGTTGAGGTATGGGGGCTTAGATGATAAAGTCTGGTGCTCATTGACCCTTCAGGCAGATGTTATGGCCATCAGAAAGGCCGCCTTGATAGTTAGAAGCCTGAGAGAACAGTTGTGAAGCAGCTCAAAAGGAGCCCACATCAGGAAAGTCAGAACTAACTTTAGGTCCCACTGAGGCATAATGAAGGAGGGAACAAATGTTGAAGGCCTTTCAAAAACCTACGTAGAATAGGGGACTTGAAAAGGGATGGCTGATAAAGCAACAGCCGAATGCTGAGATGGCAGAAAAATAACCTTTTAAGGTGCTCAAAGCAGAGTCCTGCTGTGCAAGCAGGAAAATAAAGAGAATGACCTGAGAAAGAGGGTTAAGTGCAGGGATGCCTGGCTACCAAGATGACATTACAGACTTCGGGCGGAAGGTCAAAAGTTATCAAATGTCGCTGCTCTCCTCACAAGAAGACAAAGAGTTGACAGGTTTGGGTAGAGAGTACTCCCCTGAGGCAGTAATAAAAGATCCTCCTGAAGTGACAGCATGATTGGAGGACCAATGGCCATGCTCAAAAGCTTGAGACACCAAACTCTTTGGGCCCAGTCTGGAGCCACAAAGATGACATGGACTCGGTGTTTCCTGATCTTCATGAGAACTCTGGGCAAGAGTACGATTGGCAGAAAGTCGTACAGGAGGCCAGAGTTCCACTCGAGATGAAAACTTCTCCGGGCGATAGCCGCCTTGGAAATTCCATCGTGCATAAGTGGTGATATTGCACGTTCCCACCAGTGGCAAAGATATCTAACCAAGGCTCTCTCAACTGTTGAAGAAGATATCTGGATGGAGACGCAATTTGTGATCTGCAAGGCAACTTTGGCTGAGTTTGTCCATCCTGGCGTTCAGAAGGCCTGCCAGATATTGAACCACCAAGAAAAAGCTAAGATGTTCCAGCCATGTCCGGAGATGCAAGACCTCTAGACAAAAGGTCCACGAACACACCCCGCCTTGCAGTACCACACTGCGGTGGTGTTGTCAATGAACACCTGCACTAGCCTTCCCTTGATGGAAGGTAGAAAGACAAGTTGATGTGGAGCCCACATTCAGCCGGAGACCAGAGGCCTCTGATCTCCACCTCTCTCAGATGGCCACTCTAGTCCAGGAGTGATGCATCTGTCACTACGGGCAGATCTGGTTGGGGAAGTGAGAGGGGTCTGCCGCTGACCCTTGTTGTGATTTGTTAACCACCACTGCAGATCTTTTGCAGTACCCTTCGAGGTCTGGATCACGTTGGAGAGAGTCCACTGATGCTGCGCCCACTGAAACTTCGGATCCAACTACAAAGCCCACATATGCCAGGGGGCATTTGTCACAAGCAGAATGCAGGAGGCCACGAGGCCCAGGAGCCTCAGAGTCAGGCTCACCGAAACCCCGGATAGAGGCTTAAACATATGTATCATAGACTAAATATCCTGGACTCGCTGTTTGGGAGTATAAGTCTGAAAATACACTGTGTCTAGAAGAACAAGTTACTTACCTTCAGTAATGCTTTTTCTGGTGGATACAGTATCTACCTGTGGATTCCTCACCTTTTGAATATCCCAAAGCGTCAGCATTCCATGGAAACTTTTATTCATAGCTCTACCACGTTAACAATGGTGTCACAATTTACATGGTTCTGCACGTGACTTCACATGAGGTCATCAGAGGCATAACAGGCCCTTGTCAGTGTTCTGATGTCAGTTTCTACCCACTTTTTTCATGCCTTTGAGGCGAATGGGTGAAACCAACATCACAAATGCAACAACATATCGCAAGCTACATATATACACCAATAATGTGCACATTAAATAAAAAATACATACATAATATACAAACAGATTTCTTTCTGACTTATTCAGACAAACAATGAGGAGGTGGATGAGTCAGTGAGCAATACACAACTAGATACTGTATCCACCAGAAAAAGCATTACAGAAGGTAAGTAACTTGTTCTTCTAATGGATACATCTATCTTTGGATTCCTCACCTTTTGAACAGAATCCAAAAGCAGTCCCACACTCGGAGGTGGGTGCTTATCTGCACATACTACAAAATCTTGTAAAACAGAACAGGCAAAATGACTGTCCCTCCTCACCTCAGAGTCTAAGCAATAGTGCTTCACATAAGTGTGGAGGTAGGCCCAATTTGCCGCTTTACAGATGTCAACTACAAGGACACCTCTAGCTAAACCAGAAGTAGAAGACTTAGCTCTAGTGGAATGAGCATGAATACCTTCTGGGGGTTCTTTGTGAGCCATGGCGTAGCAGATTTTAATGCAAAGAATGAACCATCTTGACAAAGTACTTTTGAGGATCACCTTTCCTCTGATCTTGTCAACCTAGCCAACAAAAAGCTTGAACAGCTGGCAGCCATTTTCAGGTCCAAACAATTAAGCCTTTCCTCTACTTTAGATGGATGTGGAGGAGGGTAGAAAGTAGGAAGGGTGACAAACTGGCCCAAGTGGAAGGGGGATAACCACCTTCTGCAGGAAAGCAGCCCTGGTTCTTAACACCAACTTGTCTGCGTAGCAAGCCGTGAAGGGAGGCTTAATACTAAGGGCCTTCAACTCACTAACGCTTTTAGCAGACATTATACCAACCATGAAAACTGTCTTAAAAGTGAGCAATCTTAAAGGACATCTATGCAACGGTTCAAATGGAGAATACATAAGATAAGTAAGAATGAAATTAAGATCCCTCTAAGGCATAATGAAATCAGTGGGGCGATACTTGTTAGTAAGTCCCATAATAAACCTTAACATTATAGAGGACTTAAACAGAGACGGTTGATCGGGCAAACAAAGAGGTGCCAAAAGGGGAGACAAGTAGCACTTAACTGTTGCAACCGCAAAGCCCTGCTGTGCCAAGGAAAGCACAAAAAACAAAATATCAAACAAATAGGCCCTTAAAGGATCTAAAGAATTTTTCTCACACCACTTTACAAACCAAGCCCATCTTTTGGCATAAATGGACTTGGTGGAGTGTCGCCTGGTCAAATAAAATAACATCCACCACATCAGCTGGAAGAGAAAAAGAACTCAGGTTACCCCATTTAATCTCTGAGCATGTAGGTGTAGTTGGGGGTGTAGAACCTGTGACTGCGAGAGGAGATCTTCCCTATGATCAAGGGTGTGAAAGGAAATGGATAAAGCAGCTTGGAGCCCCAGTCCAACTGAAACACGCCCCTGCATCGGATACTGGCGGCTGCAGAATGACGGGCAGTGTGTGTTCTCCTGAGTGGCAAAAAGGTCTATCTAAGGCATCCCTCATAGCCAGAAGATGTGAAGTACCACTTCTGGATGGAGACTCCACTCGTGATCGGCTGAAAAATGTCGACAGACTGTCTGCACGCATGTTCAGGACTCCTCCAAGTGTTTTGCGATGCTACAAATCTGATGACCCTGAGCCTAGGGCTAGAGTAGTAGAGCTTCTCTGCAGAGAAGATACAACCCCTCTCTCCTCCCTGTTTGTTGGTATATCAACATTGAAGTAGT
Source organism: Pleurodeles waltl (assembly GCF_031143425.1). NCBI lineage: Eukaryota > Metazoa > Chordata > Amphibia > Caudata > Salamandridae > Pleurodeles > Pleurodeles waltl. Next base: position 981,524,262 of record NC_090448.1, read on the forward strand.
ATTGCCTGTTAATATCTGCACACTGACCCCAAATAGAAGGGATGAAGGCCTTGAGAGCCAGATGTGTTGCTCGCAATTACAGCAGATTGCTATGAAACAACCTTTCTTCTGGAGGCTAGAGTCCTTTGATCTCCAGATCCACCAGATGAGCTGCAGACCCAAAAGGGGAGGCATCTGTGATCACTGTGGCCACCGGAGGTGGAGGGCAAAACAGCTTACCTTGAGACAGATTGCAGGACACACCCCACCATTGAAGATCCGCTGCATTTTATCTGGAGATACTGACCGACTCCTTGCAAACCCTATTGTATTGAAATCACTGCCTGCTGAGGCACCACTGGAGGGCCCTCATGGGCCAGCATGCATGGGTGACCAACAGAATGCAGAAGGCTATCAGACCTTGCAGGAGCAAGCCCTTCAGGACTGCAAACATTTTGCTCCATTCTGAAACATCAGAATCATAGCCTAAATGTCCAAAATCCTCTGAGGAGGAGGGTAGACATGATTAACCGCAGTGTCCAGTACTGCCCCTATGAACAGGGTGCGCTGAGAGGGCTCTAAGTGAGATTTAGGCCCGATGATGGAAAAGCCCAGGTTGTACAACTGAGTTGTCAAATGCCAGTGACACAGCACCAACTCTGGAGATTTGGCTTTGGGCCGCAAATTGTCCAGGAAAAGGAATACCAATATTCCCCACCTTCTGAGATGTGCTGTGACCACTGCCATCACCTTTGTGAAGACTCAAGGTACGTAAGTAAGACCAAATGGAAGAACTGCAAACTGCTAATGTTGAGATTCCACTGTGAAGCAGAGATACTTCCTGTGCGAATGGTGATGTGACAATACATATCTTGCAAATCGATTGATACCATCCAGTCTTCCTTGTCAAGCGTAAAAAGCACCTGTGGCAGGGTCAGCATTTTGTATTTTTTCCCCTTGAGGAAACAATTCAGAAACCTGAGGTCTAGGTTCGGACACAAACGGCCTTCCTTTTTGGGAATCAGGAAGTACTGGGGTTAGCATCCCTGACCCCTCTCCTGCTCTGGAGCCAACTTTACTGTGCTTTTTTGAAGTAGGGTTTGAACTTTCTGCTGCAGGATTAGAGATACTTCCTGTGTGAATGGTGATGTGAAAATACATATCTTGCAAATCAATTGATACCATTCAGTCTTCCTTGTCAAGCATAAAAAGCACCTGTGGCAGGGTCAGCATTATGCATTTTTCCTGCTTGAGGAAAAAATTAAGAAAGCTGAGGTCTAGGTTCGGATGCAAACAGCCTTTCTTTTTGGGGAATCAGGAAGTACTGGGGTTAGCGTCCTTGACCCCTCTCCTGCTCTGGAGCCAACTTTACTGCACTCTTTTGAAGTATGGTTTGAACTTTGTGCTGCAGGAGCAGACAATGCTCCTCGGAACAAAGCCTTTGTTGAGGAGGAAATGTTGCGAGAGGTATCTAAAAGGGTAGGGCGTACCCATTTTCTACTATACTCAAAACCCACAGGTCCGATGTTATGGACCTCCATTGTGGTATAAAATGGGACAACTGTCCTCCTACCGGCAAAGCATGCTCCAAGATGTTGAAACTAGGGCTGCTTTCCTGTGATGCTGGCTGGGGAGGAAGAGGAGAAGGATGACTGATGGGTGGCTCCACGTTGTCTACCATTGTCTCGCTCTCTATAACTCCTTTAGAGTGGATTGGATGGCTGCTGCTGTTGGTACTGCTGTCTGCCAGGAAAGGAGTAGTTCCAGCCAAACCCCCGGAACCTCTGAAACTGCCTGTATTCTCTAGTCTACGATTGTAGGCCCAAAGTCCGTGCTGTCGCATTACTGTCCTCGAATCTCTCCAAGGCAGAATCAGCTTTTGCACTAAACAATCGTGACCCATCAAAAAGCAAATCCATCTGGGTGGCTTGCATGTCTGGTGAGAATCCAGTACCTCCTAACCATATGTGCCTCCTAGTAGCGACAGAAGTCCCCATTGCTCTAGCCATGGAATCAACCAAATCCAGGCCCGAATAAATGACCTATCATGCAGGAGCCGGACTACTGTTCAGTAGTCTCGAAAATTCCCTTGAACATCCTCCAGCAGCTTTGGGGTTACTGTCTTGGCTGACTCCATCAAAGCATGTATATATCGTCCCAACAAAAAGGTTTCGTTAGTTGACTTCCAGAAGAAAAAACTTTTTTTGTAGACTGCTTCATTTTCTTTGACTCCCTGTCCACTTGGGAAGTGGGAAAAGACCCAGAAGTCAACTTGGATGAATAAGAAACCTGTACCAATAAACTCTCAGGTGAAGGATGAGTGGTTAAGAACAAGGGATCAACCGGAGCAGGCTTGTACCTTCTTGCTATGGATCTAGATACTAAAGTTGCTAACATAGGCTTTTGCCAGACGGCCACAACAAGCTCAGACAAGCCTCATTAAAAGACGGTAAAGGCTTCGAACCCAAGGAAGAAGAACGCAATACTTCAGCAAATACTGTAAAGATGCTAATTATTCCTACAATAAAAGTAGTCTTTACATATACATATCCTTTCGTAAGTAAATTGGTGTACGAAGCTGGGTTCTGGTAACCCCCCAAACACTTTTTTCCTGGTTTTCAGATGCAACTTCGACTGAAGTGCACTGGGTTCCTGCTAACCAGGTCCCCAGTGCCAGTGTCCCTTCCCTAAAACAGGACACCTGGTCACTTGATCTCCAAGTGACCAGGCCCTTCAGCCCCCTGTAAGTCTGTAGTAAATGGTACCCCTGGCGTGGGTCCTGAAGAGGGCCCTCAGAGCTGCAGCAGAACTTGTGCCACTCTGAGGCACCCAACACCAACCTTATGCAGACTGCACTGCAGGCTGCATGACAAGGTGCTTCCAAAATTGAAAGCACGACCTGTCACACACCTCTGTGTGCCAGGTCCCCTAACACTGTATGTGGCAGGTGTAGGTCACCCCTAAGTCCGGGTGCATCCAGGCACATGTGAGGGCATATATGCATGAGCAGATAGCAGATATGCCCCTGCTATGTCTCTGTAGATTCTGAGACATAGTAAGTGCACAGGAAAGCCATTTTAAATGCACTGCTGGAAATTAGTCATTACGAGTTGGTGGAGATGACCAACACCCCCCCCCCCCCCACACACAACCCCAGTCCTGACCCCACTTTTGGCAGCAGCACAGGTGGGAAAATTAGTTAAATTAGGAGGAGTGCCCACTTCATGCCAGTCCCTCCCCTAAGGTGGATGAGCTGAAGTGAATATTACTTTTCAAATTCCTCCATTTTGCTTGGAAGGAATTAGAGCATTAGGGTTATGCCCACTTCCCAGCGGAAGTGGTCATAGGAAGGGTTTAGTCACCGTAAAGGTGATCAACCCACTGGCTACCGCCTGGCACTCCGTGTAACACCCCTAAATTGAGTATTTAGGTAGCACCCCTGACCTTTAGAACTCAGATTGTGACAACCTAAGAAGACCCGGGCAAAGAAGAGTTGCACCAGCAGAAGAGGAAAAGAAGCAGCCGCTGACCAGGAACCAGCCCCTCCGGCCCACCTGCTGACCTCAAAAGGATATTGAACACAAAGTGAACTCGTACAGCCTTCAATAAAGACTCAAGTCTCCCGGGACCAGCGGATTTGCCCAGCAATAAGAAACTACAAAGAAAAGACTCTGCAGCTGCTGGAATCCCAGAAACTCAACACCAAAAGTGACCACATCACCCGACGTCCACAAACCGAGGTAAAGCCAACCAGATGTGCCAATGTGGGTCCCCAGCTGCCCAGAGACTTGCGAGATGTCTGCAGTACTGCACGCAGGCCCCCTCTCCCTCAGGCTTGTGAAGAGAGAAAATCCGACATCTCCAACAACTACTGCGCCCATGACCCCTGCTGAGGTGGGTCATCAGTGCCAAAGACATTCCCCTGCTCCTAAGAGCACGAGTCCACAATGGGTCCACCCGTGCTGTACTCCCTAACAATGCCTGCAGCCTCAATACATAGGACTCCTGACTGCGAGTGCTCCTGGATGGGAAAAGGAGAAGAGGACCAAAGGAGCACCTATGCCCCCGAGCACCCCAAATCTACTACTTATTTGCTTGTTGTCCCTGACTGGCTTCCTAGCCAGAGCCTGCCTTCACGAGGACCAAACTCCCATAGGAAACCATTCGTCACCCAACGTCTTACTGCACCTCTGCACCTGGCCTCCCTAGTGCCGCCCAGTGTGACCTGTTGGTGTGGTTCTGATCAGTTCCCAGTACTTACCTTAACTCCCCGAGATTGTCTTTGTAAGTCGTTGTTAACCCTGTGTTTGCTGAACATTGTTTTCCTCCATAGGATAACACTGAGAGAAACTGCATAGTATTTATGCTTAAAAGTCTACTTACCTGATTACGAAATTCTTAGGTTTGAAACATATACAAAATGAACTGTCATTTTTCTGAATTGGTTTCAGATTTACTCTGAGTGTGTATCTCATTTATTACCTCTGTGAATACAACAAATGCCTAGCACTACCCTCTGATAAGCCTAACTGCTCACCCAGACTACCACAAATAGAGCATTAGTCCTATCTACTTTTGCCTCTGCAATACTAATTGGGGATCCACTGGACTCTCTACACAGTATACTTCATTTTAATGCACTATACAGAGAAATAACTTCCTACAATTGGACTTAAGTTCAGTTGAAGGAAGGGACAACTCCAGCATCTCTGCCGCCCTCCTTATCATCCATGTTAAGATGTGTCCTCAGGTGGAGGAATGCCTTTTGGTGACATCAACTGCCATTCAGGAGAAGTGTCTAAGCTACTTGCGACTTCCAGACCCTCAAACTCTGGATCTAGAGACACTATTTCCCCTTTCTCCGCAGCAGAATTTTGTTGCGCAAAAAAATATTGCTCCTTCTCCAGAAGCCACTTTGCTTCCCTTTGAGATCTGTGCCTCGTCTTCAGCAATGTCACTGGAGAAGACTGTACTGGCGCCATCAATAACGGCCCATCAATAACGGTCCCGGTGACTCCAACACCAGTGCAGGAAAGCCAACGGGAACAAGAGCCGCTCAATGTGATGCCAAAACTGAGCCGTCCTACGTCAGAGAGAGCGCAACCAGCGCCGGTGACTCCTGCCAAGCCTCAACAGGCAAAAGAGTCACTATCCTGGGTGCTGGAGGAGGGCCGGGTACCGGGGCCATCAGCATAAATGGCAGGAACAGCACTTGCTGATACTGCACCAGGAAGCCTCCCAGCGAATACAACATCGGGACCCTGGGGCCTGCAGGGGCACCAGATGGAGTCACCGCCCTTCTGAAAATGCTGTATATCACATTTAAAGAAGTGGTAGGATCGGTCCTAGTTGCAGGGAAATCGGGATACTCCTGCTCCTGACACAGAGGTGGAGGAAGAGCAGGAGGAGGAACCACTTCTGGCTTCAGATCAGGATGCCCAGGCGAAGTCGGAGGCACCGCAGGACTCGAAGGCAAACCCAGGCTGGGGATTGTGCCAGAGACCTGTTATGCAACCTCAGACGTGGAGACACTGACAATGCACACGTAACTTTCGAAGAATGGAATCAGGAACTATGACGCCGCTCCTTCTTATGTTTCCTCTCGGATGACTTCGAGGAGTGAGGAAATGGCAATTCTGAACGAGGTTGAGATTTTCAACAACCTTTCTTCTCCTTTCTAGCCTTGGCAATGAATAGCTTCCCCTCCCTTTCCTTTCAAATTAATCTTCTGGCATGAAGAACAGGTGTCGACATAGTGGTCTGAGCTGAGACACCAATGACAGTCCTCGTGGGGATGAGTGATTGACATCAGACCCTCACACTCTCTGCAGGGCTTGAAACCAGAATTCCTAGGCAGAGACACATTGCTTCCTAGGACAGCGTAGCGCAATTCTTCATGAGACAATGTTGCCAACAGGTAACTACGGAACCGAAGTAAGCAGGCTGACAAGTGCCTCTTATGGCTCCAATGACATAATGCGGAGCCATATGCGGAGCCAAAGACATTGTGACGTCCTCGTCGACAAGGGAGAGCTAAGAAGAAAAGTTTCTGTGGAATGCTGGCGCATTGGGATATTCAAAAAGTAAGGAATCCACAGGCAGATGTAGCCATTAGAACAGCTCTGATGAAAGGGAGCGTCTGAGAAGGGGTCAGGTGTGACTTCTGCACGTTGATAGTGAACACCAGCAAGTGCAGGAGTTCTGCCGTAGTCTGGAGGTGGGAGACTACTGCCTGCGATAAGCCCACCTTCAACAGCCAGTCATCAAGATAGGGGAAGGCTGATCTCTGCAGAGGAGCTGCAACCACCGCCATCACCTTGGTGAACACCTGAAGGGTGCTGGTAAGGCCAAAGGGAGCACAGTAAACTGAAATTGCTCGTGACCTACTGTGAACTGCATATAATGTGTGTGGGCAGGCAGGATGCAGAAGTATGCATCCTGCAAGTCCAACGCTACCATCCAGGCTCCCAGTGCCAAAGGCAGACAGGACTTGTATGAGCTTGAGCATTCTGAATTTCTACATTTTTCAGAAAGAAATTGAGAGGCCACAGGTCTGGAGTAGGACGAAGCACGCTGTCCTTCTTGGGCACCAGAAAGTAGCGGAAGTAGCAGCCACAACCCATTTATGATGCCAGCACTCTCTCTAAGGCTCCCTTGGTCAAGAGAGATGCCACTTCCTGGCAGAGTAAGGAGAGATGGTCCTCCACCAGCCTGTCTTAAGAGGGAGGAATGGAAGGAGGGGAAGTCCCAAAAGGGAGAGAGTAGCCCCTTTGGACAACCTGAAGTCTGATGTTATTGACCTCCAGTGGTACAGGTGATGGTGCATCCTGCTGACCACTGGTTGCCCATGATGGTTGAAGGGCAAACTAAAGGAGCTTGGAGGCTGTGGCTTCCGGGGGTGGTGTATTGGGCCGACCTCTGGCTGCCTGACCCACGAGTTCTGTGGGTGCCGCATACTCAGCCACACAGGGGCTGCGAAGCTTGCGGGCCATGGTGGCTGGGTGCGTAGAGACATGGCTGGAAGCCCTCTCTGGCCACGAATAAAGTGAACGTTGGAATGAGGTTGACAGTGGGCCATGGATATGCCCAAGGACCTGGTCCAAGCTCTGCTGTTCTTGAAGTGCTCCAGCGCTTAACCCACCTTGTCTACGAAGAGACAGGAATCATCAAACGGAGAGTCCAAAAGCAAAGCTAGAACATTCCTTGGAAAGCTAGTTGTCCTCAGTCAGGCATGACACCATAAAACATACCACGAAGAAACCACTCTGCCTGTTGATTTGGTTGTGTTTAGCCCACATTGAAATGTGAACTTAGCTGTGTCCCTTCAATTAGCCATAGCGTGCCCCCTCTGGGATTATAGGCAGAACCTGGGAATGGGAGTAATGGTCCAAAGAGCATGCAGTGTTCACACATGGCAATGCCAGGTTGGTGTAATGAAACATTTCTTTACCCAAGGAGTACAGTGTTTTAGATTCCCTAACCGGTGGGGTAGTAGTCAACGCGCCAGGATTTACTCTTGAAGTGGAGGCTTGGACCACCAAGCTCTCTCTGGTGGGATTTTGCATGAGAAAAAAGGGGCCCCCTGGGGGGGGGGAAGAGGGTGGCGGGCAGTTGTCCTGTTCACTAGAGACCCTGCACAGGGCTTGGACCAGGCCAGAGCAAGACATCCATGAGGGCTTCATTAGATGGGTTGAAGCACATCAGTCAAGACGATAGTCTTGTTAGCCACGGAGGGAAACTGAAGGTCCAGGACCTCGGCCACCCACCTCACCACAATATCAAATGTAACTCCCTCCTCCATAGCCACAGTAGGAGAGACAAAGCCATTATCTAGGGAGATGTCCATTCTATTGGTATCCGCCACTTCCTCACACCAGTCCATAGCAGTTTCTAAAAGGTCGGTATTTTTCAGGGTCCAGCGGACCCTGCTAATCTTTCCCAAGTCCTACCCCGTAGCACTAGGGCTCAGGCTCTGGCCTGGAAAAAATGCCTCTGGTCAGCAGCAGGGTCGGTGTTAGGTGATGCCCTCCAGGTTACATGTCGGAGTTGGGGATAAGAATGGGGATGACACCGCCGGAGGGCTCTGACAGAGGGGCCGGTGTCAGAGAAAATCATAGTCGCATGACCTGTGCCAATCCAGGTCCATTTGTGGATCCAAGGGGCCTGACTGGCACCAAGTACAGACTGTCAGCCAGTCAGTCCCGAACCCTCAGGCCCAAAGGCACTCCAGCAGGGACGGGCTCCATAAATATGAGGTGCCTAGCCTCACAGAACTCGCAGAGTTTGGTGGAGGTTGCTCCAGCTCCCGGAAACTCACGGAGGTGTTGAGACAGCCCAAGCGCAGGACTAACAGCAGGGCCAGGCCTCTAGTGACAAAGCTCCTGTGTCTCAACTAATTACTTCAATGGAGGGGTGAAGTCAAAGACCTCTTTGATTTCTTGCTCATCTTCTTCTTGTAGGACTTACCGAAGTGGGATGGCTTGGACTGGGACGAAGATCTGTGGCTCTGCAACCGATCCTAGGATCTTCCTCTCAACCGGGATCAAGGCTGTCGAAGCGTTGTACATCGAGTGCAAGGAGCTTGAGGGATCGCTCCCTCAGGCTTTAGGGCGCATGACGCAACAATCAATGCAGATCTTGGCCTCATAGTTGCACTCAAGGCACCAAAGACAAATGTGGTACAGGTCAGTCACCGTCATCTGCAGGTGACAGGCACTGCAGCGCTTGAAACCAGCCTTCTTCTTTGACATCCCTGCCAAACCAGGAGAAAAGTGTCAAAAACCTTTGACAAAAAAAAAGGCAGTCAAAAAATCACTGGGGGGGTAGCTTTCTCTGGATCTAAGCTGACTGGCATGGAAAGAAAAGAACTGAAGTTAGCGTGCTGGGGTGGCACATATAGGCACCACACATGTCACTTCTGGTGCAGATGCCGCCGATTACACCACGTGGAGCCAAACACCACCACCAACTGCCTTGCAGGGGTACTGCTCATAAAAAACTTCCAGGTTCAGTCTGACACTTGGGGTTAATTCTAAGGTAAGGAATCTGCAGCTAGCAGTCGCTATCATATAGGAATCTTTTGGGACCTGGTGTCCATGTGAACAAGCTGGGGTTGCTTAAAAAGATAGGAGAAGCACCACTGAAGGTCTTTGTCAATGAATACCAATCAAGAACCCAGGGTGTGAATGAGGGTTGGATGGTTAACTGTGTCAAAGGTAGCTGAGAGGTCCAGCATGATCAGAAGGCAGAGGCCATCTCCATCTGTTGACAAGAGGGAATCATCTACAATGTGCAATGTAATGGTCTCTGTGCTGGTGGGTGATCTGAAAAAAGACTGGTAGTCATGTATGAGATGCTAAGCATTGATGTGATGTTGGAGTTGAACATAGACTCCTTTTTCAGTGACCGTGCCAATGAATGATAGGTGAATGATAGGTCTCTAGCCGGCAAGGCCCCCAGGGTCTAAGGTAAGTTTATAGAAGTGTGTGGACTCGCCGGTCTTGAGAGTTTCTGTGAAGATGTCGTAAGTGTGGGAAGCACAGACTTCATTGGAAGTGGCTTTGAGCGAGCTGAAGACGTCAGTGAGAGTTAATGAGAGACAGAGCTTTGAAGGATGACCACTGTGGGATTCTATGAGAAAGGGAAGGTGTTAGAACAGAAATAAAGTTGGTGGTGTTGCAGTGCTGATTTTCCTTATTTTTTCAGGAAAGAAGAGTTTGTTAGCATTGCACTTGTTTGTGGAGAGTGGGACTGGAGGGTGAGGCAGTGGATTGAGGCAATTCTTAATTGCCTTGAAAAGTGTTCTGCTTCTGTTTGTGGCTTCATCAATGGTGTTGGTATAGTACTTTGCTTTGGCTGATGTGATGAGCTGTGTCCATGTTGCACAAGGGGACTTCAGTATTGTGAAGTCATCAGGATTTCTGTTTTCTTACATTTTCTTTCTAGTCTGCAAATGGAGTGTTTGTCAGTGAGGTCTTTAGAATACCAGGGTACTGAAGGGTTTGACTTGCACCCAATTGTTTTCATTGGAGTGTGGATGTTCACGTGGTTTTCCGAGAAAAGCCTGAAGACATTAAGAAGGGTGTTGGCATCAAACATGGAGTTGGCTGGGTGTGAAATTGGTTCATGCATTAGGCTGTTGATGGAGAAGTTTTTTAAGGATCTAAAGGTTTTGGTCTTCTAGTCTGGGTCGACTTCGGTTTGTTGGTAGAATGCTGAGCATGGAGAAAGGAATGGCAAGGTGGCTGGTCCTGTCCAGGAGTATAGGTAGTTTGCATTAGATTGGATTGCTGGTGTTGTTGAAAATAAGATGTAGAGCCTGTGGCCTTAGGAGTGCATTGGCTGTGTTACACCATGTTGAGTGTCTCAATGAGGATGACGAGGATGTCTCTTGCTGTATTTTTTTTAGCATGTGTTGTCTGGGAGGTTGAAGATAACAACGAGGGTGTTGTGGGTGTGTTAGATCAATGAGGTGACAAGGACAGCAGAGAATACATCAATGAAGTCCTTGTTCTGCCCAGGAGGCCAGCACATGAATTGTAAGGGGGTGGTCTAAGTTGCAGAGAGGGGGAAATATTATTCCAGAAACTCCAAAGAGGTGAGGGTCACTCACCTGCCGAGGGTGCAGGACTTATGGACAACAGCAGGACATCTTCCCTTCTTATGTGTGTGGTACATACAATAAATGCTGAGCCTGTCAGAAGGACGACTAGGATGTGTGAGGATGTGGGGTGACCCATGCTTCTGTGATGAAGAGGGGGTCACAATTGTGAGGTGGTCTACAATATATGGGGCGTGGAGTACTGCAAAGCATGCTTTACTGAACACGAGTAGGAATTGGTATTCTATAATTTGAGAGTGTGTGGCAGTTGGTGGGATATGTACAAGGTTTGGTCTATATATTGTGAGGATGCTACATCAGTGTTTGTGTTATCATGGTCTGGAAGTGATTGTGGTGACTGGCAATACAGAGTACTGGGTAAGGTACATGATTATATCTTACCTCTTTAGCTTCACTGGAACAGGGTTTGTGGCCTAAGGCCCTTCCTGGCCCGAACAGCCCTGAATAGACAAGGCCCTTGCTTGTCTTTGTCTACTACATTCAGCTGGGGATGCCCTGAGGAGTTTACTGGGGTAAGGAGAACACAGGAAGTGTTGTCATTGTTTGTGCAGATAAATGAAGGCAAATGTAGTGATGTCACTTTCTGTGCAGACAGGTGATAACAAATGACTGGCTTCTTCGTTTAAAGATGGTTTAAGTAGTAAACAGTGATGGGAAGTCTTTTGAAGATGAATGAAGGGAAATGCAGTGATCTCCCTACCTGTTCAGATGAGTGATGGGAAATCGCCCCCCCTCTGCTGCATAAGCAAGTCACTGAAAAGAATGCCGTGGAACACGCTTCGAGGAAGCTCCATTATATGGCACCATCTAGCGAAGACCTACGTTGTCTGTCGTAATGAATAAAGCACAAAAGGAGGCTGGGCTTTTGCGATAAACTTAGCAGTGACGGGTCGGGCAACTCAAACAGCAGGGACTGGAGCAAACAGTCCTGTCTGCTTCCTCCTTGTGATGGCCCTGTGCTGGCTGGCCACTGCCATGCTGTCTGCTAGCGTCCCTTGTTAACTGCACCGCGGGGAGGATTGCATACTGCAAGTGACTTCTCAAAATGTCCTACACTACAGTGTTCCAAAAACTGAAAATAATGCCTTTGCATGGCAGTGGGCAAGTTTAACTTTGATTGAATAGGAGCCATGCTGTGATCGATTTTAAATGACCATCATCCTTTATGCTACAGCACTTTAACCATTTGCTTTGGTAAATGTTTACCCAGTCATATCAACGCATTTGTTTGAATGCAAAATCGAGTAGGATCAGCGTTTCGTAAACGAAATTCTCACAGCATTGACTGGTTGATAGCTAATGTACTCAGCGACCCTGGCATGGATGTGTAAGTGTTCATGGGCTAAAACAAAGTCATCACCAGTGGTGTCTCTAGAGGGGGCCGGGCAGTGAGGGGTCTGTGCCTTAGCTTTATTTGTCCTGCTCCCCCCAAATTCCACACCACTACCATTGTTGCCGAACTTGCTAGGAGGCGAAAAAGAAATAACAGACAATGCACTCGGCCAAATTAATTTGCCCAAGCACCCTCCATTGCAGTGCTTTTTGCTTAATGTTCAAATCTGACTTTGTATGCATGGGTGCCACTATCTAACTATGCATAAACAAATATTTATGCACACATATATGCAAAGTCAGATCTAAACAGTCTGCGTGTGTGTGGGGGGTATTTGTGTCTGTGTCTGTCTCTTTAGAGATGTCACTGGTCACTACAGTAGTTTAACACCAAATACTCCACTATAAAAAAGTTAAAACACGACATAGTATTTATTTCAGAGCCCCGGAGAGGCAAAATCCTGCACCCCATACACAAAGAGCCTATTTGGCCTGTGTAGCCAATTACTGGTTAATAAAATTTCAAGATTCAGATGCTATAGCATACGGTCAGCTGTTTTGGGAGCGATGCGAAAACTAACAAAATAATGATGCGTTACTTGGCTTCTACATGCAGGATAATATCCTGGCATTCTCCCAGCTTGGATTTCGCCATTTCCGGTTCCACTGGATAGGGACCCTGTCTAGGAGCAAGTATTTCAGTGTGGGACTTCCCCAGGCAATACAGGGTGTGTACTCTAACAAAAGGGTACATTTTGAGTGAGGAAGTGGGCCAGCAGTTTCGAAAAAATCAAACCAATCAGATGCAGAAAGAGTGGATGCGTTTTGAACTCCTGATTTTACGTCCCCAAAGTGCCAGTCATGGAGAATATGGTTATCAAGCCAATACTTGTCCCTAAGCTTTGGTACTATTCTTTGCCATGCTTGCTGTATGCCGGCGATACATTAACCTTTAATCAGACATCCCTAGCTCTTTCAAGGGCACGGACTGTTTTACACCGATTTATTGATGACGAAAATTGGCAATGAATGCAGATTAATTGAAGGCTAGCATGTTTGGCTGGAAGAATGCTAACATCAAGCACTGGGCTTCAGATGGAATTGAGTCACTATGAGGAGAGGGTTTCCCCCCCCCAGTTTTATTTATGCGAAGAAAAACAACATACATAATCGCATCATACACCAGAAGCGTATCATTAACAATATAGCTCACCTCGCTCTTCCAAGTATAGCATCTAGTCCGTACCAGTGCTTTGGACTGTTCCTTTTTACAAATGTGTTATAGTACAGTGCGTATGTTTAAACTGGACAGAAGTAACTGCATAATAGTCCATCACTAAATGTGTAATATTCTCATGTAGCAGAGGTAAGTAGGTCGGTCAATACCAATCGAATTGTATGGAACACTAAACATTAACAATTAGATGGTGATAGTGCAGTGCATGTTACCTGGTTCAAGCATGGAGAGAGAACAGCTATTGCGGTCTAGTGGACTAGACCACAGTATTCGGGTGGTGCAGGCCCTTAGAGGGGATAGTAGAACCCAGCAGGCAGTTATACAGCTAAATCTAGGGAGGAGGAGAGGGAAGTCCCAGAGGGTGGACAGAGCAAGAGGGAAAGGACATGTCGCCAGCCAGCCGCATTCAGTCTTGTGTCCGCAGCTGCCGATTTACCACCCCATGGAGAAAGTCTTCCTCAGCACTCAGCTATTGGGATTCGTCCGCCGAGGTGCCCCAATCTACCACCTCGGCCTCTCCGTGTAGCCCCTCAATCATAACACACCAGTCCTCCAAATCCCGCTCAGTATGCTCATCCATACGTATCTTACGGAGACAATATTCCTCAGCAGTCGCCCATTCAAGGAGACCAGACAGCCATTTATCATGCGTCGTGGTGGTCGGGTTCGCCTACTGGATCGCAATGCGCCTCTTGGCCAGTACAAGCTCCAGCTGCACGAATCTGTATGCCATTTTACACCCTTTTTTGGGGGATGGGGATGGGGAGTAGTCCCAGCAAGCAGTGTCTCATTGTTACCTTCACTCTCACAGCCTTCAGTCTTTAGCATCTCTACTATCTGGCGTCAGAAGGGTAATTTGCAGCTTGTGAAAAAGATTTTTAAAAAAAGAGGGACTGGGAGTTTAACTGGTCCAGTGCACATGCTCCCAATATATGATATAAAAAATAATGAGTGCACAGTTCCAAAAAGTGGAGGGTATACAAACCTCTCAACACAGGAGGCACACACTCTTTTGTCCTATCCTGCATTTTATCTTTAACAAATAGGTTGGGTACTTTTTTCTTGATAAGTTTTTTATAATGACAACGAGGTCTATATTTAATCGAGACTATTGATTCATCGTGGCCTGTCATGGGGATCTATTAGAATATGTCACTAGTTCCTCTGTATTTTGTGACTATTGTACAGACAGAGATTTAAATGGTCCTATTTAATGATTATTCGTTATTAGACAATGAGAATATTAACATCCACATAAATACCTACGTTAATATACTTTTTCTTACTGCTCTGTATCATGCATAATTTATTTGGATAAGCTCTTGCAGATATCCTGATTGTTTTTGGGTCATGCCTCCATGTGGAAGTAGTTCTTCTTCTTACAATGGCCGGTAAGCACTTATTTTATTGAGCCATTTACATTGAGATGAGTGTTGTTGTAGTATTGCACTTCCCATTATATCCCTGTAATTTTTTACTTCTGATAATTTCATGTTTTGATATGATTCACATTTATTTTTGGCACACATATCTTTGTTTTTACAGGTTACCAGTAGTTTTGTGCTAGTCGACACAGACCTGGAGTGAGTAAAAAAAAGTCTTTTTACTCTCGTTTTTGAACAAATATATTGTATTTGTACCTTTGTTGTTCTGGAGAAAGATTGTTGTAGTCCTGATAAAGTGCCAGTGGATCCTTTTTGGACAATGAGTTAGGCGCGAAACATGTTGACTTTTTGTAGAGGTCAAAGTTACTGTACTTGACTTCTAGAGGATATAAAGTGTGGGATAATCAATTCCCCTTCACTTTTCCTAATATTTTTAATCTTGACCGGGTCCTTGCTCATTTATTAAATGTTCTTATTTTGAGGAGGTACCCAAGCCAATTTTACTTTTATTTTTTCATTTTTCATCTCTCCTGTTGGTTCTTAGTAACCTAAGATTGTTGGTACTAAGAAAAATAATGTTTTATGGCCTAATGGTCCAATATAGGATCCCGCCAGACATTGCAACACTAGTCTAGCGTGGAGCAAAGCCCGATGATGATGCATGAGCGCTATTGCTTCTGAAGGAGTGTGTGCCTGTGTTGAGAGGTTCGAATACCCTCCACTTTTTGGAACTGTGCACTCATTATTTTTATGGGTAATATGGAGCTACATGTTCATGCGACGTG
Source organism: Pleurodeles waltl (assembly GCF_031143425.1). Classification (NCBI taxonomy): domain Eukaryota; kingdom Metazoa; phylum Chordata; class Amphibia; order Caudata; family Salamandridae; genus Pleurodeles; species Pleurodeles waltl. The sequence goes on from NC_090448.1 coordinate 981,539,601, forward strand.
CCCAAAAGTGGCTGGGGGCGTGCTGCAGCGAGCACACCTGTCGGGTTGTGTTGGGAATAATCTGTGAAGGCGTTGTGGCGTCAAATATGCTCTGTGCAGATATTAAAATTGTGTCAGCTTAAATCTAGCATATCTAGTCCCTTCCTGCACTAGTGAGCAGGCCCTATTCAATTCTCCGTCTTCAAGCGGAGTTCCCAGGTCCGCATCCCATATAGCTCTCGTCCCGTGTATGTTTACCACAGGCCACGTATATTCGGGAGAGTAGACCATGGTCGCAGCCCGGGTCTACAAGAGCCTTCACGAGGTGAGATTCAGTTGCCCCTCAGGGAAGGAGGTCCAGAGCTCCCCGCCATCCGTGATAGGCTTGCATATTGCAGGAACTGTCCCTGGTCAATTCCAAATAGGGACGAAGCCTCCTCGCCACTTTGAGGAGGGTTTATGTAAAACTTCAAAGTCTAATAGCCCAATCAGATTTATCAATAATAAAAAAAAAATAAGGTCTAAGTGTGCAAAGCCATTTTTTCAGTTGCAAACCCTTTGATTTTCAAAATCACTGGATTTACAACTGCAAATGGGTTTTTCCTATGTATTGAACCCATTTTGCAAGTTGGAAAAGCTATTACAAATCACAATTAGGAAGGGGTAGTCCCTCCTAATTGCGATTTTGGATGCTATGTATCAATGGTTTGTCGGAAACTATTGAAAAGTTACTCTTTTTTTCAAAGGAGGTGGTAACAGATTCACCAATAGGGATTAATCCTCTTTGGATAGCTTCCGCTTTGGGAACTTTGGGGCAGCAGACAGTAGTCCTGGGAGCCCAGGAAATATGTACTTGTTTTTAAAGCAGCACCGGTTCCTTGAAGAACAGGGGGTGCTTTTAAGAAAGTTTCCCATTTGGCAAAGCAAACAAGTGCATGGTGGTCTACTGTTCCTTGCCGGCCACAATCCGGCCTATCTGAATGTAGCCAATCAGAAGGGGGTCATAAATAGGGACCAGCCTAATATTCATCAACCTCCTACAACTTCACTTTTTGTGATGCAACCTATTACTACATAGGTCACATTGAAAATTAAAGACTGATCACAAAAAATGGGTGCACAATTTGCGAGCAATTTTTGTCACCAGTCTTTTCGTAAATCTGTCCCTAAATGTATTCTTGTCTTAATTTACTAACATTACATCTTTCCCGGAGGCTTTCCAAGTGATTGAAGTTGGCTTTCTGAATCCTTTTCAGGCATGTATTTTCATAACCTGTTTCCAACAGGTACAAGTGCAAATTAGGTTAGGCTTTTCACTTTTAAAGCTCTTGTTTGCATCCAAATCATAGCTTATGAAATACTGTTTTAGGGTCACACATTCTGAGACAAATACCCTGAGGTCCCCACTCGAGAGGAAGATGGGACCTCTCAGTGGAATGCACATTAACAACGCCTGGGCCATCTACTTGCGAAATTCCTAGCAGATTTGGATTTGAATTAAGCCTGGGACCGGACAATAGGTCTGAAGTACAAAAACATTTTGCACCTGCAGACCTTTAAAATTTGCAAAATCACAGGGTTGAAGACCACAAACTGCTTTTTGGAAATGTATGAACCACTTTTTTGCAACTCAGGTCTTCCTGAATCACAAAAGTGGTTTTGTGTCTCATTCGGAATTACAACTATGATGTGTGTGAAAGGGGTACTCGGTCCAAGATGTAATTCACAATTAGACTTATCAATGGTTTTTAATCTCAATTGCAGTTGCAAACCACTGAACAGGTACCAGCACCTCCAAGGAGGTGGTAATTAGTTCCCAAAAAAGGATGTGGTTCCTGTTGGCCAACTTCTCATTTTGGAATAGTGTCAGGTGGCCTTGGTGCAGTAGGCCACCACATACTACCCTGAACTCTTCCCAAACAAGAAATCTATATACTCTTAAAGCAGCAATGGTTCCTTTGAGGTACATGGTCCATTTAAAAAAAAAAAAAAGTTTTATGTCTGGTAATGTGAAAGCAAAGTTTGTGGTCAGTGGCATAGCAATGGTAGCATGACCCTGAAGCAAGCAACGAAAATAGGGGCTCTGCCATGTCCAGTTGAGTAATAAAGCTGAAACATGAATAGGGTGATATGAGCCTGCTGCGCCCCTTGACCCTGGTGACAATACACCTAATGAAGTAACAATAGCCACACCATTACTCCATAATATTTTATTCCAGCATTTATATAGTGCTTACTACCCCCAGGTGGGACGGTGAAGCGCTTGTAAGAAAAAACACAACTTTACAGAGCAGAACAGACAACAGGTATTGACGTCTTACATTCCAAAGAAATACCTGCAGATAGAGCTTGATTTGTAAAAAAATGAGCGAGTGCCCAAAACGCTACTCAAAAGCCTGCAGTCGCCGAAACTAAATGTCTGCGTGAACTGAAAAGCTATGTAGTCCTGAATCCACCCCAGGCCTCCTTACTCTACTACCAGACACTCCCTGCCCCTTCATTTCACTCTTGCAGGTTCCTGTTTGCTCCCTTGGTGAGCTGTTTCCGTCTTTGCGCATTGTTTGTTCTTCTCTCTCTTGCACTTGGGAAATGTATGATGAGGAAAAATAAGTGCCGGTGGCTTCCACCGTCAACCACTGCCACAAATTAAGCACTAGCTACACAAGTATTTAAATAAACCATGCTTACATATTGAGAAATAAATACTTTCTTCTTGAGGCCAGACGCCAGTAGTATTTTATCGGTACCACCGGTAACTGAATGGCATGAGCCAGTGACGATAATTAATAAACCCCGACAATGGTGTAGCCGGTATTTCTAGGACTGCACCGTGCGCATAAAACCCCGTCTGTTCCTGGTTGGGCTCAGAGCGAGGTGCGTGTAATAAAATACAATGTACAAGCTCTCTGGTCCGCCCAGCGTATATTTCCCTTTCCATTGGACAGTTATTCCAGAGAGCCCGCCCTAAGCACGCGCTCAGGTCGCAGGACTGCCGCCCGAGGGCAGGCTAAGAAGCTGAGCCTGACAGGTGCTGCGCCACGAGCCCCGCTGAAGGCCTTCGAGACGTCCGGGTTAATTAACAGCACGGAACCATAAATGTGTTTCTTTCGGAGTGTGAGACGCCCTACCACCATCAAAACCAGAAGCATGTTGTAGAGGGAGAGAGCCTGCTAATGTATAAGAGCAGGAAGCAATGTAGAGATGGTTGTAGGGAAAGATTGCGAATGCTAGGTGCTGAGGGAATGGAGAAGGAACACGAGAGCATAAAACGAACGGTGAAAAATGATGTGAAGAGAAATAGAAAAGGAGATACGAGAAGAAAAAGATCATAGGAGATAGGCTATAGAGGGCGAGAGAAAACACGATGCTCGTCACAGCAGGAATTGCTACTGTTTTCCTAACGTTTGGTGACGACACGACCGCAGCAATGTAGATACGTGGGCTGCCTACAAGTCACTGCAAGATCGATAAAAACTGGATGCTGTAGCGTGGCGGGTATTTTTCCATCACAAAGGCACCAACCATAGAAAAGTAATCTATGCACCTGTTCAGTTCTACTTAATAGGAGCTACTCTAGGAACCGTCAGACTGTTTGTTGCCTGCCCTGCAGACACGCCATTGTGTCGTGCAGAGGTGTGTACTAGTCTACTGGAAAATGTCACAACATGTTGGTTCCTCTGAGAGGCTAAGGCAGAGCCCGTCACACACCGCCCTCTGGATGGCACAGGACTTACTGAAATCTTTAACAGAGGGGTGTCTATGGAAGGTAGCTAGGGTGGAGCATGCACTGTCACGGTATGCACAGCCCCACATGTGAATAAAACCTCCCAATTCTGTACTACAAAACTGGTGTCTACAACAGACCAGTAGAACTCTGTCACCACTTAAACTTAATCCTGAACAAATCATTTTGTTGACCTTATTGTGAACACCTATGTGTGATTAAGTTTTGCTGCATGTGTTCTGTATGACAATTCCTAAATAAACAGTTTATTAGGGATTCATGTGCAAGAAGAAAGTTAACAGGAATCAGTGACTGGTTTTCAATTGTTTCGCTGTTATGGGTTTGACAATTATAGTGTGCATATTACGTCTTTTCATTATATAGCATAGTAAACCACTGAACGGGGATTCTTGTGTTTCATCCTGGATCCTCACACTGCTGGGGATGTGCAAACAGATCCTTTTTTGCCACAGGGTTTGTTGTTTATGAAACTGGATTTACAGCACAGCATCTCTTGTTTGACAGGAGAGGAAATGGAGGCTCAACATTTAAGTTTCTAAATGGTTTTGTGCGATTGCTTTTTTTAACTATTAATTAGATCTTTGATATCATTAACACATTGCAGCACAAATCAAAAGCTGATGACATCACAAAAATGACTCCGACTACGTATGTCCCAGAGGGTTACGTCATTCCCTGGACCTAGTGAGGACTCACACCGCAAGGTGAGCTCCGCCTGTGAAATGGCTCCTATTTCATGCTGCTTGAGGAAAAATAGGGAATTACAAGCTTAATTGGTGCTTTGCGCAACAAACCCCACGTCTATCAATATCAGCCTGGCGAATAAAGCGAAGAGGTCACAATAATGACTGCAGAGCTCACTCTTCCCGACATGTGTGGTAAAAGGAGTTTTCGCACACACCGAGGGTTACACATTGGGGGTTTGGTAAAGCTGCCTTCCCGAGACTGATACGAGTGTGGGAAAGAGGCCCTAGGCGGGAACATTACAAGGATACTCTGTCACTGACCAAGTGCTTCTGTTCTTCTTCCAAAAGCAGGGAATATTTTAAAATGAGTGTTTCACATTTGGGAACACTTTCAGATTATTAATTGTTTCACATTATATTTCACGTTATATAAATCTTAGTTCTGACTGTCACGTTATGATAAGGCTTCATAGGGCACCAGCTCCATTTACCTAGGTAATCCTTATCTAGTTATTTCTAACCTGCAAAGCCTTTTGGCTGCAGTAAGTAAGGGGGGGTGGGCGTGGGGCGGGTGGGAGGGGGGGGGGGGGGGCACAGGTCTCCGGAGTGTGTTACTTTCAGTACCGCGGCCTGTGCGAAGTTTCACATTTATCAGGATGCGTGGGCACACACGCCAGGAGTGAGATTTGCTTGTTGCCTCAGCTGTTAAACAGTGCCTCACCCAAAGGGGCATAGCTGTCAGAGGCTCCATAAATATTCGCTCAGGACATTGCACGATCCGACCAGCATCTAGCAACATCAACACACAGCATTGACATACCTGTTGGCAGTACTCCCTCTTGTACCTTAGTGCTTGGACTGGCTAGAGCTCAGGCCACTTTATAACAGGATGCCTGAAGCTGTGGTCATCTAGTTAAAGGGTGGCTTGGCTTATGACGAGCAACATAGTGTCCTATCTATACAGAACAAGCTTACCACTGCTGTGGCTCGTGTAGCTCACTTTGAGCCCCATCTTCTCTTCAGGAAGAGCAAACACCGAACCAGACCCCAGGCAGTCACTCACAAATAGTATCGGATCAAGTATCCAGGGGAGGCTGGGCCTCCGTCCTATCTAGAACTTGGGGGCAATGTACTGGCTGCCCCCCCCTGTTAACCATGCCCCATGGTGGTCTGCTGCTCTTTAAAGGCGCCCATCCCGGTGCTCTTTGGCAATCACAGAGTTGTTACAAATAGCGGCCTGCCTATTTAATATTCATGAGGCAGGTCGTTCTGTTGTGATCCTATGTGGGAAGTGTTTTCACGCTGTGCATAGCTGACCAAAGAGGTGATCTTATTTTAGCTTGGGCCGCATCATCTAGCAGTGTGATAGAGAAGAAGGTGTGCGCAACAGGTGTGCATATTATAAATAGCTGGGGTTATAATTTAATCTGAAGATTCACATGTCACATTTCATGGTTACTTTTATGCTTTTAGTTCATATTCCATAATGAGTGCAGAAGCTGTGGCAACCACTGTGTAAAATGTTGGCAGTCTGGGAAGAGAACAGGCAAATGGATGAGCAAAGGGGGAAGGGCAGAGCTCTACCTGGATCGTTTGTGTTAGTCTAGTTGACATATGAAGGGGAGAGGGACAAAACATACATGCAGCTATGTAGCTCCAACATAGCCAGAGGGCAGTAGGGTCACGGTGTGCCTCTACACAAAAAAGGGGGAGAAGTAAACAGAGAAGGCTCAGTAATTCACGAGGCAACATATGAGAAGCTGCTGAATGAATACAATGGTGGCAAATGGACCGGGATGAACGTTGGTGACATGAGCAGGAGCCATGTAGTTTTTTAAAGGAGAGATACTGCCTACGTCTGTAAAAACACACCTGGTGAGCATAAAAAGGACAAGTATGGTTTCTTACCTATAATCCTAGTTCTCCTTCAAGGAATCTCCCCTGAGCTCATAAGCATTAAACTGACCTGCCCATGTACAGACATCCAGGAAGTACATGCTGTATTTCCAATTCCATCAATTTACCTTGAAACCTGGGAAAATGACCTAAGTCTTGAAATGTCACTAGAAAGGAAGCAAAGTGACAATTTAAAAACATCCTTCACAAACCCTTTATATTTTCTTTTTAAGTGAATGAATGGGAAGGGGATGGCAGTGTAGCTCTGTAGGCTGCAGCTAAGTTAGAGTGAAAATAGACACTGTGCCTTAAGGGGACTTAGACCTTCGGTGCTCCATTATACCCTGCAGGTAGCAGTTAACTCTGTTCGTTTAACCCTGTGCGTAAGACCTGTATAGATCGATTTTTATCTCTTTCTTCAAGGAGGTGGGGGGTTGCATATAATTTCAATGGTGATTCCCCTGAAAAAGAACTAGAATTACAAGTAGGAAATCATTCCTTCTCTTTCAGGGTATCTCCATTAACAAACATAATCTCTGAATAAAATGTCTGGCTTATCCTGTAAATCACAAAGGAAAAGAGAAAAAGAACAGACCTAAGCAAAGAGATTTCTAAAGTGTCCTGAAAACAGGTGAACAGATCTCCAATTGCTTCCTTGCAGATCTTAGACATTGAGACATTTCTCTGTAAAGCATGGTGTTTTTTGGCTGCTAATATGACCACTGAGTCCAGAGGTGGGTCAGAACGGAGGAAGAGGGCATCCTGCTCGGGAGGTCTATATTTTTACTGTAGCCTTGATTGAGCAGTTTTAGCTGAGGCGGAGTCAAGAACAATTCCATTGCCGGCTCTAAGAGGTCTGGCACCAAATTAAGGAGTGGTCTTGATGCTTACCGGTTATGAAGCATCTCAAATATAACTGAGAAGAAGGAGTAGACACGACATCTGTAGATCGACCTTTGCAGCTTCCCTTGCTAGCATCTTCTGGAAGGTAGTAATGTCATCCTCCGGAGATATGCAAGGTGGTGGTGAGTCTGACAGTGTCAGTGAGTATCTTCCAGTGGAAGTGGAGGAAGTATATGGGGAGCGATGTCGAGATCTTGGCGTAATCTGGATCTTGAAGAGATTTCTAAAGGAGGCTTGACCTACCTGGACATTTGCTCTTGAATGCGATTCAAGACAACAGTGTCTTGTAAACAGGTAAATAGATCTCCAGGTTGCTTCCTTGCAGATCTTAGAAACTGCGACATTTCTATGTAAAGCAGCAATAGCTGCTTTCCTCTAGTTCAATGGGCTTTTGGTATATTGGGTAAAGCTTTGTTAGCTTTTTGATAGCACAAGATAATTCAAGGAACTATCTCCCTAGACAGAGACAGCTGTAGTGGGTCAACCTCTTTGCGTAATGGACCACAGATCACAAACAGCTGTTTAGACTTTGCTAAATCTTTAGTCTTGTCTAGATTAAACATTAACAGTCTTCTAATCTCATGTCAAGTGTATAGCGAGGGAGTCTGAAAAAAATGTTGGTAAACTAACAATTTGACTAACATGAAAATTAGAAACCACCATAGGGAGGAATTTGGGGTGAGTACTCATTGCGGAATTTGGGGTGAGTATTCATTGCTACCAGATTACTATGAAAAACGGTGTAAAATTAGTGGGAACATAGACGCTAACCCACCTCTATGTAAAGGCTAAAAAGGAAAGCACTTGTGAGGTTAAAAGACAATATTCAATTTCCATGAAGGAGAATGCAATTGGATGGGGGATAATCTTTTTAATGCTTTCCATGAAATGCTTAACAACAGGACTTTTAAAAATGGAAATTTGTGAACTAAATTTTCTGTAGGCAGGGACTGCTGCAAAGTGAAATTAGAGGACAACTGCAGCTTTGACTTGGCCAAATGAGGTAGATATAGAAACACTGCTTCTTCTTGGCAGGTGGTGGGGTCAAAATCGTTCTGTGCATACCAGATGCAGAATCATTTCCTAATAAACGAGTACGAAGCTCTTGTAGATGGTCTTCTGGCTTTCTTTAACAGGTTCATGTACTCCTGAGGAAGATTCAAAGTGAACATACTGCATGAGGTCAGGGACAAGACTGCCAATTAAATGAAAAATAACTTATAAAGCACACATCTACCTGAAGGTGTCTTGGCACTATCAGCTGCCAAGCCCAAAGAAAGAGAGCAAAGAGGGATTCTATCTACAGATACAACGAAACCGGAGAGTAAAAATCCATCTTTTCAATGTTTTTCTGAAAGTTGTGATCATTTACGGTTTTGATAGGAAGGGGCATTGAATTCCAAAGTTTGGCAGTAGTGTAAAAAAGAGGTCTGCCACCACTTTTAGTACATGTAATTGCCTTGCTACCAGCCAACCGAAGGGGACATTTAGGCATGCATCACTGAAATATGGATCCTAAATATCAAGGACCAGTGTTATATAGTGCAAAACATTTTACACATAATCTGCTTCCTAACTGGATGATTAACTGATGTTTTAGGAATATTTAGCGCAAGTCTAGCGGCAGGATTTTTATATAGTTTGATGCTTTCTTAGGGACAGCTGACTGATGTTCAGACAGAGGGCATTACAATAATCAAGTTAGGAAGAAATGAGGGCTAGGACAACTGATATACATCTAGACAAAGAAACAAAGAGGAACAATTACCTCGAGGTCCCGAGAACCTTAAAACAGGATGATGTAACTTGACTGTTTTGTCAAAAATCAAAGTGTCATCAAATATGATTCTTAGATTCATGACAGATTTGACTGGGCCGGTAGAGTGCCAAGCTCATTGGCCACCAGGCTGTTAACCAATTAGATGACTCTTTGGCAAAAGGTAGGACTTGTGCCTTTTCTGGGTTAGGTTTAAGCTAGTTGTTTCTCATCCAGATGACACCTTCATGCATATAGTTGTGAAAGTTTGCTGCAGCAAGATGGACATTATAGGAGATTGTGATGATTATCTGGGTATCGTCAGTGTACGAAAAGAATGAGATGCCGAAAGATCTGATCAAACTGGACCAAGTTTAAGGATTGAAGGTTGGCGTGCAGTATCTGACCTTTGAACTTGTAGAGAAGTTTGTGTCTGCACGGCAGCCTCCATTATGACCATTCTGATAAATGGAAAAGATCTGTGAACCACAACTGAGGAGGCCACTCTGAAGCAATAAAAATCATTCTGGACTTTGGGTAATCTTGAAGATTACTGCTGACAATTGAGGAATGGGGGGAAAAGCATAGAGAAATCTGCCTGACCAGTTGATCCTTATGGCATTCCCCAAAGTGCCTGATAGGTAAAACCTCGAGGCAAAGTTTGAGCATTTATTGTTTTTTTCTTTTGCAAAAATGTCTTTTAGATGGCAAAACCTATTGCAAAAGAAATCTCACAAAACAGTGTTGTTTATGACCCATTTGTGGTTCTCTTGGATGGTTGTGCTCACTTGAACATAATGCATACCTGGCAGATGAACTGTTGTAATCCTGAGTTTTCTGGATACCAGCCATATCTGTATTGTTTAAGCTTCTAGGGTCAAGGTTCGGGATCTGGTTCCTCCATGCTGGTTCAGCAAAAAAACTGTCCCTCATCAGCAGTGAAACCAGTACCCATCCTTCAAGTCCGCCAGGAAAACACTGTACTTACGTGCAACATGCGGGTTCATCTGGCAAAATTTGCCAGGTGTGCTTTTGGTTCCCAGTCCAGCCCTGGACGTTACTCGTCTTTTTCAGAACTCACAACAGCAGAGGTAATGACGGAAAGACATACAGGAGTCTTGAGCTCTAGCTGTCATGGGAACTCGAGTGAGCAAAACTGCAGACATTGCACGTTGCCAGTGGTGGCAATGAGTTGGGGCCAGAGGGCTACCCATTCTCGGAAGATACCCTTTGCCATCTCTGGATTTAACTGTCATTTGTGAGCTGCTAGATGTCAGAAACTGAGTTAATCTGACCAGGTGGTTAAAAATCCCACCAGAGGATGTGCCACCATGAGAATCCCCTGCCAACCCTGCCACTTCCAGTGTGGCAGCTCCTAACAGAGCCCACAAACCCACCCGCCCTGCTTGCTGCAATACCACATGGTGGTGTTGTCTGTGAGCCTCAATTGGATAGCGTAACAAAATTATTTAAATGACAAGTGAATGGCCCACAATGCCAGCAGGTTAATGTGAAGTTGGGCCTCGACAGAAATCAGATGCCTCTGATCTCCACCTGTCCCACAAGGCCACCCTGGCCCAGAAGTGATGCACCTGCACTACTGTCAGCTCTGGGTGGGGTCAGGAAAGCAGTCTGCCTTTGACCTAATCGTGATCCAGCAGCCACCACTGCAGGTCTGTTGCATTTTACACCACAATCTAGTTCTGATTGAATAGATGCCCTATGGTGCTGTGCCCATTGGGATTTCAGATTTCACTGCAGATCCTGCATATGGCATCTGGCATGCTTCACCAGCAGATGCAGTCAGTCAGTAGTCCCAGCAGCTCAGAATCACCTGAGATCCAGGACAGTGGCTGAAACAATGGGATCATAGCCTGAATGTTGCAGGCTCTCAGTTCTGGTGGAAGGCACACAACTGTACAGTGTCCAGAACTTCTCAGTTGAATAGGAATGTCTGCGAAGGAATTAGGTATGACTTTAGCACATTGATAATGAACCCCAACGATGTTCAGAGGTTTGCTGTAATATGGGGGTGGGTGACGGCTGCTTGGGGTGAACACGCCTTCACCAGCAAGTCATCAAGGTGGGGTAAGACTGGGACTCGACCTCCGGAGATGCGCTGCGACCACCGCCATCACTTTCATTAACACCCAAGGGCCACTGGTGAGGCCAAAGGGGAAGACTGCAAACTGAGAATGATCTTGCCCCACTGTGAAACACAGATAGTATCTGAGGGCTGGCAGGATGGGACAGAACTAAGCGTCCTGAAGGTCCATCACTACCATCGAGACAGGACAGGAATTGACATCTGAAAGATATATATATATATATATATATATATACACACACACACACACACATTCATTTTCTTTATACGTTTCCCTTTTACATTTACCCCCACTACTCCTTAGGCTCACCCATTTCTAAATAATGAAAACCCATAGTACCCCACACTCCCACCCATCCTTGAGCCCTAAAACCCCTTGTGAAACCCTTTCTGTCCCATATCCTTGCCCATCCCTGAACACAAAAAAACCCTACAAATTTGTTCTCACCCTGAGCACTGCCCATCCTATAACCTTTAAATCACTCTTTTTTTAAATGACATAAGTGTGGTAAAGTACCAAAAAAGGCCTGCATGGTACTTACCTGCCTGGTAAAGGTATGGGTATTAATATCCAGCAGTTAAAGATTGCAGGGTAAACGTTGAACATTCACTCTGTGCAACCCTCTGAACGCTGGTGCCCTGAGTTTGTGTCCAGCTTGCCCCTTCCGAAAGCACGGCTTCTTCCCTCTATCTCCGCCCCTCTTACCTCTCTGATTGGTCATTACCACCAGAGGTAGAATGAGAAGCATTGACTAGCCCAGCAGAATGTCTTCACGGGCACTGCAAACTAAAACTAGGTTGAGAAGTGGTGCCAGCTTCTATTTACATGGTAAATGGGGGAAAGACCGGCTGCCCAACAGGTGTCGAGCTAAAAAACTGCGCCTTTAGAAACGTGTTTTTATGTTTTAGAAATGCTAACTTGAAATAATGTGCAGGCCTAAAGAAGAGCAATTCTCCAAGGACCAGCAGAGACCGACCTTAAACTAGCAGCTGATTGGCCACAAAGTATTTAATGCATTGAGGAACAATTTGTATTAGCCATATTTGAGCTAATAGGAAGTGCAACCCTTCATCCTGAAGTCTCTCATTTTAGAAGCCTCTTTCATTTTGTTTTGTGTTACCTGTTATTCAATGCTTAATTTGTGATAGAAGAAGTGCCAGGGCCCACATTTCTATGGCGACACCGCCAAATGTTGAGTTGACATCCCAAGGATGTCTGGTCTTTACTTCCTCACATGCCTCCTTCATCCACCAATACTCTCCCTGACTCTATCTAACGCAAGTTCCTTTTCATCCCTGCTTTCTTCCTATGACACTGTCTTTTTCGTCTTTCCAGTCACCTTTCTTTCCCCGATAAACCCGAGGCACTGGAAAAAAAGTGCCGGTGGTGCCCACCTACACCTAGTCGGCTCAAATGAATCACTGTCTAAAGATATATGCCTTCTTCTCGACTTTATTTCATTCCTAGTAGTTTCCTACCATATCCTGCTGTTCTCAATAGTTATACTTTCTTAATTTAAAGGGCTTTGGTATTAGTCCATACGTCAATAAATACATCAATACATTTATTAACTCACTTCAGCCACTGTTCCAGAGGATCGGGCTGCGGACTGAGGCGCTGTGCTGGAAGCCGGGCCACATGGGGATCCAGGCAATAGTAACACCAAGCACCTGGCTCATAATCAGAATCTAGAGAGGGGAAGCCAAAGAAAAGCTTTTAAGGTTAATGAGCCGACTGGGCTGGGACAAACTTGGCTACAATTCAAGAAGTTTCCGTAAAAGTGGCGGGCAGGGTTCACCCCAAGTTCATCTCAGATCTATCAGGGACCTCGGCCAACAAGGGGGTCAGTGAGGGTGCAGCCATTTTAGGACTTTGGTCCTCCGCTTCACATATGACGTGTGACAGCTTCACCTGTCCCTTTGCCACGAGCACTCTGCGAGGCTGCAATCTATTACTTGCATGTCCAAACTAACTTTAAAACTCAAAACTACAAGCCACAGAATGCAAAATACGGCTGTTAGAACGAGCAAAGACTGACTGAAGGTATCGCACAGAACATTTCAACGTGGAAAAGCTAACCTGCTAGACTTCCTTATAATTATCAGTATATAATTTAAAAGTGTTTTGAAATAAGGACCTCGTGTAATAAAAAGTAGCTTGCAATTTCCACACTTGTACCTAGATGTATTGAGCATTAGGGCCAAAGTGCACATGGGGGCAAGCAGCTTGAGCACATTCATGGGCAGGCATTGTTCCAAAATGAACCAAAGGCACTGTGCCGTCATGGCACCAAGATGCGTACTCCAGCCCAGTGAGGAGGTGCCGGAGACCAAGGTAGCCTCATCCTGCAGAGGGCTGAAAGGATGACTCTTCAAAAGGCTGGAGTGGTCCAACCACCAGTGCAGATCAGGATGAACAAATGGTGACAGGGATGCAAAAGTGAGAACCTTGCCAACATCACTCCAAGCGGGGAGCAGTGTGCCAGCTTATAGTTTGACTCATGTGGAACTGGAGATGCGCCACACAGAATTTGAGGAAATAAAAATAAGCACTTGAAGAGAAGAGTCTAGCTGTGAAGCTTGAAACGATAATGGCCACTGTTGTGTTGGAGTTTGCATGAAGCAGCCCTTGCTCTTGAAAAACAGAAGGCTCTGAGTGCATGCAGCTAGCATCACATAGAAGGACTTGGAGCCTCAACCAGCTGTTGGGGCCAGGGACATGTGCGGCAGCAATGAAGTAATGACTGGAATAGAATGTGGGAAAATCCCAACCCAATTTACCTCAAGATTTAGGCCCTCATTATGAACACGGCGGTAAACACCGCCGACCGCCATGGCGACGGTGAACAGACACCCGCCATATAATGGAACAAAAATCTGATTCTGATAAAAATCACCAGTCCACCAGTCTCCACCAGGACCTTGTCGGCGGAAATGCTGGACCTCCCACCCCGCCACCACCGAGCACACCAACACCCCGCCCTCAAAAAAATGATGCACAAATCACCTTGGCTGTCAGTGGAAGATGAATGACCATTGGCGGTGCAGACCGCCACGGGTGGCAAGTGGACCCAACAGTAAGAAGTGCACACATTGGATAAGTTAGAAACCCACACACCTGACACACATCCACAACACCATAAAACACTCACAGACAAACCCCACAATCCTTTGCAACAAAAGAAGACCAACGAAGACAGAGATCACCAGAAGCAGACACCGAATGCCACAATCCACGATACTTACACCCAACCACAGAAGAGCACCCTCCCCGAGATCCACACCAGACACCATCCACGACACTCACCATAGCACCCCCCCAAACACCCACGCTTCACAGAAAGGGAGCTAAGGACCATGGTGGTCGAGCCACAACTTTTCGGGGCTCAGGTGCAGCACACACCCATCGCCAGGAAGATGGAGCTATGGCAGACAACAGCAACAGGGTCAATGCAATGGGACACCATCCACGCACCAGGGACGATATCCGCAAGAGAAGGAATGACCTGCGGGGAAGGTCAGGGCCATGGCATCTAGGCACCACATTGCAGTCCAGAAGACTGGGGGAGGACCTCCACCAACACCACCCAACTACACTGACTGGGAGGAAAAGGTACTGGCCATCCTGCACCCTGAGGGACTCACGGGACTCACTGGAGGAATGGACTCTGGCAAGTCGTCTACATTTACCCCATATCCATCACACCTGTAATGCATGCACCACCCTACCCCACAAACACCCACCAGGACCACTACCCCACCCAGCCCACAGGCACTGAATCCACTCCCCCTGCATGCCCACAAATCCACTAACAGGCCCACATCCCTGCCCCTGTGCACAGCAACCCACCCCGGCAAGGAAACACAATGGCCTATAACACCCACAATGTACCTCCACATCCTAAGCTAAAAGCAATGCTAACCCCACTAAAGCATCCTGCATGGTCCCAAAGTGTGTAAGCTGCACTAACCCGCCCAGGCCCCTGCCCCCCATCTGACCGTGATTATGTAACAGACATGTCCATTTCCCCCAACAGGCATCACCACCCATGCCACCCTGACGGACAGGACAAGGAATGGTAGTATCCCCCAGGGAGACAGAGGCACCTCACAGGACACTGGGGATGGAACCCTGGACACTGATGATCAGGCTGACCCCTCACACAGTCCTGGACTGTCACCATCCAGCAGCCCCACCCAGGATACCACTGACAGCCCTACCACCCAGCCCAGGGCAACCGTCCCCACACCTGTGTATCCAGGCCACAGACTGGTGGAACACAAGTACAGAGGCCACAGTCCCCCCCCTACCAACAGGCAGGAACACGATGGCCCCAGTACAAGTGGTACCGCCAGACCTGTCACAGGCACAGGCACAGGGGGGGACTAGGCCCAGTGGGAGGGCATCAGTGGCCCGGGGGGAGGCCACAGGATGGATGCTGCAGCCCAGGATGTGATCTCAGGTCCTGGGAGCCTACCACCATACCCAGGACCGATTGGCCCGGATAGCATCCACTCTGGAGCAGAGTCAGAGGATGCAGCAAGCACACCACCAAGAGGCCATGGAGCAGTGGAAACTGCACCATGCCACAATGGCCAGCATAGCAGGTGCACTGCTGTAGCTTGTCCAAACACAGCCTGAGGCCCACACAGAACAGGAAGCCCTCACTGCAGCACAGGAGACAGACCGGACAACCAGAGCATCAGCAGCAACTTCACATGTACTACCCTCTGAGGAAATCCAGGGGACATCCATCTCATCCCCTACAGGCCAATAACAGGCGCCCAAATGAACCCTCAGGCCAAGATATGGAGACAGGAACACCTGCCAAGAACAAGGCCCCCTCTAAGAAGTGACTCTGCTAAAAACTGTCCACCAACTATCCCACTCAATCAACCACCAAACAGTGCTACCAATAATTAAAAACTCATGTAAGCATGGATGGACCTACAAAATACTGATAACAATGCTGCCACCATGTTGCCATTTTGGATAACCACCATTGACCCACTACCATCACTGTAATGTGCACAATTTTATCCCTGCACCAAATAAAACACATATTACACCTGTTACAATGTCCCCTGCCATTATGTGTGAACAAAGTGAAGTATGAATGCAACTGGTTGATAACTCCTTTATTTGTACCTGCGTAGCATGAAAAGCACCACTTGCCTTACATGTTGTTGTGCCCAAATATGGTTAGAAAAAATACACTAAATTGTAATCTGTCCTATGCAGGCCTGCACACAGTGGCAATTAGTATTAATCCAACACCCCCTTCCACCCCACCCCCCCCCAGATGACAAGGCACACTGACAGTATGATGCACAGACAACAATCTCATCCATTTGTCCCATATAGTTACTGGCAGTAGAGTTGTATCAGTTGGGTCCTGGAATTTACATCTTCCCCTTCCTCATCATCACCATCACTCTCGACCCCTCTCTGAGCAAGCTGGTCTGGATATAGAGCGCCCTCCTCCTCCAAGAGGGGGATAGAATTTCTCACAGCCACTTGTGCAGCAGGCAGCATGCAGCAGGCCACCACTATTCTACACACCTTTTCAGACCCATAGGCCAGGGAACCGCCAGAGATATGTAGACAACGAAATCTCGCCTTCAGGAGACCTATTGCACGCTCTATCACCCTCCTAGTACGTCCATGGGCCTCATTGTAATTCCTCTCTGCATCTGTTCTAGGATTCTTCACTGGTGTCAGGAGCCAACTCAAGTTGGGATAGCCAGAATCACCTAGAAAAGGGTACATATACAAATTAAAATGACAAGCCTCAGAGGCAGACAGCCTGGCTGTCTTCAAGGTGGCAAGAATTGACAGAAACACCTACCTATTATACAAACTCTGTCCTCTTGTAGTTGTTCCATCTTCTGTGGCACACTACTGTTCCTCAGCACAAATGAATCATGGACTGAACCAGGGAACATGGCATTCACATGTGTGATGTACTGGTCTGCAGTACACACCAACTGAATGTTCATGGAGTGAAAGTTCTTCCAGTCTCTGTACACCTGTTCACTGACTCTTGGGGGATGATAGCTGTGTGGGTGCCATCGATGGCACCTATCACATGGGATATGTTGGCAAAGGCATAGAAGTTCAACTTGATGGCAGGGAGGTCAGTACTTTGTGGAAACCTCACATAGGACTGCAGGTGTCATACAAATGCATTCAGGAATCTTGTCAGTATAATGCTAAACATTGGCTGTGAAAAACCAGCACCCATTCCCACTGTCACTTGAAATGAGCCCGTGGCCAGGAAATGGAGTGCAGAAAGCACCTGCAGTTCAGTAGGGATGGCATGCTGATTACGATTTGCCGGAGTCAGTGCAGGATCCAGTAATGCACAAAGTTCAAGAATAGTTGAACGGGTGAGTTTGTAATTGATAATGATGTTACGCTCCACCATGGTCCGCAAATCCGCAAGTGGTCTGTACACCGCCAGGGCCCTTACTCGCCACAAGGGTCTGTACCTAGGAGGAGTTTGAAACACGTGTGAGGAACACACATACATCGGCACACAGTGTCAGTCATTGAGCACTGCTGGCTTGATTGTCGTCGACACAAATGCATAGTGTGTATGACATAACAGCAATTTGACCACAATGATAGATCAGGGCTTGTCAGGTGAGGTAATGCTAATTGTCACATGCCTATGGGTGTCTGGGGAACAGTAGGGCCTGCATTGTGCAGATGGAGTTTTATAAATGCGTAGTTTTTGCCAAAATGTCTGCCCAATGTAATCCAGAACTGTTGTTGTGGAAGTGACCTCACACCGCTAGCAGTTGACGCAACAGCGTAAAGCGGTGTTTACTGCCGTGCACAAATTCACTGGTTAACATGGATGTCAATGAGGAATCCTAGCGTATCATGAGCGTACGCCAACTCGTCACCCCAACTTCACTTGACTCCCTGATCTCGTGCAAGCAGGTACTCCACTGAATGTACTGCTGTGTCCTGCCTTTGGTCATGGAAGTGACACGTGTTGCAGAGGAAAGGGCCCCGGCCTTCACCCAAGAGGAATTGGAGAGGCTCGTGGACGGGGTCCTGCCCCTGTATGCCAAACTCTACGGACGGCCAGAGGTACAGGTGAGTAGGAGGATGGGGGGCCATGGATGTGTGTGATAGTTGGTGTTGGCAGCATACGTGTGTGCACCTCTGACACTGGATGGGCCAGGGTTCCTGACATGTTGTGTGTGTATGTGCTGGTAGTCCGTTTATACTGTCCGTCTCATAGTGGACGTACAGCCAGCCGTATATGATTGGACAGTGGCTGACCTCTGTTACATTTCTGTGTGTCCCTTTTAGGTAAGCACCCACCAGAAGAGGGCACTTTGGCATGCCATCGCCAAGGAGGTGCGGACCATGGGGGTCTACAACCGGCAGAGCACCCACTGCAGGAAGAGGTGGGAGGACCTGCGGTGCTGGGTGCGAAAAATCTGCAAGGCCCAGCTGGGGAAGTCCTCCCAACGGGAAAGGGGTGCCCATTGGGTACTGACCCCCCCCTTATGCTACGTATCCTGGCAGTGGCGTACCCAGACCTGGATGGGCGCTTGAAGGCTCCACAGCAGTCACAAGGGGGTGAGTACACATACCATATTTTTGACCCTTGATGGATGTGTGTGTGTGCATTTGTGTTTATGCTGCTTAGTTGCAGGGACTCTGACTGATGTCCATCTACATTATGGCCCCGTGGGGAGTAGGGATGTTTTGGTCGGGTCTCCTACACGTCGGGTCCTTAAGTTATTTGGGGAATGGCAGTAGAGCAGGGTTCTGGGCACTAGTCAGGGGCATAGCCATGGGTATAGCAGTAAGTGCTGCCTGTTGGAGGGTCTTCTGGGTGGGTGTATGTATGAACCACTGTGTTAACTCCATTCAGCTATTTAAAAATCTCTCTGCTTTTTTGTTTCCCCATCCCTGTTCCCTTGTGTTGTCTGTGTACATCAGCATCATCTGGTGAGGGAGCTGAGGCACTGGTGAGTGTGGATGCAGCGGCCCACAGATCCTCAGAGGCAGAGTCGTCCGACGCCAAGGGGACCAGTGGGTTGGAGGGCGAGGGGAGTACCACGGGGGAGGCAACTACCACTGGAGGTAGTGACTCCGATACCTCCACCGATGGGGGCTCCCTGGTGGTGGCGGACCCTAGTGGGCCCACACCTACTGTGTCATCTTCCGCCACCGCCCATACCATCACCGCCCTCCCATTTTCTCCCCACCGAGTTGCCCGTGCCCGCTCACCCAGAAGGGTGGGCGTCTCCTTTGCCCCAGGCACCTCTTACCCTGCACCAGTCAGCCCTGCTGCCCTCCAGCGGCTAGCATCAGAGATGCAGCAGACCAATGCCTATCTGGATGGCATTCACGGTGCTGTGTCTGGCCTACAGAGATCTTTTCAGGCTCTGGCCTCCTCTTTGATGGCAGCCAGTGTCCCTGGTCATTCCGTCCCCCCTCCAACCTCCTCTACCCTTTCCAGCACCCCACTCCCTTCACCTGTCCAAAGCACACATTCTGACACGCAGGCACACACCTCAACACACAAGAAGCACACTTCAAAACACAAGCACCACACCTCCCAACACAAGCATTCACACAGCCAACATACACATGCACACACAGCAACATCCACTTCCCCCAGTGTGCCCACCTCTTCCGCCTCCCTGTCTGTACCCTCTACATACACATCCCCAGGCACTGCAACTTCATTCACTGTTTCTGACCATATTCCTGCAGTCACCACAATAGCACACATCCATTCATGCACCCCAGACACCACACCTGCACTCACTAGAACTACTTTGGTTGACACATGCAGCACGCTCACCAGACTTGCAGACACCCAGACAACATAAATTCACACTGGAAGCCTGTCTTGTCCCACTGTGTCCACCCCCCTCCTCCCAAAACACTGAAACGCACCAAAACACCCACCCATCACACATCCACCACACCTCAGCATACTGTCCAGTCACCTGCACCCACAACACGCACACCTACACCACTTACGACCACTCCCTCTACCTCCACTCCCACGCCTTCCTCCAGGCCCAACCCATTTGCACCAGAGAAACTTTTCCTCTCCCGTGCTGACCTATTCCAACCCACTGGCCCATCCTGTCTCGTCCCTAAACGTGCACACCTCCTTGCCCTATCCACTCCTTCCACGTCACAGCCCGCCCCTGTCCGCCCTTCACAGCCCTGTGCCCCTTCCCCAGAGAGAAAGAAGCCCCGTTCTGAGCCTATTCCACCTGGCTCCACCTGGTCCAAGCACACTCCCCCACCTTCCAAGGACAAACCCAAACCCCGTCCACCTTCCGAACGAAAATCTAAGCCCCACCCTCGTCGTAAATTCCCACCACCCTCTGCCCCTGTTCCCTGAGGTGCCTGGATGCCCCACTGTTGCCCCTATAAGGTGGAGTACTGTAGCACTTGTGGGAGTCAGGTTGGGGCCACTGTGGCCCATGGGACTTCTTGCACTATGGACTGGCCATTGGCCTTATATCCAATTTGTTTGCTCAGAGAGCAGAATTAAAAGTTAATGTGTGGCCTGTGTTTTTGGCAGCACACTCTGGATCCCTTGTTTCATTCTTTGTGGGTGTGGGGCACATGTATGTACTTTGGACAGGTTGGATTTACCTTATGTTCGGGTAAGTCCCTCTTGAGGTGGGGTGTAAGGCTATTGCTGCTGTGAAGGGTTGTGGGAGCGTTGCAGGGAGGATGGAGTGGGTGGATCTGTAACTGTGCCCTTTCTTGCCTTGTTTCGTAGGTTGCAGTACTTACCGTCGTCGTCGGTCTCGGTCGTGGAGGTATATGGCAAGGAGAAGGGATGGCATGATCTGCAGCTCTCTATTCATGTCTGCTTTGGCGTTTTGTGCTAGCCTCCGGTGAGTGTTTCCTTATATTTGGTTTGTTTCCGCCTGGTTTTGCGTGGTGGTGGTTCCCGCCCCAGAACTGACGGTGGTCTAGTGGTTCATTATAAGATGGGCCGGTAGGGCCTTTCCATCGGCCTGTGGGTGGGCTCTGCCATTGTTGTCGGCACTCCTCTGCTGGCGGTGGGTGGTTTTCAGGATGCCTGTGTTTCAGTTGGTTCATTATTTGGTGGTCCGGACCGCACCTCTGTTGGCGGTTTTTACCGCTGCCGCCAGCGGTGTGGTGTTTACCGCCGTGTTCATAATGAGGGCTTTAGTATCTAAATGCAAGGGGGGATGACATCCAAAACTATTTCTTTTCTCTAACGATTACACTTTAGATGGCTGCGATAGACGAGAAGAACAAGTTACTTACTTTTGGTAAAACTATTTCTGGTGAATACTCAAACTGCAGATTCTTCACCCTTAGAATATAATCCAAGCACATGACTGGATATGCAAGTTTTCATAGCAGTGCTCCGGCACGCTACCAGGTGGCACTGCAAGGCTCCACATTAATTCTTTCCTGGAAGTCATGGTGCGGAGCCGCTTATTAACATCACCCCTGTGTATCAACATCTGTTTCTTGCTTGACTCATAGTGACCTCTGATGTTGGCCACAAAACAAATGAAGGAACAAATGTGTAGATTTCTAATTTGGGTGTATCTTCTTAGATAGTAAAGGAGACCACTCCACAGATCAGGGATGTCAGAGGTCAAAGAGGAATATGCAACCCATTGCAGAACTAAGTAATAATAACCAACACAGTACAAATGAATAGACCGCAGACCCAACAAAGAAAACAAGAACCAAGAGTTCATGAGGAAAATCACTTTGACAGAGAGGCTTGTATCAGAATCAAGTACTCATCAAAACCATGAGGTTTAGGCACCTAGCTTGTTTACGGAAGTGGGTTTTGTATTTGAGTCCAAGGAAGAACGCAAGCAGT
This sequence comes from Pleurodeles waltl, assembly GCF_031143425.1. Classification (NCBI taxonomy): domain Eukaryota; kingdom Metazoa; phylum Chordata; class Amphibia; order Caudata; family Salamandridae; genus Pleurodeles; species Pleurodeles waltl. The sequence continues at coordinate 981,561,544 of NC_090448.1, forward strand.
AAGGTCCATTGAGCTACAGGCACTGCAACTCTACTGCTTCCAGAATTATTCCTGTGCTCGCTTTGCTCATCTTGTGCTATCGGCTAAGATATGACTCCTGCACCAGCCAGTACAGCTGGGGCAGGATCACTGTTACCCATGCACACTACATCAATCAAATGTGCCCTGCCAACTGATCCCAGGCATGGCTTGCACTGCCAATGGACTGAGACAACAGAAAAGGTATAGTGCACATGGGGGAAATCCACAAGGGAAGAATAGGGATCTCCACCAACAGGGGGAACAGCTATTCAGACTTACTTCACACAAATTTCCTTATGAGGCTGTCATAGGAGCTGCAATGACTCTCTCCTATCATTACTGATAAACCACCCAATGGAATGAGTAATTCTAGATCATTATGTACTGTATTTTGTTGTGTGCAATTTGATTGAAAGACTTATTTTTTTAAAGGGCCATGCACTGCCTGGCATAGAACTATTAATTGGCATTTGTTGTTTATTGAGTTCTGCGTCTCCAACCCTATACCAGCTCCATGTGTAAGCTTTGAGCTACTCAGTTTCACAATCCTGAAGCTCAAGTGCTAAGGGGTTGTACTTGGGGCTAGGATTTGGTTTCAATAGTAAGGTTAAGCCTCTGGATTCCGGTAGTAAAAGGCTTTGATTTACAAAATCTGAGCCCAGTAACCCATGACTGCCCTGGAACTTCTGTAAAAGTTCCCACAGTTGTGATATTTTGAAAAGCTTCGAACCGACATCTCACTTGCAGAGATTTATTTGTAAGTGAGAAAACTGTGGGAAACTAGGGAGTAGCTAGGGGTGGACAGTCCAAGAAGGGACATCTCCTCACTTTTGTTAGGTCTGCTATATCTGATGGTGTTGAGCTCAGATTTCTGGATTTATACTACTGGCTTCATTCAGTGAAGAAGCTATCCTGCCATTTGCAATTAACGTACTGGGCACAGACATCAATCAGAATGAGGTAGTCGGAGGTTGTGCGAGGTATGTCACTAAGAAAGCCTAGACTTGTGTATGCTCTCAAAAAACAGAACAGAGCTGAAAGACTGAACACATTAAGAAGAGAGCCAGACCATGAGAACAGATGGTGCAGAACTTGAAAGCTGAGGAGAGACTGCTGTAAGGGTGAGCATAACCTTGGCTCTTGCCAACTTAAGTCCTATTTATATATTTTTCCTGCTAAGATTAGGAGAACCTTTGTCAATTTTCAGCTATCTGCTTTTCTTGACTCTAATGCTCGTTTTGATACTCAACAATCTGATTTTTGGCCCGCTTTTGGAAGGAATGGAGAACTGGTGAAAGTGACCAATGAAGTCCTTGTGTGTGTCGTGTTGGTGAGGAAGAAGCAGCCTTAATTTTACTCAGTCTTTCTGTGTTCTTTGATACGGTGTCCCTCTCCATCCTCTGTAATAGTCTATAACAGTCGAAGTGTACCGCAACTGGATGGCGACAGTTATGTTTCAAAGTCTATTCAGAGGTTTTTTTTTTTAACACTCAACAGCACTTTGAATGGATGCCAGTTCCCCTAATTTTAATTATTCTAGGACTGACGGTCATGCAACCACCAGACTCGAAATGAGGGCCTAACTATCTCAGTTTAATTACTGAAACTCCTTTTTCTTGAGCTTCCCAAACAACTTCAACTGATCTAGAATTCAGAGCTAACCTCATCTTGGAGCTGAGCAAGTCGTATACTTCTTTATAGCTGTTCTGAAACACAGTCTGTTAACATCATTCTGGGCCTGATTTAGATATTGGTGGACGGGTTACTCTGTCGCAAGGGTGACAGATATCCTGCCTGCTGAAATCTAAATCCCATTATTTCCTATAGGATTTAGATTCCGGCAGATGGAATATTTGAATCCGTTGTGACGGAGTAACCCATCCGCCTATATCTAAATCAGGCCCTCTATCTTTCTAATCGTGCTATTCATCACCTTGGCTAATCTTATATCCATTTTCTTTTTTCCCGGACCTGCCATCATGAACTTTATCACTGACTTCTGCTCATCTTTTGCTTATCCCTCAATTTCTAAACAACCTTTTTTGGGGGGGAATATCAGCACAGATATGACACATGATATTGTAATATGACAATTGGTTGATCACTGGAGAAAGCACAACGCCATGGAAAAAATATATAAAGAAAGAGATGAATAAAATTGAGGTATTCCAAACAACAGCATAACCCAGGTCCCAAATGATGACCACACCCTTCAAGATGTTTCATTAGGACCCCCCTCAGGTTACTCCACAGTCCTCGCCCTCTTGGGTAGGGGAGATATTGCAGGTGTGGTCAGCAAAGAATATCAGATGTTGTACCTGGGTCCCAACCTAGCACCGGAGTTCTTTTCTCACATGTGGTGAATAGAAGCCAGACCTTTCCAATTTGTATTCCCTATCTGAAATAATCGCCAACAGCTTTTCCATTGCATGTACAGACCATATTTTACCCCACCATTGATGTACTGAGGGGGCTACTGGCCTCTTTCACATCTGAGCCAATACTAACCCTGCAGCTAGGAGAAAGTGTGTGATCAGTTTCCGCACAGAGGTGGTCAGAGGGTATATGCTAACTTCACCTGGGTCTCCAAGTAAGATCCCCACTGGGTGTAGATGCACTAATACTCCTGTTATCAATCTAATGTGGAATAATATTTCTCACAGAACGTTTTGATATGTATGCACAACCACTACATGTAGGGCAATGTTCTTCTTTCTAACAGTCATATGGGTTGCCAAATATGATTTTATCCATGTTGGGGAGAGGCACCATTGAGTGAGCAGCTTATCAGCATTTTATTTAAGTTGCAAACAGACAGACGCTTTTGCCACTTTTTCCCACATTGTGGCCCAAGTATTATCCATTATTTCAATACCCAGGTCTCTTTCCCAGGTTAACTCGTATTTATGTTTGGTTTGTGGTTGAAGTGATTGTATGTGTTGGTAGAGCCAGCTTAGGTCTTTCAGCCAGATACTGTCCATAAACAGGTTTCTATGAGTGTTTTTTTATCTCCCAGCAAACGATTGCATGCTTCTGCTGACAATACAGTGGTGTTCCTGGGTAAGCTGGAAATCCTCACTTTAAACCAACGCCAGGTGTTCTTTGATATCATCTCTTGATAAGAGGATATCAATCTCTTAAAATAGGTGAACGACAGTGACTCCTAGTACAACAGCCTGGAGGCGACTGGCCAGGAGGAAATCCGGGTTATGAAGTAGTAGCACTAGAGGGGATGGGTGGGAAGTGGAGCCTTTTTTTCCCCTTGTTATCTGCTGCCAGTAGTCCAATAAAACGGATGCCCATTGAAGTATGGCAAGAACCTTTGGGCGCACTGTATGTGGGAACCAGAGTACATGGTACAGAGGAGTTTTTGCATAGAACTGTTCTGCCTGAATCCATGGATTGTTTTCACAATTAAAGCTCTAATTAGGCACCAGGCGGACCTGGACTGGTTGTCCAATACTGTGTAGCTTTTGATATATGTGACGCACTATAGCACCATACATACTGTTGTATTTTTTTTGGATTTGCTGCAAGGTTATTTTTTGAAAACGAAGTGGATGTGTCTTGTTTATATATAATAGTTTCAATAAGAAACTAATTTTTAAACTGGTACTCCTGCCCAGCTATGATATTTCTAATTTGCCCTATCACCAGACATCTTTGTACAATGTCAGAAGGAGGGGTGGGATATTGCAATCGCATAATGACACCATTAAGGGTGGGAATTAGACCCTTCATTATTGGATGGAAGTAGTAGCTCAAGTGAAACCAGCCTGTAGGACTGGTCCATGAGTTACACCTTGAGGGTCTGCAATTGCCAGCTGTTTTAATTTAAAATACTTTACTTTGTACCCCAATATACTTCGAATTGGGCCAGCTCTTTCAGGAGGGGTAATGAGACTTCTAGGAGGTTGTGAAGCAGAGTACGTTATCTTTGAATAAAGCCAATTTATACTCCTTATTCTCCACTGTGATGCGCTTGAAAGCAGGATTGACTGAGGTACAATGAACCAAAGGCTCCATTGGAGGTGCAAAAATGAAGTGTGAAAGAGGGCAACCTTGCCTCGTCTCCCTCATAATCTGATAATCTGCTGAATATTCCCCATTAATCTCAAACATGGTGGAAGGACTTCAGAAGTTTGACCTTACAAATGTTCTCATTGGGCCTAGATCAATTTTATCTAGCTCTCCATGTAAATATTGCCGGTGTACCTTGTCTAAGGCCTTTGTACAAATCCCACGGCACGTAGGTAGAAATAATCCTTTATTTATAGTATTTTTCAGGAATAAGTAGTAACACGATAAGACCTCCAGCATAAGCTCCTCATCCTCCAGCTTCCAACTCCTTCTCCCCCATCATTCCAGAATCCCCACTCTCCATAGATTCTAAATCTAAACCCAAGGATCATTACATCATTACTACACCATCTTCCCCCCATACATCACAATGACTATAAACATAAGTAAATTCAACAAAATGAAATTCCAATTTCTAAACATGTACTATGACAGATAAAATTTTCCTATCTTCTAAATTTATTTTCCCTACTTCCACTAACATAGGAAAACTCCAGTTGCACACGTGAAAAGCTCATTCAATTTTGCACAAATTTCCCATACTCCATTCTCTTCCGTCATCCAACCTAGCTACAGATTTAAATATTTTCACAACTTTTTGCGGTCCACCAAACTTACTCTCCCCTTTCTTTATTATACCATACTTCTTTACTCTTACCCAATCACCTACCTCAATTCCAACGTCCTTCACATTTTTTCTCATATCATAATTGAACTTATTGCGTTCTTGATGATCCTTCACTCTCATTCTCATTCCTTCACGATCCACCCACACCTGTTTCTTTTCATGCAACCACCAAGGAGATTCCTTCGTCGCCGGCTCTCTCCCTTTGAGAGCAACAAATGGTGCTACTCCAGTCACAGAATGCGGTGTCACCCTATGCGCCCACACCATCTTATTTAGCTCTTCCCTCCATTCTAGTCCATTAGCCAAGGACAATTGAATATTATCCATGACAATTCGATTAATCCTTTCTACTAGGCCATTAGCCTGTGGTCTAAATAAGGCAATCTTTTCATGTCTGATTCCCAATCCCGTAAGAAACTCCGACATTTTCTCTGAAACTAACTGCACCCCATTGTCAGTAACTAAGACCTTGGGTGTGCCTTCCTCCAAAAATGTATACTTAAGAAATTCAATAACATTCCCAGTTGTTATGTGTTCCATGCTCCCGACTACAAACCATTTGCTGTGGTAATCCACCAAAACTACTAAGAACCTATTTCTCCTTCCAAGTTTATCTACCGGGCCAATGAAATATGAGCTAATTTCTCCCATGGTCTTGAAGGGAATTGTACACACTCCATAGGTGGCTGTCTAACTATCCTAGATTTGTCACTATTAGCACACGCTACACATTCACTTACAACTTGTTCCACATCCCTATCCATTCCAGGCCACCAGTACGATTGTCTTAACCTCCTCTTTGTCATACTTCTTCCTAAATGACCCTCATGTACAATTTTTATTAACTTCATCCTAAGTTTCATTGGTGGTACCACTCTTCCACGTCTAAATATCCTTTGATCATGTACACTCAGTTCATCTTTTACCATTAAATATTGCTTCAAATCTTGCAAACCATCACCAACATTACCAGAACCGCTTATAAATTTCTTTAGTTCATTATACTCTCTATCATCAAGTACAGCGTTTTCCCACTCTTCTTTGTTCAATGTAAGTTCATTATGTATCAAAAATATTTCTGCCTCCGTCTTATCTAACACTGAAGTTTCATCAGGATGTTCATCGATTGGCATGCGTGACAAACAGATCGCTACAACATTTTTTTTTACCTCTCACGTGTTCCACTACAAAGTTAAAATCAATGATATTAACCAACCACCTCGAAATTCTGGGCGTCATACTACCTTCCAAACCCCGACCACTTTTGAAAATTTGAAGTAGTGGTTTATGATCTTTACGAAGTACAATGGGTAGACCCCATAAATAATATCTATAATGGTTAATACCCCAATAGCAAGCTAACGCCTCCTTCTCAATTGCAGAATACGAACATTCTGCCCCACGCAGCCTATGAGACGCAAACCCCATTTACTCTTTCTTCCTTATCCACCTCTTGTATGAGAACTGCACCTAACCCTACGTTGCTGGCATCAGTCATTAAGATAGTCTTCTTTTTCACAACAAAATGTCCGAGTGTAGGCGCACACGCAATAGAATTTTTAATTTTCTCAAAGCTCAACTCACATTCTGTTGTCCACACAAACATTGCTCCTTTTTTTAACAACAATCTCATGGGCTCTACCACTCCAGTAAAATCATGCACAAACTTCGAACAGTACTCTGCTAACCCCAAAAATGATTTGAGCTGATCTTTGTTAGATGGTTTTGGAGCTTCATTAATCGCCTTTACAATACTTTTTTTTGGTTTAATACCATCCTCAGATACCTCATGCCCTAAATAGTTCACACAGTTCTTTCTCAATTGGCATTTCTCCATCTTTACTGTCAGCCCATGATTCTCAATCCTCTGCAACACTTTCACAATCAAATCATCATGCTCTTCCACAGACCTCCCAACTATTATAATATCGTCCTGGAAGCACGATACATTCTTCAAACCATCAAGAATATTATGCATAATACGCTGAAAAACAGCAGATGCTGATGCTAATCCAAATGGCATTCTACAGTAACGATAAGCACCTAAAGGTGTTACAAAAGAAGTCAACGGACGCGAGTCTGGATGTAGGTTAACTTGATGGTAGGCTGCCGACATGTCCAGAACACTAAATATTTTGCCTCCTCCCATCATGCTTAGCATCTCCGTGATGTTTGGTAAAGGCTGCCTGTCGACCCAAATATTCTTATTCAGATCTCTCAAGTCTATGCACAAACTAATTTTGTTTCCCTCCTTGGGCGCAACAACAATCGGTGCCAACCACTCTGATGACTCGATAGGTTCAATTATTTTCTCTTGCAACAATTTATCAATTTCTTTTTGAAGGGGTTCCCTAATCAAATACGGTATAGATCTTACTTTGTGAACAATTGGAATGGCATTCTTCTTTAAAATTATTCGATGTGTGAATTTCTTCAACTTCCCAAGTTTCTCAGTGAAAACTCTTGAAAACCTCTTCAATAACTTCTCCTTCCATTCCTCAGTAGTACATTGAATTCTCATATATTCTACCTTTGAGTCCTCCATAACTATGACTGGATTAGTTGCATTGGGATTGAGAACAATATTTAAGTCTTTCTGATGTCTCCATCCTAATAAGTTTGATCCTTGATGAGTCACATATACTTTTCCATGCACACCATTCCCTTTAAATATGATGTCCATCCATCTCATTCCTAGAATGTCAATTCTTTTACCACCATACCCCACAGCTTCCACATCCGTGGTTTGTAGATCTTCAATTTTTTCCAACAGAATTCCTTCATAAACATCTTTAGATATCAAGGTATATAAACTCCCAGAATCAACCAGCATTTTCACAACCTCAGTCTTAAGTATTACATCACAATGGGGCTTCAATAGCTCACCTTGGCTCTCACATTTTAGATATACACCGTCTTCAGATCTAACATCACAAAAGTTATTCACCAATGTGCTGTTAACAGTTAAAACAATTTCTTCTTCATGTTCACTTCGTACATTATCTATTGATTTAACACTTTTGTTCCACACCTTACCTTTCGCTCTACATACTTTGGCCAAATGACCGCGCCTACCACATGCTCTACACGTCATGGTACGTGCAGAACATATAGGATTAGAAGCAATGTGTCCTGGACAACCACACCTATAACATAGTATGTGAAAACTTTTCTTCTCTCCCACATTACCAGTAGTACTTTTTTCATGTTTTATCGTTTTAAGTTGTTCCACCTCTATTGCACTTTCTTTAGCTGATTCTCTCATATGTGTTTTAGATTCAATACCTTTCATCCAAGTTTCGGTATGCTCCATACTCCTCGCTATTTGTACTGACTCCTCCAATGAAGGATCAATAGATAACAGTCTCTCGTTCACCTTTTTGTTATTAGTGCATCTAACAATTTGTTTGCGGATGAGAGAATCAGTTAAATCCTGAAAGTTGCATGTTACTGCTAAACCTCTTAATGCAGCCACATAGGTCATTACATCTTCATCCAACCCTTGAACACGTGAAAAGAATTTATGACGTTCAAATACGACACTAATTTTTGGTGTAAAATGTTTTTCCAACATCTGTAAGGACATATCGTAAAGATTTATAGGTTGTCCCTCACCAATACCCAAGGATACTTCTGGCAAATCGTCGTAAATTCTTCTGCCTTCAGTTCCCAAATGATGCAGTAAGATTGCTTGTTTCCTAAGAGGCTTTCAATAAGAGGTTTTCAAACCTAAGAGGTTTCCAATTGCCAATTAGTAAGTGGTAAAAATGTTTTTCCATCTCTTCCATGGAATGGATGGTTCTCCTGGTACTGGTAAAAAACAGGGTGGAGCAGAAATACTTTGTTCAGCCATACCTGCAAAAATAGAAAACAACACACTACCAAAATTTACTAAAATAATAATTTAGAATAAATAAATAAAATAACAATCTAAAATAACTAATTGCCGATGTTCATTTCCTCCTCCTTTTCCATTTTTTTTTCTTTTTTTTTTAGTCTTTCCTTTAGTCTCTGTGACTAAATCTTTCCCTGTAGTCTCTTTTCTCTTCTTCCTAAATCAGATTTAATAGTCCTTCCTTTATTTTTATGTCATGTGCCAGGTCAGGAATCGAAGAATCAGAAGAAAAGCAACATAAGGTAGAGTGAAAACGCTTTAACGTTTTAAATGTATTTAATTGCTCTCCTCGCGCTGTCCTCGCGCTATCCAGCGAATAATTTTTAACATTTGATCAAAGACGCGCATTCACTTCCTTGCACACGTCTGTTTATTTTGAAAACTAGCGCGAGGAGTGGTGCGCGCTGTGTTCATTTCACTTGAGTTTATCTTCAAATGTGCGCGCGAAGCGGCACACGCCTGCACCTCCTTACAATATCTCTGTTTCTTTTGAAATGTAGCGCGAGGGAAGGCACGCGCTGTATATGCTCCACATTGTGTTTTTGTTCAATCATGCGCGAGAAGCGGCACGCGCTTGCATTCCCAACCGACTCCCGACTTCAATCAGAGACGGAAATGTCAAAATGGAAATTAACTCATTCTCTCTATAAGTTATTGTATTAACAATACAAGGAGATCCTTCCTTGATGCAAATGGGAAACAATAAAACTCACAATTATGTTGTATACTTCAGTGATATCCTCGACGTTTTTCCCAAGCTGTAGAAATGAAGCCTCTGTAAATCCGGTAGCTCCCAGGGGTTGAAGGTACTTGATTCCTCTCACACTCTGTCCCCTGCCCAGAGTTCCTCGTCGCCAAAATATGTACAAATCCCACGGCACGTAGGTAGAAATAATCCTTTATTTATAGTATTATTCAGGAATAAGTAGTAACACGATAAGACCTCCAGCATAAACTCCTCATCCTCCAGTTTCCAACTCCTTCTCCCCCATCATTCCAGAATCCCCACTCTCCATAGATTCTAAATCTAAACCCAAGGATCATTACATCATTACTACAGCCTTCTCTGCATCTAGTGAGAGATGGACCATTAGTTAGAATTGTTGCTTTACCACCTTCATTAGTGCCACTGCTATCCTTGCATTGTCGCTGGCTTGCCTATTCTGAATAAACCCCATTAGTTGTGCTAAAAATAATTTTGCCCATATGTTGTAGAGCCTCGCTACCAGGATTGAAGTAAATATCTTAATGTTGTAGTTTAATAGGGCAATCGGAGTATAGTAGCTTCGGGTCTGGTTTTTTAAATTTGGTTTAAGAAGCAATGTCAGATGGGATGAAAGCATAATTCTGTCATTATTTTGGATATAAAGGAGTAATTGAAGTGTTTTGCTGGTGGGCCAGCCAGGGTGAAATCATAGGCTTTGTTTTTTGTAAATTGACAATTAACTAATGACTCCTTTAGCAGGGTCACAGACTGTTCCCTGGTTCACCTCACCAGTGCTGTTCTCAATAAAGTAACAGTCAATCACTCCTTTAATGCTTTCCCACACAACAGGATCACATAGCGCCAATTAGCTCACCCCTCCAGGGTCGTCTACAAAACTGGATGGGGGTTGAGGGTCTAACTGAAGCCATATGGGAGCATGCTTGAATAACACTATTGTTCCTGTGTCTAAGCTTACTATTCTAGGGGATAGGTATCTTGCAATAAGAAAGAAGCCAATCCAGGAGTGGGACTTATGCATCTTGAAAAAGAATGTGAAATAACACCCCCGCTATGTACTGAGAAATGCCAGATATATAGGAGATTGATTACAAAGGCCCCGTTGTCAGTGCTGGATTGCCTGGCAGTGGACCTATCGATTGCTGGGGAGAGGACAGCATTCAATTAATTTAATTAATTAATTTCAAATTGCCCCATGTAAATAGGTCCATTTTGAGGAACGTATCAGCATAGAATGTCTCTTTTTTTGTCATTTTGGGCACACAGCCCAATAAATGACAGCTCAGCATCACTGGGTTTGCCACTCACCACAACTAGCCTCCCCTCTTTGTCAGGCAACCTTGCCTCAAGGTAAAATATAAGCCCTCTGTGAAATAAGATTACTCTGCCCTTTGTTTTGGTGGTATTCGTTGCACGAAATTCAGAAGGGAACCAATAGGGACGGTACTGGACATGTCTTTAGCTACTGAAAGTGGACTAGATATGCTTCTTTGTATTCAAGCCAATGCAGTGACACTCCAAGCTTTACAGGCAAGTTGCTACCCTACACATAAAGAGAGATGATCAAGATAAGGGTTCTTTCTCATCGCCAATCAGTTTGCTATTTTTGGATCCTCTCTGATGGCTGGACGACATGTTTGCCCCAATACGGGAGTCCCTCTTGCACCATCCATCGTCAACTACATCAATTGCGATATACATACCCACAAATCTATGCAATGAACAACAAATAACATCAGTTGAACAAAATCAAAAAGACAGTGAAATGATGCATCCATAACATAGCTCGGAGCACCATATTACTTGAGCCCTTGATGTCGCCAGAGTCATCCTGAATCGGCCTAAGGCAAATAGAACTGGGAAAGATTAAAAAGATTGGAGAAACTGGAAAAAGTAGAAGAATGAGTGGGGGGGGGGAAGGGGGGGCTCCCACGGGAATGTGGACACCCTCTCCCCCACATTTCTTGACAGCTGCTAAAGGAGTCTTGTGGCAAATTTTCCATACAGATTGGTGGAGTCATCTTGGAGTTGCTGCCTTCAAACTTCAAAAGGAGACGGGCTGGAATAAAAAAATCGTCGGACGACTGGGTCAAGCTTCTTTGTCTTGTTGTTGTCAGTGATTCTCCTGATGGGCTTTGTGAGTTCGTTCAGTATGCCATTCACCTTTCTGAACTTTTGTCAGCAGAGGATTCTGGTCAGCATGGGATGCATGAGGTACGACTTGCAGGCCCAGCACCATTTGTGCCTCATAGAGCTCTTTGACAACATGGTGACATTCGTTCAGTGTAAAGTGAATGTGGAAAGGATAGTCCCAGCAATAGGGGATAACTTGCTTCTGCCGTGGTTTGGAGATATCCCAGCACTCTTTATGGTGAGCCAATGTAAGCGAAGAAACATCTTGGAAAAATGGACAGTATCACTTATGAGAGCATAAAGTCTTGTTTCCTAGACTCTACAAGGAGCTGTTCTTTCTTTGAATAAAAGTAGACTTGAATGAGGATGCCCGTAGGAAGATTGCATACCTGCTGAAATGATGAGTAGAGTCTATGTGTATGATCTAAGCTTATACAATGTTGTCTGGAGAGTGAAGTAGGAGGGATAATAATGCCTGGACATGAGCTTCTAGTTGGCTGTTCAGGACATCCTTGCTGATGTTTCTGATGTGAATATTATTTCACCTGGATCTGTTCTCCAAGTCATTTATCTTGTCTTATAAGACGCAAACCTGTTATTCATTGTTCACTATGCACTGATCCTGCTCATCTTTTTCATGCACGCAGTCTGGCATATCAGTTTCCACGTGATCTAAGCGGTGCTTGTTTTTTGTGAGTAATCAAGATCAGAGAGTGATTTTTTTTTTAAAGTCTTGACATAAAGCCACAATATCTTGACGAAGTTTGAGCAAGAGTGTATGGATATTGCAAGGTATTGTACCATTATCTGTGAGGCCTGCACAAGCAATAGACTCACAATCACCCTCTCACTGGGAACCAAGCACCGCATTGTAGCGAAGCAGGCAGTCTAAGGCCTACTCAGGGGAGGTGGTATGGGCTAGTAATCATCACTGACTGGCATGCTATAATATCATTCTGTAAATGATAGTCCAGCATGTGCTTTTTCTTTAGAGAGGAAAAGTACATTTATTGTACACACATTACTTAATATTATGCAGTAATTTACAAATATATATAAGGCTGGTGGAAATATCTAGGATGACATTACATTTGACCCCTAAAAGGTCATGACCCCAGAAACGCAGCACCCCCTCTCTCATGCAAAATAGTACATCACTATATAGGGCATTGCCACTCTAACTAAAGAAGGCTTTATCAATCTTAGCACGTTTAAAGACCAGAATCACATGTAGTAATACATCGCTCCATCACTGACTTCAGTAACCATGACCCATCTGCAATCACTATAATAATACATTGCAAACTTTCATCAAAATGTATTATTGTCCGCACACATTTGAATAAACAGTTACAAAACATCACCTCTCAATAAAACAACCATACATGTGTTTGTGTCCTTCTAATAACCACTTCAGGCCACACAACCAATCAATAGAGGTCGCTATACTCAGGTTCTAAAACCAAAGTTCCAGTCTGAGAAGTGCTTAATGTATGGCTATATTGCCAGAGGCGGATCATCATTTTCTTGTCCTTTAAGACTTATGGTGAACACTTCTTTCACTTTGGTTGGGGTAGCTGCTGCATTCTTTCAGTCCCCCCACACTCTCTTTTTAAAGTTGGTAGTGCCCGGGGGCCACCACTAACAGCCAAAAACAAAGTAAATTTCCATACCCTGGGAGAATGAATGCCTAATGAGCTACCCCGGCCACATTCCTTTGCGCAGCTTCTTTTAGTTTCATTTTACGCTGCATCCCTCCTACCTGGTGGCTGCTCCGGGAGCTCCCCACCGGGCCGGTATCCTCCTCTGCTGGTGCAGGAGCCAGCAGCGAGCTTCTCCCATGCACACTCAATGCAGGCTAGGTATCTTCTTCGTGGTGGCTGCTCCTGTCCGCCAGACACTGGCATGAGGAGCAGAGTGAGCCCACCACAGTTGAGGAGAGTGTGGCAGCACTCCCACTGATACATCTGTTATTGGGGTGTAAGAAATGGGGTCTCTGGTTGGCAGTGAGTTTGCACTCTGTCCAAACAAGGACCCTCCCCCTAGTCAAGGTAAGGGAGATACACAGCTCCGATAACCCCTGCTCAACCCGTTGGTAGCTTGGCTCAAGCAGTCAGGCCTATCTCAGAGGCAATGTGTAAAGTATTTGTACAACCACACACAGTAACACAGTGAAAACACCACAAAATCACTCAACTCCGATTTAGAAAAATAGCCAATATTTATTGGATTAAAACAAGACCAAAGCGACAAACATCCAACATACACAAGCAAAGTTATGAATTTTTAAAGATTAAACTTCAATATAGCGCTTAGAAACACAAATGTTTCAATTTGGTGTTATCAAGGCATCGTGACGGAGTCGTTCATAACAATCCGATTCCAATGGCACCAGTCACGGAGTCACAAGGCGACCCCCAGGTATAGAACCTTTGGTAATGAAGAAACAAACCGCTGCACAGAGTTGGGGAGGAGAGGCGTGGCTGGATCCAGTGCAGCGTTGGTTCCTTACTGCGGACCATGGGAGGTGATGCGGAGTCAGTTGCTTACGCTTCAGCAGGGTCGATGTCCCGTGGGTCAAGAAGCGGTGGGGTGACCACACGGGGTCGCAGTCACGCCACAGGGCTGCAGGCACCACAGCGGAGTTGGGTGTCACAGACGTCGGTGACACAGCACTTGGGACTCACAAAGTTACGGGACGTCAGTGGGGCTGCAGCGGCATCAGGCCTGCGATTTCGAGCAGGGTCACACTCCAGTGGGGATGACAGCTTCGGTTGCTGGTGGTGTCAAGCAGCGGTGTCGGTCTGGGCAGCGTCCGGAGTTGGGGCAACTGTTTTTTCTTATATTTCAACCAGCTTTCACTCCTAGGGGCCCAGAGACTGGGGTAGGCACCACCTGGCAAGCTAGGATCCACAGCAAGTAGATCCAGAGGCTGGTAGGTGAAGTCTTTGCTGCCCCTGAGACTTCTCAACAGGAGGCAAGCTCAATCCAAGCCCTTGGAGACACTTCACAAGCAGAATTGCAGAAAGCAGAGTCCAATTCTTTCCCTATTAGGCAAAAGCAGCAGCAGCAGGCCAGCACAGCAAAGCAACAGGCAGAGTGGCAGGTTCTCCTCAAGCAGACGGAAGACCTCAGCTGGTGGAAGATCCTTCGCCTTTCTCGCAGCAAAGAGCTGGAACACCCTGCCCCTGCACCTCTGGAAGTCATCAGCGCTGCATCAGTTCAGGAAGGACCTTAACACCTGGCTCTTCAACTGAAACTCAGAGGACAAACTCCCTCAGAGCCTTGAGACCCTTACAGGTCAGTAGCTGCAATTTATAAACACTAATTTGATCTGATCAAGCTCTTCTCCTTGACAGAGGTTCCTCTTGATCCAGAAGTAATCTAAAAGTCTGGGGTTTTAGGTCCACTACTTATACCAATTTCTGTCTTTGACATAGGCAAAACAACAAGGATCTTGTCAACAACAGAGACTTTCCTTCAAAGGAAAGTCTCTGTTGTTGGCAAGATCCTGCTTTGCCCAGGCCTGGCCCCAGACACACACCAGGGGGTCGGAGACTGCTTTGTGGGAGGACAGACACAGGCTTTTCAGGTGCAGGTGTCAGCTCTTCCCTTCCCAATCTAGCCCAGGAGACTCATCGGGATATGCAGGACACCCCCAGCTCCCTTTGTGTCACTGTCTAGTGGGAATTCACAAACAGCCCAACAGTCAGTCTGACCCGGATGTGGATTCCACAAGCAGGGAGAGGCACAGAATGGTTAAACAAGAAAATGCCCACTTTCTAAAAGTGGCATTTTCAAACTGACAAAAAACGAATGTTACCAAATGATGTATTTTTAAATTGTGAGTTCAAAGACCCCAAACTCCACATCTCTATCTGCTCCCAATGGGAAACTGCACTTAAAAGATATTTAAAGGCAATCCCCATGTTTCCCTATTAGAGAGATAGGCCTTGCAATAGTGAAACACACATTTGGCAGTATTTCACTATCAGGACATGCAAAACACACCAGTACATGCCCCACCTTTTAAACACACTGCACCCTGACCATGGGGCTACCTAGGGTCTACCTCAGGGGTGCCTTACATGTAGTAAAAGGGAAGGTTTAGCCTGGCAAGTGGGTATACTTGCCAAGTCGAATTGGCAGTTGCAGGTCTGAGACATGTTTACAGGGCTAATCATGTGAATGGCATAATTGTGCTGTAGGCCCACTAGTAGCATTTGGTTTACAGGCCCTGGGCATCTCTAGTGCAATTTACTAGGGACTTACTAGTAAATCAAATATGGCAATCAGGGATAATCAATCACTAATATAATTTAAACAGAGAGCACTTGCACTTTAGCACTGATTAGCAGTGGAAAAGTGCCCAGAATATCAAAACCAGCCAAAACGAATTACAGCACAGGGTCCAAACACAGGCGGCCAGTAGCAAAAAGTACAGGGAAACCACGCGAAGAGCTGCCAGGTCTAACACGGGGCCAGGAGACTGGGTCCCATGCACACTGTCTCTTTCTTGGGGGGAAGGGCCGCAACAGTGTTTCCCCGTTTCCCTTTTCATGGTGGTGCCCTGAGATTGAGTCCCAGGCCCCCTTGCCCCTCCTGAAGGGGAGGCGATGTCGCTCCTCTGTTTCCTTTCCACAGGCGGTTGGAGGTAGGGGTTGAGGGTTGGGGGCAGAGGTGTGGTGTCAGTAGGAGATGAGGTTCCTGGCTCTCTTGTGCAAAAACTGTCCAGAGGGTTGAGACACCTGGGCCTCAAGATCACTGGGGAGGTGACCCCATGCTAACCCCCTCCTGAGATCAGACATTTTTAATGAAACTTGCGTTGACCCACGTGCCCTGGCCCACTTTGGGGGTTTTGAAGACTTTGGCAGTTGACTTCCACGTACTCTGTCAAATCCTTCTCCTGTGATAGCTCAGACTCTGTTGGGCCATTCTGCACAATATTGGGCTTATTGGGCTCCTGTTGGTAAGCCTTAGCCACCTGGAGCATTTTCCTAAGTATTCCTGGCCCCTAAAGTGACACACTCTGAAGGGATCTAGTTCCACAGACTGCCTGTGCCTTTCTCCTGACCTCTGGTACTTCTCTCCTCCTTGCAGAAATTCAGCTCTTCCCCCAACTGGTCCTTATAGGGCTTAGGGGAACCACCTTCCCTAGTCCTAGAGAGAGACCAACTGGTACTGCGGTTAACTGTAGGCACACTCCTTAATGCATTAAGGTATCAGGAGGTTTGTCCTTCCAGGTACCCATGGCGCTTTCACCGTCCTGTCCGAGTGTCCAGCTCCAACAAAAAGCACACTCTCTCCCTTGTGAAAGAGTTTTTAAATGGGGGTGGAAAGTTCTAGGAGCCAGACATCCCTGGCCAATCCTACATACCACATCACCTCTCCACCACTGTCCGAACCCTCCTGCACAGCATGATGGGACAATTGAAGATGGTGCCATCTGGAAGTCACTGGTCACATCTCCTCTGATGGCCTCAGCTCCGCCCCTCACTGACATCACTGCCAGGACCTTTCCCACCAAAATGTCAAAGAGGAGCCCCTTCCTATGTTGGCTTCAGAGATCTGGGCTCCCACCTTTGTTCAGTGGGACTGGGCTGTCCTAACTCGTACAGTGTGACAGCTAATTAATGGATGCAGATTTTTTTCCCACGACTTCCTCCTCAGGAGCTGAGTGAAACACTGATAATTGCTCCCTTTGTGTGGTGAGGCCTTTCTTTCTTCCGCTGGAGAGTAATATATTTAATTTAGCCCAGCATGGTGACAAAAGATCTGTGCTCTGACCCTGCGCTGAGCCACAGCAATATGAAAAGTCTGGATGACCCATAAGGTGTACATATATCTGCTTAGGACTTGCATATTTAAACTGGGCACACACTCTTCACAACAGTTTGATATCTTGCTGGACTTTGTAGGCCAACAGGAAGCCAAACTACACTCTGAGGCAGATTTCCCCCTATTGGGAATAATAAAGTGATAAAACTGTTAACCCTAATGACTTTACCTACGAGTGCCCACTAATATTATAAGGCCTACCTAAGGTAAATACCTAACAGTGCAGAGTCCATCTGCGCCAGGCTCCCTGTGCATGGTTACATGGCTAACGTTAGTCTCATTCATGCAGCCCTCACACGTGCAGACGCATGTGTACATGAGTAACCAGCAAGTGAAACTTTAAACTTGCTGCGATGCAGGGGCCTTGTCTTAAAAGGCAAACACTGGCAGTAAACACACCTAGTCTGTTTTATCATGTCATTACAGTAGGAGAGAGACCAAATGTAAGGCTCACCAACAGTAAAAAATCCAAAACCAGGGGATCCAAAAGTGAAAAATCCAGGCAGAACCCATTTTGTCACAGATAACTTTCTTGGAGTCTGGGGCATGGACGCACAGGATTTCTGACTGAGTGGAAGGTTCTGATGCCTGATCAATGTCAGTAGGAGCATAAAGGGGATATCCACCTTCTGGGCACCAATCAGGTCTCTTGTATCACTGATTTTCGTACTTTGGCTTTGCTCACTGCCATATTTGTTGGTTAAGGTGCTTGGATCGCACTATGAGGCCAGTGGATCCAGAAGTGGTCCCCACTCACCTGCTCTGATTGGAGTCATCTCCAACTAGAGGTCACCTCTGGGCATCTCAAAATTAGATTAGAGGGTCTCTAGTCTCAGTTGTGGTCCATCCATATGTGGATCCTGGTATATGGAGCCTGCATTGTTATTTGTGTATGGCTGCATTTGCAATTTCACCTTTATGAAGGTCTCTGAGTGTAGGAGGTTCCCACCCAACCCCATACGGCTTCTAAGTGCCTTCAGGCTTGGATTTTTAGATCTCTCTCTCACCAGTTCTCATACAATACCTTGCCAAGTAGATACCTTGTATGAAAAAATACTCATACTTCTTCTAAAGATCCTCCTAAAGATCATCACCGTTCTCACTTCAGTGCTGGGTTGCAGGTCAGTTTCTTTGCCTCCCATACTTGCGTACTCTGCCGTTTCACACCACTTGACTACATACTGGGGGGATTCATCAAAATAGCCTAATTCGATTGCCACTGCTCCCTCCTCAGCTTCCCGTGCTCGGTTACTTCCCCAGCACGGCAGCCATACTGGTTATGTCACGCTGCGAGCTGGGCTGTTTAAAGTTGAGTTTCATTTGGTTTTGCAAGATTTTTCAGATTCTCTGACCCCCCCCTCCAATTTCTCCACTGCCTCAGCTCTGTGTTAGTGATCATTTTCACTCCCTTTGAATGGTTCAGCTGGGGCTGGCGAGCACCCGGATGGAAAACCTAGACAGGAAGCATCTTTGTGTGCCCTCATCCCGGTCACACCCCTACATGTCCCTAATGTTTGACAAGTTAGGTGGGTTTAAGATGCTGGACAGATGTACATTTCAGCTAAGGCGTGGGCTCCACTGCCTTTGATGCTATGTTCTATTAACTCTATTTTGCAATTTAGGAAATAACTAAAACCAATTTCATTAATTTACCATAACCACCTTCTCCTTTAAGTGAATCCAGCGTCCAGACACTTGGTTCCCCAGTAACAGTGTGCTCTAGTAATAACCCAGTCAATCAACCCTACATGTATTCAGCACTCACACATGCATACTGGGCACTTCTTTTTGCTTAATAACTCAAAAGCAGCTGGATGGAAATCCATCAATGAAACGGCACTGCCTTTGAGCTAGGCCTGGCTAAATATCTATTGCGTATGTACAGAGATATATGAACAATGCAAATGCTGTTATGGCTGCAGACTTCGATGGACTTTCATTTGGCAGTTTTTCAGTTGCTCACAAAGAGGATCACTAATGGGTAATCCTGTGTTTTCGAGACAAAGTTACTAAGGGCCAGAAGTATCAAAGTACCGTTTTGCATTTCCTAAATAACGAATTTTAAGAAATGGCTATTTGAGTAATGCAAAATTGTATGTATGAAAATAGCGAGTCCCTCATAGCGATTTCTTAAAATTCGCAATCACTATTAGGGAATCAATATTAGGGAATGGGACTCTATTCATCCTTATCGGCCTGAAAGCCATTAGGTGCGAATGGTTTTGCATATCCTAATCTGTGAAAACCTTTTAGGAGTTTGCAGCTTAGGTAATGCAAATCCAAGGGTGCTGGGGGCTTAAGGCCCTGTTTGATGCACCCCCCAAAAAATGTGCATAGGTAAAGTGTGTGTGCGCTACATGGCACTTAAAAAATGCATTTTTAATGCATTTTTAAAAATTGCACATGGTCACCACCAACTTGAAGTTGTTGGTAATTGCATTTCCTAAATGCCCAGTTTGCTTTTAGGAAATGCATGATACATGTGCATAGGTAATTGCAAATAGGAATTCCCTATTTGCGATTTCCTATTTAGGGAATCGCGATTTGCAAATTTGAGTCGCAATTTTAGGGAATCACTATTTTAGCGATTCCTTAAAATTGCACTGTGAATGCCTTTCATAAATTGCGAAAGGCTTTTTTGCTTTTGCAAACGGTGGAATTTTGCGATTCACACCGTTTGCAAATACAAAATAGTTTGATACATCTGGCACTAAGAGTGTAAAAATGGGCTTTTCTATGGAGTAAAGTATCAATGAATATGTTACTTGCCTTCGGAGACACTCTTTCTTGTGGATACTTTAACCGCTGTCTCCTCGCCTTTACTGTTATCCTCATGTGCCACATTGGATCCAGAAATTTTTTCAGCATAGCCCTTGTGCCCCAGTAGGTGGCGTCATGCATCATCAACTCTGTTTCTCCCTGGAAATGTTAGCTAGAACTGAATACAAGCACCACCCAAGCATGCTGACATTCCTGTCCACGCCATTGGACGTGGACTCAATACAGCAATTAACTGTGTCAGTTTTAAGAGCGCTAACTTGCAATCTTTTTAGATGAAAAAGAGGCCATTTCACAGAACAGGGAGGTGGGAAGGAGATGAAGAATCTGCGGTTAGACAGAATATCCACAAGAATGAGCGTTACTGAACTTAATTAACTTGTTCTTTTGATGGATACTTTTAACTGCAGATTCTTCACCTTTAGAACAGACACCAAAACAGTACTCTCCCCAGATGGCGGGTCTGTGCAGTGGCTCAGACCAAAAAGTCCTGCAGGACTGAACAAACAAAATTCCCTTCCATTTGAACCAGACTGCGAAGGCACTAGTGCTTCTTGAACATGTACAGTGAAGAACTCATTGCAGGCTAACAAATATCCAGGACGGGCATTCCAAGTGCCAATGGAATGGTAGCAGCCTTGGCCCTGGAGCTATTGACATACAAACCTCAATGAAGAGGCTTATCTACCTTAAGAAAGTCCTTGATTTGCCTTTCTTTACCCCAGAGAACCCCACAGAGAGCTGATGGCCCACTTAATAGTCTTTGGTGGATCAATGTAAAAACTCAATGCGCCTTTGTAGTCCAAATTATGAGTCTCTCCTCCTCCTTTGAGAGGTGAGGTGGGGCTCAGAAAGTCGGAATAGTGATGAACAGTTTTACAAGAAAGGGAGTCCCAACCTTTGGGAAAAAAATTATCTTGCCCTCAGCACCAGTTTGCCATGAAAGAAGATAGGGAAGTTGATCTGGACAGCACAAGACTGAAGCTCACTCACGCAAGGAGCTGAAGTTATTGCAATAAGAAAACGTTATCAGGGTCAGGAAGCTTATAGGGCAGCTGTGCATTAGCTCAAAAGGGGTGTACTTAAGAAAAGTAAATACCAAGTTAAGATCATCATGAAGGGTTTAGGAGAAAACATATGAAGTAGACCTTTAAGAAATTTATCACAGGTGAACAATGACAGCTGTTCTAGTAAATGCAAAAAGGTCAGAAGGGCAGGAAAATAACCTATACCAGTACCTGTTGCAAGTCCTTGCTGGACCGTCTGAAGGATGCCATTCCAAGCCTCAAACTTGCCCCGGCATCCGGCGTAAACAGATTTTGTCAAAGGACACCTGGCAACAAGGACGATGCCCACTACACTTGGTGAGAAGTCAAATACAATCAACTGCCACCTCTTAAGCTTCACGCATGGAGATGTAGAATGTGCAAGTTCCTAACCTGCTACTGCAACAGATCCTTCCAAAGTGGCAGTCTGATGAGAAGACAGATGTCCATTCTCAGAAGATCTGAGCACCATACACCCCTGGCCCAATCCAGTGCCACTAGCATGCCTTAGGCCCGGTCATTCATGATGTGCTTCAGAATAAAACTCAGGGTAGGATAGGTAGCAGAGTGAAGGCATACAGGAGTCCTGTGATCAAATCTACATGGAATCTCTCTCTGAGAGACAGCCTTCCTGGGAGCTCCAGCATGTGAAAGTGCTGACATTGTTTGTTCTCAACAATGGCAGAGAGATTGAGCCAGGGTTCTCGCCCACTGTGGGAAAACACCATGCCCTGGTGTAACAGCCATTCATGATCCACTAGACGTAGCTGAGCTGACTGAGTTAATTCATCCTGGCATTTAAACAGGACTGGATAGGCCTTTTTGCCACCAGACATTTATCTGGTGGGCTGCAGCCTTTGAACACAGGTTTTGAAATCCCAGGGCCGCTCTTGGTGCTGCTGCCACTTTCCCCAGCTACCCAAAGTTAATTGCAGTAGTCTCAGGGAAACTTCAAGTGAAAAGGAACAGAAGAAAGGAGAATGTAGAGAAAAAGTGATTAGAATAGGGAGAGAAGGACAGATAGAGAATGGATAGATGGAAACAGAGTGATTGCCTGAAATGGCGAAAGGACTGGTTTGAGCTTTGTTGCAAAGGCTGTTTTTGTTTCCTTTTCTGGCCCTGCATTTAAAAATGCTGCCAGGTGGAGCATGACCAGTGAAATGCCCTGTCGGGTCAGCTAGTTCCAGAGGCGCAGAGCCTCCTGGCACAGGGCCCAGGATCCCACTTTCCCCTGTTTATTGCAATACCGCATGGCAGTGGTGTTGTCTGTGAAGACCAGAACCAGCCTCTCTGGCATGGACAGTAGAATGCCCTGTGATTAGCTGTGAATATAAATCAGGCCCTTAATGTTAACATGTCCTTACAGTGTTGACAAGTCTGCTTGGGTTACATATAACACTTTCGGTGCACTTGAAAGGCAGAGAATAGGATGCCAAGGTAATTCTTGTGTATTAACTGTTTGGTTTCTGAAGGACCTGCATTGACTCACCAAACTTCTGACTCTGGAGTTTACATATAACACTGGAGGTGCACTCGAAAGGAAGGGAAACAGGATGGCAAAACAATTCTTGTGTATCCACTGTCTGGTTGCTGGAAAAACTTACTTTTGTTCTACAAGACTTCTGTATCTGGGTTTACTGGGGTACACTGAATGCATCAAACTAGATTTTCGTGTTAGATATGAGAGCACATTACAATCACCATAGTACACTCCTCACACACCAGCAGCCCTCAAAGTCCAAGTTGAGTGTGGCCGAAGACATTCACCATCTTGAAATTGCCCAAAGTGGGTAGGTTTTGCCCCAGGAAATACTACCCCATTGGTTAGGGGGTGCCCAGGAGTAATTCCACCCATTAGCTCGTGCCAGGCATAAATGTGGCATATCCAAGCACCCACTTCAGAACACTTTCTGGATCTGTGGAAGATCAGACGAGGACTGGACCTGCTGTCTGTGAAGAGGGGCCCTTGGGCCTCCCATATCTCATAAATGTTCCTTGGACTGAATAGGTAGCCCCTGAAGGGTTTGGGCCGCCTGCACTGCAGCGGCTGCAGGGGCCTACATTATGCCCCTGGTTTGTGACCTGAGAGGAACTCTGAAGGACTGAACCTGCTCCCTCCTTACCCAGGACAAAGAAGTGCATCCAAGGGTCATAATACTGACCTCCTGTTCAAGCTACAGGAACACAACAATCTATAAGACGGCTATCCTGCAACTGACCACCTGACCAGTGGTAACTGACCTGGACTAGACCCAGCTGTTGACTTTTGCCTGACACCCTGTGACTCTCTAAGTGTCTCCCCTGAGGTATTTGTGGTGTGCCTCAGAGATGTACTCATGTGGTGGATGTGACTAAAAGGATTAAATCAAAAGGTCAAATCTTTGACCAGGATGAATCTGGATGGTGTACCTGATCTAAGCTCCAAACTGAGCGTAGGTCCCGCTCTATGGCGACCACTGACTAGCACTGACTCTTTGTGCTTCTTGGCTCTATTCCTACTTAAAACTTGTTTAAATTAATGACTCCGGATCTCCTTATAGGATTTTTGTCATTGTGGAGACATTTGGTTTATTAAATTTTACTATATTTTTCTAATCTGGTCTGGAATTTTATAGTTTTGCATTTGACTTTATTACTATTTTGGTACTGCATAAATAGTATATTTATACTGGCTTAAATTAAGCCTGTTTGCTCCAGATTAATTTTAGGATAATTTAGTGACTTTAAGGGTTCACCCGGACAAGGGTTGTGATTATTCCTTGAGGTGGGTAGCCACCCAGCCCAATTAATAATCCAATTTCTTAAAGGATGCGTAAGGGCACACTCCTTACAAGATCTGGAGTTGTGGCTCAAACCCAAACACCAGAGAGACACCTCATGGGGATCTGTCACAGACATCTGATTGCAATAGTCCCTACAAACCTTAAACCCGGTAGTCTTAGGATGTGGCGATTCCTTCCTCACTGTAAAAGAATTTCAAGAAAAACGTGTAACCTGACGAGAAAAAGTTAGGTGCTACCTCCGGATCAACATATGAAAGTGCACAAAGAAAGGAACTGATGTCAGCTCGCATTGGTTGTGCTTTTATGCAGCTCCAGTCGTCACTTTTTAAATGAAATCGAGTTGAAGCAGAGCCACACAACTTTGCTGAAAAATCTCTAAGATCCAGTCTGGTCCCTGGAGGCATTTTAAAGATGAGGTATTCGGGGTTAGAAGTTTCAGGTATTCATGAGAAATGAACTACAGAGGCATTGCCATGCGTCCACAGTGTGTGACTGTCTGCATCACTCAGCCAGTACTGCCAGCAATGCATTAGGTACTCTGGTGTACAGAATGGGGGCTTTATCATTTTATAGCTGCATGGACTAAAGACAATGTGTGATGGGGGTAGTGCTCGCTCAGCTCGTAAGGGCAGTGGATAAGTAATGTGCAAGAAGCTCAGAAAAGAAGAGATGGCAATATGCTGACTGCCAGGGCCCAAAAGATCTATTAAACAGCTATTGTATTTTAACACCCCTCAGAGTAGAGCTGGCTGGAGGAAACTGTGCTCACAAATGAGTCACAAGCAAGAAGGTAGTCCATAGGGCATGAGTTGAGAGAAAGTGTGCAGGGCATAGACTAAGATGAGAGGGCAGTGTCCTGGTTAAGTGAGG
Source organism: Pleurodeles waltl (assembly GCF_031143425.1). Classification (NCBI taxonomy): domain Eukaryota; kingdom Metazoa; phylum Chordata; class Amphibia; order Caudata; family Salamandridae; genus Pleurodeles; species Pleurodeles waltl. The sequence continues at coordinate 981,586,340 of NC_090448.1, forward strand.
GAATTATTGTAGTAAACACAATGGTTCATCCTTGGAATGCTCACAATTTATACACACTCTGATCTAGGGATATTTCTTCATATACTCTCTTCATATCACAATAAGTCATGAAAAAGTTCAGAAATCTTCAGTCCTTCACAATTTGTCCCAAAAGTGTTTTCCCGCTCAGACATCTTTTTTCTCCTTCTATTAACTCTTATCTATTAGAAGAACCAGAGGTTCAGGTCCACTCTTTAGGGCAAATTATCACCCAGTGCTCAGTATATTTTGCGCAACTTTCCAAAAAGCCCCCCTCCTAATGGTTTTCCCTCTTTATTGAATACAGACCTTTTCTGAGCTCCTCCAAAGCATTGGCCTATTTTCTCCATAGGCTCCTCCACCCAATTATCGACTCCTCCCCTTTCCATTTTACCACCGAAGCCTTCGTAGCAGATTCCTTACGGACCAGTCTTTCTCTTCTTGTCTCCATTCCCAACCTGCCAGAGTCCCGAGTGCTCTTCGTTCCTCAGATGGCACCAAGTGCCCCAAGTTGCAGCAGCACCTGCTTCAGCCAGCACAGCTCCTGCCATGCAAATGTGTGGCAGCAGTCACCGCTATCTCCTTTGTGTCCTCGCCATCCACAGGTGAGTCTTTACACTGAGCATGCTATAATGTGCAAGCCATGGCCTGAGGGGAGACCGGGGAGAGCAGAACATGAGCTTAGGAGGGGATAAAGGGTGGAGGGCATGGGAAAAGGAGAGCTGCGCACATTGAGAAAGGGTTGTAACCAGGAAGACTGCTGCATGCAACTGAAGGTCTCTCTAGTAGTGATCTTGGACAGTAATGTGCAGGTTCCTCGCTCCATGGTCGACCCCTAATACTGAGAGGGCAGGCAGTGGGCCGAGTGGCACTGACGTGGTAGTGGGTGGGTTGGCTATGTTGAAGTTGTATTTTGAAAGTGGATACAGACTGCTTGTCAAGTGAATGTCTATGCTATTTAGTTTGTGGGTTGGCTAAGTGTTCCATGGACTGTGCATGGGCGTATGATGGCAGTTCGGGGTTAAGAATCTGTGCAACTGCACCTTCTGCTTGCAAATCATGTGGGGAGTGAAGGGCTTGCTGGGCTTGCTTGGGGAGAAATGGATGGGTCTGGTCAGTCTGGCAGGGTGCCTCTTGTGAATCAATAATTTTTCTGCCTGCAATGAGGTGCTTCTGAGTTCTGTATTGAGTCGGGAATGTGCAGAGACTCTGGGAATGTTGCTAGGTGGCATGACTGGTACCAAACTATTATCATCCATTTTTTCAGGGCCTACGGCTGCTATTTTCTACACTTATCTTCTCAAGGCCCTAGATGGCTTAATATGCCTGCCTCATAATTATGTCATCTCCTTTCTGCTCCTTCCTTTTAGCCTGTTCTACAGCAGCACCCACGGCCCCTTGATGCATCCTGGTTGGCCCTTCTGAACTGAACCCAGGCCGGGGATGCATTATTTTGCAACTCCTTTGTGGCTCCATGGGATTCTGGATGACCCAAACACTAAATCTCCTGAATCCATGAAAATATAATTTTGTGTCAGACCCTCAGGAGCCAGCCTTCTTAGTCATTCACACAAGCCATACTAGAAATAACTGAGAGGGTGAACTACAGACCAGCTGTGGTTCGGGAAGCGCAGGATAGTCCTGAAAATGTGCTAGTCAGGAGAGGATAAGTTGTCTGAGATTGGTTAATATCTTCAGTTTAACCAACAGCTGCTGTTTAATATGTTTATGTTTAGCTGTAGAGCTTTCATTGTCTCTCATTGTGCTCTCCTTCCACAAGGTAGACGGCTCCCAATATACCTTAGTAACCAGAGCATCCACATCAGATCAAGATTACTCAACATACAACGAATACAATTTCATCTCCAAATCATACCCTATTCAAAAAGATACCTTGCACACTTATAGCAAGTTTGTGATGGTTCTAAAACTGCAGTGCTGAACCTGTTTGCCTGACAAATTTAGCGAGCTTCTCCCCTAAAGGGTCGACTACATGCCTTTCAGAAAGTTATGCCTAACAACATACATGAAGACACAACTCTAGTTTAAAGAATAGCTAACATTTTGGAGGCAAATCCCAACCAAATCTAAAAGCACCAAATATCTTCGAAATCAAAACATTTTTGACAGTGCACGCCACACACCCCAAAACACTTCCAATATTGCAATATCGTCCTACACACACTATCGTTTTAGACACACCTAAAAATGGTCATTTCCAGAAACTTAATTTTAGTCAGAACCTTTAAGTCTTAAAGTGCACAAAAGCCCCAAAGTCATATATTTGTGAAAGCACTGGCAAAGGAACATCGATGCCATGATCCACACCAATATGCATCCTAGAACCACTAAAATACAGCCAGAATATATATACTACACCTTAAGTCATGATCTATGGGTTTACTACTGGCAGACACAGGGCTTCTGGGTATGATTTAGGAAGCAATTTGCTTCCTCATCTCTGCTTCAGGCAGAGAAGGGACCTTGATGGGTGCCCTGGCAGAGAAAGGAACTCAGGTGGGTGCAAGAGCAGAGAAAAGACCTCTAGAGGCAGAGATGAGACTTCCAATAGACGCTTCAGGAAGAGCAGCGACGTCTGGGTGGTGCTTCAGGCAGAGCATAGACCTCTTGGTGTGCTTCAGGCAGAGCATACACCCCTCAGAGAGCTACAAGCAAAATACAGTCTTCCAAGTGATGCTCAGACAGAGAATAGACCTCGTGTGTGTTTCAGGAAGAGCACAGACATATGGACGGTATTTTAGGCACAGCACAGACCTCTTGGTGTATTTCTGGCATAACAGAAACCTCGAAAGGATTCTGACAGACAAGTGGTCTATCAAGTGATTAAGGAAGAGGAGACATGTGGGTGGTGCTGCCTCAGACAGAGCACCAAAGTCTGGACACTACAGAGAGAGCACACATTTCTGGATGTTTCAGACAGAGCACAAACTTCTGGATGCTTCAGACAGAGCACAGATGTCTGGATGCTTCAGACAGAGCACAGATGTCTGGATGCTTCAGACAGAGCACAAACTTCCTGGATGCTTCAGAGAGAGCACAAACTTCCTGGATGCTTCAGAGAGAGCACAAACTTCTGGATGCTTCAGAGAGAGCACAAACTTCTGGATGCTTCCGACAGAGCACAAATGTCTGGATGCTTCAGACAGAGCACAAACTTCTAGATCAGTGGTTTCCAACCTGTGGTCCGGGGAACCCTGGGGGTCCGCGAAGCCTCATCAGGGGGTCCCCGACTACTTAAAAAATGAAATAATATTAACAGATTAGGTCCACAGCTTTCAGTAATGACTCAGTGGGGGGTCCCCGGATTCCAATAATTATTCAGTGGGGGTCCCCGGGATCCAGTAATGATAAAGTGGGGGTCCACAGAAGTCAAAAGCTTGGGAACCACTGTTCTAGATGCTTCAGACAGAACACAAACTTATAGATGCTTAAGACAGAGCACACACTTCTAGATGTTTCAGACAGAGTACAAACAGCTGGATGCTTCAGACAGAGTACACACTTCTGAATGCTTCAGGCAGAGCACAGACTTCTGGATGCTCCAGACAGAGCACAAACGCCTGGATGCTTTAGCCAGAGCACAAACGCTTGGAAGCTTCAGCCAGAGCACACACTTCTCCATGCTTCAGATACAGCACACACTTCTGGATGCTTCAGATACAGCACACACTTCTGGATGCTTCAGTACTATAAGAAGTATTGAGGGCTGACTAAAGCCCGGGGAAAGGTGGCACAGAACTTTGGGTGGCTTGGAGCACAGCATTGATCTTAGTGCGTGCTAATAATGGCAGATCAATTGAACATACTTAACACCCAAGAAAATGGAACACATAACACCCACACAGCAAGATAGGTACCCAGGCTGTAATGCCGCGGAGTGGACTTCATGCATTTAGCATGGCATTGTCAGGCGATTCAGGCCTACTGGAAACAGGTGGTGACAGAATTAAATAGAGCAACACATTGACTGCACTCCGTTACAATGCCTACTGGCTCAACTCAAGAAACCCAAGAACCACACAATGGCTTATAAATTCCTGCAGCTAGCCTTGGTGATGGCTCGACACTGCATGGCTATCACTTGGATGGGACACAGGCCTCCAACAGTAGAACTCTGGCACAGGGATGTCCAAGAATAGGCACTGGTGGAGGAGGTCCACATGAGGCGGGCAGACGGTTACATCTACAGGCATGGGGGAGATCTGTGACACACTTTTAGACCCAGCTTCGGATGGAGAATCCGTGAACAAAGACGATTCAAACTCAAGCGAAGACAATGACACAGGCATAGCTGGGGGTCATAGTTCAGAGTAGAAGTACTGGAGAAGACCGCCACCTGGGGGTCATAGTTCAGAGTAGAAGTACTGGAGAAGACCGCCACCTGGGGGTCATAGTTCAGAGTAGAAGTACTGGAGAAGACCGCCACCTGGGGGTCATAGTTCAGAGTAGAAGTACTGGACAAGACCGCCTCCGGTACACACCGGAAACAACCCCGTATCCCCATATTTGAATCTGTACCGTGTACATCTCTTCGACCGATATATGTTGTTATTTGAAAACGTAAAATAAAGTTGTTTTAAAAAAAAAAAGATAATGGCAGATCGTAGAGCCAGTCTTTCGGAGACAGCACACGAAGAGCGCATCAAGCAGATTAGAGACCGCTATCCTTCAAGGAGACTATAGAATTCCGAGTGGAGTAATCGTTGAGCTCGCGAACATAATGAGCCTTTTAGAAACATCCCCATCATTATCTTTGAGCTCTCGTGAGTCTTACACGAAAGACATCGAATTACCATTTGAGCTGACAGGCCCAGCAGAGCGGGTCAGAATCTGCAACCACACTGAAAGCTTTGCCAAGTCAGCGGTCTAGAAGAGCGAACCCCTGGAACGGGCTGCAACGCAGGCGTCACACACACCTTGAAACACATGTGCATTAACCGCAGGGCGCACCTGCAAAAACATGTGATCAGCCTGCCTCCGGGGCCCTGCCAAAACCCGACATGCCAGCAGCCTGCGAGGCCCTGCCACCGCACTAACAATAAACCAATAGCTGCAGGCCCCCGCCCCTTAACACCCCCCTGAACTAAGCCTGCCTCTGTCCGCACACAGCCACGGCGCAAGTCTCACTCACACATCTGCACAAGCCCACCACGGTGACCGCAGCAGACCCCCCCGCACACGCCAGCCGCCAAGAGGACCCTGGGGGGCAGCTGCTTCATTTAGGGAGCCAGTCACCCCCATGATCCCTGCTGTTAAAGGGACCTTTGTCCGCACACTAGCCATACCACACAGCTTGTCTGGTAAAGGGGAGTTCTCTCTGGACACAGAGCCTACCAAGAAGGCTATGCCGTTATTTATTTATTTCATTGTTTAATTATAGCGCAGGCGACACCCTTTCAGGTTTCACAGCGCTGTACAAGTATAACACATATTAATGAATAACATGGAGAAACATTTTCAAAATACAACGGGATAACGGGAAGCAATTAGTGGGACGACTTCACAGTGGTGTATGTAGCGTCTGAAACAAAAGCGCACTGCCAGCATTTGGTGTAATAACTCTAGAAATGCTATCCAGGATGTTTAAAGTACAGACTAGGCATAGAAGGGAAACTATTTGAAGGGAAAAGTAGCAAAGCTAAGAGTAGTGAAAAAACGCACAGAAGGCAAAAATAAAGCCCTGATTTAGAATTTGTCGAAATGAAGGTGCTATTTATCGCACCAGATAAATAATAAATATACCGCAGGGTTCGTTGTGCGAAAAGTAACACTTATGATACTGTTACCTTCCTACATGTTTGACTTCACACATTTAAGGCAGGGTGAGATATTTACCACACTCGGTGATCACCAGGTGCATTAAGTAACACCAACTCGTAACTCCAACTGCGCAAAAATGAAGTTTGCGCCGAGGTTGGAAACAATAACCCATCTCTAACCAGGGCCTCAGCGCCGGTTAACTGCTAGTTAATAACAGATCACTGCCATAACATCTGATGTGAAAGTGCAGGAGTACAGAGTGCCAGAGAGTAGTCGCTGTCATGAATGCCATGAGTGAGATCTCTTCTGCCCAGGTGGCTGTCCTTATCCGGGGGACGGGAGGGTGACAATCAGGGTGTGTAAAAGTGAGTTCATGAAACTGAAGTTATTACAGTAGTATGAAAGGTTCAGTACGACTAGTGCTTAATTTGTAAAAGAATGAGTGCCGGTGCTCGAAGCTGTGCTCTGGAGACTGTGGCTGGTGCCATTAAATGCGTACTGAATAGGAAGGCGCATAGTCTTGAATTCACCTCTTTAACCACTATCACACTCGTCTGTCTCTATCTCACTCTAGCTGATTGATACTTTTATCTTTTGTGAAAGGTTTTTCCCTCTTTTTATTTCTCCTTCTTTCCCCCTTGTGTGTTTGCCCCGCTCTTGCTCTCCTTAAATGTATGATCGGGAACAATAAGGGCACGCGAGCTCCACTGGCAACCGCCAGATCAAGTTAAGCACTGACTAGAACGTATGAGAGTGGGGGTAGAGGGTGGCTGTGGCTACCATGTATGGTGAATGGAAGCAAAGTAACTGAGGCTGTTGTAAAAAGTATGGTGAGGAGTAACCTCAGTGTGCACCATGACCTCCAAAAGGACTTCTTATACCTCCTCACCATACTTTCATACGACATCAAGGATCCTGTCCACGTGGTTTGCAAAGTGAAGACCGGTGTCGAGGATGCATTGCGCAGTTGAGGCAATGCATCGGCTCCAATGAGCGGTGAAGCTGCAATACAGAGATTTGTTATCATTGTTGCAGCTGCCGTCGAAGGTGATGCGAGGACCTTGCATCGGGAGATGCGTCATGCAGTGGCAATTTCGATGGCAATGCATCGGGTCCAATCCATGCAGCAGCGACGATACATCAGTTCAGCAGAGGATACCTTGTTTCTGCTGGAGCAAACACCTAGGGTCCACATCCAAAGGGTCGAGGGCAGGGGTGGCACCACTTGGCAGAGCAGACTCACAGACGCCAGAGTCCAGGTGCAAAAGAAGGGTGGTTGGAAGTCTTTTATGTCCCTGAGACTTCAGATCAGGAGGCCAGCCAGCTAGCTAGCCCTTGGAATCACTCTGAGTTCTAGTGATTCAGGTCCAGTTCTTCTCACCCAGGCAGTGAAACAGCAGGCAGCAGTGCAGCACAGCAAGGCAGGGGTCCAGCAAAGCACCAGTCAAGCAGAGTGCCAGTCCTTCTTTCTGGCAGAGTATTCACAGGTCCAGAAGTGTACTGAAGTGGTGGTGTCAGAGGTCCAGTACTTATATCCAGTTTAGTCTTTGAAGTGGGGGAGACTTCAAAGACAGGCCTTTGAAGCACACAGAGGTCCTGCCCTGGTTTCAGACTCACTACAGAGGGCTATGCAGCCCTTTGTGTGGGGACAGGACACAGCATATTCAGGTGTAAGTGAAGCTATGTCCAACTCCTCCCTCCCATCCTCCCAGAATGGCCCATCAAGTCACTCCTAAGCTCCCATTGTGTGGCTGTCTAGGGTTAATACATAACGCCTAGCTGTCACCAACCCCAGACAAGTGATCAGAGACAGGCAGCAGGCACCAAATGGCTAAAGTCAGAAAATGCCAGCTTTCTAAAAGTAGCATTTTCAGAACTGCAATTTAAAATGTGCCTTCACCTCAAGTTGTATTTTTAAATTGGGATTCCAGAGACACCAAAATCGAAAAGTTTATCACTTCCAGATTGTGAATTACATTTATAAGATGTAATAAAGTAATCCCAATGTTATCCCAAGGGAGAGATAGGCCTTGCTGTAGTGTAAAATGACTTTGGGAGTTTTTCACTACCAGCACATGTAAAACTTAAAAGTATGTCCTGCCTTTTAAATACATTGCACCCAGCCCTTCTGGGTTGTCCAGGACCTACCTTAGGAGTGACATATGTATTCAAAGGGAAGGTTTGAGCCTAGCAAAAGGGGTAGTTTGCCAGGTTGACAAGGCAGTGTAAAATTGCAAACAGGCTCTGCAGTGGCAGGCCTGAGACATGGCTAAAGGGTTACTTTAGTGGATGGCACAACCAGTGCTGCAGGCCCACAAGTAGCATTTAATTTACAGGCCCTAGACACATGCAGTGCACTTTACTAGGATGTGTAAGTAAATTAAATATGCCAGTTGGGGATAATCCAATATTACCATGTTTAGGAGAGAGACAACAAGCACTTTAGCACTGATTAGCAGTGGTAAGGGGGACAGAGTCCTAATACCAGCAAAAACGAGATCAGAAATATGGAGAAGGCAGGCAAAAAGTTGGGGCAAAGACCATCCGAAGACTGTCAGGTCTAACAGCCATTGATAAATGAACACCAAGTACACAACATTGGCACTTGACAATCATGGTAACAAAGCACCCAGTCCAAGGTTTACTCAGGGAGGGTTTGGCGCCTTAGAGATTCAGAAGTTATTTATGCAATGAATGCTGCCCAATAATGCAATGATGAACCAGTGCTTTTACTTGATAAGAAGTACTTTAGTATACCATTAGCTAAGACTACAAAAATATTGGGAACATGGAATGAAAGGATACTACTAATATGCCATTATCTACGACAAAAGGAAATAATCGCCATACAGACCACCAAGACTTTGCGCTTGTAGGGCGCTGGCTCTCCATATTGTGTACTAAAATTAAGTACACTATGCAGAGAATCCAGTGGACCTCCAAAGATGTGCAGAGGCAGAAATAGATAGGTCTAGAGCTCTATTTGTGGTAGTGTGCGCAAGGGGCTAGACTTATCAAGGAGTCGTGTTAAGCATTTGCTGTACTCATAGAGGCAATAAATGAGACACACACAAAAAGAATAAATCTAAGACCAATTTAAAAAAATAACAGTTGCTTTTATATATGCTTTGAAGCAAAGAACTTCATTATAAGGTAAGCTTTTCAAGTTAAAATTACTTGCTGTTTCAAAAATCGACACAGTGCAATTTTCAGAGTCTTCAATGTTTACCTGTGGAGCGAAACTAAGATGCAGTTTCACAGGAAATTACGGTCCCAGTCTTCAGGGATTTAGACTAGCACCGGTCAAGGTTCAGGTTGGTATCCAAGGTGCACCCGCAGCGGCATGGAGGTGGCAAGGTGCTGAGATTAAAGTTGAGGTCGGTGCCCAATGTTAGTCAATGGGGCTGGAGGTGGGGGGATATGGGGGGGGGGGGGTAGAGGTTGGTCTCCGTTGCTGGGGAGCCCGGCAGGGGTCAGCCAGCAGTGGACTCTTGGTTGGAAGCGCCGGGGAACCTTCACTGGACGGATGGGCCACTTTGACTCGGGCCAGGGGCGTCGGGTGCAGTGGTCACTTCTGGTGTCGGGTTTTGCAGTTCCTCAGGCAGGCTTCCTCTTCTTTTAAGAGGGTTTTTCCGGACAGGTCTGCTGTCCACAGTAGCTAGTGGTCTTTTTCGAAGGCAGGCAGTCCTTCCAAAGCTTTCGAGATAGCTGGGCTGCAGGATGATCGTCTTCTGGGTGCAGGTTTCTTTGAAGGCTGTAGACAGGTCGGTAAGGCTGGGGCCAAGTCAGTGGGTGTCTTCAGTCTTCTCTGCTGGTGACGGTTCCGGTTTTTCTTAGGTTGCACGAATCTGATTCTCTGGTTCATTGATGCCACCTAAATACTGAATTTAGGGGCATTACAGGGAGTGCCATGAGGTAGCCAATGGGTTACTCACCTTTAGGTTGACTACACCCTTTCTATGACCACTTCCTTTGGGAAGTGTCATAGCCCTAACTCTATTGGGCTAATTCCTTCCCTGCACGAGGGAGGAATTTAAAAAGTAGTGTCCACTTCAGCTCGTCCACCTTAGGGGTGGGGCTGGCATGAAGTGGGCACTCCTTTACTTAATTTTCCTGTCAGTCCTGCTGCCAAATGTGGGGTCTGGAACTGGCGATTGATCTCTTCCACCGTTTGGAGAGGCCCGAGTCGTATTTCAAAGGAAGCAAGGCCTTTGAAGCTCCCTACCCTTGAATGTCCATCCTCCTTGGGAGAGGAGGTCACACCTCTGCCCAGAGCAGGCCTTTGTTCTGAGCCCTCGAGAGCACTAGCTCTCACCTCAGGGGGCCAGAACTTTGTCTAAGGTGGCTGTATTAGTTTTGACCAGTCAGTGCGCACGCTAGGAGTTGGTAGGTTATGGGGTAGGTCTTGGTAGGTCTGAGTGCATATATTAATAAATCCATCACTGGATTCAGTGAAGGCTTATTAATATGAGATGTTTGATATCAAACATCCCTATCTTCAGTAAAGTCCTCATTTAGCTAGGGAGCGTGTAATGACCAGTGTCCAGCACATGTACTTAAAATGGCTTCACTGTTCACTGACTATGACAGAGAATCAACAAAGACATAGCAGGGGCATATCTTCTCATGCAGGTATGCCCTCACATGTAATATAATGCACCCTTCCTTTAGGGCTGGAAGGCCTGCCAGAGGTGTGACTTACATATATTGCATGCAGGGTAAGGGGGCAGGGCAAACAGAATGTGTGCCATGTCGTGTTTTCATTTTGGGTCTGCACTAAGACATGCATTCTGCAAAGGTAGTACTGGGTGCACTTAGGCGAGAAGGTTCTGGAGAGTAACACAATCTGTCCTGTAGCCCTCAAGGGCCTTCCTTTAGTACCCCATGCCCTAGGTATCAGGGGTACTATTTACTAGGAATTTACAGTGGCAACTAAAGGTTTGCCAATAGGGAAAAACGACTGTGCAGTTTTAGGGAAAGAGATCTGGCACTGGGGACCTGTTTAGCAGGGACCCAGTGCACTTTCAGTGCAAATTACACCAGAAGCTAGGCAAAAAAGTGGGTGGGGACAATGTCAAAAGAGGCACTTTCCTATAGTGATTTTGCCCAAAAAAACCAACAAATCCCACAATCAACACTTTTGTATAATTCTTGTGATTGTTACAGACGTCCCTGCAAATTGTAACATTTTTTAAAAGTGAGACTGACCCTCCATTTACAGGCACAGTGCTGCCACTAGGGCAATAAAGGAGGATGAGCAACAAACTGGAGAGGTGCCTTCTCTGGCATGTGACTCCTCTGAAACCCCCCATGCCTCTGTGTCTTAAGTGTCCCCCTGCACCGCCAGCTTACTTGTGTCACTGCTGGAATCCTATTTATAAAGGTGCTAGAGAGAGTGGAGCTTCCTGATTGAAATCTACACATACTGGCACCAGATATCCTCATTTTCTGAAGAGCAATGCTGCTAGAGACCGCGCCAGGCCAGAGACCTGTACACAGGGGAGGTAGAGCAAACCACAAAAGACTCTAGACAGCTCTGCTGTCATGCTAGGTGCGATGTCATCAAGATGATTCATAGAGACCCGTTCCTATGGACAGCTTAACTGCAGGTAGCTACGGTTGTGTCTATAGGCACATACTTTCCTTCAGGTATAGGTACAGAATTCCTGTCAGCAGGCCCGGCAAAACCATTTTCCAAGCAGAACCTCAGCTCCACCCACAGGCTGTCGCTGACTCCTTCCCATTATTCTACTTCACCGCAGGGAAACTGGATGTCAAGGGCACCAGCTCCTGAATAGCAGAATGTTTCTACAACACCCAGTGGAGGGTCGTTCACACTTGTCAGTGAGAAGTTCTGGAAAACTCTTTGCCAGTTTCAGTCCTTTTGTACGCCTTTATCAGACATGCTTCGCTGATGTGATGGTCCGTCTCCAGTAGGGACTCATAGCAGTGATGTACCACCATAGGAGAAGTGCCACAACTACATTACATAAAGTAGCCTCACATTTACAAAAGTTATTTCTCATGACTATACATTCATGACAATCAGCTTCATAGCATTAGGCTGGGCAATGGTGCAGAGACTAGCATTTGATACAGACTCCCACCACACTCTCTACGACAGACTCCACAACATAGGGATTCAACAAAACACCCTTAAGTGGGTCGCCTCTTTCTCTTCAGACTGCATGCAGAGCATCCACCTTCCTCCCTTCACTTCTACACCCAAGAAATATCACCTGCGGTGTACCCCAGGGATCTTCCGTCAGTCCAACCCTGTTCAACATCTACATGACCCCCTTCACAACATTGTCAGATCCTACAGACTCAATATAGTCTCATACACATATGACACTCAACTAATACTCCCACTCACCAAAGACCCCTACAAGGCCAGCACTAACGTCCGCAACGCCAAGACGGCCATAGCAACATGGATGAAAAAAAAGCTGCCTCAAACTAAATACCGACAAAAACTGAAGTCCTGATCATCAGAAAAAACACCTCTGTATGGGACCACAGCTGGTGGCCAGCAGAGCTCGGCCAACGCCCTCTGCATGAGACCACGCAAGAAACCTTGGCATCATCCTCAACTGCCAACTATCCATGAATCGGCAAGTAAACTCAGTCGCCTCCTCCTACTTCCACATCCTCCGTATACTTTGTTGAATCTTCAAATGGATCCCGACCGACACGAGAAAGACAATCATGCACGCCCTGGTCACCAGCCGCCTCAACAGTGGCAACACTCTCTACGCGGAGTGTCCTACCAGCTACTTAAAAGACTCCAGACTCTACAGAACACTGCAGAACACTGCAGCCAGACTAATCCTTAACCTCCCCAAGGGCTCAAGCATCACCCCACACCGCAGGAACCTTCACAGGCTCCTCGTCCAGAAGAGATGGCAATTCAAAATCCTCACACTCCCATACAAGGCTCTCCATAACCTAGGGTCGTCATACATCAACCATCGACTGAGGTTCTACATCCGAGCAGGACAACTATGCTTCACCTCACGAAACCTCGCACACACATCCCGCATCCATCACAGTCGCAAGGAAGGCCGCTCCTTCTCCTACACAGCAGCCAAGTCCTGGAACAGCCTGCCCCTCCACCTCTGAACAGCTCCCTCCCTGGCGGACTTCAGAAAGAGACTCAAGGCGAGGCGTTTTGACAGAGATATGGCACCCTCAGCGCCCAGACACCCTTGGGGGTGATAGTGCGGCATCTTTACAAGTGCTATTTTTGATTTATTGATGGACTCCATTCTTAATCTGACTTCGCACCACTAAATACTTCAACACATGACACAGCTGGATTTGAGGTTCTAGCTGTGCATGACAGATTATTGGGGCTCCTGACAGTCTACCTCCTCCTCAGCAGGGTTAAGAACAATTGATCTTCTCCTTAGTCCTAGACGTGGTCCTAGCCCTTCAAAGAGAATAAGCCAAATATTCTAAGAGAATCAACCAAATAGTCTACCTTTTGTCCTTGCCTTCATGTACACTGGTGTGCACTTCTTCGAATGAAAGGAGAGCAACAGATAAGTTACAAGGATCAGCTTATTTCCAGTCCTGTGGTAGAAGGCCCAAATCCAAATGTAAGTCAGACGTAAAGCTCACCCCACACTCTAGAGACCAACCAATCCATGTAAAGGTAATTTTCTCTATAGGCGAATTTCCACTCCTTAGCAACAAGCCATAGGGCAGCTGGCACTCTCAGGTTGTGTATTGCGTCCACTTTCTCTCCAGCAACAGAAATAACTGGATGTTGTGGTTGGGCAGGTAGCCCATATCCTTTCTACAAGGTGTGCAGCCATGGCCCTGGCCTTTGGTCCCTTTGGGTGTTTAGGTATTGCTCTCTTCAGGCTGGCATGAGGAGGTCCTTGTGAAGTCTATCCTGGTCCTCAGTCTAGGATGGTGATTCAAGCAAGATAATTACATTTGGCTTTACTATGGATTAGCGAGAGCATAGGAACGAGGGGGGCAGGGGAACATTCAGTGAGAGGGGGAGCTGGCAGCCCTTCCTACTACCAAACCCAACAGACACCCCTACAACTTTAAAGGCTAACATATATTTAGGAGAGTCCAACATGGGTACACCACCTCTCATGTACCCTTCACATACAGTTAGTGAGAATGTAGTCAAGACTTACCATACAGGCTAATGAAACAGACCACCAGTAGGCAGTCAACCAACTAGGCTTCAAGTAAAAAGGCCTGCATTCCACCTCTATGATCAGCTGCAACCAACCATTAGTAGTATTAAGGCTCTATAATGGTAGCATGGGATACCCAAGTCAAAAGGAGTACTAGCTTGGGTGGACCACAATCAAGCCACTGAGTCTAGTACCCTGCTGGGGAGCAGCATAGTTAAATCATGTAAAGCAGAAGTTCTTACCATTTTAACTTCTATGGACCCGCCACTGAGTCACTACTGAAGCAAACTGTATTGTTTGAAACTCACAACAGTACATAAAGTTACAGAAAAAGTATGCATTAAACAAATACACAAGGTATGGAATATATTAATTAATTCACAAATTAAATATATTTCAATTTTTACATTTTAGTGCAAACAGAGTTGTACAAAATGTGGTTTTATTTCTAAAATATGAAGTGAGATGCTGGACTCTAACCTATCACTATGTCTTTTTTCCTCCTAATGCATGCTTTCTTTTTGACAGCACATACTAGTCTAGCCATTCAACCTCTTGCCCTTGCCTGAGGAGGGCCCTGGCACTTCCTTTATTTTTTATTTTTTTTACAAAAATTAAGCACTGCGCTAAACTGTTTACTTGTGGCAGCCCATACAGCAGGCAAATTCAAATACCAACACAGAATGCTATTTATCTGATGTGTTCAATACTAGTGCTTCATCGCTGGCCACTGATGTTCGAAACTATATCCTGTTTCCTGTACTTTTGCTGATCATATGATCAAGTTAAGGATATTTACTTACATTTTAGCCTCACATTTAAAATTTGTTTATAGAGAGTTTTAAAGTATTCAATTTTACCTTTTGCATTTTACGTTACATATACGTTAATTATGTTGATAAAATCATTTGATTTTTATAAACAGTTGCAAACCCCCAAGGGTCCCATATCACAAGTTAGGAACCAATGATGTAAAGCATTTATCAGGAAACTGGTACCATTGGTCTACTGTTCAAGAAAACATATAGGGTCTGCAAAAATGTTAAAATTGAATTGTAAGGTGGACACAGCACCAGAAAATGTTAACTCTTCGTGGGATCTATTGATGTTGCAAGGGATATGGAATTCTGAGATGATCTTTTATGTTTCCTTGGTTGGGAGTTTAGCTTGGGAATGAATGCACAGTAGTTTTTGCTTTTGGATGTCCTAGCTATGGTTTCTGTACCCTTATGTGCATTAGTCAGTGTCGTTTATCTGCCTTGTTAGTTCATTTGCTCCAGCATCTTGATGAAGTGCTGTTTGAGGAATCACTGATCTCGTCAGTCCTAGGCTTGAGCGTGTAGCCCTTTCAAAGAGAGACAGCCAAATATCCTACCTCTTGTCCTTGCCTTCATCTACAAAGGTGTGCACTTCTTGAAGTGAAAGGAGAGCAATGGATAAGCTACAAAGGTCGGTTTATATCCAGTCTTTTGGCAGCAGGCCCAAATCCCACTAGAAGTCAGTTGGGAAGTCATTCCGCACTTTACATGACTATGATGAAGCATTTAGCCTTGAGAGCCCACAGTGCGGATGGCAGCTGTTTGGCAGGCAGTCCACTCTGGGAGGAGAACTGGCAAACAATATTGCTTCCAAGTTTGAGAGACTGGCCTTTCCAAAGACAGGACAGACACTATGGCGTGGGCTTTGGAAAGTAGTGGGTCATTGTTGGGAAAAATATATATTCACATGCATGTACCTATAGATATTATACTTTAGTTCCAACTCTCTTTACCCTTATCTGAATCCCAGTAAGACTTCCCTACTGACCTCTCTGACACCTATGCCAGTTGTACAAACAAACCTCTCCAGGCCACGTTGTTAAGTTTAGCTCAGTCTCACACTTTAAGTTCAGCCAGCAACCCAGCCCCCATTTCTTTAGGGACCACCTGTTGTCTGTTCACGTGCTCATGCTCACACTGCATTCTGTATATTTTTACACTATGGACTTCTAGTTTTGTATGTGCAGCATTTCTTTTGTATGTGCGTGCCTATGTTTGGACTGTTTCCCCTTTTTGGGTTGTGCAGTGACAGCACTTATCAACATATATAAATGCCTGACTTATATGCTTCAGGGCAGAAGATGCCAGCTTGTAAGACGTTACACTGGGATGTGCGTCTGCCTTCTGCCTTGGCCTGCCAATAAACCTTGGTACCTCATAAAAGCATTTCATCTGTTCTGGAGCCTTGCCTGGTGTTTGTGTTTTCTTTGCGTCACTCTGAGGAGGGTTGAAGAATAGTTTCCTAACAAATGGTGTCAGAAGTGGGATGTGTGATATGCCACCACGGGTAAGTTAATTGAATGCCTGTTGTTGTGGCCTTTCAACGCTTAGCTAAGAGTTAAAACTGGGGATTGATTTAAATAAAAATATAGCTGGCTATTTAATAGGTGACTGAGGAGTAACTAAGTTATCCGTATCATTACATTAAATGATAGTGGCAAATTCGTGCGGCGAATTGTAATTCTACGCAGGAGAACCTGGCCAGACTGAAGATCATTTTTTTCTTAAATAGGTGACTGAGGAGTAACAAAGTTATCCGTATCATTGCGTTAAATGATAGTGGCAAATTCGTATGGCGAATTGTAATTCCACGCAGGAGATCCTGAACAGAAAGAAGAGAATTTTGTTTTTGTTTAATGGGAATCCCAGAGAGAAAATAAATTAATTAATTATTTAAAACCCTCCTGGAGTGTAGCTTGGGAAGCATTTGATCGGTTGGCGCCGGAACACAGGAAATGATTTTGAAACGCGCGCAAACAAATAGTCTGTCATTGATCAATGGCTGTATTTGAATTATGTGTTGATTAAGTGTAAATGCGTCACTATGTTTCATTGCAATGATTTTGAATTATTTGTAAAGTAGTGCAGCACTGCAATAGACAAGAAAAAATGTTTTATGTTGTGCCTCTAAATTGTCAACAGCTCTTGGTTTCTCTATCTCTCTATCCACCACCGCATAACATTTTTCTCCCCTGTTTAACAATTTTTTTGCAGGATACAACCATTGTGTTTATTTTTTCAGATTATAAAATTGTGAGGGAAGGGCACAATGGGCAGCGGAAAGTCTAAAGGAAATGTAATGGTGGTAAGCCCTAGAATGCTGAAAAAGACTAAAAAGTTGTTTAAACAGTTGACAGGAGAGAAAGGTTTCAAATTACCTCCAGATAGCCCTGCAGCCCAGGTCCTAGAAGATATAAATTGTCTGGAATATGTGACACCTTTCTGCGCGCTAGTTTGGACTTGGAAAGGGAATAACGGGAAGTGGCCTAGATTTGGTTCTCTTGAGGTAGAGGATATTGAACTATTGACAGAAACTATAGAATTACGGGGTGACCCATCATGGGATTCACACTACATAAGCGATTGCTTGCAGCAGTGGCTTTCCATTGCTAAGAAGAAAGCTCTCCTTTCAAAAAGAAAAGGCCAGGAAATAGTCTCCACAGAGTCCAGAGACTGTTCTACAGTGGCAGTGGTGAACAGGGAATGCGAAAAACATAATAAAAAGGAGCTAGAATTAGCAAAGGATTGGCCCACAACATATAGCCAATGTTTATTGGAATTAAGTAACTATGTGCAAACAGAGCAGCATTTTCTGTCACTATGTAACCACTGTGGTTTGACAACAGCTGACATAGACAGAGTTAAAACAATACCAAATGCCACTACTTCGAGAAGGGCTGCTGCTCTGCTGTGTATTTGGAGTCACCGCCAGGTGTATATTGATATAAATAAATTGAAGAAAATGTTTATGACCTCCAAGCCTCATGGCCTTTATGTAAAATTGGGGGAAGGAGGGAATAATGAGCAAATAATGAGTAGTACAATAACTGAGGAAGAGATACTGTTATTTACAGAGGAAGAAAGGAAAAGACAGAGATTGGATGTGAATAGTGAGTTCAATTCCTGGAACACAGGTAGAAATAACAGTGAGAGCAGCCCCCTAAGATTGGATCAATGCATCCATTCTGCAGGGCCAGTTCCACCTCCTCCAACAACTTCAATTTACCCATCACTTTCAGGCCCCTATGTACATTGTGAAAGAAATAATACACACAAGCAGACTCTGGGTCCAAAACAAGGCGTGCCCTGTGTACCTTATTTCCATATTTCCCTGGAGGGTGATTTAACTAGGGTATCTGACATGCCAACTAGTGCCAGAGAAGGTGGTGCCACAACACCAATCCTGAATAGACACCTGTCCTTTGGGGGGGACATACCGCTTGCTTTTGAAACCCCTGTACCAACTTCCACTTTTGGTCTAAGGGAGGATTTAGGGATGAGTGCACAAGGAAAAAACAATGAGGAGGAACACAGGCAGTTAGCTCAACGAAGGCGGGAGACAGACAGGTTCCAGGAAGAAGTGAACACAGAAAGGGAGAAAAGACAACGCTCCATTCATAATCTCCAGGATAAGATAGATAGCAGAGAGCGGCTGATACTTACACAGTCTTGCACGCGGGCGCTAAAAGGAAAGGGTGAGAACTCCTATACTGATGATGCACTATTAAACGCTAGAATGACTGCACCAAAAATAGTGTTAGGAGGGACAGCAATGTTAAAACCATGGACCCCCTTGGAAGCAGCTCAAATGGCTAAGGATGCCCCAGACCCATTCACAGCCAGTGTGAAATATTATGAATGGCTCCATAAAATATGCATTGCTTATACCCCCCTTCCCAGAGACGTAGAAATGTTACTAAAACTAGGATATGGTAGCAGATGGTCTTTAGTAAAGAGTGCGTTCCAAATTCCACAGGAGAGGGACTGGACAATACTGACTAATAATATAGATGTCACAGAAAATAGATTGATGAATTGGTTAGAGTCTGTCAGGGACACAATAAATGGCTTAGCAGCAAAACATGGTGATTTTTCTCAAGTAACAGCCACATTGCAGAAATCAGGGGAATCAGTGGCTGATTACATCCTAAGGTTCAATGAAGCATGGGATAATAGTGCAGGTGTACCACGCACGACAGAGGCATATAAAGTATTAGCAACTCAGACCCTTATGAATGGATTATTAGCATCTGTGGCCCATAGTTGTAAACTACGCCACCCTGACTGGTCTGCTAAGGGATATCAAGAGTTGTGCACACTTCTGGCAACTATGGAAAGGGATGGCATTTTTAAAGTAAAGAAGGACTCAGCTAAAACTGACAAAGGGATGATGTTGCAACAAGTACAGCAAGAGGAGGAGCCAGAGGGAATGTACTATCAGGGGGCGCATAATAGACAGGATGAAGGACAAGGATACCAGAGAAGAGACTTGGCTAGGGATCAGTGCTATGTTTGCCTGAGGTATGGGCACTGGGGCCGAAACTGTAAAAATTATAGAGGTAGAAGAGACAGAAATGACAGAAATGACCGGTATGAGAGAAAAGACAGAAACAACAGGTATGACAGGTTTGACAGGGACAAGGTCCAGCCATCAGCACCACCCATGCCTAGAGACATCAACCAAACACAGCACTCCCTGAGGAATCCCTTTCAGGAGCGACATGGATCAGCATAGGACCACGTGGAGAGAGAGATGACCCAAACAACAGAAAACCGGCGAACACAGTGCTTTATGATGAAGGTATCTGACACGCCTGAGGAGAATCCCATGTTCCCAATTAAGGTAGGAGGTAAGGAAATTGATTTCCTAATAGACAGTGGTGCAACTATCTCTGCAGTAAGAAACAAATTGGGTCCCAGTAGTGGTAAAACAGTAACTACTGTAGCTGTAAATGGAATGCTGATGCATGAAGAGTTATCAGAACCCCTTCCAGTTTCTGTTGAGGATTTCACAACGACCCATCAGTTTCTCCTGTCACCAGATGCACCCATCAATTTGCTGGGAAGAGACCTCCTCTGTAAATTGCATGCAACCTTATATTTTTCACAAAATGGGATTTACTTACAAGTGCCTGAGGACAGATTAGAATTGGCTAATAGAGCACTTACTACTTGCAAATTGAGTGAGGACTCTATGCTATGTCCAAACCCAGTTTTGTCTCTCTCTCCAACACGATACCAATGGACCCCGTTACAGGGAGATTTCTACAATGACATGTTTCAAGAATTGTTTAAATACAGCACTGACATTGAGATTGACTTGATGACCAAGTTAGTACAGTTGGCATTAGTACCTGGGCCAAGACACTGTACTGCAGCATTTTTTACAGGCCCAGTGCCTGAATGGTACGCCTACATGGCAGACAAATATTTGTACTGGACAACGGAGTTGCATGAAGACACATTGTATGTAGGAAAAGAGGGTTGTGCTGCCAGCATTAAGCTAGGATCACAGGAAGAGAGGTTATTTCAAGTACCAGCTTCAGAACCACATGTGTCCATAGCTGTAGCACCAGGATTTTACCCTAAAGATTTGGGCCCCATGGTCCAACGTCTCCGGGTCTTACCAAGAACTAAGGACTTTACATTTCCTTTGGGAGTTGTGTCTGTGTTGGGAGATGGAGAAGGATGGTGTTGGACGTTGTGTATGCTCAGAAATGACAGGACTGCAGTTTTTGACAAGATTGAAGGGAATATGGCTTTACAGCTGACAAAAAACAAGGTCCTAGAACAAGTGAACTCAGAGGTTTGGGCAAAACACAAAAATGAGGCAGGATTGTTAAAAACATGCCCTCCCCATAAAGTGAAGCTTAAGGAGAATGCAGAACTACCTTATGTGCGTCAGTACAGACTGTCACCTCAGGCAGAGGAGGGAATAAAACCTGTGATTGAGTCCCTTTTACAACAGGGTATCATTAAAAAGACCACTAGCCCCTGTAACAGTCCAATAATGCCGTTGCCCAAGGGCAACACTGGGCAGTATAGATTCATACAGGATTTACGCCAGATAAACAACATTGTGGTTCCCTTAGCACCTGTTGTGCCTGACACCAATACTATATTATCTTCTATACCTGCTGAAGCAGAGTTCTTCTAAGTTATAGATCTCTCAAGTGCGTTTTTTAGTATTAGAGTCCATCCAGAGAGTGAGTACCTCTTTGCCTTCACAATAAAAGATACCCAGTACACTTTTACAAGACTGGCCCAAGGCTTCACAGAGAGTCCCACGGTCTATGCACAGGCAGTAAAGAGAGACCTGGACAGCCTACACCTGGAAGGCAACAGTGTCATCTTGCAGTACGCTGATGATCTGCTTGTGGCATCCCCATCACTAGAGGCTTGTGAAAAAGACACTGTAGCTCTGCTGAACCACCTCCAGGAGGGAGGACACAAAGCCTCATTGTCAAAATTTCAGTGCTGCCAAAAAGAGGTGACTTACCTTGGTTATGTGGTATCCAAAGGTACGCGCTGCATATCACCTGACAGAATAAAAATGATTCAAAGCATGCAGCCACCGTCCACCAAGAAAGGAATGATGTCCTTCCTGGGGATAATGAACTACTGCCGCCAGTGGATCCCTGAGTACAGATCCTATGATGCATTCTTGAGGAAATGCACACTACAGGATGCACCCAACAACATTGTATGGACTAATGAACTTGCAGAATGTTTCAAGAAACTGAAAGGGACATTGTGTACTGCGCCAGCATTGGGGCTCCCTGATTACAAACTACCCTTCCATCTCTATGTGTCAGAGCAAGACGGCATTGCAAATGGTGTACTGACACAGCAGCATGGCTCTGGAAAAAGACCTGTGGCGTATTACTCTGTGACTTTGCCTTCGGCAGTGACTGGGCATCCAGCCTGTTTGAGAGCAGTGGCGGCAGCCGCTGTGATGGTAGAGAGGTCGGCTCCCATTGTGATGGACTACCCTTGTATTGTTTATGTGCCACATTCGGTACAGTTGTTGTTGTCATCAGCAGCAACACAGCATTTTTCGGCAGCCAGGCGCACGGGTTATGAGGTCACATTGTTGTCTAACACTAATATTACCCTTAAAAAATGCCCCCCTGTTAATTTGGCAACATTATTACCTGCCATAGGTGATTCTGATGAGACCCCTGACCATGATTGTGTTGAGGTTGTAGAAACATGCACCACACCCAGACCAGATTTACAACAGACACCTTTAGAAAAGGTATACTATGAGTGGTACACTGATGGTTCCTCCAGTAGACTAACAGACACCGATTACAGAGCAGGGTATGCGATAACAACAGTAGACACCATAATTGAAAGTGCAGCTCTGCCCCCTGGCACATCTGCCCAGCAAGCTGAGCTGTATGCTGTAACAAGAGCATGCATCCTAGCCGATGGGAAAAGTGTTAACATTTATACTGACTCACGTTATGCCTTTGGAGTTGTCCACGATTTTGGCCAGCTGTGGCAGTATCGTGGTTTCATAACAGCAGCAGGGCGCCCCATCCAAAATGGCCTTTTAGTAAAGAACTTGTTAAAAGCAATACTACTACCCAACAGCATAGCAGTAATAAAATGCGAGGCACATACAGGGGCTAACACCTTGATAGCCAGAGGAAACGCCAAGGCTGACACAGCAGCAAGAGAAAGCATGTTACAGCCAATACAATTGGTGCCCCAATATGGTGCCCCTAATGGCAAAAAGCATTCCTAAAATTCAGCTTATTCAGAGACAGTTGTTACTAGCTGATGTAAAGGAAGCACAATGGTCTGCAGCACTAGCTGAGGAAAGAGTGTGGACTGATGCTGGGTGTTTGCAAAATGATGAGGGATTGTGGGTCCACCAGGATGGGAGACCTGTGGCTCCACGTAGTATGTTCCTTCCCCTTGCAAGGCTTGCTCATGGACCCACTCACATGGCACAAGGGGGGATGAATGAGCTAATTAGACAGGAATGGTTTGCACCAGGGATAACAGCCTTCACTGCACAATTCTGCTCCCAATGTCTTGTCTGTGCCCAGCATACTAAAGGCCGGTCCCCTGCTACACATGATCACTTACCAGTACCACAGGGGCCGTTTACCAATGTCCAAATAGACTTTGCCTATATGCCCCCAGTGAATGGATTCAAATATTTGCTGGTGTGTGTGGATCAATTTTCAAAATGGGTGGAGGCGTTTCCCACAAGGAAGAATGATGCGGCAACTGTGGTGCGATGCTTGATGAAAGATATCATACCCCGATTTGGGGTCCCCCAAGGCATTAATAGCGACAGAGGGGGTGAATTTGTGGCTGCAGTGGTGCAAAAGATGTGTGAATGTTTAGGAATAGAGTGGAAACTGCATGCCCCTTACCACCCCCAAAGTTCAGGACAGGTGGAGAGGATGAACTCCACTATAAAAAATAGATTAGCAAAAACAACTGATGCAACAGGCCTGAAATGGCCTGATGCTCTACCGTTAGTGCTGCATGCCATAAGGGCAACTCCCTCTAGGACAACCCTTTTGTCCCCCCATGAGGTACTGATGGGGCGGCCTATGTCTGTGGGGTTGAGGTTGCCTCTACAAGCATCTCAAGAAGCACTGCTGTGGACAGATGAAAACATTTTTGATTATGCTATAAAATTGTCATCAGTCTTGAGGCATCACCATCTCCAGGTGAAGGAAGCCTTGCCCCATCCGTCCTCAGAGCCCACACATCCTTTTAAAGCTGGAGACATAGTCATGGTGAGAAAAATAGAAGATGTTTCTCTTAGTTCTAGGTGGACTGGACCACACCTTGTGCTACTGGTGACGCGGACGGCGGTGAAGGTACAGGGACGTCCTGAGTGGATTCACGGCACTAGGTGCAGATTCGCACCATCAACAACAAAGACCGACGTGCCTACAACGGATGAGCACATGCAACCCGTGGAGCAGCACAGCTTACCAGAAAAAGGGATGACAGACCAGACCATTCCCAAGAGCCACGCTGAGGGTCCGTCATCAAGTGTCAGGTGACACCAACTGAAGCAGTTGAGTGAAGCACACAACGTAGTCTCGAAGAAAGGTGATAGTCACACCTGCAGAAAAATAGACTGAAGAGGACACTGCAGGGCAGGTCCGTGAAACCGCCCTTGAACAAGACTACTGCAGACTAGTAGGGGAAGACGAGGACAGCACACTGCATGCCATTGCCTTACTGAACAGACTTCATATCTATTTCTATAACTTTTGAAAAAAAAAAAAAAAAAAATGCATTGCATAGTACAAATAATATTTTTTAGTACCTTAATTTTGTATGTACTAACAGTATTTAGACAAACAGCTGACCATCCCCTCATTGCGGTACATGAGAAAGTAGCCCAAGTCTTAGGTCTTGAAAACTGCTGGATGTGTAGAGAATTATCCAGAAACCCCAATGACCAATTGGCTTACATGGGACACCTGTGCCTATACAGAATTATGCACAAGGAAAAGGATGCCTTATACCAAATGTAACTTGGGACTGTGGAGAAGGAAGGATTGGATGGTACCCACGTTGTACCATACTGCCCAATATTCAAGCTGAATACCCAGTGTCACCTATGAGAGAGAACAATGCAGAGGACAGTGCTTTTCCTGTATGTATAAAGCATCAAGTTTCAGGATGTAACCCAGATTCCCCATACTTAGGATACCTCGCAAGTAGCAAGTGTCATAACATATTAGAATTTGATGATACCACGGGTAATTGGAATTTAAAGGACAGACAGTTAATAAGTAGGATCTGGACAACTAAGAGGCAAGGAAAGAAAGTTACCTACACTTTACATTACTGGAACATCACTATTCTTGGAGAAACACTGTTGATAACACCTGATGGTCTTCTATATGATCCACTAATTGAACAAGAAAATTATTATACTAGGGCACCAAGTGTGATTTCTAAAATATTAGAATATCCTTTATGGTCAGCTCGCTGCTCTTACATGGCGCCGTGGGCAAATGTTACTTTTATAACTCTGCATGGATTGATTATAAATGGTGTGACCAATTTCAGAACACTTTCCCTGAGGGGGTAGGCCTTCCTCTCAGTAAATATCACACATTGGACACACAGTTACAGGGCAGTATGTATTTCATTTGTGGAACTAAGGCTTACAAGGTGCTTCCGCGGCATTGGGAAGGCATGTGTGCTATTTCTTATCTAACACCAAACATTTCAGTTGTACCGCATATTGCAGCGCATGAGCCATTAAACTTGGGGAGTTTTGCTCATAGGTATCAAAGAGATATACATACACCTATTCTGGAGGCTAGACAAGGTCTATTTTTTGAGCTAATGCGTATATTAATCCCTGGATATGGCGTATATGATTTGGAATTGGCCCTTGTTAACATGTCTGCTGAGCTAGCCATAGCATTCAATGCAACAAGAGATGCACTTCAAGAGTTGCAGGTGGAAATTAATTCAGTGGCTGCCATGACTATCCAACATATAATTGCCCTTGACCTCCTGACACTACAACAAGGAGGACTGTGCGTTTTGTTGAATTCCTCTTGCTGTTATTTTTTAAATAAAAGTGGAAACATAGCAAGGGATGTCACCCAAATTAAAAAAGCAGTTAGAATATTTCATGGAGCAGAGAAAATGTCTGATTCTGATAATTGGTCCTGGCTTTGGTCATGGTTACCAACAGGATGGCTGAAGAGCTTAGTTCTAGCGCTATTAGGTATCTTTATAACAATAGTGGTACTTTTGTGTTGCCTCCAGTGCTGTTGCTCCATGCTCCAGCAGTTCTGTAGTAAGAACATCTATTCATTTTCTGCTGTTAAAGTCCTACATCCTACAGAGCAGGAGATAGCCCTCAGATATCTTACAATACAACAAGCTGTAGAGGAAGCACACAAAGAAATGTTTGATTTAATGGCTATAGACCCGTAACACATGAATGCTTTAGATTAAATACTAGCATATCATTTAGTCTATGTTTAAATAATGAATACCTCATAGATGTATATCTAGATGACAATATATGTGTTTCATCTGAACAAAATGTGTAATGCCATCCAAAGATATGTATTTTTGATATGTTATTACTATATTTCTGCAATGTATATATATATTTTTGCAATCCAGTATGATATTACTATCAAAAAGGAGATATTGTTGGGAAAAATATATATTCACATGTATGTACCTATAGATATTATACTTTAGTTCCAACTCTCTTTACCCTTATCTGAATCCCAGTAAGACTTCCCTACTGACCTCTCTGACACCTATGCCAGTTGTACAAACAAACCTCTCCAGGCCACGTTGTTAAGTTTAGCTCAGTCTCACACTTTAAGTTCAGCCAGCAACCCAGCCCCCATTTCTTTAGGGACCACCTGTTGTCTGTTCACGTGCTCATGCTCACACTGCATTCTGTATATTTTTACACTATGGACTTCTAGTTTTGTATGTGCAGCATTTCTTTTGTATGTGCGTGCCCATGTTTGGACTGTGTCCCCTTTTTGGGTTGTGCAGTGACAGCACTTATCAACATATATAAATGCCTGACTTATATGCTTCAGGGCAGAAGATGCCAGCTTGTAAGACGTTACACTGGGATGTGCGTCTGCCTTCTGCCTTGGCCTGCCAATAAACCTTGGTACCTCATAAAAGCATTTCATCTGTTCCGGAGCCTTGCCTGGTGTTTGTGTTTTCTTTGCGTCACTCTGAGGAGGGTTGAAGAATAGTTTCCTAACAGTCATCCTAGGCCAGTCATTATTGTCTGAGAGCATCCTGGTACCATAAGCAGCAAGGTTATCACACAGATTATGCCTGGCCAACCTTTTCAGAGTGACTGTGCTGGTGGTTCGTTCATTTACTGTGTTCTGGTTCAATACCGTCCAGGAAACAAGGTGCACAGGGAGTCAGAGGACCGATTATATTTAAACATTGGTTGTGAACGTTTTCTAATAGTTGCTAATATGCCCTTAGTGTCAATAAGAAAAATCCCAGCAATGATTGAGTAGTACCAGGACCTTAAAAACAAAAAAAAAAATGTTAAGGATTTCACAATAAGGGTGGTGCACCAAGCCCCAAAGCCCTTCCATGCTCTTGCAGAATTGCAATGGAAATAATGCAAACTAAATATACCAGAATGACGGGCGAGGCTTGTCCTGTGTCTAATAAAGGCCTAGTGCTGCTGTGTTGGAAGACCGCCCTGCATGAATCTGCAATGTCCTTTCAACCCTCAACCTATGCCACGTGGGAGAGCGTGGATTGGGTAAGCGAGGAGGACCCACAGACCCGCCGTCATCAAGCCAAACCCTGTGACAAAATAACTGAAAAAATATGCCGAACTGTAATCCACAAATTAAGTACAGAAAACAAGTGGAGATAGTCGGTGCTTTGTAGCCAGGTGTTATTATCTGAGAACATAAATAAGGAAATTTACACTAAGCACTTCCCTGGGCACTCAGAGACTGCCCAGGTCCTGCGACAAAAAGCGATTTGTGGCGAGCAAGCAGGCCCCAGGTCAGTATATCTTCCTCTCAGACAAGATGTGTTAGTAGAAATATCACCGCTGGGTGGAAGCAGGGCGCCTGAGACCCTCGTTCTGGTGACATGAACTTGTGGTTCTGGCACGAAACGTTCTGTAAATGAGAGAACAATAAAGAGTGGGCAGCAAAAGGTTCCAAATCTAGTGCAAATATACTGGGCCCATGACCTATGACACCACGCGGGTGGTTCTGGGGCAGGAAAAGGTGAGGAGAACTGCGGTGCGCTCCTATTGTAGTTGCTAATCCTTATCGCGACAATCTCCCTCCTTCATCATTCCCTCATACAAAGCAGAGCAGACGAATGCGCAGGCAGGGCTCCTATGGCCCGGTTAGCATCCAAACCGCGGAGGCTGCATACCTGGCAGAAGCTGAAAGGAGACTTCAAAGCCTGCAGGCGTCCTTTGAACACCCGACCCCGACCCCCACCTGCTTCTTTACCATAGGTTGCCCAGGGAACGCGCGAGCGCGCGCTTTAAAACCATTTCAGCATGTCTGGCTGCAGCAGCTCACTAATATTACTGCAAATGATCTCAATTACACCCTCTCATTTCTTACGGGATGTTCTGTTTTGAACTAAAAGAAACGTTTTTATGGATGCTGCATGAAACACACAAGTTTCTCGAAAAATATCTGTAATAGACTCTCACACACCACCCACATAAAAAATAAATTCAAGGAAAATGGTATTTAAAAATTATGTTTAAGAATTATTCGAGGTCATAAGGGCGAGACTCTCTGCAGAACAGAGCTGGCTCTATCAGGGTGTCCCCAGAAGGCTTGGGGTCCTGGGCCACAGCCCACTTTGCCAATGCCTTAAAACGTCTCTGGACTGTGTGTCCTTTTGTTGGTGGTAAACGCTGTCAATATTTGGATTTATTGTTGTTGCCAATGATATTTAATGATTTTCGCACAGCGCCAGGATACCCATCGCGGGTGACAGTGCGCTTACAAATACATATAACAAATTTGAATATCAGCAAAACAAAACTGTTTGCATGATCTATCCCACACTGCCAAATTCAAATCTCAACGACCCTACATCAGTGCTTAATTTGAGCCAGTGGTTTTAGTGTTAGGCATGGCACTTAATTGTCAATATCGGCACTTAAGACTGCAGGCCTCATGTTGGCATTCCTTGCCTAATTTAAACATAAGCATGACAAAAAATGAATATCAATTCAGTACACACAGGGCCATTGGAATTATATGGGAAAGGAGGACCAAATTATGTGGCAGAGTTTAACAAATTATGTGGCAAGTAAATTCAAATTATGCATCAAAAGAGAATGTAGGAGACTGCAAAGAAGATGGCGAAAATCGTATGACAATTCCTTAAAACAGGAATATTGGAAAGCTATCTGGGCTTTCAATTTGAAAATTAAATCAGCCCAATACAGCGATTTTTCCTCTAGAACTGAGCAAGCATCACACTCCCCTAAAGAGATTTTTCAGGCACTCAAGGAAATCATTCAGTCACACCATTATCCTGATCTTGTGGGGGTCTCTCAAGAACACAGTAATAACCTTGCAAGGTTTTTCCAACAACAATTCGTATATATTCAACCTTTCCGGCAGCTGCCGCTAAGTCTTCTGAGTTGACAGGTAAGCATACTTCATGCTCCATTTCCTTCCCGGAATTCTCTCCAATATCCGAAGACTTGGTCTTCAAATTGCTGGTCTCTCTAAAGTCAGGATCTCCCATGTATCCTGCTCCTCCGCATGTACTGGCACTAGGTGCCCCGGTCATTGCCCCTGCTATCACAAATCTCTTGAATTCCTCATTGTCCATGGGCATAGTTCCGGAGCAGTGGAAGCATGCCATTGTCAAACCTCTGTTGAAAAAGCCCAACTTAGACGCCACCCTGCTTAGTAATTACAGGTCCATTTTGTTGCTGCCTGTCTTACCCAAAATTATTCAAAAGGCATGTCAGTGCTCAACTGTCTTGCTTCTTGGAAGATAATAATATCCTCCATTCCACTCAGGTGGGCTTCATACCCCTTCACAGCACAGAGTCAGCTCTGACTGCGGTCACAGAAGAGGCCAGAAAGTACCTTGAACAGGGTATTGTGACGGCAATCATTTTGCTAGATCATAGTGTGGCTTTTTGACATAAGAGAGATTGGTATTTCAGGTGTTGCCCTGGGATGGCTTTCATCATTCTTGGAGGACAGATCGTTTCAGGTCCCTGACCGGTCTTTCTTCTCTGACCTTCTTAAAAGCAGGTGTGGAGTGCCACAGGGGTCCTCACTTAGACCCACCTTATTCAATATTTATATGCTAGCTTTGGCAGAGATTGTTAAGCCGTTTGGGCTTTCTTTGGTGTCATATGCTGATGACACGCAATTGGTAGTCTCATTATCTACAAATACTAGTACCAACTGCTCATCTCTTGCATCCTGCCTTCAAGCAGCGGCAGGATGGATGTCTTAAAGTAGGCTTAAGCTTAATGACGATAAGACCGAGGTAATGATATTAGGTTATCACCCACATCTGAGAACTAATCCTTCCATTTTGAAGGGCTTGGGAAATCTTCCTCATCCTAAGGAACCTATCAAAAGTCTGGGAGTTTAGTTGGATCTCCAGCTCACCATGGCATTTCAAGCTAATAAGGTTTCATCTACCTCTTTTGGTCTGCTCAGACTTTTGAGGAAGGTGTTTAAAATCTTACCATTTATCGCCAAAAGACTTACTGTCCAGGACCTTATTATTTTGCGCTTAGATGATGGTAATGCCTTGTATATAGGCTCAGGCCCTATGTCCCAGTCCCCTAATAAAAGGAGTGCCGGTCCGAGCACCAGCAACCACCTGCACAAATTAAGGTATATTGTTGACAAATTCAAATACAGCTAATGCAAGATTGTTCATGTGATCTAGCAGTATCGTGCAGAAAGCCTTTCAGTTTTTAATTACTGAATCCAATATAGAGGAAAAGAAACTTCCTCTGTGCACCCTCAGTATTGATATAAGCGAGTAATGAGGCACATGGAAAATGCACATTTGCTCAGGGGCAAACCCAGATCATGATCTAGTCCAGGATCAGGGCTGAGACAAAGGTAAAGTCTGTCAGATTCTAGTGGCTGTTCTGATGCCAGAGCAAACACAAAGCCTTAGGAAGAAAGGCCTGTGTAATTTAGGATTGGAGGACTGGGTAAATTATAATACTGCCAACACGAAAGAACCCTCCCCACAACCTATATTTCTTCTACATTACTGGTCTTTTAGACCCACGGGAAGCCAGCCAAAAGTAAAGAATTAAATAACAGATGAAACATATAGGCGCTAAGAGACTGGGATGTGCATAAAACGAGGTCATATTGTTTTTATGGTGTTGAGATGTACAAGTCTGATAGCGTGTTTGTTAGAATGTGTGAAGTATGGAAATATATAGTTTGTTATTTTCATATTCAAATGATTTATCACATTGTGTTTGTTTTGAAAATATTATATTTTAGTGAATGTAAATATTGTTAAATTTCTGTAATTAAATATATGTAGTTTATGTATAAATTGAATTTGTCGAATAAAAAAAAAGTAATTGCTTGTTGGACTATAGAAAGTACAAACTAGGAAGTAATGTACAGGAAATATAGGTGAAGTGGGTTTCTTCCGTGTTCACTGTACTGTTCCGATACCAGGTTCCAAGCCGACCACAAAAACTCATGAAAATTGTGTGGCTGTGCCACGTTCACCTCTGAGATACAAGCATCAGCACCGTGCACAGCAAGTGTGTCAGCTGCAGCAGTAGCCTACCGTAGGGACGAGGGACTCGAGGCTCTTTTCAACACCAGGTTCCTGCTCAGAAACACGTATTTAAAGCACAGGGAGCACCGTCCTGAGTCAGACCCTGTCTTGGCTGAGAGCTGGTGCAGAAAGTGAAAGGAAGCCCAGCTGGACCCTCGTGCCGGCCGTCAGATTCAGCAGTCCATCAGGGGAACTAAACGTAGACGGAGCAGTCACTCCAACAACTCGCAAAGATTTAGCCCAAAACAACAATCTACTTTCTGCAGAAAGACAGAGTTAAAACCTGCAGATTGAAAATTATGTTCACCTGTTTCCACGGGGTGCTTAACCCTTTTGAGCTACTTTACCGGGATTGGAACTTGAGACTGCATGTTACATAAGGATGGATCCCTGTAACAAATACAGTGACCCACTGAGCTTTCTTACATAGACTAGCCAGAGCAGAAATATTAAATATTTACCCAGAGAACCCAGACATTTGGAGGGCAGAAAGCGGTGCAGCCAAGAAGAGTAGAGTCACGAAGGGCGGAATCATGAGCAGTAGAGTCGATACATATCGTACGCCAGTACATAAGCATTTACATTTTTTTTTTTTTTTACAAGGACTGTCAGCCAAGCAATAGACTGCAAGGAAAATGCGATTGTCAGGCTTCCCGTCTTGCTTTATTAGTCACTGAAAGATTAAATTTCAAACTACTGTAGGAGACTATGGCATCTGCTGTACATTTCGCTTTTTATGGAGTAAGTCCCAGGGAACAATACAGGTAAATTAAAAACTTGCAACATAGATCAGTGTGTAATTCCTAGTCACAGGTTCGAATCACGATAGAATCGCTTGAAGGATGAATGCCCCTGCTGTAAATTATTATGAATACATGTCTGTGTTCTATTTAAGATAGCTCAGACGGTTAATACATTTCTTGAAAGGATTCTTGTGTACGATGCTGGTCACAAGTTCCAGTTCTTGTGAAAACCTCAGGCGATTATGCACAAGGCATTCATTTGATTTCTTGGTGGTTTTCACTCAATCTTTCTTTCTTCAATGGTTGATAATACAAGGGCTATTAAGTAAGATGGTAGTATAAACATTTATTAAGTTCTAAAAACAACTGTTATATTTTCTACTATGTGCGTGGTCATTAATGAACGGAAGCATTATCTTCGTAATGCTCTTTCTGGTAGAAACTCTACGTAGCTGCTGATTCCTCACCTTTTGCATGTTTCCCAGGCATCAGAGGGGATCCGGAAACTTTTCCATAGCATCTCTGTGGGCAGGAAGATGGTGCCATGCTCTGCAGTCACATTCCACTCTGGAAGTGATGTGCCGGGCCTATAAAGGTGCCACGCCTGCACACGGACGCCAGTTGCTTTGGAGGCTGTTTGCCCCCTAGAGGGTGGGGTCCCAAAAGCAAACTGAAAGACCAGAGTGTGCAGATTCCTAACTTGGGATCTTTTTAAGGGGTAGAATTTAATCACAAAATGGGGAGGATTGGTGAGGAATCTGCAGCTAGATTGAGCTGCTACCAGAAATAGCGTTACCAAATTAGGTAACTTGTTCTTTTGAAAGAGACTTCTAGCTGCAGATTCTTCACCTTCTTAAATGATACCAAAGCAGTACCTAATGGAAGGGGGGCTGTGGATGGACTCAAACCAAAAAGTCCTGCAGGACCAAGTGGGCTCCCTGGTAGATGTCTAGGACAGGGATACTGTGTGCCAACCCAGTGGTAACATCTTTGGCCCTGGTGGAATAGATGCACAGTCCTTCTGGAGGCTGCTTCTTTACCACTATGTGGCAGATCATAATGTAGAACATATTTGTAGGAAAGTGCCCTCGTTCTTGACATGGTTACCCCCATTTTCTACTGTTGTCAGTGTGTTTGACTGTGTTCACTGGGATCCTGTTAACCAGGACTCCACTGATTATGCTCTTTCCTCTACATTTGGTTGCTACTAACCTTTTCCCCCCACAATTGGCATACTGGACCCCCCATATAAGTCCCTAATATATGGTATCTAGGTACCCAGGGCATTGGGGTTCCAGGGGATCCCTGTGGGCTGCAGCAGTTGGGCTGCAGCAGTTATTCTGTCACCCATAGGGAGCCCATGCAAAATGTTCTGCAGGCCTGCCATTGCAGTCTATGTGAACTGGGTGCATGCACCCGATTTCACTACAGGTCACTGCACCAGGTCACTGTAAGTCACACCTATGGTAGGCCCTTACAGCCCAGGGTGCAGGTACCTGTGTGTCTGTGCACCCCTGCGCTAGAAGAGGTGCCCCCACGAACTCCAGCCCCATTTTACTGGACTTTGTGAGTGTGGGGATGCCATTTTGTATATGTATTGGACATAGGTCACTACCTTTGTCCAGCTACGTAATGGTAACTCCGAACCTGGACATGTTTGGTATCAAACATGTCGGAATCATGCCCTGTTGCAAGTATTGGAAGCATGATTCCATGCACTCTGGGAGCTCCTTAGAGGACCCCCAGCATTGCTACCACCAATCTTACAGGGTTTTCTGGCAGCCTAGCTGTGCCACCCCTCAGACAGGTTTCTGCCCTTGTATTCGATAAGGGGTGGGTACTACCAATTGATTTTTTTTGTGCGTTATTATTATGGACAGTCCTATTCAGTAGTCCGTTTTGTATAAGTAAATAAGGACCCACCTGTCCCCCTGATTCTGTGACGGCAGAAGCCCAGGCGTGTTTTAACATGGGGGCTTCTCTTTGACAGACTCTGAAGGGCAGTGGAATCGATAAGACAGTCTTTTCTGTGGGGAACAAAGAAAGAGGATTGTTTTTAACATGTGTTTGATATTTCCTTTTCTGTTCTCTTTTCTCTTGCCTGCTTAATTTCGGTTTCTCCTTATCCTTGTTAATTGTAATATGGGAAAAAGGGACTTCCTCGAGCCAAGGGTCTCTTCCATGGTTTCCGTTTATTCTTTCCAGTAGTTTATGGAAATCGTAATAGTCGGTTCCTATGATCATTTCCTCACTAGATGGAGTATTATACCTACTCTCAAGTTTTCTTCCCATCCTCTCCATTTTATATTGACCTCCGCTATTGGGTATTGTTTACTGTCACCATGTATACAACAAATGGATACTGATTCTCCCTTCCGCCATTGGTCCTTTGCCAGTAATTCAGCCTTAATCACCGATTGACTACATCCGGAGTCAATCAATACCTTAATGGGTTTATTATTCACTAACAACTCTTTGGTGTATTGTGGTGTGTTCCGGCCTGTACATAAAACCCTGCCTCTAGTTACTCCTATCTCCATTAGGTCGGGTTTTGGGGACTTATGGGGACAGTTGCGTGCAATGTGACCCCACTCCGCACAGTGATAACACTGTGGGGTTTGATTGGGTTCCTTTTCTGTAAAGCGTAAGCTGGGGATAACTTCCAGACTCTTCGACAATCGAGGTTTTGCGAAAGGACTAACATGTTTGCCTACTATAGCTTGTCCTTTAAGTCGGGTTACTCTAAAATCGGGAGCTTGATGAAAAGCACATGCCAGCTCTTTGGTGGATGTTGTTGTGATATTCGGGTGTTGTTTAATCCAATTCTGTGTTTGGACCGGTAAGGCTTCTAAAAACTGTTCCAATAATATTATTTGTATCACTTCTTCCCTGTTAGTACCGATGGGACTCAACCATTTCAGGCCTAAATCTTGTACCCTATAGTAAAGGGCTCTGGGATTTTCCATCGGTGTCCATTTGGTTTTTCAAAATTTTATACGGTAATATTCGGTGTCAAACCCTACTCCAAATTAGCCTTCTTGATATCCCCATACAGACTTGTTCCCCCTGGATTTACCAAATGCTATGCGGCTTGTACTGTACCAGTCAATCGGGGTGCCACATACTGTCCCCATCTATCTTGTGGCCAATTTGCCGATGCAGCCACCCTCTTGAAGTTAGTGAAGAAGGCATCCGGGTCTTCTCCTTCCTGAAACTTCTGTAATACTGAACAGGGTACATTCGGATGAACCTGTGTGGTATCAGTAAATTTTTGTATCGCTGTCTCGTGGACCAATTGATTGTTCACTTTAATGGTAGCCTGACTTTTGAGGGCAGTCTGCAACGTCTCCCTATCGCTTCGGGCTTCTCGCAACTGCTCTTCCCATACTAACTGTAAATATCTTTGACTCTCAGCGTGTTGACTGATCATATCCTCCAGGGAGAGTTTCTCCTCCATTATCCCTTTTTCGTGTAGGGAATGATCCCATATCTGACACCAATATTTGTTGTGGGTTACTCGAGAAGGACCTTAATCACCACTCAGAAGGCCTTATAGAATCAGATAACTTGCGGTAGTCTGTACCAAATCAGTAATTTTTTTTATTCTTGTTTGTGTATTTATTTCTTGTGTTCTTCTTTTAGTCTCTTTCTTTCTTTTTTCTTCTAGCTCTTCTTTTTCTTCTTTGGTGGTCTGTGTACATTATTCTCCAACTTGTCTCTTTCAGATGTACCTCAAGGTCCCATTGCCGCCATACAAGAGCATGAGAGGAAACAGAAGACAGTGCGGCAGAAGGTAAGTGTTTTATCCTGGGGACATGTATATTTTATAGTGCTTATTGGGGGGTAAGTGAAGGGCTAGTGTCAAATGTGATCACTCTGTGACGATTCACTTAGATTCTGTGCTCCTTATAGTGAAACTGTGAAGTGTTTCTTCAAAATGGAAAAAAACACCATGCATTTTCCCTTAGGAGTCTAGTTCTTTGCGTAATTGCCCCTTTTTACATGTTCTTCTTGTAGGACCCCTCCACCCCCTCCCTTATCGTTATTTTCTCACTTCCTCTTTAGCAGGGCGCAAGCAGAGCCCTGGATAAAGGGCACATACCTGAGTTAGCCACATCCTTTCCGGCTACATGGCGGGCTGCTGAGTTCTGAAATTGGGGCTTGTCGATTTCATCGGCGTTTGGTTTTCCCTGAGCGCCCTCCTTCAAGCTCTCCTCCGCGTTTTCATCGGCTTGGTTTTCACTCCTGTTGCGGTTGCATGGGTCTTCTCCTCTTCCTGTCATTCGCACCCCTCCTTCCTTTCCGCTGCGTCTTGTTCCTCTTTCCCCTCCTCCTCCGCACGCGTCTCCTCTTCCTGGTTCCGTCCGAGGACGTGCTCTCGCAGGTATGAAATTCCTTCTACCGTACCCCCGGGGCACGCTCCTATCGGCTCCAATTCCTCGTGTGCCTGGCGAGGCTGATAACCCTGCTACACCTCCCCTGCTGCTGCAAAAGAAGATCCTTCCGAAGGGTCAGCCTGATGGACGGATTGATGGTCATGTCCAATAGCTCTGGATCCCAGATTCTTTATGTCTAGTCTGGAGCCACAAGATTACTTGGGCCTGGTCATTGTTGGTCTTCTTGAGAACTTTCAGTAGAAGTGGTTTGGGCAGAAAGGCATACAGGAGGCCCGAGTTCCACATGATTGCCACCTTGGTAACTCCAACGCACAATACTGCTGCCATTGCGCGTTCTCTGCGGAGGCAAACTGATCTAACCCAGGCTCTCTCCATTGCTGAAAGAGACCTTGCTCCACCTCTGGATGGAGACGTCATTTGTGATTAACTAAGTATTGTCGGCTGAGTTTATCCGTTCTGACATTCAGAGAGCCTGCCAGATTTGTTGAACTACCTGGGAAATGCCTTGTTGTTCCAGCCACATCCAGAGGTGAAGAGCCTCTTGACAAAGGGTCCATGACACCACCCAGCCCTGCTTGTTTCAGTACCACATGGCGGTGGTGTTGTCCATGAACACCTACACTACATTCCGTTTAAGGGAAGAAATGCTTTTAATGCTAGTCTGAGCGCCCAGAGCGCTGGTGGATGTGGAGTTCGGACTCTGCCAGAGACTGGATGCCACTGATCTCCCCCTCTCCTAGAAGGCAGTCGCATCCCAGGAGTGCCATATCTTTCAGATCTGATTGGAGAAGGGAGAGGGATCTGCCTCTGGCCCAATCACGGTTTGTTAGCTACCACTACAGATCTTACGCAGTTCCCTCCAAGATCTGGACCATGTCGGAGAGATACCCCTGATGCTGTGCCCAGTGAAACTTCAGGTCCCACTACAGAGACCACATATGCCATCTGGGATGTGTCACCAACAGGATGCAGGAGACCATGAGGCCAAGCAGCCTCAGAGTCATTCTCACTGAAATCCAGGATAGAGGCTAAAAAATCGGTATCATAGCCTGAATATCTTGGACTTGCCACTCTGGAGGAAATGCATGAAACTGCACTGTGTCCGGAACAGCTCCAATGAAAGGGAGCACCTGAGAGGGAGTCAGGTGTGACTTTGGCACGTTTATAGTGAACCCCAGTGAATGCAGGAGGTTTGCCATAGCCTAGAGGTGGGAGACAACAGCCTTGGGCAAGCCCGCCTTCAGAAGCCATTCGTCAAGGTAGGGGATGACTGAAACCACTGATCTGCGCAGATGAGCTGCAACCACCGCCATCACTTTGGTGAACACCTGAGGGATGCTGTAAGAACACAAGGGAGCACGGTGAACTGAAAATGCTTGTGGCCTACTATCGCTGCAAGTAACGTCTGTGGGTAAGCAGGACAGGAATATGAAAATAAGTGTCCTGCAAAATCAATGCTACCATCCAGTCTCCTGGGTCCAGTGCAGATAGAACCTGAGGCAGAGTGAGCATTTTGAGCCCTTTCAGACTATATGCAAAACCCACCTGTCTGACATGATGGACTGTCAGCGGACCACGTGCAAGTGGATCCTGCGTCCGACTGGTCCCTGGTGGGAAAGTGTCAGATTAGGAAGGATTGGAGGCAACTGCAGCAGGGGCGGTGAGCTGGTCAGACCGTTGTCTCCCTGATCCATGAGGACATTGGATCCCATGTCCCCGGCCACTCAGAGGCTGGGCAGCATGCGCTGCATGGTGGCTAGAGGATAACAGAAGCAGTTGGGCACCCCTTCTGTAGCCACAAAAAAAGGAGAAGAGCAGACATAAGGAGATGGGGGGGCCGCTGCAAAGCCCAAGGACTTGCCCATAGCACAAGAATCCTTGAAGCACTTGAGCGCCGAGTCTGCTATCTCTCTTGAAACTCATCCAGCCCTCAGTAACGATTCAATTCTCCCATGGGCAGCGGGCCTGCCATGCAAGCAGAAACTCCAAAGAAAAGACTCTGCAGCTGCTGGAACCCGGAAACCCGACACCGGAAGTGACCACTACACCCAAAGTCCACAGCCTGAAGTGAACCCAACCAACGGTGCCAACACGGGTCCCCAGCTGCCCAGAGATTGAGTCCAGTGTGGTCTCACACATCTTGGACTCTCCCGAGATGCCTGCAGACTCAGCAAACGCAGGCCCCATCTCCCACAGGCTTGTGGTGAGGGAAAACCCGACACCTCCAGCTACCACTGCACCCGTGGACCCTGACCCTAGCTGAGGTAGGTCATCAGTGCCAATGATGTCCCCCGGCTCCGAAGAGCTTGAGTCCACCCTAGATCCACCCCTGCCGGACTCCCCGATGACGCCTGCAGCCTCAACACAGAGGACCCCCTGACCTGGAGTGCTCCTGGATGTGAAAACCCAATGCCTAAAGACACCCCTGCATCTGTCGCCCCTGGGCACAGGAGAAGAGAGTCAAAGGTGTACCCATGTCCCGAGCACCCCAA
The DNA here is from genome assembly GCF_031143425.1 of Pleurodeles waltl. NCBI lineage: Eukaryota > Metazoa > Chordata > Amphibia > Caudata > Salamandridae > Pleurodeles > Pleurodeles waltl. The sequence continues at coordinate 981,625,041 of NC_090448.1, forward strand.
GTCTACTACTTATCTGTTTGTTGTCCTTGACTGGCTTCTTAGCCACATGCTGCAGCAACTCTCATTGAGAACCATTGGACCCCCCACTCCTTACTGCACCTCTGCAACCGACCGTCCCAGTTGTGTCCCGTGTGACCTGCTGGTGTAGTTCTGATCAGTGCCCAGTACTTGCCTTTGCTCCCTGAGCTCGACCTTGTAAGCCGTTGTTACCCCTGTGTTTGCTGAATTTTGTTTTCCCTCCATAGGTTAACATTGAGAGAACTCAAGTCTTGATTTCTGAAACTGCAAAGTATTTATGCTTAACAGTCTACTTACTTGATTATGAAGTTCTTGGGTTTGAAAAATATATAAAAAGAATTGTTATTTTTCTAAATTGGTCTTGGATTTATTCTTTGAGTGTGTGTCTCATTTATTGCCTCTGTGAGGACAACAAATGCTTAGCACTACCCTCTGATAAGCCTAACTGCTCATCCACAGTACTACAAAATAGAGCATTAGTCCTGTCTGTTTGCCTCTGCAATACCAATTGGGGATCCACTGGACTCTCTGCACTGTGTACTTTATTTTAGTGCACTATACGGAGAGCCAGCTTCCTGCAGCTACCATATCAAAGGACATGTATAAAAGATTAGCTTGGACATCCCCCCCGAAAAGCCAAAGGGCCTCAATGAGGCGTGGCACTTTAGGCCACTGTCGTAGCAACTACTCTGCCCAGTGAGTCTGTCATGTTCAGTCCACATCGGATCGTGAACTTTGCTGCATCTCTCCCATCAGCAACTGCTTGGGAAAGTACAGCCCGGGCCTCCTCTGGGACCTGTGTGAGCACTTGCACAACTGTATCCCACATCTTGTCCAAAAGGCATACAGTATTCACGCAACGCAATGCCAGGCTCGCGGAAGAAAACATTTTCTTCCCAAGTGTGTCAAGCCTCTTGGATTCCCTATCCAGGTGTGTAGAAAGAAACACAAGCCACGGAGGTGGAGGCCTGGATACCCAAGTACGTCAGGAGACCTAGGTCATCCAGTGCAGGGCGATGGCGGCAAGAAATAGCCCAGTTCACAGGAGCCCCTGAGCTGGATTTGGACCAAGTACCCAGAAGGGCATCCGTAAGGGTTCATAAAGGGGAACAGAGGTTCAGAGGATGAAGCCCCAGGCTGAAGCACCTCTGTCGGGAGTTTAGTCCTGACTGCCATCGAAGGCAGCTCAAGGTCCAGCATCTCAGCTGATCCCCGCACCACCACTGAATATGAAGCTCCCTCGTCCATAGCCACGGTAGGGGAGACAGCATGTTAGTATCTGGGGAGGTATCCAGTTCACTAGCTTCACCCAGGTCCACACGTCAGTCCATGGGGTCTTGGAGCTGTATTCTTTAAAGGGTCCAGTGACCCTTCTCCTTCCTCACCGTAAACTAACCCATAGGAATAAGGCTCAGGATCTGATAAAGGGGGTAAGGCTCCTGCTGGAGTCTGTGTCGTACAACGCCCATCTGGCTCTGTGTCGGAGTCAGCAATGGGGTTGGGGATGGCGGCATAGGAACTGGCATCGGGAAAGGTCAAAGTGATATGACTGGCACCGATTCGGATCCACAAATGGATCCATGGGTGCCCTTCGGAGCCGAGGTCGAAGCTGCTGTTGCGGAACCCGAAGGGGCCCCTTCCAACTCTGCAGGGCCTGAAGTTGCATCAACGGAGTCGGACTGCCCAAAAATGAGGCACATGGCCTCATAAAACTCTTTAAGCTGGACAGGGTCGCTTCGGCTCACGTAAACTCAGGAAAGTGTGAAGTCGGCGCAGATGCAGGCTCTGCAGACGGAGGCCTTGATCGACGATACTCCCGCTCCCTTATCTCATCGACTGACGGACAAGGTGAAGTTGAAGGACAATTCACCTTGTTCGACTTCTTCTTATGCCTCAACTTACCCAAGACTTGGGAGTGGGATGAAGAAGAGGGGGGGTTGGTGGGGCTCCGCGACCAATCCAGAGACCTTCCTCTCAACCTAGATTGGGACTTACAAGGAGCCAAATGCCGGGTCACCAGCAGGGACCACTCTCTGAAACCCTTTGGATTCAATGCATGGCACTCGGAACTCGACTTTGGGTCATAATCGCGCTCCCAACACCAAAGGCACTCAAGGTGTGGATCTGTCATGGACATTGCAGGATCTGCAGGGCTTCAACTTGGTCTTACTCAAAGACATCCAACGGCGCACCAGGAGTAGAAACACTCAAAAAAGCTTAGACAAAAGTAAAAAAAGACCAGTCAAAAAATGGCTGAGGGGTAGCTCTTTGTTCGGATCATTTGTTGGAGGTTAATGAGCTTCAAACTAACATAATCCTCGCCTACTGTCGTGACATAGAATGAAAAGTTTCCTAGCTAACGTAATGGAAAATTTCAATTCTATTAAGGACACGGAGACGAGGATTATTCCCACCCAAATCATCAATGAGGATTATCCCAACCTTCATGAATTAAGGGTCTTTTAAAGAATCACTTTTGGCAGTATAAAAATAGGTTCCGCTAGGAAAGTTTTCATTCATACCTTTAGGATCCGTTTTCAAGTATGGTCAAAAAAACATTCAGAGTCTACCAAAAAATAGAAGAAACAGAGAAAATGGGATAAAATGGGATTCTTTACGTAACCAACTTCCAGAATATTCATTTTGACTACTTCAACAGTGCCCCCTTAGTATACCAGGTCATTTTAAAGAAACATCAGAGAGTATGAAAATATAAACATTACTACTGCATTTATTCCACTAGATTTGTTGCATAAGTATATGTGATTTCATTTATCCACTAATACATTATAGTTTGGGGATGCTAAGAAATCAGCTTAGTTTTATTTGATTACTTCACATCTTTTCATTTCACTTAATGCTAAGTTTCTGAAACAGTGAATGAGGAAACATAACACTTTGAAAATAGGCCTTGCTTTGTTTGTCACACAAGATAAGTAAATAACAAGCTTGATTGAGACAAATAGGGATTGAAAAAACAGAAAAGTAAAGAAAACTTGTGGACCACAAACAACCTACAGCTTGTAACTGCTACTTGTGTGTGTGTGTGTGTGTTTTTAAATTGATGAGTGGGCTCTGTTAGTCAGAGAGGAGTTCCTATTGCTCCTATTGTCACACATACAGATGGAAGACCATGGTGACAACTGCAACAACCTCTGATCCTGCAATCCTGATGCAATCCTGATGCAGTTGTCAAAAGACAGTAAAAGGAGACTGCTGATCAGACTAGAGACGGGGCTGTTGAGAATGCACAGGTCCTGAAAGAATGTATGGAAGGCCAAGACAGACGTTCGGTGGCACCATACATCTCCTCCTTATTTATACAAGCATATTTCCCACCTCTGTTTCTTGAGAGCAATGAATTCACCACATATGGCAACCTCTTACCGGATTCTTGGGTTGTGCACACTGTTTTCCTGAGAATCTGGTTGCAGGATCCGTACGGGGCCTGCTGAGCTGCCTGAAGGTCGATGAGCTGTGATGTATGATCCACCAATCCTGCTTAAGGCTCCACTCACAAGGTTCATGTTTGTCAGCTAAATTAAAAGAGAAAGCCAACAGATCAGGACATTGAGGGCGAACATCCCCTAAGTATGTGTGAGGAAACAATTCTATTGTCAAGTAAGTTGCCTTGTCAACTGTAACACACGCAAAGTGATTCTTTCCCAGAAACTACGACTAACCTCACTGGTAACATACTGCACATTTCTGTTCTATGAATATCTATATCAATGCATACACTTCCCTTCCCCACTTTCCTACTCCAGTTTGACTTAAGATAGTATCACTTGAGGGCTCTTAGTCCAGGAGAGGTCTCCTCACCTGTTTTTCTGTCGCTTTGATGGCTCAAAGTTACAGCATCACCTCTGCAGTAGAGCCCCAAATTCTCAGTGACATGTCGGACTTGCACAGGTTGTGTTGTTCACACCTCTGATGCACTGTGCTTTAGTAGAAAAATTAGGCCTAAAATGGTGGCCAACACTTCGCGGAGTCCTACATGCCAGTGCTGTGATACCAAACTCTGGCTCAGTGTCACACATGCGATATGAATGATGGCAGAGGGCCTTTGATGGATCCTGCAGTGTCAAACACACACTATATTTGACACAGAGCATGCCACACAGCGAGCACGAAGCTCTGAAGAAAACCACCAATCGGTAAGCCGGTTAAGCAATGTGTGCTGATTAAAACAAAAGTGTTTAATGGTGTTTTTTGCCTGTGGTATGTGCAGATTTGTGTGTGTGTTTGCCTTCATGCACGTGTGTGTGTTTGTGTGTGTGTGTTTGCCTTCATGTGTGTGTGTGTGTGTGTGTGTGTGTGTGTGTGTGTGTGTGTGTGTCTCTCTCTCTCTCTCTCTCTCTTTGGAATATTTGCACACCTGTGGCCCAATGTGTCACGGCCCCTGGCATAAATGCTGTGTATGAAGGTGGTAATATTTTTTTTATCCTGCGGGCACCCATACCACAATATAAAATCTGTATCTCTGCTGTTTGCTTCCTGAGCTTGCGAGACTTGTGTATTTTTAGGTTGTGCGCACAAGCGCTTTCACATGTTGTAAGTATTGTGGGCTTTTAACCATGCCCATCTCACGCCTCTCACTTTCATTCGTTCCTGGGCTTGCCTTTCATAAATCACTTAATGTCATTGGTAAATGCTTCAGGTTTGTCCCACCTTGCAGACTTCCCCTGTTTAAAGGATTATTGCACAATTGCCAATATACTTCAGAGTGGGCAAACTATTGTTTTCTTTTGTCTCTCCCCTTCGGGCTGCATGGCTGCCATGGCGCTCACAGAGCAAACAGGCACAACAGCATGAACTCTATTGGAGCACTGGTCACAGTGTTCACAGTTACCTAATCAGAGTCATTACTTGAGGCTCTCCCCTTAAAATACTTGAAATTGGTAAATGCTTTATGAAAAACAGGAATTCTCAAAGCGAAAGCGGCTCTCCCGAGCAAATATTTTGCTTGGATTCAGAACAAAGACGGAATTTCAGGAATGATTAGGATTAATTTGCCCCCACAATATAATTAGGACAATTGGTATAAACAGCTTCAGGATGCCAGTGGTCTGGACACTTCACCAGATACTCTCCTCTAGTCCTGTCAGTCATGGAGGAGGGTGTATCTTCTTCTGTAGTAATCAGAAGGGTTCCAGATGTCCTTGGCCTGCAGCTCCCGATAATGGAAATTAAAACCAACATCCTTATGGAGGTGCTTCAGCCTGGCCAGGTGCTTATCAAACCTCCCCTGCTCCTTTAATGAGGCTCTTACATATACGCTCTTGTACAAAACCATGTTCTGATGATCCAGAATTTCTCATTCAAAATTCAAGGCGACTTTGTGGTTCTGGTGTCCATCAGTAAAGTAAGCTCTAATGCCTTCCCCCTGACCCTCTGCACTACAAATCCCAAAGTAAGGATGCGTTTGGTAAATGCATGTTTTCTTCTGCCAGCCTTGCCCTATGTTTAGTAAGTGCCAGCTGGCTCCTGGGTTGCTCCACCCATGTACTTTGAGACATGGTCGTTCAGGCAGTCCCAGATGACTTACTGACATCTTTAACCCACACTATTTAGGATGTCTGGAATGTAGCAACATTTGTTATCCTGTCTGGCCTGGATGTTACTGATTGTTTTATTCTGGCATTTGGTACAAGTGTGGTGCTTTGGCACAACGCTTGAATGAGATCTACGGGCTTCTTAGGGGATGTCCTGGTGTTCTTCATGGATATGCCATTAGATGGCTTTCACCTCTTTGGTGGCAAGGCTTATTCATTCATTAATAATTCAAAGAAAGTTTCTCTAGCAATTCCGCTCATTTTGGGGTTATGCCTGTGGTTCAGCATATTGACAACACCAGAATTCGCTGCCAGCACTGCAGGCTCCTCAGCCATTTTGAGGTCGAGGCCCCAGCTCCCTGAGACACAGCACAGGACATCATGGAGGTCGGTGTCCCGCCCCTCCGCAAATACAACTTTAAATCCGCTATATTGTGCCAGCACATACCCACCCTGTAAAAGGCAGGATCCACCTTTCCTCCACAGGCTGCAAGACATTATTTCCTACAAATGGGTCCTCCAAATTGTACAACGGGGCTATGCCCTTCCAGTTCCTTTGACCCCGCTGCACTTTCTGCCCCCATCAGGGTGGCTGAAGGAGTACCACATGTCTATTTTACAGTAGGAAGTCAGGCCTTTTGACCACCTCCCGATGACAGACAACCTTGAACCCTCGCTATGGTTCACTGTCAGCGTGCCTGAGTCAAACAATGCTTTCACATTCCAGTTCATCTGAGCTATCCTGGATACTGTGCAGTTTTGTGCATTTTTCCTGGTACAGAGTCCAGCACATTTGGGCTTTGATCTTGATGTTTCAGCCTCTGCCCTGGATTTCAGTGAGGATGACTGAGGCTACTGGGACTGTGTCCCTTTTACATCCTGGTGGTGAAACATGCCTGATTGCACATTCTTGCTCTGTAATAGGATCTGAAATACAAGTGGGTGCAGCACCTGTCTGATTGCTTTCAGGTGTCAGAGGAGACTGCAAAAGATCTGCAGTGATGACTGCTCGACTGCGATTGGGCCAGTGCTGTGCCCGTCTCCATACCATACCCAGAGCTGACAATGGTGATGGATTCATGACTGTTGGGTTGGGGTGGCCCCACCTGGTAAAGGTAGAAATCAGCAGACTCTGGTCTCAGATGGTAATCAGACCCCGCATGAATCTGTTGGAATTGAAGGTGATCTGCATAGTGTTGAAGGGCTTCCTGCCAACCATAAAAGGGAGGCCAGTACAGGATCTCACAGACAACACCACCATGTGGTACTGCAGGCGGCAGAGTGGGGTGAAGACTTGGGTCCTGTGCCAGGAGGCTCTACACTTCTGGAATTGCCTGCATTGTCAAGGATCTTTAATCACTGGGTTGAAAAACGGAATCACAGATCTTTTTGCGCATTATGCATGGCAATTACACCAGAACACTAGCTCAATTTGTTTGTCACTGCTGACAGCATGAAGTGTCAACACTATTGTGTGCTTGAGTTCCCTAGAGAGCTCTTATTCTCAGACACTCATTCTTCCTTGAGTGGACCTTTGGATTCCTATATGCTTTCCTGCCCCTGCCTCTTCAAGCTGGATTTCTGAAAAAAAGATCAGGAACAACCAGGCCCAACTTATCTTAGTGTCTCTGGATTGGGCAAGGAGAATGTATTATCTAGAAATCCTAGGTATGAGCATCTATTCTCTGATCAAACTGCTGCTTTAAGAGGATCTTCTGTGCAGCAGCACGGCCCGGTCTTGCATCCAGACCTACCTGTTCAGTCCTGCAGGAGCCTTTGGTCTGAGCCATTTCACAGGTCCACATTTTGAGAGGCACTGCTGTGGCATTTGTTCACAAGGCGAGGAATCTTTGGTTGGAAGTATCCATCAGAAAAACAAGTTACTTATCTTCTGTAATGGTCTTTCTGGTGGATACTATATCTAGTCGCAGATTCCTCACTGTCTTCCCACCTCCCTGTTCTGTGAAATGGATGACTCTCATTCTATCTAAAGAGGTCAAAATCTAGAGATCTGCACGCTGGCCATACTAAATTGCTTATGGGTTATGCATCATAGAGTACGGAATAGCCTGCAAAAGAAACTGACTTGAATGTGCATGGGTGGCACTTATATGCAGCTGTTTGTAATTTCTGGAGTATAAAGAAGTCGGAATGGCGCTGCATGGCACCACATACCAGCGTGCAGGAGTACTGCTTTGGAGTTTTTCCAAATCCAGTCTGACACCAGGAGAATATTTACAATGTGAACAAACTGCAGTTAGATCGAGTTTTCACCAGAAAGAGCATTCCCTTAGATAAGTAACCTGTTCTTATGATCATTTAGATCTTCCTGTAAATGGACTATGGCCTGTTTAAGTAATGTACAAACTAACAAGGTGAGGGCTTAATTATGTTGAGAGTTTCCAGGTATTAGTGGTTCTTGTGATTTTAAGGTCTGGGAGTCGAAGGGCCTGATTTAGCATCTGGCTGATGGGTTACTCATCACAAATGGGACAGATATCCCGTTCACTATAGCATGAGTCCCTTATCTTTAAACTAGTTCAATATAACTATGTACACGTGACATATCTATCGCCGGAGTGATTGCACCACATATACTCTACTAGATCCTCCGAATGCGTCCAGTGTGCACTGCCCAGTGCAGATTTTTTTCATGTTGTGTGGAATTGTTCAATTATTTAAACATACTGGACTGCAGTCCTGGCACATATTCAAATTCTTACGGAGTGGGAGATTAAACAAACCTTGAAATAACGCTTTGTTGGCTCTGTTGCCCAGTACGTCTAAAAAGAAGTTAAGTAGAAAGTTTGCACAACTGGCCCTAGTGGTGGCCAAGCGACGCATAGCAATTCACTGGTTAAGTGTCCGACCTCCTGAGTTGCAGGCTTGGAGGACTGACCTCTTGTACTGGGCTGTGAGGGAAGAAGCACACATGAGGAGGACAAGAGCAAGGATAGGGTGGCTGAAGACCTTCTCTCATAGCATATGATGGTGCAGGAATTGATACCATTGGGGGAGGATTGTCCTCCATAGTTGCAGGGATGACATGGGTAAAAGGCGACTGCACATTGGAGGGCCCTGAAACACTGTACGGGGAAGGGACATACAGAGATTTTAGGCGTGCTCTACTACTATTGATAAGATTTAATGCTGTACTTCTGAAAATTGTACTATACAGCTGGGATCTCGACATCACTGTCGTTACGAGATGACACAGTTGAGTGGATGTGAGAGGGGGGCACAAGTTGTTATCTATTTCCTAAAGATTCAATATTGCTTTTCAGTTTGACTTTAACTTTAAGCTAAGCTATGTTGCACATAAAGACGATATCTCTATTGACTTCTGTTGGTATGTATGTCTGCAATAGGTGAACTGCAATGTCACCTGATCTTTTACCGACTGTATGATGTTTCACACCTGAAAATGCCAATAAATATATATTTTTTTTAAATGAGTCTATTATCTTCTGTGGAACTTGTAAAAGGGCACACTGGATATCCATCACATTTGTGGCAGAGTACCTATCCACCAGACTCTAAATCGAGCCCTAGGCCTTTTATAAATAGCTGAAAATTAATATCTCTTAGAATTGAGACAAGCTGTGTTGAAACAACGGGCAGCAACTGGTTACATTTGAAAGAAGTGGGGCTTGTATACTAGTCTTGAATCTCAGAGTGAGAGTAGCAAGCAGGCCTGCTGATCAGTTGGGTGAGGAAAGTATGTACCACAAAGGCAATTTTGAAAAAAAAAAAAACAGATTTTCACCACATGCAAGAATGTTCTAAAAAGCGATATATTCTGATGGTGCACTCATGAACTGTACCAATACTTTGGTGGTGGCCCAAGCAAAACTACCTATTCGAGGAGGGATCAGAAACTGATGACAAAATGATGAATTGTCATGATAACATCTCTCAAAAATACCTAAAAAGCATACGTCATGCAGACTGTTAAAAAAATGCAGTTCATGTGTCCTATCATTTTATAGAACTTTCCTTCGCTTATACATTTTACTTACTTTGATTTTTCCAGCTTGCCTCATACAAGAAGATTCCCAGTCATTTCATATGACCAAGAAGCTCTTTGGAAGTACACAATGGACAAATAAAACTAGAAGCGTCCCCCAAACATATGAAGAGTGTTCAAACAGTCATGGTGTAATAACGATGTTAAGTTGGCTTGGATCATGGTCAAAATTGTAATAAGGAGAGATTATTCGAACATATACAATTATCATATAAACCATTATCAGAAATAAACTTTTGGCATTGGACTGTAATGCTCAAAACAGGACCTAAAGGACACCATAACAAAAATATGATTTGTAATAAACATGGTCATATAACCATATTATTAGACCCTAGACAGCATAACCCCATGAAAAAAACAGGAGAAAGTAAGGCAGTATAACCAGATACATATCCCCTAGAGGGTATGTTAGGGCTAGCAGGCCTACTGCAATGATATTACAAACAAGATCTTTAAAACAAAACTTCTCCCAGCTGTAAAACAAATGTTCTAGCCACGAGAAAGACATTGAATGGTGGGAGGGGTTATTATTTTGGGGTCCCCACCCCACTAATCTAATGTGGGGACCCAGAGATGATGTAGACAGAAAGAGCACATTGTGGTCAATGTTTTGAAGGCAGTCCCATTGTCCTAAGACCACCACAGGCTGAGTTATGAGCAAACATGTTTTGTAAAAGTAATGCCCTGCAAAGCATTATGGGGCAAGTTTCCGTGCCACGAATATTGTAGTATGTTGATATGACTGTAATGCTTAGAACACCCCTAGAGGACACCACAATGTAAATAGCATTTGTAAGAAACATGGTATAGTAACTATATAGTTAGACCCCTAGAGGGCATAACCACACAAAATGAAAATGGGAGAAAGTAATGCAGTATAACTACATATTTAGCCCCTGGAGGGCGTAGTGCATTACACCTCTTCAGGGGTAACAGGCCTATAGCAATTATATTACAATCAAGACCCTTAAAACGCAAACCACTCCCAGCTGTAAAAGAAAAGTTCCAGCCATGAAAGAACTTAAAAAGACACTGACTGGCGGGAGGGGTTATTATTTTGGGGTTCCCACTAACCTAGTGTGGGGACCCAGAGATGACAGACAGAAAGATTGTGTTGTGCTGAACGGTTTGGTGGTAGTCCCATTCTAGTAGGACTACCACAGGCTAAGTTATGGGCAAAAATATTTTGTAAAAGTAATGCCCTGCAAAGCATTATGGGGTGAGTTTCCGAGTGCAGTGAATATTGCAGAGTCTGATCTCCCGTGGTGCCGGGAGAGCCGCTTTCGCTTTGAGGATTTCTGTTTTACGTAAAGCATTTATCATGAAACAACTTTAAAAAAACACTGACTGGTTGGAGAGGTTATTATTTTGGGGTCCCCACTAACTTCGTGTGAGGACACAGAGGTGGCCTAAACAGAAAGAGTGAGTCGTGCTGAACGTTTTGGTGGTCCCATTGTCGTAGGACCATCACAAGTGAGTTATGGGCAAAAATGTGAAAAAGAATGCATGCAAAGCATTATGGGTTGAGTTTTCCCAACTGCAGTGAATACTGTAGTATCTGTTCTCCTGCTGTGCCGGAATTGCTCTTTCGCTTTGAGGATTTCTGTTTTACATGAAGCATTTACCAATTTCAAGTGTTTTATGGGGAGAACCACAAAAAATTGCTCAGATTAGGTAGTTGTGAATGATGTGACCAGGACTCCAATACCGCCTATCAAGTTCACGCTGTTGTGCCTGTTCACGCTGTGAGTGCCATGGTCGCCATACAGCAAGAAGGGGAGAGACAAACGAAAAAAAAACCTTCACCCATGCTCAAGTATATCGGCACTCTTGCAATAATCCATCTAACAGGGGCAGTCTGCAAACAAGGTACTTACCTTCGGTACCTGATAGAGACTCTATCTAGCGGCAGATTCCTTACTTTTAGAATTTCCTGACGTTAGCTTGCAATCTGGAACTTTTGCAGAGCAATACCTTTGCACACGCTGTCGTTCGGACCGCGTGGCATCGTTGGAGCCTTCTGTGACGTCACAGTCGCCTATAAAGGCACCACCCAGGCCCACGTACGTCAGTTCTTTTTCCACAAACGTCTACGCCAGAAGCGCAGAGCCATGGAAAAAAACTAACAGGTTGTCTGTGCCAAAAAACTAGGGTCCTCAAAGGGACAATCCCTGGCCCTAGCAGACGTGTCCACAGAGCGGGGAGGCAAGGGTGAGTGTAAGGAACCTGCAGCTAGATAGAGTCTCTACCAGATAATGCGTTACCGAAGGTAAGTAACTTGTTCATCTGACAAAAAGTCTTTTAGCTGCAGATTCCTTACCTTTAGAATAGATTCCCAAGCCATAACCTCCTGGTGGTGGGCTGTGGACAAATCTTCTCACACTAAAATGTCCTGCAGAACCTAACAGGCAAGGTGCCCGTCTCTTCCGACCTGATTGTCCAGGCAGTAAAGTTGCGCAAATGTGTGCAAGGATGCCCACGGTGCTGCCTGACAGATGTCCAGGACTGAACACCCCGTGGTAACGCAGTGGTAGCAGCCTTGTCCCTGGTGGAATGAGCTCTCAAGCCCTCAGGAGGCTGCTTCTTGGCCAGCGTGTAGCAGATCTTAATGCAGAAAATGACCCAGTGCAAAATGGTTTGCTTCTGCACTGCTGACGTTTATTTGTTCCCAAGTACCCCACAAAGAGTTGGTCATCCACCCAGAACTCTTTTGTATGGTCAAGGTAGAACGACAACGCTCTTTTTGGGTCCAGCTGGTGGGGTTGGTCCTCTTCTTTAGAGCGATGCGGTGGAGCAAAGAAGGTGGGCAGGGTGATGTTCTGACACATGTGAAATGAGGTCACCACCTTGGGAGAAAAGAAGCACGAGTTAGAAGTACCACCTTGTCTGGAAACATGGTGAGATAGGAGGCTTAGATGAGAGAGCCTGCATCTCACTCACCCTCCTGGCAGATGTTATTGCCACCAAGAAGGCTGTCTTGATAGTGAGCACCCGGAAGGGACAGTTGTATAAGGGCTCAAAGGGAGCACACATGAGAAATGTGAGGACCAGATTTAAGTCCCATTGGGGCATAACATAGGGCATAGGAGGATATATATGTACAAGCCCTCTGAGAAATCTATGAACAATAGGTGATTTGAATAATGAAGGCTGATCTGGCAGCCAAAGGAACCCAAATAAGGCAGAAAAATACCCTTTGAGAGTGCCCAATGCAGATACCTACTGGGCTAGGGACAAAACAACTAGAAGAATGTCAGTGAGAAAAGCAGAAAGAGGATCAATAGATTTGTCTATATGGTAATATACAAAGCAATACCAACGGCAAGCGTTTACCTTCTTGGTGGTGGGATGCCTGGCTGTCAGAATTTCCTTACAGACTTCGTGGGGGAGGTCGAACGCTGTCAACTACAGCTGCTCAATCTCCACGCTTGAAGACGCAGAGTTGAAAGGTTCGGTGGTGTATCTTCTCCTGTTGTTGCGACAGAAGATCTCCCCAAAGGGGTAGTCTGACTGGAGGATCAATGCTCATTTTCAGAATCTCGGAATACCAAACTCTTCGTGCCCAGTACGGAGCTACCAGGATTACCTGGGCCGTCATTCTGGATCTTCTTGAGAACTCTGGGAAGAAGTGGTATGGGCGGAAATCCATACAGGAGGCCTGAACTCCAATTGTGACGAAAAGCATAGCCGAGCGATTGCTGCCTTGGACATGCCAATGTGCAATACTGCTGATATTGTGCGTTCACTTTGGAGGTGAACAGATCTAACCAAGGCTCTCCCCACTGATGAAAGAGTCCTTGTCCCACCTCCAGATGGAGATGCCACTCGTGATCCACTAGGCATCAATGGCTGAATTTGTCGGCCCTGGTGTTCAAAGAACATGCCAGATGTTGAACCACCAGGGTTATGCCCTGCTGTTCCAGCCATGTCCACAGATGCAGGGCCTCTTGACAAAGGGTGCATGACCCCACACCGCCCTGCTTGTTGCAGTACCACATGGCGGTGGAGTTGTCCGTGAACCCTTGCATGATCTACCCTTTGACAACAGGAATGCCTTCAATGCTAGTCGGACCACCCGGAGCTCCAGTAAGTTGAGACCAGAGGTCTCTGATCACCACCTCTCCCAGATGGTCACCCCATCCCAGAAGTGACACATCTGTTATTACTGTAAACTCTGGTTGGGGAAGGGAGAGGAGTTTGCCTCTGACCCAATCGCAGTTCACGAACAACCACTGCAGATCTTTTGCAGTTCCCTCTGATATCTGAACTGTGTCGGTGAGATTTCCCAAATGCTGTGCCCATTGGAACTTCAGGTCCCAATGCAGAGCCCTCATATGCCATCTGGCAAGTTTTACTAACAGGATGCAGGAGGCCATGAGGCCCAACAGCCTCAGATTCTGTCTCACCTCGATCCGGGATAGAGGCCGAAACATCAGAATCATAACCTGAATATCCTGGACTCGCTGCTCGGGAGGATAGGACCGAAACTGCACTGTGTTCAGAACAGCTCCGATGAAAGGGAGCGTCTGAGAGGGAGTCAGGTGTGACTTTGGCACGTTTATAGTGAAACCCAGCAAATGCAGGAGGTTCACTGTAGTCTAAAGGTGGGTGACAACAGTCTGGGGTGAAGGAGCCTTCAACAGCCAGTCACTGAGGTAGGAGAAAACTGAAACTCCTAGCCTGCGCAGATGAGCTGCGACCACTGCCATCCCTTAGTGATCACCTGAGGGGCACTGGTAATGGTAGCACAGTAAACTGAAAGTACTCATGGCCTACCTTGAACTGCAAGTAGCACCTGTGGGCAGGCAGGATGGGGGTGTGAAAATACGCATCCTGCAAGTCCAACGCTACCATCCAGTCTCCTCGGTCTACGGCAGACAAGACCTTAGCCAGAGTGAGCATTTTGAATTTCTCCTTTTTGAGGAAGAGATTGCCGCCCGCAAATCCAGAATCGGGCGAAGTCCCTTGTTTATTTTGGGTATCAGAAAGTAGATGGAATAACAACCACTGCCTACTTCTGACATCAGGTCCCTTTCTATGGCTGCCTTGACCAAGAAAGCTGTAACTTCCTCAAAAAGCAAAACCAAGGGCTTGGGGTGGTGACGGACAGGGGAGTGGCCACTCCCCTTTCCATTGTCCAGTTTCATGCCAGAGCAGGGACTGGAGGTCCCTTAACTGGGGTAGGCTAGTTTATGCAAGGAGGGCACCAAATGTGCCCTTCAAAGCATACCAGTGGCTTGGGGAGAATACCCATCCCAAGCCATGTAATACCTATTTCCAAAGATAGAGGGTGTTACCCCCTCTTCCAAAGGAAATCATTTGTTGTGCCTTCCTAGGCTTGAGCTGTTCAAGCAGCAGGAGGGCAGAAAACTGTCTGTAGGGTGGCAGCAGGTTGGGCTGCCCGGAAAACCCCAGGAAGGCTGGTAGGCGCAATTCTGGGGGTCTTCTAAGGAGTCCCCAGTGTGCATGGAATCATACTTCCAATACTGGCAACAGTATTGGGGTATGCTTCAGATATGTTTGATACCAAACACGCCTAGGTTCGGAGTTACCATTATGTAGATGGACATAGGTAGGGACCTATGTCCAGTACACGCATAAAATGGCGTCCCGGCATTCACGAAGTCCAGGAAAATGGAATTGGAGTTTATGGGGCACCTCTGCTAGTGCAGGGGTGCCCTAACAAACAGGTACTTGCACCCTGCCCTCTGGACTAGGAATGCCTGCCATAGGGGTGACTTGCAGTGACCTGGTGCGGTGACCTGTAGTGAAAGGGGGCATGCACCTTTTCAGGTAGGCTGCAATCGCAGGCCTACAAACACATTTTACATGGGCTCCCATGGGTGGCATAATTCATGCTGTAGCCCATGGAGAACCCCTGGTGCCCCAATGCCCTGGGTATCTGGGTACCATATACTAGGGACTTATATGCGGGTACCAGTTTGCCAAATGTCAGGTGTGTGAAGTCCCAGCAACCAAATTTAGAGGGACAGAGCACAGTCACCGGGGTCCTGGTTAGGAGGATCCCAGTGAGCATTGTCAAAACATACTAACATCAGGCAAAAAGTGGGTGTAACCATCCCAAAAATAGGGTATTTTCCTACAGTATTTACAATGATTCATACATACAGTGGGATGTCTTAGAATGTGCCTTTCAGAATAACAGTCTGACAAATACCCATTGATTCCGGTCTATAATTTCATTATGCAATAGACATTCCCCATTGATTTGTCAACGTTTCGACCCATATACCAATTCTAAGGGTCTCTACAGGACAAACAGTAACATCTGGCACTCAACCTCAAACCAATATGATTATTCCTTGTGCTGGGGTTCTGTCCCAATATTAGACTTCTGGTTCATACTGTTTATAATCCCATGTGTGTGCATGCCAATTCAGGTCACATTTCTGCATTGCAGAAAGCACTGCATCTGCTGATGATTGTAATCAGGATATTATAAACAGAGTGAATATTTCATACAGAGAGTTTGACTGATTATATGTATAAAAAGAGTCCTACAGAACAAGTGTTGTTTATTAACATATTATACCCTGGTTCCAATTTTGGGCATAAGGGGTGGGTGTAGTGTATAATAATTTCTGTCCCAACAAGGGCACGCTAAAGAAGCTTGGCAGGTGGGGCCGCGGAGGTGGTGGATGCTAGGCTGGATGGCGTGCTGACTTTTGCCGCAGATAGGGTGGATAATATGGCCTCTACTGTGAAACTGCTGGGTTCCCATTGGGGTTGGATGGGTTGGCAGTAAAGGGATGCCAAAGCTGCAAAAGAATTGGTGAAACAGTTGGGTTAGTAAGACAGGACTGAAAGGCCCAGAGAAAGCGCTCAAGAATGGAATCAGCCTTGTACCTGAACAGGCGAGTCCCATCAAGGACGCATGTCCATCAAGGAGGGCTGAACATCACTTGTGAACCCAGTCGACTGCAGCCATGTATGGAGGTGAGTGGCAACCCTGGTTCCTATGGCCTGTCAAATGAAATCAGTGGTGTCCACAATAAATCATGAACTTGACAGCACCACAACCATCTTGAGTCGCCTGATAGAGTGCAAGACAAATATCAACAGGCACATCAGGGAGGACTTGTACCAGCAAATCCCAAAAGGCATGTGAGTGTCATCTTAAACAGCTGGGGACTACAGATCAGAAGGCCAAGTTGGTAGAAAAGCAGACGCATTTGCCAAATGTTTCCACTCGCTTAGATTTCCTATCATAGGGAATGGTGGGAAATGTTTTGGGATTAGACAGATTTCTGCAGCTTGCATCACTAAGCTTTCTGGTGCGGGGTGCTGTGAAATCAAGGCTGGGTCACCAGAAGCAGGACGATGGTGCTTGGCAATTTGTCTATTGACTAGGGAGGCCAGAGCAAGGTTTGGCCCAAGACCCAAATAAGGCATTCATTAGTGCTTTGTTAAAGAGAAGAAGGGGTTCATCAGATGTTTGCCCCAGTTGAAGGACTTTTGTCAAGACTTTAATTTTAACCTCCAAGGTGGGAAGCTGGAGGCTTCTTTGGTTGCCCTACAAATCAACATGGCACAAGACGCCAATTCTTCCGACATGGTCCAGAGAGAGAAGAAAAAGACCGGTCTAAAGGGAGGTATCAAGGCTCCTAGCCTCATGTAGGTCCTTGTACCAGTTGTCATCTTGGTATGGATGAGCGAACTAATCACCCATGTCACAGTCATTATCTGAATCAGTCCCAAAAGGGAATGCAAAGTGTTGTAGAGGCTGTGGTAATTCAAGTGGGGCAAGCATCACTTTGGGTGATTCATGCACAACGTAGGACACGTAGCTACTTTTTTCAGGAGGGGAAGTCAGCATGGGCATCGACGTGCTCAGGGCCAGCTTCGGTCATGGCGCTGGCCGCAGAGTCGGAGGCAAGATAACTGTGGAGGGTCCAGTTGGCAACAAGCGAGAGCCTACTAGTGGTAGCCCAGGTGTAAGGCCTTACAGCTCCTTGGGGCTCGAAGGCATGCTAAAGGGAGTTGGCAGGGATCCAAAGAGTTGAAGCATGGATGCAGTGAACTCTTCAATCTGATGCGGAGAGGCTGAAGGCCGGGAAACTCAGTTGTGCCATGATCAGCTGTAGGATTATCTCCGAAGTAGGCTGACTTCCACAGCGAGATCAAGAGGGGTAGTGCTGCCACCTTGTTTGCTAAGGCAAATGCGAAGGAGCAGAATCGCGCTTATGTTTCTTACACTTACCTCAGGATTTGGAGTGCAATGAATACCAACCTCTAGAAAGGCTATGTTGAATACACAAACAGGAACGGGACCAAGAGAGGGCCTTGGATTCAAAGCCAGACTTCATTCCGCCACTGGTGTCTTCTTAAGCTTTGGGTTCATCAACTGCAGGCGCCGCAGTCCTTTGAGTTTTGGCTCGACTCAAGGTATCACAGGTACACCCGATGGGGATCTGTCAAAGACATATGTTTGCAACAGTCCCTACAGGGCTTGAAACCTGTTGCTTGCACACTGTAAGACATTGTGTGGTAAGTAACAGAGACAAGTGGGAACTCAGGATCTGAGTCTGGTCGCATGAAAAGAAAGGAACTGACAGTAGCAGGCTGACATGCGCCTTTATAGACCCTGCACTTCATTTCCAAGGTGGAATGCATCAGTGCACAGCCATACGGTGCCACATTCTGGCATGCAGAGATACGGCTGAAAAGATTCCAGCTCCAGTCTGACGCCTAGGCCAGTGGTTCCCAACCTTTTGACTTCTGTGGACCCCCACTTTATCATTACTGGATCCCAGGGACACCCACTGAATCATTATTGGAATCCGGGGACCCCCCCACTGAGTCAGTACTGAAAGCTGGGGACCTAATCTGTTAATATTATTTAATTTTGTAAGCAGTCGTGGACCCCTGAGGAGGCTTTGCGGACCCCCAGGGTTCCTCGGACCACAGGCTGGGAACCACTGGCCTAGGCAATATTCAAAAGGAAAGGAATCTGCGGCTAGAAGTCTCTATCAGAAATCTGAAAATCTACATTCAAACGCAGTTGTAAATCTATGAGTGTGGATTTTTGAGTTTCTTTGAGAAATGGTTCCCTAAGTTCCAGGATCCTTGCAACTGACTAGTTGAGGCAAGGTCTTCACTTTAAATACGCCCTTTCTCGCAATCACCAGAATTAGCAGGCATTTTCTCTACCCTCCACCGTGCACTTCCTCTGTGCCTGGCTGATGTTTATAATTCGCCGCCGGACACGAGCTGTGTTTACTCCAAATGCCCGCCTTCTCCGAGATGAGCAGGTGAGCAAATATCCCAACTCGTGAGGCAGGAACATTTCGCACATTCCTACCGGACAGGTGTTTAAATTACACAGCAATACAGACAGGGGACAGATTTATGCACACAGAGGGGATGGGTGTTCGGGGCTTACTGAGCGATGAGTGTGAAGAGGGCAAAGAGTCGCAGATATAAGAACCAGAGGCCGGCTGTAACTTCATGGAAAAAATAGCGATAAACTGTATTAAGCTGCTCCTCTGTTTATTTAGCCATCCCCTGAATGTTTAAAGTGAGAATTCTTTCACATCTGAAGGGCTTCTTGTCGCCTCCTGCTCATCTCGGCTTAGAGCCTCTTTGTGTGTCCTGAGCCTAGGGTCCCATACTCCTTAAGGGGGAGCATACTCTTATTGGACTCGCACACTTCTCCCCAGACTGCCCCGATGTCCGGACGCCAGCGCCCATCTTCTATGCCAATCTCCCATACGTCACTGATGAGTCAAGGCACTGGGGCCGGAGCTACTGCGAGCATCCTCTGCAGCTCAGAGACCCCCGTAGGGAGCTAGCCTTTCTCATGAAGTAACCCGAGAAGCTCTTTCCAAATTGCTCCCAGGACCCAAACTCTTAAATCGTGCACAAACGTTGTTCCTTTCTTCTGATACCAGAAAACAAATACATTGTGAAAACACCGCAGTTAAAACTTCAGCCCCTTTCAATCTGTTTTTAACCAATCATTTCTATTGAAACATAACTTACACAAACAAACGATGGTCTCACAATTGTGAAGTCTAAACAGCTGTAAAGGAGAATATTTCCTGTCCCTCTAAAAATATGCCATTTGTCACAGCTTCCATGCTTTAAACTCTAGGACTACCTGTAGCAATTCTTGGTGGTTTATTCATAAAACAGTCATTAGGGATATTTAAAGTAATGAAGCGGTGGGGCAGGTGTTTGGCATACACGGACAAGAAGAGTTAGGAGCAAATGTAATCGCAAATGATACCATAGTAAGCAATGTTGGCCAATAACACTGGCCACGCCTTGGTAGGAATGAAACGTTTCATTGGGAGTTTTACGTTCTTCCACAAGCATATATTTTAACATTTTGGTCCACACAGTGCCTTAGCACATTGGCAAACCAGGATTTTAAAGGGATGGGTTATGTAATGTAAGTATTTGCAGAGGCCACACTGGGAAGGCAACAAGTATATAAATCTACCACATTCATAAAAAGCTCAATTAACTGATGGATATCTTGACAAGGAACACATAAGCTCAGGCAGAACTGTACAAAAGGATGCACAATTCAGAGGATTTATAGAGAAGAGCTATTGGCAAAGATGAAATGAAGATGCAGACTCCGGAACAGCAGAGTAGATCTATCCTTTAGGTCAAACACAACTTAAAAGCATTTGATTTAGACAGCAGGCTTATCCCCCAGGTTATGCCGCCCTTACAAGCATCAGCATTTAGACTGCAAAGCTATGTCAAAGCTTAGCAAACTTTCAAGTGGAGGCCTCACCTAAAGGTTTCACTTCAATGACACAACTGCAGAAGTTGGCTTTTGACACTAGTGCTAATGAACAGGATACACAGATCTTACCAAATTTTCCTTAGGCAGCAGGCTTACATGAGGTAGTTACAAAGCACTGGAATCCCCTGTAGGTGGCCTTTTGAGGCAGGATAGAAGCAGATGGATTGAAAAGCAAATATCAAGTAGGTAAAGCGGTTTTTAATATTTCCAAAAGGTGATGGGTAACATCCCAGGCCTTTTCAGTCAGAAATAAGAAGACCATCCTGCAGAATTTGGGTCCCACGAACAGAAGAGGTGCATTTATCATAGGGCTCAGAATAGGCCAATATGAAGAAAGTGGGTTCACGGTGCGTGAGTTCCTTCGTCACTCAAGGAGAAAAGCTTTGAAGGTGACGCTGTCTTCATATGGAAGCCAGTGCAGGGAGCCTGTTTCTGATGTTCAAGTCTTAGAAATACTTGAAGATAGAAAAAAAATATTCGAGGTTCTCTGGGGACGGGCTGGAAAGGTAAAGAAGGTCACGATTTAAGGGGATCTTGCTAACACTGCATTCAGAATGACAGCAAGGTGCTTTACCTGAGTGACCAAAATGGGACAGGCTCCGACAATGCCAAGGCTAGATGTTATTAGGCAATGTGATAGAGAAGGCTTCATTCTTGCCCAAATTAATTAAAAAAAAGTTTAAACCCACCCCATCATTATTGTAAAAGGCACAATGAAAAGTATCAAAGCTGGTCTGTGGGAGAAAGCTTGAAAAAAGCTATATACGGTTCACATACTTGAACAACTTGATTCCAAAGAGATTGATCAAATTGTTTAATGGGAAGTTAGACGTGGAAGATTAAATTGTAGTGTGGTTAGTTTTACGTATTCTTTGCGCTTTAGCTTCAGGCTTTAGGCCTTTGTGCATTTTGCCCTGAATATGTTTTATTCATTTGCTGACAGCTTAGAGCCTCTGTGCACTCTGCTCTACATGCTTTTTATTAGGCTTCGTACTGTTATTTTTCAAATAGCCAGTTCTACGGTGTTGTTTTTTATTCATATCACACTGTTTTGCCTACTTCAGCACTGGAGTTCTCCATAACATATTTACTCTGTGCTTCAGTCAAGGATACAGTCTGGTACATTGCCGATAGACGTGGTAAGAGTTTAGACTTGGCATTCCTGCGAAGGAACATTTTGTGATCACGATGACATGATAGTTATAAAATCACTTCCTTGTTCCAATACACGCAAGAGGGAGATTCCGACCAGGGAACCACAACTTGACGCGGACTGCCTCGTTGCAGATGCTGAACCAAGATCACAGGTCTTTGCTCAGGTATGAGGGCTGATATCCCCATAGTGATTCTAATAGGCAAGCTAGAAGCTTAACATGCTGTGCTCTAGATAGAACAAACAAAGGGAGAGTAGAAACTGTTTGACAATATGATAGCTTTGTTTTTATGTTTTACTCTCCTGGTAACTATCACAATCCTACTGTGTTGTATCGTTCTGGTTATTGCGGCTCACGCCTTAATATCTAAAATACAGTCGTTTTATTAAAACATTATATAAAACTTATACTGTCTTTGTCATTTGTATATGAGATCATATTGGAAATAAGAGAGTTGGTTTGGATCTGAGTAACCACGACTTTCCTGAGAAGTTCCAAAGATGTCATGCGCTCGGCTGCCAAATCATTCCTTCCACATGGGAGAAATGAGGCACTGCTAGTTAGCCGGAGCAAAAACCGGATTTAGGGTGACAGAGTTCTTTACACGTGGGTCAGACTCAGTCCCCCACACCGTTATCGATCCTGCTACCTAGAAATCCAGTAGTCTCATTTAGAATAATGAGAGCCCACGCGACATGGCGCCGCCAACGTTTGGTCTGGCTCTAATGATTAGGTCCGACTGACTCTCTTGGTCTCATATATATTTTGACTCCTTGGTTCCGTATACGGAGACGTCCGTGGGGCTGAGGGTTTCCGCCGCCACGGCATAGGTGCTTCCTGTTGCTTAGTGGTTGGTTGTTCAAGCTTGAACTTTGAAAGGAAAAACCCCGATATTGGTGTGCCTTCTCTGCCCTGCGGCTGTTTTTTATAAAATGGCGAATCCTAATGTAGTGAACATAGCAATTAATATGCGACATCCGCTCACGGGACATCTGTTGACACATGGACTGACAGTCCAGGGGGGTCCAGTCACTTTTGTGGTGGACGCCCATGCAGCCTATAGAACGGAACTTTTTTATTCTTGGGTCGCTTTTCCAGCAGTGGATGGGGGAACAAATACTTTTCACGAATACACAGTTGCGAATGCCCCTGGACAATACAGGGCTTACGCTTATTTAGAAATACCTCTATCTTATCAAGAACACCATAATTGGCTTGATGGCGCCCTCCCACACACAATAGCACAAGTAAGGTTAGGTCCACTGAGTAATGATGGTCCTACCTGGCCTTTATTGGCTACATATACACCACATCCTGCGGTTGCTCAATTGGCAGTGGTTGAAGTTCGTCGTTTATATACAGAATTAACGGCTACATATAGACGATTAGTTCAGTTTGTGATGCAGACATTAAACACGAATGCAGCGCGTGCTGCTCCAGCGCACCCACAGGCGGTGGTTCCGGGTCTTAATCCGGCCACTGTACACTCGGTTATGGGTAAAGCACCGGCTAAACGAGAGGAGACTCCGTTTTGGCTGGCGCAAAAAACTAATACGCTGGAAGCAGTATTTCCCCATACGGGACCTCAGGATAAAGATAGAATTTTGACGATGTGTTTGCCGTACGGGATGGTTCCTCCGGTGGACCTTTGTAATACATGGGGCACGGTGTTTGCCGCGCTCTACACTACGGCACACGGTACACCGACATTAGCTAATTTACCGGACGTGCTTAAACAGATTCAGGATGAATATGGGGCTGCCCCTGCCTTAGATTTGGGCATGCAGTTGCTGGGCAATTTTGCCACAGTTTCTTCTATTATTTTGAGTAATCTCAAAGGAGAGGCAGTAGCACTAGCAGTGCGTATGCGTCTTCGGGATGTTCCGCTGCTTCAACAGGAGCGGGAGCTTCCGAGAATAATAGCGGAAACATATTCTAGTATTGGTCGTGATAGCCTAGGGGCTAGACCACAAAAACCCCAGTTACAGGGTACAAATAATAAAGATAATGCTAAACAGCAACGACCTGAGGGTTCGAAAAAGCGCTGGGAAAAGAAGCAGCAAACACCTAAGAAAGATAATGGGCAGTCTCCGCAAACGGAGACCCCACAGAATAAGTATAATCTCAGGAATAGGGATACTTTGAAGACGCCTGATAGATATCAATATACTGATACACGCCAATCTCGTTCCTTTCAGGACTCATCGGAAAAGAGAAGTGAGAGAGGTGGGCGGTCAGAGCGGAGGACGGAGTACGTGAAACCGAGACAGGATTCACAACGCTCAGTGGAGGTTTCTATTAAACAAGAAGAGAAACCGCTGCAACAGAAACAGCAATTCAAAAAGAAGAAAGTGGCAGCTGTCTCAGTTAGACATGCCGCTCAAGAAGAGAGTTCTCTTGACGAACAAGACATGGGCCTTAGCTCTGTTAGACAGCGCGGCAGAGGTCACAATAGTTCGCCGGAGTCTTCTAGAGCATCTGGAGGTGAAAGCAACTGATGACTTCATACAAGTCGAGACAGCGGATATGCGAGTCTCTGATCCTGATAGAGTATATATAGTGACTCTGCGATTGGAAGGGGACATTGACCGTGTTATAAACGCAATTTTTTGGGACCATGTGGTAAGATCATATGATGTTCTGTTGGCCGAACAAGATTGGCCACCTGACTTTGTTCGTGACTGTCCAGTTGGGGAGGAGGTTATTACACCTTCCTTCTCACCACTTGTTCCGAGAGAACTCGCGGAGTCCTATAGTAAATCATGGGCTCTAGCACAGGCTCCCGCCTTGTATAGAAATAACGTGGGGTGGGACAGACAATCACCTTATCATGTAATTCCGATAAAGGGCGAACCTCAGCCACAACCGCAGTATCCTATCAAATTTGAAGCAAGGGCATCGGTTAGGAAAATTCTTACAGAATTGGAGTATCAGGGTGTTATTGAGCCCTGTGTCTCGCCGATGAATAATCCCTTGTTTCCGGTTGCTAAACCGGACCATTCATATAGGATAGTGGTGGATTACCGACATTTGAATAGTCATACACGCACATATGCAATACAGAATTCACATAGCGCAGCGCTTATGAATAATATAGTGCGTAAAAAATACAAAACAACATTGGATATCTCGAATGGATTTTTCTGCCAGAATATAGCGCCCGAGAGTCGGGACTATACCTGTTTCAGTGCGTTTGGCTCTCAGAAAATTTTTTGTCGTTTGCCTCAGGGGTATAAGAATAGCCCAGGACTGTTTTCGGCTCGTGTAACTGAAATGCTGCATAAGTTTGACCCTGAAGCATTATCATATGTTGATGACATATATCTGACAGATAATGAGATTCTGCAACATCTAAGGCGTGTATCGCGCATTGTTGTGGGATTTGCTGATATTGGCTATAAGTTCAATTTTAAGAAATCAAAGATTGCTTTCCTCAGCGTCATTTTCCTGGGATATGAGTTGTCGAGTGAGGGCAAGAGCTTAGCGCCACATTTTTTGGAGAAATGTGCATTATTGCAGCCTCCTAATACGGTTCGGAAGCTCCAGTCATTGTTGGGGTTTCTGAATTTTGGCAGAACTTACATTCCTGAATATGCAACGCGTATAAAACCATTATACGAGTTGATTCGCCCGAATTTTTCGAGTAAACTTTGGACGATTAAACATACACACATACTGCGAGAATTACAGAGTGATCTTTTAGCAGTTAAACACTTACACACTCGGGACAATAAGACACATTTAGTGATCAGGGTAATACCTGGGGCTGTTGGGTTTACTTAGGTCACCTTTAATGAAGGGGAGACTGTCCCGATTGCATACAAATCTCACTTGTATTCTGCTGCAGAGCAACGTTTTGCACAAACTGAGAAAGTTCTCACTGCAGTACAGATGGCTGTTATTAAAGAAAGACCGCTGGCCCAGGGTCAACGCATTGTTGTCGTTTCCCCGGTTCCGGCCTTAGAGGCTGTTACTAAAGCAAGTGTTCCTAATTCGAAGGCTCTACACCCGCGATGGATTCAATGGGCTACGTCTTTGACAGCCACTGATGTAGATTATGTATTTGACCCTAAACTGCAGACTCAAGAATTTCTTCAATACGAAATAGAATACCCTGTTCCTGCTGGTACATTGCCTATTGACCAATATGAAGTGGTCATGTATACCGATGGCTCTGCTCAACCGGCGGTTGGGACTAAACAACAGTATTCTGCTGCATGTGCGGTGGTGAGCGGCACTATGGAGGGGGAAGTGTTCTGCCCCCGACATACTTATACTAAAACCTTGGGAGATTGCACGGCACAGCTGGCTGAGCTCAAAGCTCTTTCGTTAGCGTTGGAGCATGTGGATCCGGCACTTTTAACCTTGCTGGTCTGTGACTCCTACTACTGTGTGCAGTCTTTCAACGAATATTTACACTATTGGAAGATGAATGGGTTCAGAGATTCTAAAGGCAACACCATTAAGCATAAAATGTTGTGGGGTAAGGTTGCGGATCTGAAGGAGACGCTTCCTAAGGTCCATGTTGTGCATACACTTGGACACCAGCGCGTTGGAATACACGTTGCTGGGAATACTTTGGCTGATGAAGCCGCGAAATCGGCAGTGGCTGTCGCCACTGTAGCCGCAGTGACTCGTTCGAGTTCAAAACCAGACACAGAAATTTCAGCTGCCATAAAGGCTACGGCTGATGGCACGCATTTTCCTAAAGGATTTCCTTCAAAATATAGTTACTGCTTGAATGGTGCGCTACATGCTACTGTTACAATTCCAGGCATTGGTGTACGTGAAATTCCCAATAAAATTGAGAGACCTCGATTGATTTCTGCAGCACATGAGGGGGTGGCTTCTGCACATGCTGGGGTGGCTGCCACAATTTCCCTTTTACAGGCTCGTTATTGGTGGCCTGGTCTCTATAAAGAGACAAAATAGTATGCCCTTTGTTGTGACATTTGTCAACAAAATAAGACATCGTCGGCTAGACGCCCGCAGCAGACGCCCCTTCTGATTTCAAACAAACCATTACAGTGTTTGTACTTGGATCATTGTGGTCCGCTGACACCAGATAGTGCATACAAATATATATTGGTTGCTGTAGATTTGTGCTCCAGATTTGTATGGGTATGGCCACAACGCTCGGCTGACGCTCGCACTGTTATTAAAGATTTGCGCATCTTTGTCGATATATTTGCAGTTGCGGCTTTTCATTCGGACCAGGGCCCTGCTTTTGCCTCTAAGGCATTCAGGGACACCATGGCTTCGTTGGGGGTCCAACTCCAATTCTCGTCTCCATTTCATCCCGAGGGAAATTCTGTCGTGGAGCGTTTAAATCGTGATTTAAAGCAGTCCTTAACGGCCAGAGTTATAGGTACGGGTCGTGGTTGGCTAGCCCACCTATATGGAGTACAGAGAGCACTTAATAACTTGCCTAGAAGGTCACTGGGGGGTCGTACTTCATATGAGTGCCTGTTTGGAACACGAATGTATGTTCCTGATCTAGATGGTCCTGGTGTGGAGGCGGCAGATACGCCCTTTGACATAAATGATCGTGTCACTGTTTTGCAGGATTTACAACAATTCTGTGAAGATAACTCTTCTGCCAATGCTGCCTCCTCAGGAATTAAGGATGAGCCAGTAACACCTACTGGTTGGATGCCCAGGATTGGGGATCTGGTGTGTGAAAAGGTCGCAGTTAAAAAAGAATTTGGTCCTTCTTATCGAGAACCTGTCCCTGTGTTAGGGGTAAGCGGCACGAGAACTGTGATTTTACCGCCGCTGCGAGGGGCCAAAGGAAATCGCTTTGTTTCCATTGATAATGTCAAGTTACAACATGTGGCCGATTATGCACAGCAGACCAAGAGGGACACCCAGTAGTTCCGGAATCCCTCTCACTACTGGGGATGAGGTCCCGCTGCAGGTGATTTTCACCGACACTGTTTCCTCTCCGAGCTTGGGGAGGGTGGATGATGATGATCGTTCCACCGTCGGCGATTAATATAGAATCTTGTGATCAAATTGCTGTACGTTCTACTGATGTTTCTGAACATGTGGTTTATAGCGTGCCACGGCGGGAGCCTCCGTCTGCTTCTTCGTTCAGAGTTGCACCTTTTGCTAGGACTGCTTCTGGCTGCTTCAACGACGCTGATAATGATGGGTCCGGCTCCTCGTCTTCGATGTCTTCTGTCCACGGTCCACGACGGCTGCTGGGATGGCTTAAACGAACATATTTTGTTTTTCCTTGGAACTATTTTTGGCTATTTTTGGCCGTGATGACTATATTATTATGGTTGAGATTTGTGGTTACTTTTTTTCTGATAATACATGGTCATTTTCTTCCTGATCGTTCTGACATTGAGCACGTGGAGACTGTGTTGAAACCACATTTTTCGTCTCATATGGTTCGAAGAGACTTGTCCACAGTGAACATTTCTGCTATACCAGTTCCGGATGGAATTGTGTGGGATAAAGTAATGTTTGATATATATGGTCCCACTGAATTGATTCAAATACCGTATGTCCTCAAATTATCAATGAATGATATTGTTATACCTGGCATTGTTTCTGATGATTGGGATGTGAAGACAGTAGATTCTATGCTAACGGATTTGCAATATTATACTGTCTATGACGATGAAGATGCTTACCAGTTTAGAGATAATCATGGTGACATGTTTTGTTACAACTATTATGGACACCACTTTATTCATAAAGCTAGTAGCCCTAAGCCCATGTTTAATTATGTGCAATGGGAACATTGCTCGACTCCTCCACAAGGGAGTTCAAAAACGTATTATGAAAAATTTGCATATTTTGCTGGGCATGATCCACGTAATGCTAAGTCCTACTATTTTAAAGTTACACCGTATTCTAATAAGTAAATGTTATTGACCGATACTAAATTCCAATTTGTTTGTATCTAAACTGTCGGTCGAGGGATATGAATACTGGTTCAAAACTGTTGACTTGAAAAGTGTTTGGGGTACGAAAAATTGGCAAATGCAAGGCAGGGACACGTTATTTAGAGCATGTATTATCCCTGTGCAGATGATTTTCCTCAAAGACACAGTACAACAGACTAGCTGTTTGGGCTTAGCGACGATTAGGGAGTTGACTTTGCCTAGTATACCTGTCCCTTCTAAATTAAAAAATTGGCAGCACTATGTGAATGCTACTTTCAGTGACTTTACACAGTGGGTCCAGAATGGTACGCTTAACACTTCATCGTTACATCCAGGCGGGTGGTTATTATGGCCTGTAGACACTAATATGTGTCATCGACGTTTTGTCACCTCTTCAGGGGGGTTCAGGACTAGTAGGGCAGACCCTCGTTACGTTTCACCAGAACATGCTGATATTATAACTACATACAGTGTGGGGAAGCTTTGTCAGCAATGGTTGAAGTCATCCACGCTGGATGCAGTTAAGTCACATCTCATGTTACTGTCTAATAATACTGATTTACAAGATTTTTTGTCAGGTCCCAGAGTACCACGGAAGAAAAGGTTCTTATACGAGGTTTATAATGAGATTTGGAAGCTTTCACAACAAGAGGCTGCAGCCCGGTTGAGGCAGATTGATCAAGCAAATCTGATGCAGACTTTGTCTGTTGTTGATAATGGCATGCATACCCTTTCTGAACGTGTTTACACGATTAACAGCATTGTGTCCTCTGCTATAGACATTATTAAATCGGACATGTCTTCTTTATATCATGGGCAGAGTCAGACGCGGTCCATCATGCAGCTGGGTTGGACTCTTCAGACCTTGAAGGCGGGTCGCGTTCCATGGCAGCACGTTCGTGCCAGAGAGATCTTTATCTCTTTTAATTTGACTCGTCAGCAACAACTGATGGCTAAAAAGGAAGCGACATATGTTATGTTAAATATTGAAAAATTAGAGAAACTGCCTTTCACGGTAGCTGAGATTCCGTCAGCTGAATGGTTGATCCATGGGGTTATTAATTTACCTATCTCTACTTTGCAATTTACTTCGTGTTTGAAGCACATTCCGGTGGGTAGATATGAACTATTGGGAGACAGTTACATACACGAGGTGTGGGACCTTCCCTTTCAGTACAGATGTGTTAATGGTTTGAAGGAGGTTTTTCTTAGTGGCAGCGAATGCGAAGCTTCTGTCAGCCATTCAATGGTTTGTAAACAGCTGTCCTTGCACGGGGCGTGTAACGCTTCGATTGCCTACTTAGCTTGTTATCTGAAGGGAGTTCCAGTCCCGGTTATTAAAAACACTTTCCAGGTGCTTTCTAACGGCAGTTACATTGTTCTTAACAGCGAACGCTGCTGTGGCATGCGTGCCGGAATAGTTTACATCGTCGTTGTCAACAAGGCCGTTACATGCTGCGGGAATGTGTTGTTTCCCCCCACTCAATTTAGGGAGGTAGCAGACATCTGGCCTCATATTGCTACTTCCAAGGTTGATTTCGACAAGTTGAGTCGGCTAAAAGCTTTATTGTTTCAAAAGCATGTGGCCCTTACATCTGCTAGCGAGACCTACGCACTTCAGGTGGCAAGGTCATCGGCGGAGATACAGTCCCTTTTGAATACTAACTTTCCGAATCACTTCGGTGAACTTGTGGGACGTATATTTAATGCATCCAGCACTGCTGGTATTGCACATTTTTTCAAAGTCGTTGGTGTTGGTTTTGCTCATACCTTCTCTTCCATATTCGGTTTGATACCTTCGGCTATACATTCTATTTTCGGAAGCATTTTTGGGGGTTTCCCAATTACTTTGGCTTTATTGGCTGGAGTCTTGCTGTTATTGCTATTTTTTCGCAATGGCTGTCCCGTCACGACGAGATCCTGTACTGCTGCTCCCATCAGCGCAGCTGTGTCGTGAACGCATGATGCAGCATTTTGGAGCGACACTCCTGGGACATTTGGAGTGCGACTGGTCTCTGTCATTCAGACCGGTTTTGGATTGTGTGCAACCCGTGTTTCGATGCCTTTGGTGCTCGTTTGAACATGCACTGGCTCTCTGTCTCTCATTGCAGCGCCCTCCAATGGTCAATACTGATCTGTTGATGTTCCCGATTAGGGCTCATTCCCAGACTTGTGCACTACGGATGCGCTTGCTTCGTGAGGCAGTTTATGAGATTCCCTTCCTGGAGGAAGATGGTATTGTCTCTTTCATAGGCCCTGCACGGGGTGCCGCCCTGAATGGTTTTGGGGCTTTGGATCACACCTGCTCCATGGTACTTTGTGGCGTGGATCTTCCAATATTGACATATATCGAAGTGGAGGAACTCCTGCGTTCTATTGCTTCTATCTGACGATTGGAGTTTTACAAAATTGACACTATATTGAATTTGGTTTTATGGCCACGTGTTACCTAAATTTATGACTTTGTTGTCTTCTCACCTTGTCGAAATACTTGTTTTAGGTATTGTTTATATTTAGGGCATCCTTTTATATTTTTGGAACCACTTGCTACCGACAAGGGGAGGGTGTAGTGTGGTTAGTTTTACGTATTCTTTGCGCTTTAGCTTCAGGCTTTAGGCCTTTGTGCATTTTGCCCTGAATATGTTTTATTCATTTGCTGACAGCTTAGAGCCTCTGTGCACTCTGCTCTACATGCTTTTTATTAGGCTTCGTACTGTTATTTTTCAAATAGCCAGTTCTACGGTGTTGTTTTTTATTCATATCACACTGTTTTGCCTACTTCAGCACTGGAGTTCTCCATAACATATTTACTCTGTGCTTCAGTTAAGGATACAGTCTGGTACATTGCCGATAGACGTGGTAAGAGTTTAGACTTGGCATTCCTGCGTAGGAACATTTTGTGATCACGATGACATGATAGTTATAAAATCACTTCCTTGTTCCAATACACGCAAGAGGGAGATTCCGACCAGGGAACCACAACTTGACGCTGACTGCCTCGTTGCAGATGCTGAACCAAGATCACAGGTCTTTACTCAGGTATGAGGGCTGATATCCCCATAGTGATTCTAATAGGCAAGCTAGATGCTTAACATGCTGTGCTCTAGATAGAACAAGCAAAGGGAGAGTAGAAACTGTTTGACAATATGATAGCTTTGTTTTTATGTTTTACTCTCCTGGTAACTATCACAATCCTACTGTGTTGTATCGTTCTGGTTATTGCGGCTCACGCCTTAATATCTAAAATACAGTTGTTTTATTAAAACATTATATAAAACTTATACTGTCTTTGTCATTTGTATATGAGATCATATTGGAAATAAGAGAGTTGGTTTGGATCTGAGTAACCACGACTTCCCTGAGAAGTTCCAAAGATGTCATGCGCTCGGCTGCCAAATCATTCCTTCCACATGGGAGAAATGAGGCACTGCTAGTTAGCCGGAGCAAAAACCGGATTTAGGGTGACAGAGTTCTTTACACGTGGGTCAGACTCAGTCCCCCACACCGTTATCGATCCTGCTACCTAGAAATCCAGTAGTCTCATTTAGAATAATGAGAGCCCACGCGACAAAATGAGTAGAAGACAAAGGACAGGGGGTGCTGCTGATCCCGAGTGGATCCCAAAAACACAACGCAATAAGAGCCTCTAAATCTCTATTCAAGCCCTGTTCGTCAAACAGGAGTTATATGAAGCAATCCTTCTCTGGCAGTGCTAGAAGGATCTGGAATTCTCTCCCTTCAAATCTATGCAGAACCCCTTGCCTGGCTACCTTCAAAAAGGAACTTAAAGCCCTTCTCAGGCACAACGATATAATGCTGATTATTTGTTTCCTTGTGGGCAAGAAGGAGCAAATACATTTAAAATCCTTGTCCTCATTCCCCACTATACGAGGCCTGTCAATTTAGATTGCATGGCTCATGGTGCTCACAACAAATTACATCTATATCGAATCACAGGTCATTACGTTCAAATGTAGAGACAGACCGCTAACTTCTAGGCAGTCTAAAATGTGCAGAATCTCACTGTCCTCCATCAATAGCTTCAATTGCTCACTAAATATATTTAGGAACTGCCAGATACAGCAAGGTTTAAAAAGGACTATAATTAGAGAGTTTGGATAAGTCAGCCATATTTTTTCAAAGGTGTAACAAAGTCTTTTTTTAAAGAACAGTGGACAACTATGGAAGCCAATTAAGAATTCATACAATGTCTGAGAACGTTAACAACTGCCAGCAGCGCTGCTAAACTTTTATAAATTGAAGTCAGGTAAGTGTTTTCAAAAACATTTTTTTTGCCAAGACATCCATGTCTAGCTCTATAGCAAATATCAACAGGCCTGCCTGGTACCCCTTTCCGTATCACAAAACTGTCCGAAATCATTTGCTCTATACGGACTCCCGCCCTGGGGCAATCATATAGGGTACAAATCCAGCCAATGTAACCCAGGCCAAAGACCATGTTCTCCAAAGTCATCCATAAGTAATTACACCTGAGGGTGGCGAATGCCTTCTATGTCGAGTGACACCGCAGTCTGTCCAGGAGACTCAGTTGAGGCAGCCTGTATGAGACACAACAAATGATGAATACTAAGGAAGGTATTGTGTCCAGGTATAAACCCTGATTGATCCGTATTGACCATCGTGTGGATCACAGGCTTTAGATGATTAGCTAGCACTTTTCCACTTATCTTGCAACCAAGATTCAAAAGGGAGGGTGGACGGTAAGAACGAACATCCACCGGGTCACAGCTCGGCTTGGGAAGGACCACAGTCAGTGACGCATGAAGAGAGTCTGGTAGTTTACTCACCATCCCAGTTTCACTGAGCACACCCAGAAGGTGTTAAATAAGATGAACGGTGAATTTGCCTTAGTACTTAACAGGCAGCCTGTCTGTAACTGGTGTCTATGTTACGAGCAATATGAGCACGGCAGTTCGTAATTCCTCTCTTGGGATCAGTGCCTCCAGATCAGCTCATTGGATCCGGGACAGAGTGGGTAGAAGACATTCGCGTAAGTACTCACAGATCTGGTCAGGTGGGAGTGTACCCTCTATGTCATATAGGGTCTAGTAATCATAGAAGGCCACATTAATAGCCACCTGTGAGGTGCCCAGTGTTCCATCTCTCAAATGGATGGCTCCTATCAGTGAACGCTGCTGATCCTCCCTCACTAGCCATACCAGCCATCATGCTTCTCGAGAAGCCCCCCTCAGCATGCAGGAGAGAAAGCTTCTTCTTATAGTCTTGACACCTGAGGCGCATCTCCGACACCCTGTATTGTCAGCCACCGTGATCTCAAGGCAGCGCAGATCAAGTTCGTGGGACCCCATCTCTTCAGTCAGGCCTCAGCAAACTCCCTCATGCAGTAGACATGCAGTGGCTCTTCATAACTACCTTATGTGTGTCCCACTCTTGTACCCTGGATGGGGTAGTGCCTTTGTTAAGTTCAAAGTACTGGGTGATGTTGGTCGCAAGGGCTTCCCTGAATGGGATATCTGATAGAGCTTTTGTTTGCAAGCGCCAAGTCGGTATCCTAGGGTGTGATCTTCCCCCAGGATAGGGTCAACAGTAGTGGATAATAACCCGACAGAGTGCTCCGTATAAGGGATCTGCCCACCCAGGCAATCTGTGCACAAGACAAGATCCAAGCTGGTATATCTGTCATGAATTAGGGAATAGAATGAAAATCTGCTCTCATTTGGGTGGCCTAATCAACAGGCATCATGAAGTCTCCTTTGTGTCATCTAGTCTCGAAAGTTTGCCACCCAAACGCACGTAGGGAAGTGCAATGGGGGTGTACAGCGGTCACAGGCTAGGTCTGGCACAATTAAAGTCGCCTCCATATACTCTGTTTATGTGGGTCTCAAGAGAGTGAAGGGGTGACACCGTCAAAAAAGGAGCGTTGTTTATTGTTGGGTACATAGATGCCCACAATCGTGAGCAGGACAGTAGGAAGGTGCCCTTGCTTGCATGGTTACCCCCCACTTTCTGCCTCATATTGATGCCAACTTGACAGAGTGCTGGGATCCTGATAACCAGACGCCAGCACCTGTGTTCTTTCCCAAAAACTGTATCAACAATTGGCACACCCCTGGCCCACAGTTTTGTCTCTTGTAAAGGCACCCATGGTACTGGGGGCCCTGTGGCCAGGGAAGGTCCCCAAGGGCTGCAGCATGTATTATGCCACCCTGGGGGACCCTTCACCAATCACATGCACAGTCATTGCTGCTTGTGTGTGCTGGTGGGGAGAAAAAGACAAAGGCGTTGTGGCACTCCTTCCAGGGTGCCATGCCCATCAACCACTGCCTGTGGCATAGGTAAGTCACCCTTCTAGCAGGTCTTACAGCCCTAAGGCAGGTGCAGCATACCACAAGTGAGGGCATAGCTGCATGAGCAACATGCCCCTACAGTGTTGAAGTCCATTCTTAGACATTGTAAGTGCAGTGTGGCCATACTGAATATATGGGCTGGGAGTTTGTCATTACAAACTTCACAGATCCATAATGGCTTCACTGAATACTGGGAAGTTTGGTATCAAACCTCCCAGCACAATAAACCCACACTGATGCCAGTGATGGATTTATTGAGAAATGCACCCTGAGGGCATCTTGGAGATGCCCCCTGTATTTTAGCCAAGCTGATAGTGCGGGACTTACCAGTGTGTGCCAGCCTGCCACTTTCAGATGAATTTCTGACCACATGGGCTGAGAGCCTTTGTGCTCTCTGAGGCCCAAAAAGAATTCTGTCCTGGGTGGAGGTGCTTCACACCTCCCACCTACAGGCACTGTAACACCTGGTGGTGAGCCTCAAAGCCTCAGAGGTCTCCTGTTACAGTGCCCCAGGGCACTCCAACTGGCGGAGATGCCTGCCTCCCCTCCCCCCTGACAAAGCCCCACTTTTAGTGGAAAAATTAGGGAAAACAAGGGAGGAGTGCCCACCTCAGCTGGGACCACCCCTAAGGTGACCAGACCTGAGGTGACCTCGCTCCTTGCAAAATCCTCCATCTTGATTTGGAGGACAGGGACCAATAGGGTTAGGTCTGGGTCCCCTCCCCAAAGGGAGTGGACACAGGAAGGGTGTAGCCACACTCAGAGTCTGTAGGCATTGGCTACTGCCCTCTGACTCCTGTAACACCCCTTAATCCAGGATTTAAGGGCTCCCCTGAACCTAGCTTGTCAGATCCTGGTGACCTCACAAGAAGAAAGAAGTAGGACTGCTAAGCTGGCCCCCAGCAGAGAAGACTGAAGGCAGAAACTGACTTGGCCCCAGCCCTACTGGCCTGTCTCCAGCTTCTACAGCCCTGCTAAAAGAAAGTGATGGATCCTGCAGGACCAGCAACCTCTGAAAAGCCTCCAGACGACTGCCTGCATCACAGAGGACCAAGAACTCCGGTGGACAGCGGCCCTGTCCAAGAAGAAACTCCATCCAGGGACTCCAGAACCACTCTGGATCTGCGAGTCTTGCCCAATCTGCACCCGATGCCCATGGCCCAAGTCCAGGTGGCCCAACTGTCTAGAGCTGGTCGCCAGGCGATTCCGAGCAAGTGCCCACCCTGGGTTGACCCCTCCTGTTCAATACGACTCCTGGAGCCTGAGTCCAGAGGACCCCCTGTCAGCGACAGAACTAGACAAAGATATCTGTCGCCAAAAAGGTACTCTGCAACCGCAGCACCCTGACCTTGGGGAATCCGATCCCCGGTGCAGCAACGTCCAGCAGGTGGTCCTCCTTGCCTAGCTCTTGGTTTTCCAGCACTGACACCCTGTACCCAGCTTGCAGCACCTACGTGACCCCGGAGTCCCCCAACAGGAAAGCACTGGGAGCCAGTCTCTGTGTTTTCACCCTGCACCTGGCCGCCCCTACGCCGCTGAGGGTGTATGTTTGGTGCTGACCCGTGGCCCCCGGCACTACTCTAACCACCCCCTCCCCCCACCGGTCTGCCCTCAAAAGACGCGGGTGCTTACCTGCAAGCAGGCTGGATTCCGAGTGCCCCCAGTCTCCATAGGAGCCCAGGTTAAATCAACCTCATCTTTGATCTCTGCACCCAGCCGGCCCCGTATTGCTGGTGGTGGGTGTTTGGTGTTAACACGAACCCCCACCAGTGGACTTCCTAACCCCCCGAGACTGGAACTGTAAGTCGTGTACTTACCTCAAAACTGTACTAACTTTTCTTCCCCCCAGAACTGTTTCTGAAAATTGTAATGTCAACTTTTAAAATAGATTATTTCTATTTATTCAAAAACCTTATAACTAGTCAGTTTGAAACAAAGTGGTATTGATACATATGCTGGATACTTACTTGCAAATGTACCTACCTGCAACTTTAATCTTGTGGTTCTAGAAATAAAGTACCAAACTATATATTTGCCATTTAAATCAATTGGTCTACAGATAGTCACTGAGTGTGTGCTTCCTTTATTGACTGTGTGTGTACAACAAATTATTTGCACTACGCTCGGATAAGCCTAACTGCTCGACCACACTTCCATAAAAGAAAGCATTAGTGTTATCAACTTTAGCCTCTATTAGGTCTCTGAGGAACCTCTGGAATCAATGCACACTTTATCTCTTTTTGATAAAGTATATACAGAGCCAGCTTCCTACAGGGACCCACCCAGATCCCCTCTATAATCACATATCAACCCCATGCATCAACACTATGCATATCTGCTAAATACTGGAACCATGGGGCAATTCATATCAGAACTCCACGTGCATAGGCTGGAGCTCACGCACCATACACTTGTCCCCTCCATTTTGCTTGCACCTTGCAGACTTCCTGAAGCATCAAGTGTGTCTCCTGTGACAAACCCATAAGTGTGTGACGGCGCTTAAGGCAAGCATGTATGCAGTAGCGTTTTGCAGGGGTGGCCATGCCCCTTACGTTCCATGTCAGAAAGTTGTATCAAAGGCTGGAATTAGCTGCGGGAGTGTCCATGAAGAATGCCAGCAGTGTGCGTCGTGTGGCATGCCACTATCCCAGAACCCTATAAGTATAACAAAAGGGGTCATCTGTGCATGGCAAGTACAATTTTCATTCTCCTACCCCTTGCCCACAAACCTATACTATAATCCCCAGGCACACTTTTAAGATTCCAAAAGAAAAACAATATTACATTGAAGAAACCCCAATAACCCTTACCCTCCTGAGCTAGATAGAACTTGTGCCCTCAGCCAACAACACCTAGGAAATAACAAAAGAAAACCTCAAAGTAAGATCAAACATGGCCAGTTCGGGCCCCCCATGGGACGTGGCTCCTCAGTTGTTTGTGTGCTCCTGTGAGCAGGCCTTCCTCGGAATGCCGGTGCATCTGCCCCAATTCCATTGGAATGTTAAGTAGTTGAAAGCGAACATCAACCATCAAGGTACAGAGGGGAGGGGAGGAATGGTGAGCGACATCAATAGCTGAAAACAGCTCGACAGCCATTCAAGGTGTGAGAGTAGAGCAGAGAATTGTATCCATTATCGAAGTCCCAGAGTCACCAGTGTCTGAACTAGCATCTGAAGTATGATGTGATCTGAAGGCCTCCAAAGGGTTTGTGCTGTGCTGCAAGGCGTCTGCCATTGTCTGTGCCTGCTCCCTGGCCACCTGGTCCTGAGTGGGGCAGTTCTTGACACCTCTGGGCCTTCTTTTGTGGTGTCTGGGTACCAGCCATTCTTCAGCCCATTGGTTCTACCCAGAGTCAGTTGCCCATCCATCCATCCATCAGAGCCAGGTCCACACGTCCTAAGGAGAGGAGAAGTGGGAATTTTCACCATCCACTACTTTAAGTTAACAGTATATAAAAGGGCATACTTGAATGGCAACTCCCAGAGGCGTTGTTTGACCTTTGCATAACAGTTACAAAGACGTTGTACCTCTGCTGTAAAGCCATGGTGGGCCGTGATCACCTCGACCTCAAATCACCAGTGACCCTTCATTAAAAGAAATTGCCGAATCACATCACAGTCTCGGTAGTTTAGGAAGCACGCAAAGAAAGGACAAACTGGGGCCCTAGGAAGTGGCAGTCTGCCAGATATGCGATTTGCATGTTTCACAGAAAAGAATTTCAGGACTCTGTTCTCCAACACTGTGGACATGGACCAGTTCTTGACAAACAGTTCAATACTCGGACCCTCCGCCGGTTTTGGGAAGCCCAGAAAATTGACATTATTGAGCCCTGAGCGCCCTTCATTGTCTTCAGCTCTGCGGTGCAGAGAAGCCATGTCGTCCTTCATGGCTGTCAGTTGGACCTGGAGATTTTGTAGCGTTGGCTACAGTGTAGTCAGCGCAGATTCCACTTGGTCCATCAGCTGTGTGGAGATTCACATCCAGCGTTACTGCGTCGATCTTGACTTCCAGCTATGTTTTGGTGTCCAGTATAGCAGGGATCACCATCTCAAATTCCACGGAATGCCCATGTAGGGTGGCCTCCAAATAATTCAAGGCGCCCAGGGTGCAATCAGGTGAGGCAGGAGGAGCAGCATCCCTGTTGGGGCCCGGGGTCCAGTTCCTGGCAGACAGGTTTCACCACCATGTCCCCACAAGTGGGCCCTTGAACTAGGCATTGCAAGTGAGCAATGTAGTGGTTTGTGGTTTCACTGCTGGTAAAGTGGGATCTGTACAATAAGCACACACTCCCTGTAGGAAGTTGGCTCTGTATATACTATTTCAAAGTAAGAAATAGTTTACACAGGGTCCAAGGGTTCCCCTTAGAGGTAAGATAGTGGCAAAAGTAGATAATTCTAATGCTCTATTTTGTGGTAGTGTGGTTGAGCAGTAGGCTTATCAGAGGGTAGTGATAAGCATTTGTTGTACACATACAGGCAAGAAATGAGGAACACACACTCAAAGACTTACTCCAGGCCAATAGGTTTTTATATTGAAAAATATATTTTCTTAGTTTATTTTAGGAACCACAGGTTCAAGATTTACAGTTAAGACTTTAAATGTAAGATACTTCACTTAGATACTTTAGGAACTTTGAATAAAAGCAATATCATATACAGTCTTTGTAAAAACGGCAATAAGTTATTTTCAAAGTGGACACTGCAAAAATCAACAGTTCCTGGGGGAGGTCTGTAAAGCTTGGATTAGGAGGTAAGTAAAACACTTACAAGTCTCAGTTCTGGGGCATAGGCAGCCCACCGTTGGGGGTTCAAGGCAACCCCAAAGTTACCACACCAGCAGCTCAGGGCCGGTCAGGTGCAGAGGTCAAAGAGGTGCCCAAAACACATAGGCGCCTATGGAGAACAGGGGTGCTCCAGTTCCAGTCTGCCAGCAGGTAAGTACCTGCGTCCTCGGGGGGGCAGACCAGCGGGGGTTTGTAGAGCACTGGGGGGGCACAAGTAGGCACACAAAACATACCCTCAGCGACACGGGGCGGCCGGGTGCAGTGTGCAAAGCAGGCGTCAGGTTTCAGGTAGAAACAGTGGAGGGACCCGGGGGTTACTCTAGCGGTGCAGGCAGGCACAGGGGGGGCTTCTCGGGACAGCCACCACCTGGGCAAGGCAGAGGGTCGCCTGGGGGTCACTCCTGCATTGAAGTTCGGTTCCTTCAGGTCCTGGGGGCTGCGGGTGCAATGTTGGTTCAAGGCGTCGGGTCCCTTGCTACAGGCAGAAGCGGTCGGGGGAACCTCTGGATTCTCTCTGCAGGCGTCGCTGTGGGGGCTCAAGGGGGTCGTCTCTGGTTACTCACGGGCTCGCAGTCGCCGGAGAGTCCTCTCTGAGGTGTTTGTTCTCTGGATCTCGAGCCGGGGGCGTCGGGTGCAGAGTGGGAAGTCTTTGGACAGGGCCGATGTTCACGGGAGTTTCTTAGTCCTTTAGTCTAGGGCAGTCCTCTGAGGCATCAGAGGTCGCTGGTCCCTGTCTGATGCGTCACTGGAGCAGGTTTTCGAAGTTAGAGACAGGCCGGTAGGGCTGGGGCCAAAGCAGTTGTCGTCTTCCTCCTTCTCTGTAGGCTTGTAGGTCAGCAGTCCTTCTTGTTTCTTCAGGTTGCAGGAATCTGATTTCTTGGGTTCTGGGGTGCCCCTAAATACTGAATTTAGGGGTGTGTTTAGGTCTGGGAGAGCAGTAGCTAATGGCTACTGTCCTTGAGGGTGGCTACACCCTCTTTGTGCCTCCTCCCTGTGGGGATGGGGCACATCCCTAATCCTATTGGGGGAATCCTCCTAAAATCAAGATGGAGGATTTCTAAAGGCAGGGGTCACCTCAGCTCAGGGCACCTTAGGGGCTGTCCGGACTGGTGAGTGACTCCTCCTTGTTTTTCTCATTATCTCCCCTGGACGTGCTGCCAAAGGTGGGGGCTGTGTCCAGGGGCCGGGCATCTCCACTAGCTGGAGTGCCCTGGGGCATTGTAACACAAAGCTTGAGCCTTTGAGGCTCACTGCTAGGTGTTACAGTTCCTGCAGGGGGGAGGTGTGAAGCAGGCTTTGTTTCTGTCCTCAGGGAGCACAAAGGCTCTCACCCCAGGGGGTCAGAAACTTGTCTCTCAGTAGCAGGCTGGCACAGACCAGTAAGTCCTGCACTGAAGGATTGGGTAAAATACAGGGGGCATCTCTAAGATGCTCTGTGTGTGCATTTTTTAAATAAATCCAACACTGGCATCATTGTGGGTTTATTATTCTGAGAAGTTTGATACCAAACGTCCCAGTATTCAATGTAGCCATTATGGAGCTGTGGAGTTTGTTTTTGACAAACTCCCAGACCATATACTTAATATGGCCACACTGTACTTACAATGTCTAAGAATAGACTTATACACTGTAGGGGGATATTGCTCATGCAGCTATGCCCTCACCTGTGGTATAGTGCACCCTGCCTTAGGGCTGTAAGGCCTGCTAGAGGGGTGACTTACCTATGCCACAGGCAGTATTTTGTGGGCATGGCATACTGAGGGGGATGCCATGTCGACTTTGCCTTTTTCTCCCCACCAACACACACAATCTACAATGGCAGTGTGCATGTGTTAGGTGAGGGGTCCCTTAGGGTGGCACAACATATGCTGCAGCCTTTAGGGACCTTCCCAAGGTCCCTTGGTACCACTGGTACCTTTTACAAGGGACTTATCTGTGTGCCAGGGGTGTGCCAATTGTGGGGACAATGGTACATTTTAGGTAAAAGAACACTGGTGCTGGGGCCTGGTTAGCAGGGTCCCAGCACACTTCTCAGTCAAGTCAGCATCAGTATCAAGCAAAAAGTGGGGGGAGTAACTGCAACAGGGAGCCACTTCCTTATACTCCCCCTTTGCTGCCATTGAAGGACGCCGGTGAACAAGTTAATTACCTTCGGTA
Source organism: Pleurodeles waltl (assembly GCF_031143425.1). NCBI lineage: Eukaryota > Metazoa > Chordata > Amphibia > Caudata > Salamandridae > Pleurodeles > Pleurodeles waltl. The sequence goes on from NC_090448.1 coordinate 981,666,746, forward strand.
ACCCAGTATCGGGTAAAGACTATCTAGCTGCAGATTCCTGACCTTTTACTTTCCCAGGCATCAGGCTGGATCCAGAAACTTTTCCTGAGCAATACCACTTGTGCGCTCCATTGGGGGACTCCATTCGGCTCCGCATGGGGTTGTTGGCGCCGGAAGTGATGTCATGGCCACCTATATACGCACAAACCAAGCACACAGGCGTCAGCTACTTTTGTCATAACTTTCCACACCAGAAGTGAAGAACCATGACGAGAACTGCTGCAGTGTGTGTTAAAACTAGGGCCCTGAAAAAGGGATCACTCTAACCCTAGCAACAAGTCTGCAGAGTGGGGATGCATGGGTGGGTGTAAGGAATCTGCAATTAGATAAGAGTCTCTACCAGATAATACGTTACTGAAGGTAAGTAACTTGTTCATCTGATAAAGACTTCTAACTGCAGATTTTTTACCTCTGATTAGATACCTAAGCCATACCCTTTTGGCGGGGAGCTGCGGACAATGTTTCAGATTAAAGAGTCCTGTAGGACTGAACGGGCAAAATGCCCATCCCCTTGGACCTGACTGTCCAGGCTATAGTGTTTGACAAACGTGGGCAGTGATGCCCACATTGCTGCCTGGCAGATGTCCAAGACTGGGACTCCACGTGCTAGCACCTGGGTCACAGCTTTTACCCTCGTAGAATGGGCTCTTAGGCCTTCAGGAGGCTCCTTCTTAGGCAGGGCATCATAGCAGATCATGATACAGAGAACAACCCAGCACGAAATGGTCGGTTTCTGTACTGCCAGTCCCTTTTTTGCCCCCACATACCCCATGTAGGAAGCTGGCTCTTTATATACTATATCAAAATGAGATATAGTGTGCACAGAGTCCAGGGGTTCCCCTTAGAGGTTGATAGTGGCAATAATAGATAATACTAATGCTCCACTTGTGGTAGGGTGGTTGAGCAGTTAGGCTTATCAGTGGGTAGTGTTAAGCATTTGTTGTACACACACACAGACAATAAATGGGAACACACACTCAAAGACTTAACTCCAGGCCAATAGGTTTTTATATAGAAAAATATTATTTTCTTAATTTATTTTAGAACCACAGGATTTAAATTGCATGTAAGTACATAAATTGTAAGGTACTTGGCATAGGTAAATATAGAACTTTGAATCAAAACAGTAATGTACACAGTTTAGCACAAAATGACAATTTTAAAAGTGGACACTGCAAAATTCAACAGTTTCTGGGGGAGGTAAGTAAGGGTTAGTTTATCAGGTAATTAAGGCACTTACAAGTTCAGTCTCCGGGGCATAGGCAGCCCACCGTTGGTGGTTCAAGTTAACCCCAAACACCCAGCACCAGCAACACAGGGCCGGTCAGGTGCAGAGGTCAAAGAGGGGCCCAAGTAACATAGGTGCCTATGGAGACTAGGGGTCCTGCGGTTACAGTCTGCTAGCAGGAAAGTAGTACCGGCGTCCTTGGGGAGCAGACCAGGGGGGTTTTGTAGAGCACTGAGGGGGGGGGTCAGAAACAGGCACAAAAAATACACCCTCAGCGGTGTAGTGTGCAAACAAGGAATTGGGTTTTGTATTGGAATCAATGGAGGGACCCGGGGGTCACTCTGACAATGCAGGCAGGGCACAGGGAGGCTTCTCGGGACAGCCACCGACTGGGTAAAGATGAGGGCCGCCTGCTGGTCACTCCTGCACCAGTAGTTGGTTCCTCTCAGGCCTGGGGGCTGCAGGTGCAGTGCTTCTTCCAGGTGTCGGGTTCTTTGTTACTGGGCAGTCGCGGTCAGGGGGGTCCTCAGGATTCTCTCAGCAGGTGTCGTTGTGGGGGTGCAGGGAGGTCGTCTCAGGCTGGACACGTCACTAGAGGCGCCTCGGGGTCCTCTCTGCAGTGTTGGTTTCTCTGGACACGGGCCGGGGGCGTCGGGTGCAGAGTGTTGGGGACTCACGCTTCAGGAGTGAGGTGGGAGTCCTTTTAAAGATGGTTTCTTCCTTGTTGCTTTGGACAGAGCCGCTGTCCACAGGAATTTCTTGATACTTTGAAATTACAGGGCAGTCCTCTGAGTCAACATAGGTCGCTGGGTCCACAGGACGCTTCGGTGTTGCGGGTTCTTTGAATCTGGAGACAGGCCAGTAGGGCTGGGGCCAAAGCAGTTGTCGTCTCCTTCTCTGCGGGGTTTTCAGGTCAGCAGTCCTTCTTCTTGTTAGGTCATCAGGAATCTGATTTCCTGGGTTCAGGGTCGCCACTAAATACTAGATTTAGGGGGGTGTTTAGGGTTGGAGGGCAGTAACCAATGGCTACTGTCCCTGAGGGTGGCTACATCCTCCTTGTGCCTCCTCCTTTTGGGGAGGGGGGCACATCCCTAATCCTATTGGGCTAAATCCTCCATGCCAAGATGGAGGATTTTCTAAGGAAGGGGTCACTTCAGCTCTGGACACCTTAGGAGCTGTCCTGGCTGGAGGGTGACTCATTTGTTTTTCTTATTAACTCCTCCGGACTTGCCACCAAAAGTGGGGACTGTGTCTTTATCTCCACTAGCTGGAGTGCCCTGGGGTGTTTTTACACCAAGCTTGAGCCTTTGAGGCTCACTGCCAGGTATTACAGTACCTGCAGGGGAGAGGTGTGAAGCACCTCCACCCCGGACAGGCTTTGTTCCTGCTCACAGGGTGCACAAAGGCACTCACCCCATGTGGCCAGAAACTAGTCTGGAAGTGGCAGGCTGGCAGAGACCGGCCAGCCTAGCACTAGCAGTTGGGTTGACATGCAGGGGGCATCTCTAAGTTGCCCTCTGAGTGCATTTCTCAATAAATCTCACACTGGCATCAGTGTGGAGTTATTGTGCTGAGAAGTTTGATACTAAACTTCCCAGTATTCAGTGTAGCCATTATGGAACTGTGGCGTTCGTGTTTGACAAACTCCCAGACCATATACTCTTTATGGCTACCCTGCACTTACAATGTCTAAGAATTGGCTTAGACACTGCACCATGAATAGGGTTGTAAGGCCTGCTAGTGGGGTGACATACCTATGCCACAGGCAATGGGTTGTAGGCATGGCACCCTGAGGGGAGTGCCAAGTTGACTTAGTCTTTTTATCCCCATCAGCACACACAAGTTGTGAGGCAGTGTGCATGTGCTGAGTGAGGGGTCCCCAGGGTGCCATAATACATGCTGCAGCCCTTAGAGACCTACCCTGACCACAGGGCCCTTGGTACCAGGGGTACCATTTACAAGGGACTTATCTGTGTGCCAGGGCTGTGCCAATTGTGGAGACAAAGGTACAGTGTTGGGGAAAGAACACTGGTGCTGGGGCTTGGTTAGCAGTGACCCAGCACACTTTCAATCAAAGCTGGCATCAACGAAAGGCAAAAGGTTAGGGGGTAACCATGCCAACAGTGGCATTTTCCTCACAAGGAGTTGGTCATCCACACAGAACTCTTTTGTGTGGTCAAGGTAGAACGACAACGTTCTTTTTAGGTCCACCCGGTGGAGTTGCTCCTCTTCCTTGGAGAGATGTGGGGGAGCAAAGAAGGTGGGAAAGATGACAGTTTGACTCAGATGGAATGGGGTCACCACCTTAGGAAGGAAAGATGCATGGGTGCACAGCACAACCTTTTCTGGGAACACTGTGAGATGTGGCGGCTGAGGTAATAATGCGTGTATCTCACTCACCCTCTGGGCAGATGTTATTGCCACCAAGAAGGCTGCCTTGATGGTGAGCAGCCAGAGGGGACAATTGTGCAATGGCTCGAAAGGAGCGCACATGAGGTATGTGAACTAGACTGAGATCCCACCGAGGCATGACAAAGGGTGTAGGGGGGAACATATTTACAAGCCCTTTCAGAAACCTGTTAACAATAGGGGAATTGAAAAGAGAGGGTTGATCAGGCAGCGGCAGAAGGGTTGACATAACAGAGAGACAGCCCTTCAGTGTCCCCAGAGAGGAACACTGTTGGGCAAGAAAAAGAATGAAAAGAAGAATATCAGATAAAGAAGCAGAGAGAGGATCGATAGACTTCTCTGTACGACATCTTACAAATCTTTGACAATGCCAGGCATATACTGTTTTTTGGGGGAACGCCTAGCTGCTAAAATAACATTATGGACTTCGGGAGGAAGGTTGAAGGATGTCAACTGCCGCCGCTTAATCTTCACGCATCAAGGCACAGACTTGACAGGTTGGGTGGAGGACCCTTCACTGCTGCTGCGACAGAAGATCCTCCCGAAAGGGCAACCTGATTGGAGGAATGATGCTCATTTTCAGAAGCTCGGGCTACCAGACTCTCTGTGCCCAGTCCAGAGCCACAAAGGTTACTCGGGCCTGGTCGTTCTTGATATTCTTGAGAACTCTGGGCAGGAGTGGTATGGGCAGAAAGGCGTACAGGAGGCCTGAGCTCCACTTGCTACGAAAAGCTTTGCAGAGCGAGTGCCGCCTTTGGAACTCAAACGCACAATACAGCTGACATTGCCAGTTCTCTTTGGAGGCAAATAGATCTAACCAAAGGTCTCCTCACTGCCGAAAGAGACCTTAAACCACCTCCGAATGGAGACACCACTCGTGATCTGCTAGGCATCTTTGACTGAGTTTGGAAGGGGGAGGAGTCTGCCGCTGACCCAATCCCAATTCGTTAACTACCACTGCAAGTACTTCACAGTTCCCTCTGAGATCTGGACCATGTAGTAGAGATTTCCCTAATGTTGCGCCCACTAGAATTTCAGGTCCCACTGCAGAACCTGCATATGCCATCTGGTATTTTTATCAGCAGGATGCAGAAAGCCATGAGGCCCAGCAGGCTCAGAGTCATTCTGACCGAAATCCAAGACAGAGGCTGAAACATCAGTATCATAGCCTGAATATCCTGCACTCGCTGCTCAGGAGGATGAGCCAGAAACTGCACTGTGTCCAGAATAGCTCATATGAAAGAAAGCACCTCAGAGGGGGTCAGGTGTGACTCATCACATTTACAGTGAACCCCAGCAAATGCAGGAGGTTCGCCGTAGTCTGGAGATGGGAGACGACAGCCTGGGGCAAGCCCCCTTTCAACAGCCAGTCATCAAGGTGGGGGAAGACTGAAACCCATGACCTGCGCAGATGAGCTGCAACCACGGGCAACACCTTAAGGTAAGGCCAAATGGCAGTACAGTGAACTGAAAGTGTTTGTGGCCTACCTTAAACCGCAGTTAATGCCTATGGGCTGGCAGGATGAGGATATGAAAATATTTATCCTTCAAGTCCAGCGCTCCCAACCAGTCTTCTAGGTCTAGGGCAAACAAGACCTGAGCCAATGTGAGCATCTTGAACTGCTCCTTTATGAGGAAGAGATTTACGGTCCGTAGGTCTAAAATAGGGTCAACATCCTTGTTTTTTCTGGGTAACAGAAAGTAGAGGAAATAACAACCAGTCGCTTCTTCTGATATTGAGACCCTTTCCATGGCAGTAGTGACAAATGATACTCCGTCAGCTGTCTGAATGTTGGTGGAATAGGAGAAGGAAAGGATTGAAAAGGCAGTGCATAGCCCTTCCTGATGATTTGCAGTACTCATGCATCTGATGGTACAGACTTCCAGTGGAGAAGATGATGATGTATTTACCCTGCAACTGGGCAAGCATGGTCCTGCAGACCCAAACCAGGAGGGCTTTGAGGCTGCAGCTGCGGAGGGCTGTGTGGCAGATGACTCTTGGCCTGGAGACCCTATAGGTCTGAAGACAAAGCGCCCATGTCCTTGCATTCCCTTGGTTGGTTGCGTAGGGTGGTAGCTGACATAGAGCTAGCGCAGTACTACACCCGTTCCGTAACCACGAAAGAGGCAAAATGCAGACGGTGGACAAGGGGTCGCTGACATGCCCAAGGACTTGGCCGGAGCCTTAGATTCCTTAAAGCAGTGGTTCCCAACCTGTGGTCCAGGGACCCCTGGGGGTCCACAAAGCCTTCTCAGGGGGTCCGCGAGAGCTTAGAAAATTAAAATATATTAACAAATATTTACAAATTGGGTCCCCAGCTTCCAGTAATGACTCAGGCGGGGGTCCCCGGATTCCAATGATGATTCTGTGGGGGTCCCTGGGTTCCATTAATGTTAAAGTGGGGATCCACAGAAATCAAAAGGTTAGGAACCACTGCCTTAAAGCCCTCCAGTCTGAAGTAGCACTTGCGCAACCGTGTCCCAAATGGTATGTGAGAAACAGCCTATTAAGCACAAGGTGTTCACAGACCTCAGTGCCAGACTGGTAGAAGACAACATCTTCTTCCAAAGACGGTCCAGCCTCTTGGATTCCCTATAGGAGGGAGAGGAAGGGCATGCACCATGGAATGTGGAGGCTTGGACTACCAAGCTCTCAGGGATGGGGTGTGGGCTGAGAAACCTAGGGTCACCGGGGGCAATGGCAGCAAGCAGTCGTCCTATTTACAGGAGCCCCGGAGCTCAGCTTGGACCAAGTTCCCAGCAAGACATCTGTAAGTTCTTCATTGAAGGGCAAAAGAGGTTCAGATGTAGAAGGCCCAGACTAAAGCATTCCAGTCAAAATGTTTGTCTTGCCAACCCCTGGGGGCACTTCAAAGTCAAGGATCTCCGCTACCATATGCACCACCATTGCATAGGAGGCTCCCTCCTCTGTAGCCACAGTGTGGGGAGAGGGCATGCCAGTATCTGGACAGGTATCCAGATCACTGTCCATTCCTAGGTCCTCATAACAGTCCAGAGATCCAACTGGTGTTCTAAAGGGTCTAGTGACCCCTCCCACTCTTCATCCATGCATGTTACGCATGGCTGAAAAAATAAGGCTCAGGCAATGATCTGGCACCTGTCAGTACTGTCGGCCCCGGATTCGGCATAGTGAAACACCATTTCAGCTCCGGATTATGTGTTATAAGAATGGGACTGGCGCCAGCGGGACCATCGCCGTTGTGACTGGCGCTGGAGAAGGTCTCCTGCTACGACAGGTGCTGGTCCGGATCCAGACCCAGATCCATGAGACTTTACCAAGGCCGAAGCCACCAGCGTGGATCCGGTTGAAGTCTCATCTGACCCCAAGGGGCCCAAAGGTGCACCAGAGGGGTGGGCCCACTCGAATATTCAGTGCATGACTAGGAGCACTCCTTTATTTGAGGGGGTGTTGATCCGTCTCCCGGAAACGGTGGGAGGCACGGAGTTGAATGGACTAATGGCTCTACAGAACCGTGCTGGGAATGCCAATGCTCCCCGCCCAGCTCGTCGGTCGACGAATGAGGTGAGCTCAAAGTCCTCTTGGACTTTTTCTTCCTATGCCTCATTCCCTACTGTCCCGAAGACCTTGAACAAGAAGAAGAGGACTTGGGGGCTCTAAAACCAGTCCAGCGGCCTCCTTCTCGACCGGGACCGAGACCTCCTCTAAGTCGCAGGTGTTGCCGACTGCTGGGCTGCAAACAGCTTTAGGGACTGCTCCCTCAAAGCCTTTGGTACCATGGTCTGACAGTCCAAGCATGACTTGGAGTCATGATCGTACTTGAGGCACCAGAGCCAAACAAGATGGGGGGGGGGGTCAGTGATTGACATGGCAAGGTGACAGGCGCACACGGTTTAAACCCAGCCTTCCTCAAAGACATCTCAAAACACAAACAAAAAACTCAACAAAAGGTTGAAAAAAGGCCTGTCTTTTCTTTCTGCACCAGTTTGCGCAGATCTAGAGAGGTAGCCCTCTCTGGATCTGCGCAAACTGGTGCAGAAAGAAAATAACTGATGCCCGCTCGCCTGCGTGGCACCTTCAGGAGCCAACGACGCCACGCAGAGGGCGGAACGACCCAACAGTGTGTGCAATAGGTATTGCTCAGAAAAAGTTTCTGGATCCAGCCTGACGCCTGGAAAGTCAAAAGGTATCCAGGTACCCAGTGTATTGGGGCACTAAGGGTTCCCCATGGGCTGCAGCATGTATTATGCCACCCATGGGAGCCCATGTAAAATGTGTCTGCAGGCCTGGTATTGCATAATGCATGAAAAGGTGCATGCACCCTTTCACTTCAGGTCATTGCACCAGGTCACTGTAAGTCACCCCTATGGTAGGCCCAGCTAGCCCAGAGGGCAGGGTGCAGGCACCTATGTGAAAGCACTCCTGCATGAGCAGAGGTGCCCCTACAAACTCCAGCTCCATTTTCCTGGACTTCGTAAGTGCAAGGAAGCCATTTTACCCGTGCACTATCTGTGTCCAGCTACATAATGGTAACCCCAAACCTGGACATGTTTGTTATTAAACATGTCGAAATCACACTCCAATACTGTTGCCAGTATTGGTTGCATGATTCCATGCACTCTGGGGGCTCCTTAGAGGGCCCCAGCTTTGCTCCTACCAGTTTGCAGGGTTTTCTCCCGCTGTTGTCATCCTACAGACAGGTTTCTGCCCTCCTGCTGTTTGACCAGCTCAAGCCCAGGAAGGCAGAACAAAAATGTTCCTTTGGGAGAGGGAGGCAACACACTCTCCCTTTCGAAATAGGTGTTACATGGCTTGGTAGGGGAAGCCTCCCAAAGCCACTGGTATGCTTTGAAGGGCACATTTGGTGCCCTCCTTGCATAAACTGGTTTGCACCAGTCCGGGGACCCCCAGCTCCTGCTCTGGCACGAAACTGGACAATAGAAAGGGGAGTACCCAATCCCTGCCCATCACCACCCCAGGGGTGGTGCCCAGAGCTCCTCCAGGTGGCCACCTGATTCTGTCATCTTGAACCAAGTTGTGCAGAGGCTTCTGGGAGCATCCAAGTGGCCAGGTCAGGTAGGTGAAATCACAGCCACTCCTGATAGGTGGTCGCCCTGCTAGGTGACCAATCCCCCTTCCTGGGCTATTCGACGTGCAAGATTCCAGCAGGGCTCCTCTGTATCATTTACTTCATCTTCTGGCCACTGGAACTGCAACTGGACCCTCCAGGAACCAACAATCTGAAACTATAGCGACGACTCTGCTCTGCAACATTGTTTATCTGGCACCTTCCAGCAACTGCAACATTTCCCCAGCTGTGCATCCTCCATGAGCGATGAGTCTTCAGTCTGCACAAGAAGCAAGAATCTCCCTTGGATTGAAGGAGTCACTCCCCTGGATCCGCAGGCAGTAACTGCAATCATGACCGGCTGTGTGGATCTCCTCTTCTCCAGAGCTGCGTGGATCCTGCATCATGAGGGGTGTCCTGGAGTGGTCCTCTTGGTCCTCTCTACCAGCTGTCCAACTTGGGAGACGATAAGCCCTTGCCTCTCCACACAGGACAGTACCCTGTGCACTGCATCTCTTACAGCTACCAAAGCTTGTTAGCATCTCCTCCATGGGATCTTCAGGGTCCGTGTAGCCCCAGCCCCCAGCACTCTTCCCTGTGACACACAGCCCTCTGGGTGCCTCTCCAGCAACACAGGATTCCTTTCTGGGTGTGCTGCGTGGGCCTCACCACAACTCCTGTGCTTGCTGCCTGTGGGTTGCCTGTAGGGGATGCCTCTTCCTATGACTCTCCTCAATGCTGAGGGTCACCTGGGACTCCCCTCTGTGGGTTGAGTCCCCCTGGACCTTGTGGGTCTCCGGCAGCTCTGCATTTCTTCTTTCAGGACATTTGCCTTTGCCAAGGCTTGTTGGTGGTTTTTCCACACCACTGACCGACTGCAATCCTTCTTCTGGCATGGGACGTCAACTGCATCACTTCAGGTACTCTTCAGCTGCTCCAGTGCTGCCCTGCTGACCGCCGTCGTCCATCATCGACCTGGTCCTGCATCCACAGAAAGGACATGCCACAATTGGACATTTCAACGTGAAGTGGACTTGGTTCCCTTCCTTTAGACGTTTTCCTCTCCCAGGATCCACCTTTTGTTTCTTGCGGTCTTGCAAAACCCTCTTTTGAAGTCCTTTTGGTGGGTTTGGGGAGAACCAGGTACTTACCTCTTTTCTCCTGGTTGCTGAGGGTCACTCTGGTACTTACCTATTGAGGTTCCTAGTTTCTCCAGCTCCCCTCTACCGATTCCACTTCCTTGGGTGGAGGCCCGACTTTCGCATTCCACTTACTTAGTATATGGTTTGGTCCCCCCAGGTCCTTAAGTACTTACTAATGTTTTCAGTTTTCTATTGCCTTTTATGCCAATCACTGACTCCTAATGTGTACATAATAGTGTGTTTACTTACCTCAGTTGGGGTATTGCCTATACAGTATTTTAGTATCAGTGCTACCGTAATAAAGTACCTTTATTTTTGTAACACTGTGTGTTTTTTTCATGTGTCTAAGTGCTGTGTGACTACAGTGTTATTGCATAAACTTTGCATGTCTCCTAAATAGGTCTTGGCTGCTCATCCACAGCTACCTCTAGAGAGCCCTGGCTTCCTAGACACTAACTACACTTCACTATTAAGGGATATCTGGACCTGGTATAAGGTGATAACACCATTGGTACTCACCACACACCAGGCCAGCTTCCAACAGCTCCCTCCAGGCAGCCCAGAGATGGAGGCCCACTAGGGACCCGCTCGTAGTTGGCTGAAGGAAATGCGGGAAATGAGGCTGGAGGTAGTGAGAGTCAGCAAGGAGCTTCCTCATGTAATGTATTGCCACGCCATGACCAAATCAGGCTTTCACGATGACCGTTACCTCCATGGGCGTTTGCCTGCAGGCTCCCAAAAATGTAATGCCAGTGTAGAGGGATGAAGGAGGAGCAGGGGGTGGGGGGTGAGGTGTGCAGCGGTGGAAGGCAGCAGAGATGTCTCCCACTACCAATGCAGCTGCCCTGCAGTCAGCCCTCCTTAGCAGATCACAATGGAGCCCAGGAGGGTGAGGTCGGCACTCACCAGCAACAATGCGGGTGGTTCCTTGGAAGTCTGTTGTCTCATGGGCCACAGAGGCCCAGGTCTCGCCCGTAGCAACTCACTTCAGGGAGGCAGGAGGTAACAGGCAGGAAGACGAGAGCTCTTGTGCCAGTAATCTGTCCAGGGTGATCCACCAGCAGCCTCACACCCAGGCCCCAGGCAGTGCACTGCCATAGGGAAGGGGGCTGCTTGGCTGTCGGCGAAGTCCAGGTTCACAGGCCGCTGTTTATGGTTGATGGCGACAGAGAAGCGATCATCAGACACATCCCCGTAACAGCACCCCTTTGCCGAGACTCACCCACTCAGTCTTTGGTGCCCCTGGGCCAAATTAGCACGCAATACTTCAGGATAATGTGCAGGCCCAAGTCGGAAGACTCACCATCAAGGCCACGCCCCCCCAGCTTGGCACCTACCCTTACTTAATCGTGTCTTTTATGCAGCGTTGCGCACGTCCAGGCTAGGCTCCAGACTTCTCGATCTGGGAGGGCCATAAAGAACCTTGTTGGGCTGAAGATGCAAGAGGGAATGGGCAAAAAGAGAAGTGGGGATTATGTTACATCTGCTGATTTAGTCATGGACATCTGTCGAATTTTGACATGTCTAGAAAGTTACATGTCAAAGTAGTTTTATGTATATGGCCCTTTACCACATCCTGTGCCCAGTGCTTCATCTGCACTGCAAGGAGGGATAGTTGCCACAGGCCACTGGTGCAAATCATGCCCAGTCCCGGCCCGCAGGTCACAGTAGTCTCCCCTAATGCGATCCTGCTGGCACTCCACCCAGCAGGTCGACAGCGGCAGAGCAAATCCAGAATAAGTATACGTGGAGAGGGGTCTCAGCAGCAGAGTAGCACAGAGGGCTGTCACAGCTCCTTCAGCAATGTGGCCTTACACAGGCAATCAGTAGGGGAGTTCTGTCCCCATCATGGTGGTCGCTCCCTCCAGGGACCCCACATGTAGGCCTCCAGAGAAGGAAGCCCACAAGGGACACGCTCGTAGCTGGCTGCAGAACATGCAGGACATGAGGTTGGTGGCAGTGAGAGTTAGCAGGGGTGTCCTCCTCATGCACCATTCGGCCACCCCATGACCAAATCAGGCTTTTGCAGTAACGGTTCCCTCCACGGGCCGCCGCCTGCAGGCTAACGAACATGGAAGCCCTGTGTAGACGGCCTCAGGAGGTGCAGGGGACGAGGTGTGCAGTGGTGGGAGGCAGCAGAGATGTACCTTTCCCCCACTCCCCAGTAATGCGGGTGCCCAGCAGCAAAATCAAGCCTCCTTAGCAGATCACAATGGGGACCGCGAGGGAGGCCGGCACTCACAAGCAACGATGCAGGTGGTTCCCTGTGAGTCTGTTGTCTCATGTGCCGCTGCAGCCCAGGCCTCGCCTGCAACAACTCACAGCAGGCAGGCAGGAGGCAACAGGCAGCGGGATGAGAGCCCTTGTGCTGGTAATCTGGCAAGGGCGATCCAGCAGCAGCCTCTTACACTCGGGCCCCACGCAGTGTGCTCCTGTAGGGAAGGGGGCAGCTTAGCTGTCGTCGCAGTCCGGGATCAAAGGCTGCTGCTCATGTGTGATGGAAGTAGATGGCTACAGAGATCGTCAGACACCTCCCCACAACAACGTCCCTCTGCCAAGGCTCACTCACTCAGCCTCAGGTGCCCCTGGGCTAGATTTGAGAAGGATACTTCATGATAATGTGGGGGCACAAGACTGAGGACTCGCCAGCTAGGCCGCACACCCCAGCTTGGCACTTACCCTTAATTAATCATGTTATTTACGCAGTGTTGCGCCAGTCCAGGCGGGACTCCTGACTTCTCAATCTGGGAGGGCCATGAAGGACCTTGTTGGCAATGAAGCTGCAAGAGGGAATGGGCAAAAAGAGAAGAGGGGGGTATACATCTGCTGTTTTAGGCATAGACATCTGTCAAACTTTGAAGTGTCTAGGTTACATATCATAGTAGTTTTATGTATATGGCCCTTAACCACGTTCTGTGCCCAGTGCTTAATTTGCACTGCCAGGAGGGATATTTGCCACAGGCCATTGGTGCAAATCATGCCCAGGACTCCGTTGCAGGCCATGCCTAAAGGGTTCTGAAGCAGGGTACTGAGCACAGGTTGGGTGAAGGTTACTACATGTGGGATAGGTATGTCCCGCTATTATCACAAGGTATGAGATGTGATTGTGGAGTGCCATCATACCAAGCTGAACCATAAATGTTGAAAGTCAGTGTTGTTTTCCAATTTTAATCATATCGCCACTGCAATGGTTTCAAAACACCCATTACACAAGAGTTATGCCAAACCTGTGAGTTATGTATTTTCAATAAATTGTGGAAATTACACTAGCCCTGTCAATTACAGATTTCAGTCAATGATACAGCAAGAACAGTATACTCCAACATAGACCAATAGGCTGTAGTAGTGTTTTAAATGGCCATTTTCGTATTTTATACAATTTAATATAAAAAAAACATACCAGATACAGTGTTCTTGAGTTCTGCGGACAACAGCAAACCATTCTGCCTCATGGTTGATAGTCATGTCACAAGAACCCCACATTGGCATTTTATAACTAGTGGTGTGCAAATTATAAACTTTGCTTGTGTAGTATCCCACTGCACATTCAGCTGTTGAAAACTATACTTTGCTCACATTCAAGGATGAGTGTCAGAAGGGATACAAAATAGTCACTACAAGGCAATATAAGAGTTGCAATTTGCAACTTCCAAAAGTCCTGCCCTGTGGCTATCAGCATATGAAAAATAGGAGGTACACTGCTACTCACATCTGAAAAGGAAAGGCTTGCACATCTCATGCTTCTGACTCTGCACAGCAGTGGAAAATGTTACCACTTCTGCAGGTGCACCCTTTTTTGTTCCTGACATTTGTTTAAACCTTTACAATCTGAAGATTAAAGATTACAAAAATATGCAAAGTACCAGGTTTTACAACTTCACACTCCACTATATTAAAACTTAATACAGAATTGCCCATTTTTCTTATCTTATACACAACAGACATGTAGATATGGAAGTTGGAGAATGGTGCAGTAGTGACACTATACTTAATATTAAGTTAGCCTTTCCTAGGGTAATTAAAATCCATTTTTGTTGAACTTTTACATTCTTTGACTACAGTTAAAAAAATGGGTAGCCTTCTTGGATGCAAGTATGGCAACACATTTTACATTTGGTGAATGTGGAGAAAATAGTTCATAATTTGAAAGAGGATTTTTTAAGCCCATTTGAAAGCATTATTCTTGCATGTCTTTCTTTAAATCACTATTCTTACATAGGTTCCTTTAGAGCACTATCTCACACAGATTTGTGGGAGCACTATTCTTACATGGGTTTCTTTGTAGATACCACAGCAGTTGTACTTTACTTTCCTGAAGTGTGAAGCACCACAACGGTCTTCTTTGAGTCCGGTCTGTTAGTTGGTACATAAATATCCTCACAATAAACTTTATTTAGTCTAAAAACAGCACTAACCAACTATTATTGGGCCTGAAAATTACTGAATCAACATCAGCCCCTTTTGCAAAGAAGCATTGGCTCCTAGTTAGAATAATCTATTTTGTAATTTATGAATTATTTGCAAATCCATCTATGTAGCTAGTCCAAAGGATCTTCAGAAGAATTTTCTCTTATACCACCATTTACTCTTAGGTCTGCTATTAGGCATATCCGAATGTTCCGCATTTCAGATGACCTTCGTTAGGTGGTTGTCTATTCTGTTCTGTTATAAAACGCTATGTGACCATTATTCTACAGCCCTATTACCAGTGCTTGAAATGGAAAAATAGAAAGGCAGGTACTCTGTGTCAGTGCACCTGCTTATTTCTGAGAAGTTCCAGTACTCTTCAATTAAAAGTAATACGTTTTTCTTGAAGTGCAGGTACTCTCCCTCTAAAAATAAAAATGTGCCGGTACACTGTACCGGACAGTACCGGCCCATTTAAAGCACTGCCCATTACTAATTCAAATTCTGCAAGTTCACTTGCAATCCCAGGGCTGAATCGGACACTAAAATCATCCCTGGCAGAAATGATCCAATGAGCCCCACATTTCAGGAGACAACCACTGGAAGGAGGCCATGGGACTTCGATATCTGCCTAAAAGCAGACTCTTGCCCCAAAGCCTGTAGCCCACTGGGAAATTGCTAGAGAGAAACAATGGCAAATCCTACCTTAAATATCGGAACAAAATAAAATGACCTTCAATAACTGTCTGGAGCACATGACCTTAAGCAATGAACAATTGCTTTAATGAATGTTAATTTGGATAAACAAGTGTACATTGGTAGGGAGCTGGGCTCTGGTTGCAGTACCCCCACCCCACGTTTTGCCTGGTTTTTAGGGGCAACTTTGACTGAAGTGCACTTGGTTCCTGCAAACCATCTCCCCAGTGTCAGTGTTCCTTTCCTAAAACAAGACACCTGGTCACTTGATCCCCTTCAGCCCCCAGTAAGTCCCTAGTACCTCATGCAACATTTGTAAGTCACCCCTCTAGCAGGCCTTACAGCGCTAAGGCAGGGTGGATTATATTACATGTGAGTCATATCTTCATGAGCACATATGCCCCTGCTATGTCTTGTCGATTCTCAGGGATAGTAAGTGAACAGGGAAGCCATTTTAAATGCATGTGCTAGACACTGGCCATTACGAGTTTTCAGCTACATGATGGCTACTCTGAATCCCAAGATGTTTGGCCTTGTCGCCTTTGTAATGCAACCTAGGTCTCTCCAGATGGCAGAGATGATCAACCCCACTACTTTTGGTGGCAGCACAGGTGGGAAAATAAGTTAACGTAGGAGGAGTGCCTACTGCGTGCCATTCCCACACCTAGGGTGGTCGAGCGAAATGGACAATACTTTTCAAATTTCTCCATCTTGCTTGGAAGGAATTAGGCCACTAGGTTTAGGGTTAGGATTATGCCCTCTTCCCGGCGAACGTGTTCATAAGAAGGGTGTAGTCACCCTATAGGTGGTCAGCCCGTTGGCTACCTCCTGGAACTCCCTGTAACACCCCTAAAATGAGTATTTAGGTGGCACCCCTGAACCCTAGAACTCAGATTTCGACAACCTAAGAAGACCCTGACAAAGTAGAGTTGCACCCATAAAAGAGGAAAAGAGGAAGCAGCTGACTTGGACCCAGCCCCTCCAGCCTGCCTGCTGAACTTGAAGAATCCTGCAAACAAAAATGCCAACTCGTCCAGCCTTTACTAAAGGCTCCAGTCTCCCGTAGGCAGCGGACTTGTCCTGCAAAGAGAATAGTCCAAAGAAATGTCTCTGCAGCTGCTGGATCCCGGAAACCCTACCCCAGAAGTGATCACTGCACATGACATTTATGACCCGAAGTGAAGCCAACCAACAGTGCCAATGAGGGTCCACAGATGCCCACAGACTGAGACTAGTGGGGTCTCACCCGTCTCGGACTCCCCCAAGACACCTTCCGCCTCTGCACGTAGGCCCCCTCTCCCACAGTCTTGTGGAGAGAGAGAAAATCTGACAGCTACAGAAACCACTGCACCTGTGACCCCTGACCCCAGCTGAGGTCGGTCAACAGTGCCAATGACATTCCCCGGTTCCTAGGAGCTCGAGTCTACTCTGGGTCCTCCCTTGCCAGACTGCCCCACAACACCTGCAGACTCAACATAGAAGACTACCTGATCTCAAGTGGTCCGGGGCGTACAAACCGGACATCTAAGGACACTCCTGTATCTGTTGCCCCTGGGCCCAGGAGAAGAGGATCAAAGGTGCCCCTACATCCCCAAGCACCTCAAGTCTACTACCGACCTGTTTGTTGTCTCTGACTGACTTCCTAGCCAGAGTCTGCAGCCTCTTCTTCACAACGACCAAACTTCCATAGGAAACCATTAGGTACCAGATGACTTACTGCACCTCTGCACCCGGCCACTCCAGTGTTGCCCGTAGCGACCTGGTGGTGTTGTTCTAATCAGTGCCCTGTACTTACCTGCCTGAGATTGACTTTGTAAGTTGTTGTTAACCCTGTGTTTCCTAAACATTGTTTTCCTCCATAGGATAACATTAAGAGAACCTCCCCCCCCCCTACTACCAGCTGGAGGGCCCAAGATGCTAGAGCGCAATGAGTCCACAATGAGACCACAAAGCCTTTGATTTGTGCATCGAAGAAGTCCGGTAGCTGAGTACACAACTTAGGGGAAGCAACTAGTGGCTGATGCAAAGCATCAGGGTGGGTAGATTTTTAAAACAATTTTACTGGTTTATTACGGGAGTCTGCAATTTGGATTTGAATTAATGCCATGAACACCAACATGAAGGCATCATGAGCGGTATAATTAGAAATACTTTTGATTTTTTTAAGAGTCAGGAAATAGTCTGGAATCACAGAACTAACCCGAGGTTTAAGGTCACTGTCATTGATGAGTCCCAAACTTTTTGCTGCTGTTTTAGGAGTAAGGGGTCCCCCCATTTCAGAAGGCCTGGGAGTGGGATGCCATGCGTTAATTTTGTTATTCAAGATGACTATTTCGGTCGTTTTGGCATTAATCTTTAGGAAGCTACTGCCCATCCAGTCCAGTGAATCCTATCTTATTGAGCACAAAAGGATGAAATTCTGAAATACCACTGCTGGGATTAGAACTAGAGTCCTGCAAGTTACATATCACAGTAGCCAGCACAAGGTTGGCAATTGCAAGCATGTACATATACCCATGTACAAACAGAGAGATTATGGCCCTCATTATGACATTGGCGGTAAATCCCACTTACCACCACGCTGACTGCCGCCAGCATACCGCCGTCACGGCAGATACCCGTTCACCATATTGTGACACACAGAATACTGCCACAGACACAAATCCGCCAGGCCAAATGTCTGTAATAAACTGGCGGTATCAAAACCCACACCGTTACACCAACAGAACAACGCCCACCACATTATGACCAACAAATCACCACATGGACATTCAATGGTGGTAAACCATTGGCGGTACCGCCTTGCTCAAAATACACATACACAAACGAAACACCACCACATAGGACAATTCAAACAACACACATCTGACACTGATACACACACCACACCCACACCACTATAAAACACCCTACCCACATTACCCATAACCCTTTACGATTACAAACAATTGCCACCAGAGAGAGACAGCAAGACAACTGACACAACCAGAGCCACACACCACTCACACCTATGCACCACTCACGTACCCCACATCACACACCCCAGCACATTACCCTACACATCCTCACCTACACACAACACCCATGGCATCGCAAAGACACCCCTGATTCTCAGAGGAGGAGCTAAGGGTCATCGTGGAGGAAATCATCAGGGTAAAGCCTCAGCTATTTGGAGCACAGGTGTAGCAGATATCCATTGCAAGGAAGATGGAGCTATGGCGGAGGATCGTGGACAGGGCCAACGCCATGGGACAGCACCCAAGAACTAGGGATGACATTAGGAAGAGGTGGAACGACCTACGGGGTAAGGTACGTTCCATTGCAGCAAGACACTAACTCGCTGTACAGAGGACAGGCGGTGGACCCTCACCTCCTCCCCACAACTAACAGCATGGAAGTAGCAAGTCTTGGCAATCATGCATCCTGAGGGCCTGGCCGGAATAGGAGGAGGACTGGACTCTGGTAAGTCAACACTTTACTACCATCACCCCCCTACCTGCATGCCATCACATACCCCCACTCCAATCACTCCACCACGTCCCACACCCCCACCATCACATCTCACTCATCCCAATGCCAAGCCCTGCATGCCATACCAATGCATGGACACCACTCACAGCCCTGCATGGACACATATCAGTAAAGCATGCACACTTGAGAGAATCAGCTAGCCCACCACATACCAGCTTACACAAGTGGAAGCTGCCAGGGCAAATACAACCAAAGAGGGCAAGCCACCGATGCACAATATGTCACACACAGAAGAAATAACACATCATTTACATCCCCACAGGTATCCCAGCCAATGTCACTGTAAAGGAGGTGCCAGCAATATCCAGACCCCCGACGGAAGAGGCCCACAGTGATGACAGCAACTCTGGTCGCCTGGATCTGGATGACCAACCTGGCCCATCAGGGACCTCTGGACAGTCGGTTACCCACGCCAAGTCATAGACAACCACAGAGCCTCCCCCATCTGGAAATACCACTACAGCACCCACCCAGCATATCCACACCTCTGTCCCCAGGACATGTCAATCAGCAGTGTGTCCACCTCTACAGGCACCGCAGGCCACACCTCATACCCATGACAATCAGGGACCTGGAGTCAGCAGCAGTGGGCACACGGTTCAGGGGACAGAGGCACAGGACAACAGGGAAACTGGGAGGAGTGCTGTGCACCAGGGGGAGGACAGGCCCAGAGAACAGACTCTCTAGGAGGCACTTGCAGAGATCCTGGGAGCATACCAACATTCCCAGGACACGATGGGCCAGATCCTGGACAATGTGCGGGAGAACAGGCT
Source organism: Pleurodeles waltl (assembly GCF_031143425.1). Taxonomy (NCBI): domain Eukaryota; kingdom Metazoa; phylum Chordata; class Amphibia; order Caudata; family Salamandridae; genus Pleurodeles; species Pleurodeles waltl. The sequence continues at coordinate 981,686,019 of NC_090448.1, forward strand.
GCTGCAGGACGGCCAGTACCAGGGGATCAGGGAGGACTTGCAGGCCATCAACACCACCCTGGTCTCCATAGCAGGGGTGCTGGCAGACATGACCAATATAATGAGGGAGGCAGTCTCACAACAGCGGGCCCCTGCCACTAGCCAGACATCTGAACTACCTTCCACCTCCGCTGCTGCTAGTGGACAGGAGGCCCCGCCACAGGACTCACAGACGACCAGCACCCCTCCCCCTGCAGAAGAAGAACCACCCCGCAAACGTTCCCTGTGATCCAGGCAGGAGCCAGAGACTATTGCCAAGACCCCGCAAGGAAATGAGACTCTCCTGAATGTCACCCTTGTGTCCCACTCTGTCACCCTGTCCACCTTGAACTGCCATTGCTCCCCTTCCTATGTCCCCATGGACAATGCACCTGTGCTACATGCTGGAACTATACCCTGGAATTTCCTCCATTATCACCCCATCCCATTTCACTTGCCCCTCCATATATTAGCACTTCAATAAACACCCTTTGAAAAAAAACATTTTGGAGTATGTCATGCATATCAAATATGTATTCATTGTAACAGGTACAAACATTGCAAATCAACTATACAAAAAATAAGCACATATGAAAGACCTGTAGTAGGCTGCAGTGATCACACCAGGAGCTATTGTGAGGCACCAACACCTGAAAAATGAATTGCCAAAGGGTACAATAAGTGGGCATAGAATTGGGAAATAACAGCATGCCAGTGCCAAAGAATTACAAAATAATGACAATGAAATGTGAAGTAACACTGTCTTACCTGTGTGTCAAAGGAAATATTGTCTCATCACTGCTGTTCTGTTGTCCTGATCCTCATCCTCTGCCTCCTCATCCTCACTGTCCACAGGGTCCACTGCTGCCACCCGGCCATCTCCAGCCTGCAGAAAAGGGACATGGCATCTCAGGATAAGGTTGTTCAACATGCAGCATGCCACTATTATCTGGCAGACCTTCCTGGGTGAGTAGCACAGGGATCCACCTGTTAACTGGAGGCACCTAAACCTGGCTTTCAGGAGGCCAAAGGTTATTTCTATGATCCTTCTGGTTTGCTCATGTGCCTCATTGTAACGTTCTTCTGCCCTTGTCCTGGCATTCCTCACAGGGGTCAGTAGCCATGATAGGTTCGGGTAACCAGAGTCACCTGCAAATACTGAGGGACAACATTTAGCCACACACTATCCCATATGGCCCACACCATACCCATACACCATCATATACTGGGTGGGGACCAGGGCTCACCTATTAGCCACACCCTGAGCCTCTGTAGTTGGCCCATCACATTTGGGATGATGGTATTCCTCAGGAGAAAGGCATCATGCACTGACCCAGGATACTTAGCATTGACATGGGAGATGTACTGGTCCGCCAAGCACACCATCTGTACATTCATTGAGTGGAAACTCTTTCGATTTCTGTACACCTGTTTATTTTGACGTGGGGGGACAAAAGCAAAATGTGTTCCATCAATCGCCCTAATAATGTTGGGGATATGTCCCATTGCATAGAAGTCAGCTTTCACTGTGGCCAAATCTTCCACCTGGGGAAATACAATGTAGCTGCACGTGTTTAATCAGGGCAGACAACACTCTGGTCAGCACTATTGAGAACATTGGCTGTGACATTCCTGCTTTCCTGCTGCCAAGCCCACTGTCACTTGAAAAGAACCAGTTGCCAGGAAATGGAGCACTGATAGAATTTGCACAAGAGGGGGGATCTCAGTGGAGAGACGGATAGCAGATATTAGGTCAGGCTCCAATTGGGCACACAGCTCTTTGATTGTGGCCCTGTCAAGTCTATAGGTGAGGATGATGTGCCTGTCCTCCAGTGTAACCAATTCCACTAGGGGTCTGTACACGGGGGTATGTCTCCATCTCCATCTCCTATTCATCCGCAGCGGTAGCAATCTAAGGGGCAAAAGAGTGAGGAGCCGGTCACAAACTGAACAATGGGGCAGTACAATGCAAGCTGACAAATTGTAATGGGTCAGTGAAAATTGTCCTGTATATCTAAATTTAAACAGGGCCTGCACCCCCATCCACCAACACGGCATCCGCCTGTCCTGTGTGGAGGGACAGTGGAAGTGAGGTAATTTCGCTGACGTTGTGTGTCAGGAACCGCTGTGCAACTCCTCATTGGTTAACATTGGGCCCTATGGGGTACAGTGGCCAATGGTGATCTACGCCAGGGGTGACGGTATGCATCCCCATGGACGTGACCACCATTTTCTATCTGATTCCTCACTTGCTACTCGACCTTCAACAGGAGAGGACCTACACAGCATGAGCTGCTGTGACCTGTGTCTGGAACCTACCATGGCCCGTGTGACTGGGAAAAGGGCCCCTGCTTCACTTTGATGGAGTTGGAGAAACTGGTGGATGGGGTCCTACCCCAGTATGAACTGCTGTATGGGCCTCCAGACCAACAGGTGAGTACACTGTCGGCACGATGCATGTGGCATCAATTCATGGAGTGGTGTGTGAAGGCCTTGTGTAAGGTGGGTGGGTGGATGTCCCCTGGGCGGCGTACAGGTTGTGTGCTGGGCCATGTGTGTGTAAATGGTGATGTGAAGGGGTATGGTGGGACATAAGTGTAAGAAGCAGGACTGTTTTCCATTTTCCTGTGTGTATTGCCTCTGCAGGTCAGCGCCCATCAAAAGAAGGGTATATGGTGTGCCATCGCCAAGGACGTGCAGACCCAGGGCGTCTACGGCAGGCGGAGCACCCACTGACGGAAATGGTAGGAGGACCCGAGACGCTGGGCACAAAAAACCACGGAGGCCCAGCTGGGTATGGCCTCCCAACGAGGAAGGGGTGCCCGTCGAACCCTAACCCCCCTGATGGCCCGTATACTGGCAGTGGCCTATCCTGAGATGGATGGGCGCTTGAGGGCATCACAGCAGCCACAAGGGGATGAGTACAGTGCCCATCATTACACCTTACTCATAGTAGGGTGGTATCCGGGTGGGGGATGTGTGTCAGTAGGTGCCCCTAGGCCAGGCCTGACATTGCAGTATAGGTCCCCTGGTGGCAAGGGTCCAGAAAGGATAATCCTGCTACCTAGCTTGTAGGCATCCACTACTTGTCAAGGCTGCATGGGTCCCAGGTGTGCTGGATTTGCCGGTGTGTTCTCCTCCCCATGCCTTGGGGGCTAGCAATATCACTGGTAGTGCAATGCATAGTGTGTAGGCCTGTACCCTGTGTGTGAGTGTGCTGTGTACGCCAACGGTGGTGTTGGTGCAGCCATTGACCAAGTGTATACTTTGTCTATTTCACCCCCTTTTTGTTTTGTCACCCTGACCTTATGTGCAATAGCATCATCCGGTGGAGAAGCAAAGGCACCAGCAACGGAGGGAGCTGCATCCCACAGGACCCAGGAGGCGGAGTCCACCAACGCTGAGGGCACCATTTGGATGGAGGGCTAGAGGAGCACCACGGCGGAGACTGGAGAGGACAGTTCAAACACAGATACCTCCTCCGATGGAAGCTCCCTGGTGGTGCCGGACCCCTCTGTGACCACCCCAGCTACAGGTACAGCCGCCACCCCCGTACCAGCACCGCCCTCCTAGCAGCCCCTCAGTGAGTTGCCCGTGCTCGCTCACCCAGGAGGATGGGCATCTCCTTCGCCTGAGGCACCTCAGGCCCTGCCCCAGTTAGCCCAGCTGCCCTGAGTGAGGAGGCTATTGACCTCCTGAGTTCCATCTCTGTAGAGCAGTCAACCATTGTGAATGCCATCCAGGGGCTGGCAGCCCAGATGCAACAGACTATTGCATTCCTGGAGGGCATTCACACTGGATTGGCGGCCCAACAGAGATCAATCCAGGCTCTGGCCTCCTCTCTGATGGCAGCCATTGTCCCTGTTTCCACCCTTCCCCCTCCAACTTCCTCTTCACAAACCTATTCCCCTCGACCTCAACCTATCCCAAACACACATGCAGACAAGCATGCACACAAGACAACAAACAAGAGTGGCACAGGCAAACACAAGCACCACACTTCATCCCACAGGCACTCACACAAACACCATCCAGATGCAGACATACCAACATCCACAATTTCCACTGTGCCCCCCTCCTCCTCCTCCTCCTCCTCTGCCTCCCACTCAGTTCCGTGAACACTCACACCTGCATGCACTACACCATCATCCACTACCAGCATCACCACAACACCTAGCAGAACACACACCTCATTGGCAGACACCTCCACAACAGCCATGTACACATCCCCTGTGGCCTCTCCCACTGTTTCTGTCCCCCCCTCCTCAAGTACACAAACGCAAGCATTCAGACACCCAACAGCCATCCACCTCACAACAGCATCCAGCCCATGGACCTGCACCCAAAATCAGCAGACAGACACCTCCTACAACCACTCCCTCTTCCTCCACTCCCAAACCTTCTCCCTCTTCCCGCTCCAAAGTCCCTAAAAAGCTTTTCCTATCCACCATTTACCTCCTCCCTACCCCTACCCCCCCATCCTGCACG